>NC_069070.1:694166-1388333 GCF_025698485.1 Gossypium arboreum | reverse complement strand
TTTTCAAATGATGAATTGACATAATCTCTTATTATCACATCATCACACCTTAACTAAATTTAAGTTCATGGACCAAATTAGAAAGAATTCAATGACCAAGATGAGACATGAGTGCTTGATATAATTTTTCTTTCATGGGGCTCAAGCTTGAAGGACAAAACATGGGTACTTAACATTATCGATTTGTAACATTTTAATCATTGTGTCCAACTCAACTAAGTCTAGCATGGCAAAAATTATATTTTAATTATTTACACATAATCGTTTATTATTATATTGTGAAATATTATATCAAAGGTTATAAAGTACTAAAATAATGGTTCTTTGTAGGTTAACTAAAGTTAACTTTATTGACATGACATGTGATTGTCCGGGTATATGCTTCTGTTAGGATTTCTACCCGATTAAGCAGTGAACAAGTAAAATAGCAGAATAAATTGAGAAATTGAACACACAAATTTAACGTGGAAAAACCCCTCCAAAGAGGATAAAAAACCACGGGCAAAGATAATTTTACTATAATGGCAAAAGAATGAAGAGTACAAAAGATGGAGATTAAGACTAAACCCCGAAAACCCGAAAACAAAGAACCCTCAAAACGTAAACACAAAATTCTCTAAATGTGTTATGAGTTCTAATCTCTAATGGGTGTATTTTCTAAGGTTGTAAAAGAGCCTATTTATAGACTAAATTCATAGATCAAATAATAATAAAATAATCTAAACTAATCAGTGTTTGATTGAAACAAGTAAACAGAGTTTAACTGAAAGACTATTTTTCAAATTTGACTGAAAATAGGAGTCATATTTAACAAATCTCCACATTGACTCATATTTCCACAACACCATCTTTGCCAAAGCCCGCCACGAGCCTATCTTGAACTATGCAGGGAATTAACTGAGTCGAATTTGTGCTTAGAAACTGGAAGACTTCTAGCTTTCGACTTGTACACTGCCAAATCAAAACTAACTCGGGTTTGATTTTCACGAACACAGTGCCCTAACTTTTCAAAACCTACATCCAAAAGAGAACCTCTCTTTAACGAAACAGTCATACCTTTTTTCTTCCTATGACCAAGTTGCCTCCGCTCCAAACAAGTTGACTTCAGCTCCGTAACGGACGAGGGACGTCCGATTTCACCGGTCACTGTATAACCTTCCAAAATATAAAGACTGTCGGTTCTTTTACCTTTTAACAAAACGAGAGCTCCACGAGATACTTTAATACTACTCGACACGATGTTGATTTTGCATCCTTTCAAGTCTAAAATACTTAAAGAGATGAGATTCTTTCGTAAATCAGGTACATACCTGACATCTGAGAGTGTCCTAACCGTCCCATCGTGCATCTTAATTTTAACAGTACCAATACCAATTACCTTACTAGATGAATCGTTTCCCATGCACACAACTCTACTTTCAATCGAACTGTATGTGGAGAACCATTCTCTATTGGGACACATGTGGAAAGAACATCCTGAATCTAGGATTCACTCGGACGTGAGCTTGGTGTTATCACTTGTTGACACTAATAAGAAATCATCCCCATTTTCATCGGCCAAATTAGCACCAACTACATCTTCCTCGTTACTCTCAGCAGCTTTTTTATTTCGCAGTTTATAACAATCTACTTTGACTTGACCTAACTTTTTACAATAGCGACACCTTTTATCTCGTTTCTTTGATGCTACCAAAACAGAAGCTTGCCTATCTGTCTTGCTATCTAAATGAAGCTCATTGTCGAGTTTGTCTCTAGTCAACAAATGACACTTCACATCTTCGAACGAGAGTTTGTCTCTGCCATAAATCAGGGTCTCCCTGAAAGACTTGTATGAAGGGGGTAAAGAGCACAATAATAGCATAGCCTGATCTTCATCGTCAATATGAACCTCAACATTCTTTAAATTATTTAAAAGAGTAATAAATTGACTGATGTGATCTCTAAGAAGCTCACCTTCGTTCATGCGAAACGTAAATAGGCGTTGTTTCAACACTAAGCGGTTAGCCGAGACTTAGTCGCATAAAGAGTTTCTAACCTTTTCCACAAGGCGATGAGATCTTCTCCATCAATACCTCCTGCAATACCGTATTCGTGAGGCACAACTGGATTGCAGATAAAGCCTTTTCATCAAGCTCTTCCCATTCTGTTTTATTTAGATTCTCAGGCTTTCTCCCGATAACAACCTTTTTCAAGCCTGATTGAACTAGAATTGCCATCATCCGAACTTGCCACAGATTGAAATTTGTCTCACCATCGAACTTCTCAATTTCAAACCTTGTTGTTGCCATCTCTGAACGGGCTGATTTTTGAAAATTGAACTAGCTCTGATACCACTTGTTAGGATTTCGACCCGATTAAGCAGCAAACAAGTAAAATAGCAGAATAAATTGAGAAATTGAACACACAAATTTAACGTGGAAAAACCCCTCCAAAGAGAATAAAAAACCACGGGCAAAGATAATTTTACTATAATGGCAAAAGAATGAAGAGTACAAAAGATGAAGATTAAGACTAAACCCCGAAAACCCGAAAACAAAGAACTCTCAAAACGTAAACACAAAATTCTCTAAATGTGTTATGAGTTCTAATCTCTAATGGGTGTATTTTCTAAGGTTGTAAAAGAGCCTATTTATAGGCTAAATTCATAGATCAAATAATAATAAAATAATCTAAACTAATCAGTGTTTGATTGAAACAAGTAAACAGAGTTTAACTATCAGTGTTTGATTGAAACAAGTAAACAGAGTTTAACTGACAGACTATTTTTCAAATTTGACTGAAAATAGGAGTCATATTTAACGGCTTCATTAGTATTTATTTAACTTTGTAAAGTAAAAGAAACTTATTAAAATTATAAAATGATTTAAAATGAAAAAATTATAAATATTAGAATATTAGAAATTCAATAAATATTAACTATTCAATTTTTTTAAGTTCTATTAATTATTTTCATATTTTCCATTAATATAAAACTAAATAATTTTACTTTCTTTCAATAATGTTTAAATACATTTTTATAATTTTTACATTTTCTAACAAATTTTAATTTTTAAAATATTTTAATTTTTTATTTTTTAAATTTTAAAAATAATTAATTGTTGATATATATGTCATGTCAACAAAGTTAGTATACCTTAATTTTTCATCCATTTTGGGATGATTTGATAAATAGTACAAGTTGAAAGGCTAAAAGTGGAGAAAATTTAAATAAAGAGCTAAAATGACTTATTTTATAAAGTTTTAGGGCCAAATAGGAGATTATGCCTAAATAGTTTATCGCATAAGACAAGATGCATTATTGCATGGATCATGGATTTCAACAACGTGTGGTGTACCAATTAAGTAAAGAATTTCTAATTTTAATGATTGCAGTTCTACGCGGTAATTTTTACTACAAAAATACCAATCCATCAACATGTGTTCTTTAACACTTTCATGATTCAAACCCAAACCCCCGAAAGAAGAAAGAAACCTGTTTTCTCCGCCTAACCCTGGACGCTGGGGCGGTGGTATCGGCTCTGGCCTTCGGCCAACAACAGCCTGCCAACCTCCCTCTCTCCACTTCTTCTATATCCAACCTTTCCTCTCCTCTTCTATCTCCATGTTTAAGCCGATGATGACTCATTTTTCTGGAGTCATTGACTTGGTCTTCTCGAGTCCTAACCCACTTGTTTTTGTCTACATCTGTTACGAAGATTTAATATTTTAGGTGGTTTTACAGGATTTCAGGAGGGACGAAATTGTTGGCGTCGGATCTAACGTACCAATCTATGTGATCCATGAGAGAAGCAGAATTTTTATTTTTTTATTATTTAATAGTTCTCTCATAGGGGGGCCAGGCCCTGCCAATCCATGAGATTTCGTCAGATTGGAGTACTGGGCAGAGGGAAAAAAAAAAAAGAAAAAGGAAAAAGAGGAAGCCCTATTTTCAAACTAGTAACCTTGTTTCCAGATTTTAAAGCCAAATCCAATAAATGCTTAATTTGTTAAAAATATGATTTATAAGTCATGTTTGGGTTGGGACTAAAAAAATTTACTTAGGTACGACCTATTTAGAAAATAAGTTTCAATTTTTTTTTTGTCTAAACTCATTTTCGAGTTTATATTTTTGTTTAAATCCTCTTAATTTAGGGGTAGACCTTTGAACCTGATTGAATGACTCGACCCATGTACTACTATCTTAAATGAACCAAGTCTCCCGAAGGATTACCTTTGTACCGGAGGGCCAAAGCGTAATAAGCAATACTTGGTAATTTTGTCCCAATTGATATCTGACTCTTCTTGCTTAAGCTTGTAATACCACAATTGGGCTTCCTCGAGCAAGTGGAAGGCTGCTAGACTAACTTGATCTATCTCTGGTGTTGGCTGGTTGGCAAAAAGTTGTTCACATCGATGAAGTAAAATTAAAGGATCTTCAGACAATTATCCGATACCATTTTGTTATTTTCCTAGAGATGGACCAAGTCACTGAAAGCTTTACAATTAAGTCAGGTTGAGAAGAGGGATTATCTCCCTTGTTCTGGTTTATTGAGCAGCCAACCCTATATAGAATTCAACTCTGAAAAGGGAGTTGATACCTTAAAACTCATTAGAGTGAGATTCAAATCTCAAATTAAATATAAATTTTGTTTAATTTATTAATAAGACAATAACTCTCTTCTTTTAAAAACTAGTAAAATATGATAAATAATGAAAGTTGTAAAATAAGGAAGATTCCTAGTTCACAGGGATATTGCTAATAAATTGGGATTCTTTAAAGAAGAATCCTTATTCAATAAATATTATATTTATGGTAATGAATTTACTTCTTGTGCCTGCCATAAGTGTATCTAATCATTTCTCTCTCTATATTATCAATTTATATATAATTTCTCTTCTAAATAAACAATTACTTAAGACCTAACCTCTTCAATCATTTTCTCAATATGTGATGTCTTTGTTGCAGATAACAGAAGCTAGTAATATGATTGATATTAAGGGAGAAATATCTTTTCGCCTTCCATTACAACCACTGCAGACTCCAACACACTTATATTATTCACTTCTAGACTCATAAATAAAATCCCAAAGATTGACACAGTTCCAAGACACATAAACTCAATCACTCAATGAAAATTGCAGCAGTCTTTAAGCTAAAATATATTCGGATTGCTTTCTAATATCTCTGTGACCACTTCCGTTTTATCCTTATCAACTCTATATCTTTGAACCGTAGAGCATATTAGGCTTCATTTTCTCGGGCAGCACCAGTGCTCCAACTCATCTAGAAAACAAAGCTATTAAGATAAACATCAAAGTATAAAATAAGTACTAGTAAAAGTTAAAAAGTATTTTATAAGACAATTAAATTTGTTATACAATAGTTTAAGACCAAATTGTTACTATAAAGTGAAATCTTAATCGAGGATCTATCTATAGATATCATTACATATAATTGACAAAAAAATGAAATATTAAAAATTTTCTTAATAACTTTAGCAGAATGTCCATTGAAATAGTAGCTTGCAGACATTACCTTTGTAAGAGCAATTTAGTAAGTCCTCCATAAGACTGTCTATGTCCATGTCCCAGCCCCCCGAAGCAGCCATGTTTTTAGAAGATTCAGGATTCAAATATGTTTGAAAAGTCTATAAGCAAGAGAGAGTCAGAAAATGGTCCAAAACTAGACAGGTCAGATAAAAAATTTTGCAACATGATGTCATGTGCTTGAGAAATCTAATAATTTCTAATAAAGGAATGAAAATAATAAACCAGAAAAACTATACGTTGATTGATAAAATTCATAAATTTCTGAAATTTATAAACCAAAATAATTTACGTTAGGATTATATTAAAAATAAATAAATTTTTTATAAGATATGTAATTATTATAATACATTATTCTCCATCTCAATTTAATTGGGTGAATCTATTTAGAAAATAAAAAGTAATTAAATAATTAATAAAAGAAATCCTAAATCATAATCTCATTATTAAACATTTTATACATTCAGATAAAAAAGATATGTAATTATTATAATATATTATTCTCCTAAATCATTTTTTGCATCTTTTATTATTTTCCTCTCATTATTAATATCGCACTTTAAATTTATTTTTTTACTTCTGTCTCTCCTTCCTTTACTTTTTCAGTCAACTAACCACTATCTTTTTAAAAAAATCTAATTTAATATAATTCAAATTCTTAAAAAATACGTACACCATAAATTACAGCATTCAAAAGCTTTTACCTTAAACTCATGAATCTCAACATTGTTCTGATTAGTTTGGGTAGGCCAAATGGTATCTTCCTGGATATGCAAAAGAGAAAGTTAATAATGAAAAAAAAAAAAAAAACATGATGAGAGAAAGGAGACAATCATGGCAATTGTTATTGCCTGCATAGGTTGCTCCTCATTGAACTGCATCTTCTGTGTCTCATATACTGTGTTACCTAAAAATATAAAGAAAACAACGATAAAATTTAATTTAGATAGTCTAAAAATAGTTGAAAGTGTATTGGAATCTCTGTATTATTATATAAAAGTTATTTTAGTATAGATTAATTTTTGTACATAAAAATTTATTCAAATTTTAGCATCATTTAATTTACTGTTAAGTTATTAATAATTTGAATAAAACATTTCATATCTAATTAATTTATTTGTGATACGATTTGGCTGATAAAAAATTAATCATGCACCAAAAAATCTATGCACTTTTTAATTAAAATACATTAATAACGGTGTCATTATTTAAATAAATTCTTAATATACAAAGATTGATAAGAAGCAATTTTAGGAAAAAGATTAAAATGTATTTTACATAGTAATATAAATGATAAAAGCATCTTTTAAAAAAATATAAATGTAACACAAAGCAACACCGTTCTTATTCACCAAAAGAAAAATAGCACCATTCTTGTTGAAAGATCATACCTATACCATCATTGGTATTTCTCGAAAACGTTTCAATGGTTCGAAATGCTGTTTCTAGAGCCGGATTTCCCTGCGGCATCCAACGTCTCAACATGCCCACTAAGAAAATAGGGTCTTTCATCATCGTAGTAGCCTCCTCGGTAAGCTTTCTCTTATCATCATGTTGCCACTGCATCATAAATTTAAAAGTTAGTTCCAACAAAAAAAAAAACTACAAACAATTAAAAATTGCAAAGAGGTAAAACATTACAGCTTTTGTAAATTTATTATCACCCCGTATTATACGCATGAGATTTTGTACTTCAAGCTCCCATTTCTGCACATGGAGAGCAACCAAAAAAACAAAAAAAAAAATTGAAATCATTAAAAGTAGAAAAAGAATTAAGCTGTCGAGTATGCAGGGGAAAAAATATGAAGAGCAAAGTGGTCACCTTCCTCCTTTCACGACTAGCTGAGTCTTTATTTGGTCTCCTTCCATTGCTGGATTCCACCATGAATTCCTTGAAGCAAACTGAGACAAGCACTGGAGATTTTAGACGTTGCAAAGCTGTTTGGCTTTCTCATTTCCATAACCACACTCCTAATATGTGTAGGGAGCCAGCTACATTCGCACTCGCACTAATCCCTTTTACTTTCATGTGTACGAAACTAATATGCATGGTTGAATGGTCACTAATATGCATGGATGGATGGAAGGATGGTCACTAATATGCATCGATGGATGGATGGATGGTCACTAATATGCATGGATGGATGGATGGTCACTAATATGCATGAATGGATGGTCACTAATATGCATGGATGGATGGATGGATGGATGGATGGTCACTAATATGCATGGATGGATGGTCACTAAGCGATTTAGCGTGCTCCTTTTTTGACTTTTAATGAATAGACAAGCGATTAAGTCATTTTGCTGTTGTCATTTATGACGTGTGTTTTGAGCATTATTAACCAATATCAAGATTCTGGAAACCCAATAATAAAAATCTCTTCTTTTTTTTTAGTTTCTTTTCCTCTAATTCCCTTTCATATACTAAATAATCTGCTACCAAATACCAATACTGCCTCTATTTGTAAAGAACAAACAAAGCTAAAAAAAGCCATTAAATTTACATTTACCAGCCCTATCCATCCATCCCAATATATGCGTGTGTGTATATGCAGCAAAAGAAAAGACAACCAGGAGAAGACATGATCTAAAGCTAACCCTTTTCCATGCACCCTCGTAAATTTTCTTTTTATTTTGTTCAACATAGATAGTTCAAAATCTAAGAAAATAAAGCAAAATTAGGTGGCTATACTAACCATGGCTAAAACGATTAGAATTGTTTGCGTATATTTTTTTTTCTTCTTTTTTGAGAAGAATTGTTTCTATCTTATATAATTGACAATATTCAACCATTAGTGTTGTTTGAATTGAACTAGATCAGTCGACTAGATTAGTTCGACCGAAAATTGGTTTGAAAATTTATTTTAAATCGAGTACACTAAAAATCAATATGAACCTATAGAATTGATTAAAAACCGATTGAACTAGCAATTCAACCAGTTAAACCAACTGGCTTAATTTTTATTTTTATTTTTAAAAAAATTGAGAGTATTTTTTATGTATTTTGAAAGTTTAAGTATTAATTGAGTGCAAAAAGAAAAAACTTAATTGCTATTTTTTTAATTTTTTTTAAGTTCAAAGGTTTTTTTACACCTTTAAACCTAGATAAAAACATAAAATTTATCTTAACGAGGTACTTTGGTTTTTTAAATACAAATGTGTATAATAAAGAAGAATTCCAAAATTGTTGAAGGAAATTTAATTTATTTAATATATAAGCATATATAAATAAATATACTAAAGAATATTCAAAATTGTTTGAGGCGAAGAACATTTAGC
The DNA here is from genome assembly GCF_025698485.1 of Gossypium arboreum. Taxonomy (NCBI): domain Eukaryota; kingdom Viridiplantae; phylum Streptophyta; class Magnoliopsida; order Malvales; family Malvaceae; genus Gossypium; species Gossypium arboreum. The sequence continues at coordinate 1,379,525 of NC_069070.1, read as the reverse complement.
CCCTCCTTAATTACATTATAATCTTAAATTAAGTCAAATTCCTATTTCACCTGGTAAAAGGTGCTGAGTTATGTCAACATATATCTCACAAACAATGTTTTTAGAGTTGGATTGATAGTTGATTCAGTGAAGTTATTGATTTGTCAACAGTCCAATTGATTTGTAATAGTTTGATTAAATAAATTATTAAAAAAATCATAAAAATGAAAAATATATTAAAAAAAATTTAACTGTCAGTTCAATTGATTTTTTAGTCCGGTTCAACTAATTTGTGTTGATTCGCAAATTAACCGATCTGATACCTCTCTTTGATAGGTACTCGATAAATTTTAAATCCAAACAATCTGACCAGCTAATCTAATCTAATTCAAATAACCATTCCTCTAATCTCGTCTCTAGTGATGCTATGACATTAGTTTTCATGCAGCTAAGAGCAAGTACAATTAATGGAGATGGTACAATTAACCGGCTATGGTGGAATCAAATTATTCAAAAGGCAGAATATAACAAATTCTCTTCTATACAGAAAATGGAAATCCACGTGGCATTACAATGGAGCTAAACTGAAAAAAAAAATCACTAATGAAGCTTTACCCGGAAAAAATACTAATAAAGGGTTGATAATCGAAATTAAAAGCCCAAGGAGCTTAATCGGAAATAACCCAATTTTGTTTTGAACCGGCAACAATAGTAAAAGCAAAAAGATAAAACCCTAAACTATAACAAAAAACAAATGGGCCTAAAGGTATTGAGCTCTACTTGGGTTTTAGTTTTTATTGGTTTTACCTTTGTTTTGTTGACATTCTCTTGATTATCTTTAAAAAAATTCTTCTCAAATTGTTGGGTATAGATACTAGTTCTTACATTTTTGGTTAGTTGGTAGAGGGTGAAACCAAGAAATTGTTTTAGGAAGGGCAATAAATAAATAAAATTTAAAGAAACAATATGTAATTTTATTATTACATAGTGAAACCAAGAAATTGTTTTAGGAAGGGCAATAAATAAATAAAAATTTAAAGAAACAATATGTAATTTTATTATTACATTAATTTGTGAATTTTTAAACATTAGAAGGATCATATATATATAATTTTTCATTTTTAAAAGTCAAGACTATTGCCTCTCTCCTTTCGACTCGCTGGTTGGCGTAATTATAACTAGAATGAACCCAATTCAAAGTACAAAAAGACTTAAAACCAAAATAATTAATCTAAACATGGTACACTAACACTAAAACTTAAACTCAAAATAAATCTAGAAAAGTACCAAAACTAAAATTTATACATGGTGAAAACTTGAACCACAAGCTAGCCATAAACCATCACCTTTTCGGGGATCTATCAGTGAAGTATTGAACTCTTAATAAGAATAAGTAACTCTAAAAACCAAAATAATTCATAACATGAACATGGAGTTCATATTACTCTTTGAAGTTTTAGACTCTTGATAACAAACTAAAAATTCAAACACAAACCCTCACACAGAAAACATACTGTCTGTATCGTCAATTCATCAACATCCCAACAAGGGCGTAGCCATGCCCAGCCCCCTCTAAAATGTAAAATTGCATTTTAGGCCCTTAAATTTTTTAAAAAATTTTAAATCTGTAAAGGTAAAATTTTACTTTGGCCCCCTCTAAAATTATAAAAATTCGATTTAATCCTTTACAAATTATAAAGATATAAACTATAAAAAATTAAAATTTTATCCAGTCCACCCCTAAAAATTTTTTCTGGCTTCGCCCCTGCATCCCAATAAACCATTAAGATTGTGTTTCAAAGGCAAAAAGCTTTTGACCTATTGTTACTCAGTTAAAGTAAAGAAAAGAAGCAATTACATAACTCGTGGCCTCTTCTGCATCCCAGCCAGCTTCAATTTTTTTTCGGTCCTCCTTCTCGATCTCTTCTTTCAGTCTCTTCACCTCTGCTTGTTCCTCCAACATTTCACGAGCCTTTGCCAACTTATTGATGATGTTTTGCAGCTTTGCCTCTATATCTGTGATGTCTTTTAGCTCAAGCATCTCTGGGTTACTTTCTATTTTATGATCAACTTCAGCTAGTGAGGTCATAATGATGCTCTGAATATCTGCAGGACTAAATAAGAAATTTGTTATCAGTATGAGGGTTTTTTTTTAAATATCTCAGTGAGCACATTACATTGTGTTCATAAATGTTGTACCTTGGGACAGCAGACGTCTTTTTTTGTGACAGTTTCATATTGTCTTGATTTGCCCTGGCATCACTACTGCCTTCACCCAAATCATAGTATATCTCGTTGTCTACAAAACATAAAGGTAACCAATACAAGTAAAAAGGCTAAGGTTGTATAAAACCATTAAGTTTGTTATACTGACGGTTTAAGTATGTCCAGAACAAATTGTCCAAACACAAGGACGACTTGTATAATTTGGCACAGGAAAGTCCAGCAGAAAAGGAGAAGCCTATAGGAAAAAGAGAATCAGATAATGATCCAAAAATAAGCAGATCAAATAAAGAAAATGATGCCAAAACTTAACATATCAAATTCATATCCTTTATTTGGTGAGCCTGCCTCATGATAACCCTGTAAAATGTAAACAGCAATTGCATAGAATTAAAAATTGACAACTTTCCTACTCAGGATTTTTTGTGTCAGTGTTCGTCTGATATTTCTTGTTTTGATTTGGTCTCTTATGAGCAAGTGGGAATCAATCAAATAGTGTTGAAATGACATTATGAAGTTTAAATGCTTATACTATGTACAAATTTAGGAAGAAGAATTATTCTTATTTTTTCTAATCTGACTACAGCCTTTTAAAGAATAGTAGGAAAAATAAAAAGGAAATAATCTCTAGAAATTAGCCTATCCCTAAAAATTAGTAATTTGATTATAGCTAATAGTACAAGGAAATTCCTAGAACTAAGGTAGAAAATCTGCTTAATTTAAGGAATTCCAACACTCCCCTCAAGTTGGAGTGTAGATGTTAATCAAACCCACTTGCCCATAATTTCTTGAACATTTTTTGCTCAAGCTTTTGGTTAACACGTCTGCTACTTGTTGTCTTGTAGGTAGATATGAAACACAAACTTCCCTTTGTTAATTTTCTCCGTAATAAAGTGGCGATCAATTTCCACATGCTTGGTACGGTCATGGTGTCTGTGGTTATGAGCTATGCTAGCTGCTTTGCTGGTTGTCACAAGATAATGTTATAGGTTTTGTATAGGATAATTTTAGTTCCCCATTAGCCGTTGTAACCACATTCCTTCACATATACCGTGGGACAAAGCTCGATATTAAGATTCAACCTTCTGCGTGCCACAATAGATTGCTTTTACTCCTCCATGTCACGAGATTACCCCAAACATAGCTGCGATCGCTTGTGGAGCGCTTGTCATTAATCGCCTTGCCCAATCTGCATCGGTGTAGACTTCTATGCTTGATTTACATCTTTCTTGAAATGCAACCCCTTACCAGAGTCCTTTTAAGTATCTCAATATCCTGTAGGCGCTTCCAAATGTTTCTCCCTAGGAGCATGCATAAATTGACTTATAACACTTACTCCAAAAGCTATGTCCGGACGAGTGTGAGAAAGATAGATAAGTTTTCCCACTAACCGTTGATATCTCCTCTTGTCTACCTCTTCTCCATCCTTATCGGTTCCTAATTTAAGGTTGGGTTCTATAGGAGTCTCGATTGGTTTGCAACCCAACAGATCCAACTTCGAAAGTAGATCAAGAACATACTTTCTTTGAGAGATTGAAATACCGCCTTTGACCTTGCTATCTCCATTCCTAGAAAATATCGAAGATTCCCCAAGTCTTTAAGTTGAAACTCAAGACTTAAGAACTCTTTTAGTCTTTCAATTTAAATAGAATCATCCCCTGTTAATATTATGTCATCTACATAGACAATGAGAATACAGCACTTCCCATTATCCGAGTATTTGTAGAATAAGGTGTGATCAGCTTGACCTTGAGTATAATGTCTATTAGTCATGGCCTAGGGGATTGCTTTAGTCCATACAAGGACTTCTTCAACTTGCATACTTGGCCCTTGCTTCCTTCGAATCCAGGCGGAAAATCCATGTAGACTTCTTCGTTTAATTCTCCATTGAGAAAAGTGTTCTTTACATCCAATTGGATCAAAGGCCATTCTAAGTTGACAGCAATTGAGAGAAGCACTCGAATAGTATTCAATTTGGCCACCGGTGCAAAGGTTTCCTCATAGTCCAACCCATATGTTTGAGTGAAACCCCTGGCCACAAGTCTAGCCTTGTATCGATCAATGCTCCCATCTGTTTTAAATTTTGTGGTGAAAATCCACTTACAACCCACGGTCTTCTTCCTAGTAGGTAGTTTAGATATTTCCCAAGTTCCATTGTCTTCAAGAGCCTTTATTTCTTCCAACACAACTTGCCTCCATTTGGTTGACTTAAGAGCCTCTTCTATGTTTTTTAGAGTTTCTATAGAGTCAACATTAGAAACAAAGGCATTGTAGGATTTAGACAAGTTTCTATAGGATACAAACCGAGAAATGGGATGTTGAGTGCAGCTCCCAGTGCCCTTTCTTACTGCAATTGGAAGATAGATGGAAGACGAAGGAGGTGAAACTTCTTCCTCAAGACAGTCATCGGGTAAAGATGGCATTGGCACTTTGTTGTTTTGTCTCAAGCGGTGATGTCTCCTAGAGTATACACGAAGCCCCGAGTTTTTCTTGTTGTTTTTCGAATGAGTCTGCTGTGTTTTCTTCATTAGTATGGTTAATCACCCTTGTTTCTTGTTCTTGAACAGTGGAGATAGGAAAACAGGTTCCAAAATAGGAAAAACAGGTTCCAAAACAGAATAACGATGGTATGTAGGATTTTCAGAGAGTTTTGTAGTGGTGGTAGGGTGATAGAGCCTTGAGGTATAATGAGAAGATTGCTCAAGGTCTCATCTTCACTAAGTATCTCCCCGAAGATGAGAGGCTAAAAAATATGGCTCATTTTCGAAGAAAGTAACATCAAGGGACACAAACATCCAGTGTAAGGTTGGAGAGTAGCACTTGTACCCTTTTTTTGTAGGTGAGTAACCAATAAAGACACAAGTGTGGGCCCTAGAATCAAGTTTAGATCTGTTAGGTTGATGGTTGTGGACAAATACTTTGCAACCAAATGCTTTGGTTGGGAGATTAGGAACACGAAACAAGGGGAAACTTTTTTGAAGAGTATGTAAAGGTGTTTGAAAGTTTAATACCTTAGATGGGAGTCGGTTTATAAGATAACAAGCAGTGATGACAGCTTCTCCCCATAAATACTTTGGTACACCCATAGTAAACATAAGAGTACGAGCCACGGCTACAAGGTGTCTATTTTTCCTCTCGAAAACCTCGTTTTGTTGAGGAGTGTCAGGACAAGAACTTTGATGTATGATTCCTTGCTCAGAAAGATAAGGACTTAGGATAGAATTAAAGTACTCTCTCCCATTATCAGTTCTAAGGGTGTGAATATTTGAATTGAACTGGGTTCGAATCATTGAATGAAAATTTTTGAAGACTCTAGAGACTTCGGATTTTTCTTTGAGGAGATAGATCCAACAAACTCTAGTGTGGTCATCAATGAAAGTTATGAACCACCTAGCCCCTGTGATGTTTTTTACTCGACTGGCTCCCCATAGATCACTGTGGATTATAGAGAAAGGTTGATATTAAACATAAGGTTTCAAAGGATAAGGGACACGAGTGTGTTTAGATAGTTGGCAAACTTCACAGTTCAATGAACTTTTTTTCTTATTTAGAAATAGTAGAGGAAACAATTTCTTCAAGTACATGAAATTTGGGTGTCCTAGTCTACGGTGCCATAGCATGATAGAATCTTCTTTTGATATAGATAAGGCCATCCCTTCTTGTGAACTGTTTTTGTTCCAAACATATAAGCCATCATCAACTTTAGCAAGTGCCAATCATCTTCCCGATTCTTGTTCTGAACCACACAACCTAAAGCGAAAATTCAACAAGTACTTTTTCATCCTTGGTAAGCTTGCTAATTGAGAGTAAATTATAGGAAAGATTTGGAACATGTAAAACTTTATCAAGGGAAAAATTTTCAGTAAATCTAACTGTCCCCATTCTAGCCACCAACGAGTAAAATCCATCAGCTATGCGAATCCGAGAGTGATCATGACAAGGTAAATAGGTGTGAAACAAACTTAGATTACATGTCATGTGGTCGGATGCACCTGAGTCTAGTATCCAAGAAGTTGTGATAGGTTCGTGTGTAGTATTTAAAGCAGTACCGTGAATAGCTAGTGACCCACTGGCTATAGGAGTCCCGAGTAGTTTATGAAGAACCTCAAGTTGAGTTTTGGTTAGCCGAAGTTTATGAAGAGTCTCATAGGAATTTTCGGTGTCACCCACGGGAGTAGGGTTTCTAACAGAGAAAACAGAACAAAAAAAGAGAAGAAAGAGCAGAAACTACTGAATTCCTGATGCTCTTGATACCATGTACAAATTTAGGAAGAAGAATTATTCTTATTTCTTCTAATCGACTCTGACCTTTTAAAGAATAGCAGGAAAAATAAAAAGGAAATAATCTCTAGAAATTAGCCTATCCCTAAAAATTAGTAATTTGACTATGGCTAATAGTACAAGGAAATTCCTAGAACTAAGGTAGAAAATCTGCTTAATTTAAGGAATTCCAACATACTATCTAGTAGTATCTCTCTTATAGTAATACTGAATTTTTTCAACTGGAACATAAAACTTGAATGCACAGTATGATCTACAATGCATAATTGCATATTCAAGTCGAATAAAGGTCATAAATTTGCTCTGTAAAACTCAAAATTCAGTCCTTACCATCTCTTGTTTTGTTTGTTGCGGTTTCAATATTAGTTTCACTAGTATCTCTCCCACATATGCCAAGGTTAAATTTACCTCCTTTGTTGGTTCCTCTTGATCGATCACCTACATTTGCAATATATAGATGGATAACAAAGTAAAAGAAAGAACAGAACACGAGATGAAAAAAAAAATAGTATATATCCATCACTCGAAGATTATTTCTCGATGAACTTACCCCATTGTCCATATAAACTCAATAACACCAAGACACATTACCAACAAAGTAGAGTTATGCCTCAACTACTCTTTATTAACCTGATGACAAGGTTGTTATACTAAGTTACAAACTTATTGTTCAATTATTTAACATGGTATCACAATAGGATCTACCGTTCCGTTTGCCATATATAATCCCTAGTTCCTACCTCAGGGTTGTTGTGAATCTCGGCTCCTTTCCCAGTGTCTGGGGGCAGAGGAAAGTAGAATATTAACTGTTCATCCTCTTTTTGCACAAGATCTCCTTGAATACTGAGAGGATTTGTTAGCGTTTGATTGGTAATAACCCGTAGCATTTTGTTATGCGCCTTGGCGTAGGATCTAGTCACAAGTCTAGACGAGAAAGAATTCTTGCTTCGACCTACGGTTACTCAAAAAGGCAGATTCGTCCTTGACTGAACCCCCCTCAAAATAACGTTTCTTTTGATAGAATAATTGCTTAATTCTTTATTTCATATTGGCAGCCTTTTATAGACTGTTAATAACAAATAAAAGAGTCCTAATTGACATAAAATAGAATTCCTAACTTAGAGTTTATGAAGGAAACAAAAATCTTATATAGTAAAACTAAAACTCTTAGTAAAACCTGATATAATAAATAAATAAATAAAACTAAAAACTCCTATTGCAATTAAAGTGTCCATATCATTAATCCCCTTATCGGAATTGAGCTTGTCCTCAAGCTCAAATTCAAAATAAACTTCAGAACTTATCCAAAAGCATCTATCTCATCATCATCTTGCTTGCCTTCAACATCTGGTACTTCTATCCAAACTAACCTTTTACATTTGTGTCCCATGTAATAAGACTCGTCACAATTATAACACAGCCCTTTAGCCCTTCTTTCTGCCATTTCTATCCGTGTCAATCTCTTAATAAATGGTACAGAAGAACCTATTTTGCCGTTGTTCCTGTTGGTTCTATTGTTTGTCCCTCTCCTTTGCAATGTTCGAGTTGTTGGAATGATTGAATTCTTTGTCGTTGTTTTGGGAAGTTGACCAGTTTAGATTGGTTTGAGATAACATCTTGGAAGAGACTTTTGTTTACGTTCCAAAGCTCGAGCCATATCCATTGCAACTCCAAGGTTTCCGGTTGTTGCATCTCAATATCAATTCTAAGTTCCTCTACCAATCCAGAAGAAAAGGTTTACTTGTTGTCGAGGTTTAAGATCGATAGTCCTAGCAAGTAGTGATTGAAATTGGCGTTGATATTCTTCTACCGTCCCAGTTTGTCTCAAGTTTGCAAGTTCCCCCAAGGGGTTATTACTCATAGGTGGCCCAAACCTGATATGACAACACTCTCTGAAGCGTTCCCAATCCAGATTTGCCTCCTCTTCTTCGATTTGATCAAACCATAATTGTGCCTCTCCTAAAAGATGGAATGAAGCTAGGCCGACTTTGTCTTCTTCGTTGGTCCGTTGATTGCCAAAAAAAATTTCGCATCTTTTTAACCATCCTAAAGGATCTCCAACCCTATCATAAGTGGGAAATTCCATCTTAGAGTATCGTGGCACCATGGCCCCACCGTGTTGCGAATCTGAATTTCTTTTCTTGCCTTCATTGCTGCCTTGTTCTTCATTATTTTTTTCTGAATCCCCTTTCGTTGTCTTTTGGACCGAAAGAGATAACATCGCCACCTGCTCCTCTAATGCTTGTTGCCTTGTAGCCATTTGTTCCATGAATGCCTCCACTTTTTTGTCAAAATTTTTCGTCACCCATGACGGTGGCTCGATACCAAGTTGTTATGCGCCTTGGCGTAGGATCTAGTCACAGGTCTAGACGAGAAAGAATTCTTGCTTCGACCTATGGTTACTCAAAAAGGTAAATTCGTCCTTGACTGAACCCCCTCTCAAAATAACGTTTCTTTTGATAGAATAATTGCTTACCTCTTTATTTCATATTGGCAGCCTTTTATAGACAGTTAATAATAAATGAAAGAGTCCTAATTGACATAAAATAGAATACCTAACTTAGAGTTTATGAAGGAAACAAAAATCTTATATAGTAAAACTAAAATTCTTAGTAAAACCTGATATAATAAATAAATAAATAAAACTAAAAACTCCTATTGCAATTAAAATGTCCATATCACATTTCAACACAAGAATTCAAAACGTTGTTTAACATTTTTGTGACTGTGCCGAAAACCTTTTCCTCTTTTATTAATTGTTGCATTTGGTCCACAATGGCCTCTTTCTGTATTGCCGGAATAGGAAATGAACAGTGATATATCAAAGTGAATTCTATTGATCAAAAATGTCTAAATCCACCATAGCTAAGTCCAAACCCAAGCAAAGGTTGCACCCAAGCAAATGATGTGAACATTTTGCCAGACAAATCACAATAGGCGAACACTTTTGAGCCTCTAAATTGGTTAGATCAGAGCTTAAAAAGGCACTTCAAAATCCACATGACAAGCTCTCTTTGTCCAAAAATGACTCGAAAGATTACCAATCAAAGTTTGTCTAGAAAGGTATAAATAACCCAACCTAAGTACACCCTCTTAACCCAATGTTACTATGATGAGTTTTCTCCAAACCCTTTCTCATCCATATATCGATATAAGCATTCGGGAACTATATTTTTAGGCATTCCTCAATTAGACTCCAAAAAAATCATCAAATTCCATTAATGAACATGTACACCTAAAAAACCATATCGAACCGAATTAGTTTAGTTAATTCAATCGGTTAGCCGAAATTTATATGTTTTTATCTTTTAATCAAAATAAATATGAAAAATATAAAAAAAAATACATTGATAATATTCCTTGGTCTTGAAAGTTAATCGAATTAATTGGAATTTTAAGTCTTGAAACACTACATAATTATTAAGTTCGGTTAATTAGCTGATTTTGAATCGAATTAACCGATAACCAAAATTTCAAAAAAAATCAACTGACTTTCGACTAAATTAAATTTGAATTAACCGAATTAAATCGATTAATTTGATTTTAACCGAAATTTTAACCCCTACTAATCTCCGCCTCACTTCAATGAAATCCTCTCAAGAGGCCTATCCTACTAAAACTCATCTTTCTAATGAGAATAACTTCGTTATAGATTCTGTCACTTACGAATATACATTAAAAATTGGTTGGACTTTCAATAATAACCTATTTAATGAGTTTATAATGGATTTTTCACTGGAAAACGTACTGCAACATTTGCTGGTGTACATTTGTTTTTTTTTTATTTTGGTACTAGTTATTTTTGGAGCCATAACTACACGAGTAACAACTTAATATCACATATAAATTAAAAACCATTACTTATGAAAAATATGCCAATTCAACAAACATCAAGAACGGTCTTTCGCATAGAAGCTCGAGCTATTCTTGAAGGTTTACGTATTGCATAGGAAATAGGTTAGAGACAGTTAAAGATTGAATGCGACAATGCACTACTTGTAGAGTCCGTTCTTATGGGTAGTGCTGCCAGTAGTAGCCTAGTTGAATTACATTTAATTAATGTTTACCTTAAAAGAAATTAGAAGACAAGAATCTGTCACATTCTTAGATTTTAGAATATAGCTGCTGATCAAATGGTGAAATATATTTATGATAATCAATTTGGGTTGAAGCTTTTTGAAGATCCCCAATTTCAGTTTAAGAGATTTTACAATAAGATAGTAATTTTCTAAGTAGAGTTGTGTGATTTCATTGTTTTCAATTAATACTATTTGTTTTTACTTTTAAAAAAAAGATGGGTGTTAAAATTACATAATATATATTATATAGAATAATATATTACAAATTTAAAAGATAAATTAAGTTAAATTAAATTTAAAATTTGAATGTTTAAGTAAAGGCTTAATTCTTAATTTAAAATGAAATACTTATTTTTGATCTTATATTTTAATTTTATCAAACCGTCCCTAAAAATAATAAAAGATGGTTGTTGGTCTTTTCCTACATTAGAGCAACCATCTTTGGCCATCTTTAGGTAGTATAAAAGATGATTTTATATTTCTTTTTACAAAATTAGGGTATCTATGGTGGTTAACAACCACTAATTCTCTTTATCATAAGTATTTTCCAAAATATAATACGTAAAAGAACTTCAATAAAGTGGCAATATATAATTTACTCATAATTATGGTATGTTTAATTTACCAGAATAAAATAAAATTGTAATAGAATGTTATTTTATAAAATGTAATAAATATAAGAATAGTTTAATTGAGTAAAATGAACGAACTAGTAATAAATTCTCAAATAATAAAAATAACTTTTTCAACAATTATAAGGAATTTTGAGTAAAATAATTTTTTAAAAAACCTAAAAAATTAGCATCATTGCCCTTCACTTCTATTATAAAAGAAATCCTAAACTTTAATGATTAAATTTAATAATAGAAATATAATTAGTAAAAATCATCTAAAAATAAAATTCAAAGTACAAAACCAAGCTGTGTACACACCCAAATTACTATATTGATTAATGATAATATTGAATAACCTTCAAGATTCACTCAAGTTTTCTTTCTCCTTTGTTTACTTTCGAATTATTTTCAGTGTTTTTGATTTATTGATTTTATATTTGATATCTAGATCTAATGGGTCAAGTATTGGTGTTTAAAATTTAAAAGAATTTAAGTAAAACATTAAACTTTAAATAAATTTAGCAAAAAATTTAAATTTATTAAAAATATAGATCAAGTTTAGACTTAAAATTTAAGATTTGGCTCGGCTCATTTTTAAAAATTTGTAAGGTTTTATATTATGCAAATCTATAATAATATATAATATTGTAAACATTAAAAAACATTAAAATGAATATATATAAAATTTTAATAAATAAAAATACATAAATTATTAAATATTAAATTAAGAATAATACAAACTTTTTAAAAATAATATGGATGAGTTTAAAACAGGCTTAAATTAGTTATTTACAAATATAAGTAGATTTGAGCAAATTTTAGGTAGCATATAAAATATGTTAATATCATGTTTAAATCCGATACGAACTCAACCCAATGTATAAACACCTCTATTGATATATATTGAGAAAGAGAAAATGTTTTAACTTCATATAATTACTTTTTAAATATTCTTTAAGTAGGTTGCGAACAAAATATTTTTATTAATTTGAAGAGTTGTGAGAAAGTTATAATCAAAGCTTTCATAATTGAATCAGTGGTCAAATCAATTAGATCATTAGTTCGTTAAACTAATCAATTCGATTAGATTAAATAAATCAATAACAATTTATAAAAAATTTAAAAATTCGATTCAAATTGCGTAATTTAATCAATCAATACTGCAACTATTTAACTGATTTCAATTCATACAATTGAAGCTACAACTGATATTTAAATCTAAAATCGGAACCTTCTCGGTCTCACCAAACTTACTCTAAATCAAGAGCATAACTTCCATGGCTAATCAAATCTAAACTCCACACAACCCATTTACATCTCTTGAAAACTCCCAATAGACCATTGAGATTCAAACACAAAAACATACTGTCTGTATCTTCAGTTCATAAATATTCCAATAAACCATTGAGATTCAAGACCATCACACAAACACTTACATTTTGTATCTTCAATTCATCAACATCCTCAATAAACCATGGACAATGTATTTCAAAAAAGCAAATTACGCACCCCGTGGTTTCTTCGGCAAACTGGTTAGCTTAAGTTGGTTTTCTTGTAACTTAGCATCGTCCTTCCTCAGCATCATTCGGTTTTCTTTTAAGCCAGCTACGTCCTTCACCACCTTCAGTATGTTTTCTTTTAAATCAGCTTCGCCCTTCTCCACCTTCCGTTTGCCTTTCGTAATATTAGCTTTGTTCTTCTTGGTCTCTTCTTCCAAGTTATTCCTCTTGTTTTGCACCGTTACCTCCATATTTGTGATGTCTCTTAGCCCGAGCCTCTCTGGGTTACTTTCTTTATGGTCAGCTTCGGCTAGAGAGTTTGAAAGGATGTTCTCAAAATATGCATGCCTAAATAAAAAACTTGTTATCAGTATGAGGGTGCTTTTGAAATATCTCAGTGAGCACATTAGCATTGCGTCCATAAATGTTGTATACCTTTGGACAAGAGAGGTGTTCTCATGTGACAGCTTCATATTCTCTTGATTTGCTCTGGCATCACTGCTGCCTTCACCCGGATATTGATGTCCAAAATCTAAAGGATATTAATGTTGACAATTGACAAGTATAAGACCATTAAGATTATTATACTCCAAGTTTAAGAATGTAGAGACCAAATTATTTCTGTAAGTTGACATAATAGAATATCAACTTGCAGTCATTACCTGGCAGATGACGGTTTTCCAAATCATATTTTTCCACATCAAAGAACCACAGTGACGAAAGATCCTACACGCAGAAGAGAATCAGATTTGATCCAAAAAAATAAGCAACTTCAATTTCATATATATATATATGCCCTAATCTCTTCTTCCAATTTCTTCTTTTCACGAGCCTTCTCCAAGTTATTCCTTATGTTCTGCACCCTTACCTCTATATTTGTGATGTCTTTTAGCTCGAGCCTCTCTGATTTACTTTCTACATTATGGTCAGCTTCAGTTAGAGAGTTTGCAAGGATGTTCTGAAAATCTGCATGCCTAAATAAAAAACTTGTTATCAGTATGAGGGTGCTTTTGAAATATCTCAGTGAGCACATTAACATTGCGTCAATAAATGTTGTATACCCTTGGACAGGAGAGGTGTTCTCATATGACAGCTTCATATTCTCTTGATTTGCTCTAGCATCACTGCTGCCTTCACCCGGATATTGATGTCCAAAATCTAAAGGATATTAATGTTGACAATTGACAAGTATAAGACCATTAAGATTATTATAGTCACAGTTTAAGAATGTAGAGACCAAATTATTTCTGCAAGTTGACATAATAGAATATCAACTTGCAGGCATTACCTGGCAGATGACGGTTTTCCAAATCATATTTTTCCACATCAAAAAACCACAGTGACGAAAGATCCTATACGCAGAAGAGAATCAGATTTGATCCAAAAAAAATAAGCAACTTCAATTACATATATATATATATATATATATGCCCTAATCTCTTCTTCCAATTTCTTCTTTTCACGAGCCTTCTCCAAGTTATTCCTTATGTTTTGCACCCTTACCTCTATATTTGTGATGTCTTTTAGCTCGAGCCTCTCTGGTTTACGTTCTATATTATGGTCAGCTTCAGTTAGAGAATTTGCAAGGATGTTCTGAAAATCTGCATGCCTAAATAAAAAACTTGTTATCAGTATGAGGGTGCTTTAAAAATATCTCAGTGAGCAAATTAGCATTGCGTCCATAAATGTTGTATACCCTTGGACAGGAGAGGTGTTCTCATATGACAGCTTCATATTCTCTTGATTCGCTCTGGCATCACTGCTGCCTTCACCCGGATATTGATGTCCAAAATCTAAAGGATATTAATGTTGACAATTGACAAGTATAAGACCATTAAGATTATTATAGTCACAGTTTAAGAATGTAGAGACCAAATTATTTCTGTAAATTGACATAATAGAATATCAACTTGCAGCCATTACCTGGCAGATGATGGTTTTCCAAATCATATTTTTCCACATCAAAGAACCAAAGTGACGAAAGATCCTATATGCAGAAGAGAATCAGAATTGATCCAAAAAATAAGCAACTTCAATATATATATATATATATATGCTCTGATCTCTTCTTCCAATTTCTTCCTTTCACGAGCCTTCTCCAAGTTATTCCTTATGCTTTGCACCTTACCTCTATATTTGTGATGTCTTTTAGCTCGAGCCTCTCTGGTTTACGTTCTATATTATGGTCAGCTTCAGTTAGAGAATTTGCAAGGATGTTCTGAAAATCTGCATGCCTAAATAAAAAACTTGTTATCAGTATGAGGGTGCTTTAAAAATATCTCAGTGAGCAAATTAGCATTGCGTCCATAAATGTTGTATACCCTTGGACAGGAGAGGTGTTCTCATGTGACAGCTTCATATTCTCTTGATTCGCTCTGGCATCACTGCTGCCTTCACCCGGATATTGATGTCCAAAATCTAAAGGATATTAATGTTGACAATTGACAAGTATAAGACCATTAAGATTATTATAGTCACAGTTTAAGAATGTAGAGACCAAATTATTTCTGTAAATTGACATAATAGAATATCAACTTGCAGCCATTACCTGGCAGATGATGGTTTTCCAAATCATTTTTTTCCACATCAAAGAACCAAAGCGACGAAAGATCCTATATGCAGAAGAGAATCAGAATTGATCCAAAAAAATAAGCAACTTCAATTATATATATATATATGTGCTCTGATCTCTTCTTCCAATTTCTTCCTTTCACGAGCCTTCTCCAAGTTATTCCTTATGCTTTGCACCCTTACCTCTATATTTGTGATGTCTTTTAGCTCGAGCCTCTCTGGTTTACTTTCTATATAATGGTCAGCTTCAGTTAGAGAGTTTGCAAGGATGTTATGAAAATCTGCATGCCTAAATAAAAAACTTGTTATCAGGATGAGGGTGCTTTTGAAATATCTCATTGAGCACATTAGCATTGCGTCTATAAATGTTGTATACCCTTGGACAGGAGAGATGTTCTCATATGACAGCTTCATATTCTCTTGATTTGCTCTGGCATCACTGCTGCCTTCACCCGGATATTGATGTCCAAAATCTAAAGGATATTAATGTTGACAATTGACAAGTAAAAGACCATTAAGATTGTTATAGTCACAGTTTAAGAATGTAGAGACCAAATTATTTCTGTAAGTTGACATGATAGAATATCAACTTGCAGCCATTACCTGGCAGATGACGGTTTTCCAAATCATATTTTTCCACATCAAAGAACCGCGGTGACAAAAGATCCTATATGCAGAAGAGAATCAGAATTGATCCAAAAAAATGAGCAACTTCAATTATATATATATATATATATATGCCCTGATCTCTTCTTCCAATTTCTTCCTTTCACGAGCCTTCTCCAAGTTATATATATATATATATATATATATATGCCAAACCTTACCGGGTCAACCTCATGATAACCCTGTAAATAAGGAGAAAAACACGCACAATACACAAAATTAGAAACTGGCAGCTTTCATACCCTGGAGTTTTTTTTGTGCGAATGTTTACTATTTCTTGTTTTGATTTGCTCTCTTACAAACAAGTCGAATCAATCAAACAGCGCTAGGGCTAAATTCATTATCATTACTTGTTCCTCTTGAGGGGCCATGTACATTTGCAATATGCAGACTACAGAGTAAAGATTAATAACAAAGTGGGGAAAAAAAAACAGAACATGAGAGACAAAAAAAAAAGTTATTATATGTACACCTCCTCAAGACTGTTTCTAAATAAACTTACCACATCATTTCTATAAATTCAATAATGCGAGAACAAATTACAATAGAAAGAGAGGTCATGCGGCTACTACTTGTGATCTAACTTGATGAAATGGATATTATACTGTACTAAGTTACAGAGTCATAATTTTCATGATAAAAGTAAGGTCTAACGCTCCATTGATTAAAATACTAATGAAAAATTGGGTGGTTCTACTCAAAATTTTTACCTGTAGATTGATGCGAATCTTAGCACATCTGCTACAGTCAGGGGTTAGAGGAAAGTGGAATATGAAAGATTCATCGTCCGTTTGCACAAGATCTTGAATACTAACAGGATCTGTAAGCTGTTGCTTTGCAACATAAGAAGCCCAAACTTTGTTTAGAACTTCTGCCACCATGCGAAAATCCTTAGCCTCTGAGATTAATTGCTCTTTTTGGTCCTCAATAGCCTCTCCCTGCACCTCCATTTCCTTTTGCAATGCTTGAACTGAAATATAAAGAAAGCAGATGACGAATTTTAATTTAAATGATTAAACAACATGTAGTAAGTGAGATTGAGTCAGGAAGGCCATCCGCACAATTTATATCCTGAACTGGATTTGTTGGCTGGCTCAAAACTGAATGAAGCTCTTGAAATGCATTGTTGGAGCTAAGACTGAAACTGGGATTTTCGACAATCCCGGACTGCAATTTTCTCAACCATTGCTGTAGGAGGTGTGGGTCACGAAGGCGATTCATCGCTTCCACTACTATCACTTGTTTATCTTCCCATCTCCGCTACATTAAAAAAAAATTACTAAATTAAAAAAAAATAAAAAAAAAAACAACTACAGTGTATCTTGTGATCTATTTATCATGTGTTCATCTTCTTCGGGAATAGTTCTGTTCAAATCATAGTTATATCAAATTTGAATTTTCTTTCAACTCAAGTTGTAGTTATTGGTTGAATGTTCATTTATTTCATAATAATTTAAATTCAAATTGTCCCTGGAAAAAAATTGAAATTTTCTTTTCACTCATTTAGGTACTATTGATATGACTAAGTAAATTAAAATTTGGACAACATATACAATTTTTTAATGCAGAAGCAAGGAAGAAAAGAAGAAGAAAAATTGCATAAGAACCATAAGATGATAGTCCATGACTACTGCCTGCAAATCCTATACTTCCCTTCTTTGCTCTAACACAACATTCCTAGTATTCAAAAAGGAAAAACACACACAACATTCCCTCTTCAACCCCAGGGATTTAATGCAGATTTCCCACTTCACTTGACAAAGAGGATCAATTTGCACCTCAATTTTATCTTTTGTTCCCACTTTTAGCTCTATCTTTAGAAGAAAAAAAAAAGAACAATAATCTGATACTTGTAAAAAGTTTGCCACACTTGTGGTATATGGGGGGAAGAAAGGAGTCAGAAATTGCAGGATTGGCATGTTAAACAGAGCCTGGTATAGTTTACCCTAAAACAAAATATAAAATGAGAGGAAAAGTCTCACGGTAGTTCGATATTTGTCATCCCCATCCAATATCATACATATCAAGTCTGCCTGCAGCTCATGACAGTCCTGCATATATGGAGAGTAACCAAAAAAGTGGAACTATAATTAAACCAACCCTAAACAATAAAGAGTATGAGCAGATATTAGCAAGAGCAGTTAACAGAAGCAACTAAATAACTACTATTAGTTAGCCTTAACCAATTCTAGCTATGAATTAGTTAAGACCTTCATGTATAAATAACCAAGAGGTACCTTTGCTCTTTTACGATAGCGTTTATCTTTATTTGATGTCTCTCCATTATAATCCGCCATATATTCTATGAGCCAAGTACAAGCTGAGAATCAAGAAATATGATATAAGAATGTCATAAAAAATCTGAATATCTAAACTAAAAATCATTTCTGTCTTCTATTCAAGCAGTGGAGTTTAATATTGCTTACAGTTGCAGAGTAGACTTGTTATGCTGTCGAAGAACTGTTTATAATTGTTTTCCTCCAACTTTTATACCCGACCGAAGCTTTAATGAATTCGCACGATCCCACGAATTCGGCTTTTGGAATTATTTGAAAAATATAAAATAGAAATTAATTCAATCCCAAAGTTCCAAACTATCTGTGATATTTTTGTTTGTCAAAAAAAAGTACACAATTTACCGTTAATTCTTCGTTTCTCCTAATTAAATTCTGAAAGTGCATGGAACTTCGGAAGGGATGACCGTTTGTATTGACCTCAGCTCACCAATATACAGTTATTTTAGATGGTTAGACATGGGTATCTTCCATGTGTCAAGATTCCTATAAAAAGATATATTAAAAATTTTACCCTACTTCAATAAATATTTTATTTTTTTGTATTATTCGAGTAAAAAGCCGTTATATTTAACTTTTTCATCCCAAGCCCGTAAATGAAGAGGATCTTTTACTTTTTTAACCTTACAATTCCTTATACACTATCAAACAAAATCCAACGGTCTCAAGCAACTTGCTTTTTACACACTCTTCAAAGCGTAAGATTGCTATTAATTTACCTACAACTTTTATTTTCCGTTGCTTCATGTTATTAATCTAATGTATCAAATTAATCTTCACTTTTAATTTTTTAGGCCCTATTATAGGCAAGGGATAAACCCAATTTAGCAACTAAGAAGTAAAATAATAATAATAAATTAAAATGATCGAATACAAATATTTTACGTGAAAAATTCTTTTAAAGAGAATAAAAATTACGGGTAAAAATAAATTTACTATAACAACAAAAATAAAGAGTACAAAGTTGGAAATAATACTAAACCTTGAAACCTAAAAATAAGAACTCACAAAATATAAATACAAAATTCTATGAAAACAAATACCTAAATGTGTAATGGGTTATTTTTCTAAGGTAGAAAATAGCATATTTATAGGCTAAATTGTAAGTCAAATAATATTAAAATAACCTACACTAATCAGAATTTAAATGAGAGAAAAAAATTGAAAAATATGAGGCATAACCCCACAATATAAGTACTAAGGAGATCTTTGTACTAGGAGTCGAATATTCCTTCTACTAAAAAAAATAAACAAATTATTTTTTTGTGTATTAGATCAAAAAGTAAGACTTAAATACTAATAAATACTGAAATTATTTTTAATTTATCAGATTAGGCCAACTTCTAGGATAATTATGGGAATAGGACGTGTGACACCCCAAACAGACCAGAACAGACCAACCCTGTAACGTCCCCCTACCCGAGACCGTCGTTGGAGTCGAGCAAGAGACATTACAAAACTTATCTTAGCACTTAAACAGTTTTCGTAGTAAACTATCCATCTGCATCATGGTCGCTAAAAAAAATCATATCTCGAGTTACGAAACTCGAAATCTAATTCCGTAAATTTTTCATGAAACTAGACTCATATATCTACTTACTAACTTTTTTCTAGAATTTTTGGTCAGGCCAATTAGTACAGTTTATTAAAAAAAGTCTCCCCTGTTTTAGGGTTCAGCTACTCTGACCCTTGTTCACTACAAATCAAATTTATTCCTGTACAGAAATCCAATGACTATGCCATTTGTTTCAATTAAAAATAGACTCAATAAGGAATCCATACATATAAAGTTTGAGTCCTAATTCTTAATACACAATTTATGGTGAATTTCTAAAGTCAGAACAGGGAATTCAGAAATTGTTCTAACCCTATTTCACCAAAACGTAAATATCTCATAAAATACAACTCTTTTACCTATTTTATTTCTTCCATATAAAAATAGATTCATTAAGCTTCAATTACAAATTTTATTCATTATCTAATTCACTTTATACTATTTTTGGTATATTTCAAAGTTGGACTACCGCTACTGTCCAAATCTGTTTTAGTATAAAATGTTGATAACTAAGTTTATAACATCTTCATTTCTTCTCTCTACAATATTTACCAACACTTCCTTTTATTACTCTTCACTAACATATCAAAACATACCATACTTAAGGTTTTGGTAAGATTTACAAAACATACCAAAATATCGCTTAACAACTTAGATACTTTCAAAATGACCAAAAGACATCCTAGGTACAATGCCATTTTCCAAAAAAATAGAAACTTCACCAATTTGAGTTTGGGGATCGGCTTGTATGCTGAGTCCTTATACTTTCGTACCTAGCCTGTGCATGGAAACAAACCGTACGCTGAGAATACTCTCAGTGGTATTTCTATAAACAATAGCTTAATCAACTTTAAAACATGGTAATTCAAACACATTATTGCTATTATTCAATATCAATCAGTACTTTAATAACCTTTACTTTATTTACCCTTATTAACATAACTCGGACCTTTGAAGGATACGGATTCAACCCACACTCGGGATAAGCACATAGTGCTTTAAATCCGAACTTTAACATTATAGTACACAAAGTACTTCATCGGAACAAATCCAAACTTTAACGATGAGTCGACACATAGTGTCTCATTGACTCAATGTCGAATATCTCAATACTTCCAATTCCTATGACATGTCAACTATATCCGACTAGCCCGACATTGTTAATAGGGTATTCAAAATCACATTCATTTCAATATGGTAAAAATACTTACCTCATTCACATTTTCATACAATATAAATATCAAATATAGCAATAACGATTAAGCTCGGTTTATAGAAATACAAACCACTATTTATCGAATTTAATCGATATCTTCGTTCACTTTCTATTTTCCCTTCTTTGATGATGTATCCGGTGCTACGTTTGCTACTAACAATCATACAATTAAAAATCATCAATATATTAATTCATAAAACACATTTTCACTTTCTACCAAACTTTTACAAAAATTCCAATTTCGTCCTTTTTCCATTACTAATCTTTTTTTCTTTAATTTAAGCTTCATATTCTCTTTTAATCAACTCATTAACAATTTCTAACTCATAAAATTCATTATAAAGCATAAATTTTGAGCTCTATTCAACTTAGTCCCTATTTAAACCTAATTTAGAAATTCCTTTAACTAATCACTTCTAACTTCAATTTCTATCAATTTAACCCATAAAACCTCAATTTATTCAACTAAATCAATATCTAAAAATTCTCTATTTTTCTTCATTTTAACCTCATACATGTAGAACTTTGAATTAGGCATCCATAAACATAAAAATCATAGGAAAATGAGCTAAAACAACTTACCAATCAAACTTTAGGGCCTTAATCCTCAAATTTCCCTTTTTTATTTCTTTCTTTCTTTCCTTCTTTCTATCTCACATTTGCTCTCTGTTAGTCTTTCTATCTTTCTTTCTTTCTTTCTTTCTCACGTTTGCTCTCTGTAACTTTTCTATTCTTTACTCATTATTCTTTATTCATTTTACTATATTATATTATTATTAACCTATAATAAATATAAAATTAACATGTGTAATAGCTATAATGTAAAATATCTTATAGCTATTACACATATATGCCAACTATTACACATGTTATATCATGCATTCACACACATGGCACTTAGGGTCTAATTGCTAGATTAGTCCATTTTACTTCTTTAATCTATAATTAAACTTTTATTCCTTATGCAATTTAGCCCTTTAAACTAAATTCAAGCTACTTCACTTAATTAAACACTAAATAACCATTCAACTATAATTCATAAATATTTCTAATAAATATTCATGAATAAATTTCACGGAAACAGTACTCAAGACTCAATTTCCGATACCGTAACTTTCGTTCATTACAATTCTCGCCCCCTTAATAAATTTCGTCCTCGAAATTTACCTGAAAAGAGATGGGGGTATTAAGATCTCATCGTTTCTTTCGGTTCCCACGTAGCTTTTTCAACACTGTGACTTCGCCATAGCACTTTTACTAAAGGAATATGTTTATTACGTAATTCTTTTACCTCTCGTGCTAGAATCTCAACTGGTTCTTCTTCATACGATAAGTCAGGTCGAATCTCTACATTCTCGGTCGTAATAACATGTGAAGGATCCGATCGATATCTTCTTAGCATAGAAACATAGAAGACATCGTGCATTTTCAGTGGTTCAGGAGGTAAGGCCAATCGATACGCTACTAGTCTAATTCTCTCAATAACTTCGTAAGGCCCAATAAAATGAGGACTTAATTTTCCTTTTTGACCAAATCTTAGAATTTTCTTCCAAGGTGAAACCTTTAAAAATACTTTATCCCCGACTGAGTATTCAATATCCCGTCGTTTCAAATCTACATACGATTTCTGTCTATCAAAAGCAGTTTTCAATCTTTCCCGAATTTTCTTAACTGTACTTTCCGTTTCTTGAACCAATTCAGGTCCAATCATCTTCTTCTCATTCAGTTTTGTCCAACATATGGGTGATCGGCATCTTCGTCCATACAAAACCTCATACGGCGCCATCTGTATACTTGACTGGAAACTATTATTATACACAAATTCGGCTAATGACAAATAATATTCCCAGTTAGACTCAAAATCAATCATACAGGCTCGAAGCATATCTTCTAAAATTTGTATTACCCGTTCAGATTGACCATCGATGCATGGATGAAAAGTCATACTAAAGTAAAGTCGAAAATCAGAAAGATTCATGTAATTGCTTCCAAAACCTTGACGTAAACCTTGGATCTCTGTCAGAAATTATTGATTTTGGAATACCATGTAATCTAATAATTTCCCGAACATAAACCTCAGCAAGTTTCTTTAACTACCAATCGGTTCTCACAGCTAAGAAATGAGCTGACTTTGTAAGTCGATCAACTATTACCCAAATAGCATTCTTTTTACTTGTAGACATCGGTAAACCCGTCACAAAGTCCATCGTTATTCAGCCCATTTCCATTCAGGAATATTGATAGGTTGAAGTAATCCCGATGGAACTTGATGTTCTGCCTTCACTCGTTGACAAGTCAAACACTTTGCCACATATTCAGTTATATCTTTTTTTCATTCCCGATCACCAATACAATTCACGCAAATTACGATACATTTTCATACCTCCAGGATGAAATGCAAATGGACTATTATGAGCTTCTCGAAGAATTAACTCTTTCAACTCAGAATTATTCGGAATGCAAAGTTGATTCTGAAATCTTAGACAACCATTTCCATCAATGCTAAAATTTTCTGTTGTACCATTCCGAATCATCTCTCTTTTCTTTAACAACTTATCATCTTCTAACTATGTTGATTTGATTCGATCAAACATTACTGGCTTTATTCTTAATTCAGTCAAAAGGCTGCCATCTTCAGTGATACTAAGTTGTGCAAACATTGCTCGTAATTCAATCACAGCTTTTCTACTCAGTGCGTCGGCTACTACATTAGCTTTCCCTGGATGATAGTCTATGACACAATCATAGTCTTTCAGAAGCTCTATCCAACGCCTTTGTCTTAGATTCAATTCTTTTTGGAAAAGCAGATACTTCAAACTTTTATGATCCGTATAAACATAGCACTTTTCACCATAAAGATAGTGCCTCCAAATCTTCAAGGCAAAAATTACAGCTGCTAATTCTAAATCATGAGTTGGATAGTTGTGTTCATGCGGTTTCAGTTGCCGTGAAGCATAAGCTTTCCCGTTCTGCATCAGTACACATCCCACTCCACTCAATGAAACATCACTGTACACTACAAAATCTCTTACATCGGTCGGCTTCAGTTTGTACAAACTCGGTGGCATATCTACTCAATCTCAGAAATTCTCGTTCATAATCCACTATAAGCATCTCACCTTGTTTCAGTGTTAAGAACTCTTGTCTTTTGTCCTCTATGTACATTTCTCCCAAATACTTCTTTTGAAACTCTTTTTGAAAAAAGTCCCAACTTATCTGTTCCTCAAGTACATTCTGAATCACTGATTCCCACCATACGAAAGCTTTATCTTGCAGTAATGAGACAACACACACTAAGCTTTCTTGTGGTGTACATTCAAGTTGCTTCATAACTCTCTTTGTAGTCCCTAACCAATTTTCAGCAGAAGTCGAATCAATTCCCTTTACACCCAAAAATTCTGTAGCTCTATATTTTCTCAATTCTTTAATTGGAGCTCTTCGGGTAGTAGGGATAGAGGATGTAGCAGGCATAGTTCTTACCGCTTTTTGAAGGGCATCGACGATTATTCTAAAGATTTCAGTATTATCACTTCCAACATTCGGTTGATTTCCTACCGGATTCACACTTGGAGTTGCAGACTCCAATTCATTCACATTATACGATTCATCATCCTCACTATACATCTCTTGATCAGTATCCTCAATGCTTTTGTCAGACATTCTTAATGCTATAAAACAAAAATATTCAATAAACATATCAGCATCCAATCTCAACTCAAATTTGACTCAGTAATGGCATGTACCTCTAGATTCACATTGACATTCGATTTAGTCCTAGAACCGACTAAACCTAATTAGCTCTGATACCAATCAAGCTTGTAACGTCCCCCTACCCGAGACCGTCACCGGAGTCGAGCAAGAGACATTACAAAACGTATCTTAGCACTTAAACAGTTTTCGTAGTAAACTATCCATCTGCGTCACGGTCGCTAAAAAAAATCATATCTCGAGTTAAGAAACTTGAAATATAATTCTGTAAATTTTTCCTAAAACTAGACTCATATATCTACTTACTAATTTTTTTCTAGAATTTTTGGTCAGGCCAATTAGTACAGTTTATTAAAAAAAGTCTCCCCTGTTTTAGGGTTTGGCTACTCTGACCCTTGTGCACTACGAATCAAATTTATTCCTGTACAGAAATCCAATGACTATGCCATTTGTTTCAATTAAAAATATACTCAATAAGGAATCCATACATATAAAGTTTGAGTCCTAATTCTTAATACACAATTTATGGTGAATTTCTAAAGTCAGAACAGGGAATTCAGAAATTGTTCTAACCCTATTTCACCAAAACGTAAATATCTCATAAAATACAACTCTTTTACCTATTTTATTTCTTCCATATAAAAATAGATTCATTAAGCTTCAATTACAAATTTTATTCATTATCTAATTCACTTTATACTATTTTTGGTATATTTCAAAGTTGGACTACCGCTCTTGTCCAAATCTGTTTTAGTATAAAATGTTGATAACTAAGTTTATAACATCTTCATTTCTTCTCTCTACAATATTTACCAACACTTCCTCTTATTACTCTTCATTAACATATCAAAACATACCATACTTAAGGTTTTGGTAAGATTTACAAAACATACCAAAATATCGCTTAACAACTTAGATACTTTCAAAATGACCAAAAGACATCCTAGGTACAATGCCATTTTCCAAAAAATAGAAACTTCACCAATTTGAGTTTGGGGATCGAAACATATCTTTGAGTCCTTATACTTTCGTACCTAGCACGTGTAACGAAACAAACCGTCTGCTGAGAATACTCTCAGTGGTATTTCTATAAACAATAGCTTAATCAACTTTAAAACATGGTAATTCAAACACATTATTGCTATTATTCAATATCAATCAAGACTTTAATAACCTTTACTTTATTTACCCTTATTAACATAACTCGGATCTTGAAGGATACGGATCCAACCCACACTCGGGATAAGCACATAGTGCTTTAAATCCGGAACTTTAACATTATAGTACACAAAGTACTTCATCGGAACAAATCCGAAACTTTAACAGTAGTCGACACATAGTGTCTCATCGACTCAATGTCGGAATATCTCAATACTTCCAATTCCTATGACATGTCAACTATATCCGACTAGCCCGACCATTGTTAATAGGGTATTCAAAATCACATTCATTTCAATATGGTAAAAATACTTACCTCATTCACATTTTCATACAATATAAATATCAAATATAGCAATAACAATTAAGCTCGGTTTATAGAAATACAAACCACTATTTATTGAATTTAATCGATATCTTCGTTCACTTTCTCTTTTCCTTCTTTGATAACGTATCCGATTTTCGTTTGCTACTAACAATCATACAATTAAAAATCATCAATATATTAATTCATAAAACACATTTTCACTTTCTACCAAACTTTTACAAAATTCCAATTTCATCCTTTTTCCATTACTAATCTTTTTTCTTTAACTTAAGCTTCATATTCTCTTTTAATCAACTCATTAACAATTTCTAACTCATAAAATTCATTATAAAGCATAAATTTTGAGCTCTATTGAACTTAGTCCCTATTTAAACCTAACTTAGAAATTCCTTTAACTAATCACTTCTAACTTCAATTTCTATCAATTTAACCCATAAAACCTCAATTTATTCAACTAAATCAATATCTAAAAATTCTCTATTTTTCTTCATTTTAACCTCATACATGTAGAACTTTGAATTAGGCATCCATAAACATAAAAATCATAGGAAAATGAGCTAAAACAACTTACCAATCAAACTTTAGGGCCTTAATCCTAAATTACCCTTTTTTATTTTTTTCTTTCTTTCCTTCTTTCTTTCTCACGTTTGCTCTCTGTTAGTCTTTCTATCTTTCTTTCTTTTTTACTTTCTCCCGTTTGCTCTCTGTAACTTTTCTATTCTTTACTCATTATTCTTTATTCATTATACTATATTATATTATTATTAACCTATAATAAATATAAAATTAACATGTGTAATAGCTATAACATAAAATATCTTATAGCTATTACACATATATACCAACTATTACACATGTTATATCATGCATTCACACACATGGCACTTAGGGTCTAATTGCTAGATTAGTCCCTTTTACTTCTTTAATCTATAATTAAACTTTTATTCCTTATGCAATTTAGTCCTTTAAACTAAATTCAAGCTACTTCACTTAATTAAACACTAAATAACCATTCAACTATAATTCATAAATATTTCTAATAAATATTCATGAATAAATTTCACGGAAACAATACTCAAGACTCAATTTCCGATACCGTAACTTTCGGTTCATTACAAACCCAAATCCAAAACGTCACATTAGCCACCGAAGTGATTCTCTAGCACAAAATCACCCAAAAACACACCTCAATTCTAACTAATAACTGTCTATTTTTATTGCGGAAGCAATTTGCGAACCATTTTAAAACTATTTTTAAAGATTTAAACCTAAATGTATTTTAGCCATTTTACCACTTAAAACTAAGCGATCTTAATTTTAATTCTGAATGATTACTAACCTTCTTTTAGTCAATTTATGAAATCCCTAAAATTCATTTTAATTAACCATTTTCTTTAATACATTTACTAATTAAGGCTATATTAGCTAAGTTTTATTACTTTAATCATATATACAATTCTAATTACAACTAATAAACAACATGTATTCATAATTTAAACATTCTAAATCATGCTTAACAAACAACAATTAAATCATACAATGGACTTACCGTAGCCACAAAGCTATCCACTCCTTGGCAAGGTACAATTAAAATGTGTTAGTAAAAAATTCATGCTTCAATCACTATGTTTTCAATCACCATGATATCACTTAGCAACATACCATAATCCACACAACATTTAATCATAAAATCAAACATAAAAAAAAAAAGAAAAAGAAAAAAAGTATAACATCTCAAAAATAAAAATCTAAATAAAAGTCTCAAATATCTATTACAAGTATATCAAATTATTCCAATTGAGTGTCAGAATGCCCTCTAATGTTTTGAAAAAAGAGTCATTAATCTATACTACCAAATAGCTTTAAACTTGGACCAGCCTTGCCTTTGCTCCTCAATTCCCCAAAGCCGTAAAAAAAACTCTGCACAAAGTTATGAGAGTGTGAGCTGAAAAAGCTTAATGAATGGTCATAAATTTATATTTCTACACTTAAAAGGTAAAAGTATCAGAGAAGTCCCTGTATTTAGAGATAGATTGTATTTCGGCTCATTTATTAAAAAATGGTAAATTAACTCTTATAAATTTTGAAACGTGTAAATTAGTCCCTTCATTAAATTTTATCTGTTATATAATGACATGTAACGTTAATTTAAATGGTTAATTATTAATTTGGTCCCTAAATTATAGATAAAATATCATTTTACTTTAAAAATTTCTTAACAATAATTCTAATTTTTTAAAATATTTAAAATAAATATAAATTATTAAAAATTATGTTAAAATATTAAACAAATTTAGCCATTAATGTTTAGAAAATTTGTCATTTTAAAATTACATAATAATCACTAATGTTATCAAATTGTTACACATTGATCATTTGTCCATTAACTACCATTAAAATATATTTTTAAATAAATCCACTATCATTATTTTTATCTTTTGTTATCTTTTTCCTTAAGAAATCAAAGCTTGATTCCCGTTAAAACAAAATCAAACCTAGATTTATTAAAACCAAAATTTACATTCTTCAAAGAAACTCCTTTTTGGTGAATCGTGGTATCTTTTTTTTTTCTGAAAAAATTGAGCTCTTTTTTAATTATGAGGAAACATTTTCATTTTTAATAAAATTCTCAATTTAATGAGAACTATCTAATGCAATAAGACGCTAACTTTACAGGTTGAGAACGTTCTCTAATGTAATTCTAAAAGCAATCATTCATTTCAATAAAATCATGATTTTATTACTGTTGAAATACAATTAAACTAAAGAAACAATATATTTATAGTAAACAAAATCATTCAATTTTGCATCTCTTTTGCGACAAAGAAAAAGTTGAAGACAATGAGCTTATTTCACTACTTCACCTCTAGAGATGTGTTAATGGCTAAGGTTTATTTTAAATAAAAATTTCACTTTTATCTTTTATTTATACCCATAAATTTAAAACATTATTTTCTAAAATTTCAAAACTCATGGAGTACATGTTCAAAATAAAAAAAATTGTTAAACCCAATAATTTAAAGATTAAAGAATAAAATCTTCAAATGGGAAAGTAATAGCTAAGAAGATGCAAAAATAAGTAATCAAAATTTTTAACAATGACTATAAATCATTAGGAGATGTAGATGCAAAATGAGTATTCACTAAAGTAAAAGAAAATAAACATTAAATAGATTTTTATTTATCTTTTAGTTGGAAGGATGGGCGATGAAAATTAATTTTTTTCTTTTGCTTCAATCATGTTTTTATTTTATTTTTTTTTTACTTCAATCTAAGTATTGGAAATTTTTTTACTTTTTAGATTTTGTAAAATAGCAATGATTTCTAGGTTTCGAAAGTTTGATAAAACTTTTTTGTAAATTCTTTAGAATTTTATTTTAAAAATATTTTAACATAATTTTTAATATATTTTGAAGATTGTTTTAATTTTTAAAATTATTATTAAGAGTTTTATAAAAGTAAAAATAATATTTTAGTTATAATTCAGGAACTAAATTAGTAATTAATTATTTTAATTATCATTCCATATCATCATTTAATAGATAAAATTTATCAAATGAACTAATTTACAAGTTTTGAAATGTATAAAATTAATTTACTCATTTTTATCCAAAATTACGAATATGATTAATTTAACCGTACTAATGTTACATTTCAAATTCAACTAGACTCTATACAAATATAAACTCCAAAAAATTAGTATACAGATCTCAAATGTAAAAGAGAAAGGAACATCCCCATTCTTGGCAAAGCCAATCCTTGCATATCCTCTTGTAGCACTTGAGCTGGTCCTGCTGGTGGGCACACGAGATTTGCGGGCCAACATTCTGGTTAAAGGCCAGCAAAAGCTAAAACATCAGCTAGCCGATTTCCTTCTCTATACACATGGACGACTTCAACTTCCGTAACATATCTCTAGTTGCTCTGAGCACAGTATAGTGGTGAGTAACAACCTCCTGGCAATTCCTCAATCATCATAAACACCTCAAAGTTCGGCCTCTAAAACAGTAACACTCTTTGAAGTCGTAAAGATCCTGATTCAAACACAAACCCTCACACAAAAGCATTCCAATAAACCATTAAAAGATTCTACTCCAACGTCAAATAGATTTTGAATTGCTATTACTTGACCGCAATAACCACTTGCTCATTAAGGAATTGCAGCCCACCTTAATGTTGAAGGACTATAAAGCAAATACACTATGAAATAAATCATAAATGAAGCACAGTTTAACGTTCATCACTCTTGCTACGAAGTTGATACTTTTGATCTAAATCCAACATCTACTATTTTCATAAATATTAAATCAAAACTTGATACCTCCTCAAAGATCCTACCTATGCAATTAATATTATCAGTATAGTCTTGGATCAGAACTGGATTCTTTGATCACTTCGAAATTGATTCAATCTCGTGCAATGCATTCATGACATTCCCTAAGAAATTAAGTAATTACAATCATCTTGCTAAGAAAGGTTTTTTTTTCTTTTTGGTCTCTATTTGTTGAAATCAGCCATGTATTCCTCGAAGCTAAAATATGGGCGTGCACAGTATGCTTATTAATGATGCATCAAAATTATCTTAAGTTAAAATGTTGCTAAGAGAGACTGCAGACAAAAGCATTACTTAGTAAAATTTGAAGTAAATTTCAAAAGAAAAGAACCTACCCGACTACCCAGTAACCGAATTTGATAATATCCAAGCAGATTGAGAAAAGCAACGGATGAGTTGAAAACCAAATTCAAGGAAAAAGAAGATACTCCTCGAATTATAAGTAACAGGTGAATATTTCCTAAATATTCTGAATTATAAGTAACAGGTAAATATCTCCTAAAATATTTGAGTAGGGACCTGTAAATCTCAGCACGATCTTGTCTTGGGATGACTGAATTCATTGACCTGAAATGCATTTTTATGAATTGGATTTTGTTAACAAGTCAACAAATCTAGGTCAAAGCAAGACACTGGAATCGGTATTTTCTCCCATGTCCTCTGCATAATAAACCTTAATTAAACAAATTATAGAAGAGAGAAAAGTTAGATAATTGTTATCTAATGCCATCATCATAAATCCCTGAATAAGACTAACCAGAAAAAGAACCTCACCTGAATTATTATTAACACATACTACGTCCTTAAATATATATATATATATATCAGTTGAACAGAGTCAGGAAGGGACTTGTAAATCTCAGCCCAGTCCTGGTTGGAACTGTATTTGTTGGCTCCTGAAAAGTGTTTTTATTAACTAGATTTGATATCTGCTTCAAAAAAGCAAATCAGCAGCCAACAAACCCAGTTCAAATCAAGATACTGGAATACTGAACTGCATCATGAATTGCAGGTCTTGGGGGTGATTCATCGCGTCAACCACCATCCACCATCTACATCCTTCCCCTATATAAACTCTGTAATATATATATATATAGAAACAAATTAAAACAGATTATAAAAGAGATTGTGGATATTGGTTCGTCGCTTCTTATACTATCAATTATCTACACCTTCCCCTATATAAACTCGGCAAAAATATATTAAAACAATTTGTAAAAGACAGTGGTTTGTTCATTGCTTCTCTTAACATCTACAATCTACTTCCTTCCCCTATATCCTAAAAGTTACTGAGAATAATTAGTTCATACTTCCCAATAAAATTCTCACATTTTATGATAAAAAATAATAATAAAAGAGACAATTTAAAACAAATTATGTAAGGCAGGAAAGCTAGATATCAAATACGGTTGGCGTGGTGGTTTCGCAGCCGCTATTTCAAAATAGCTAAAGATCTCAACAGCTGTGTGAACAAATTTCAGATGTACTTCGAAACAAAAAGTAGAATCCAAAGCAGAAAACTCAAATAGAGAGGCTGATATTTTAAGGGTTTCGAAATTTACCTTATTTGATCGGAGTCGTGGTGAGATGCTCGCTTGGCGGTCAGATCCGTGCGAAGAGAGATTAGGGTAGGAAGGAGCTCTTTAGCATCTTTTATAGGATATAATTCTATTATTAATCCCTGTACTTTTGTACAGGTTGTGAATTCAGTAACTATACTTTAATTTGATCAATTTCTAACTCCTTTTAGTAGTTAAATCCATTAGGTTAAGTTCAGTTGCTAATATTATACTACACATATAGTTGTAGGCTTAATTCATATCCTCCAATTGAATTATTCTTGTAACACCCTTAACCCGTATCCGTTGTCGAAATAGGGTTTCGGAGCATTACTACTATTTACAGATCACTAAAAAAAATTTCACTTAAATACTTACAGATTTCATGCATCAATAAATATATTACCATTCAATCAATGACTTGGCACTTGCCTAAGCATCATCAACAACAACACTTGTTAGTGTACTTACACATATTGCATATAAATTCTTATTTTCTCAATATATCATATTTAAATTTAATACTCGTCTTAACTTACATATTTTCCTTATATTAACATATAAAAGATAATCTCATATGTACATGCCATGATACATATCATTCTCTTACCGTTTATTTAATAACATTATCATTCATTTCATTATATCAACATTTCATGTACCATATACTTTCCACCCATGTGTCCATATAACATGTACAAATCATAATATAAATTCAATACAAAGATAAATGATTTATGAGTTCATTAATTCCATAATTTTCATATTCTTCCATTTCTCATATTTATCCCGTTGAATTTCTCGAAATTTCGATGGATTTTCCTTTGTTCAACGGGATGTATCATTTTATCGGGCATTATCAAATATATCCATATCAATTTCATATGCATGACAAAAATACAATTCACAAGTATAATCTTGAAATCCATTCCATTCAACCGGGATTTATTTTCAATTTATATCGAGTATTATCAATATTCCATCAATTATCATGAATTGAACATTCAAATCATATTTTTATCACATAACCACATATTTCAAGTGTTTAAAAACACAATTCAAGTTACACAAACTTACCTCATTGCTTGTTTGTGTTTATAATTTCATTAATCCGATATCTTTTCTTTTCCACGATCAAGTCTCGTATTTGAGTTGTTCAGATCTTTATAAATAAATTTGATCACCATTTTCATTCATTTCATATTCTAATGCATTTAATTAATGCTCTAGGCAAAATTACTATTTTACCCATAAACTTTTAATTAATGACGATTTCATCTTTATGGTTAGGAAAATAAAATTCTTGCAATTTAATCCTTAATTCCAACTATTATTCTCATGCGTATTGATAACAGTCCATGAATTCTATAAAATATCAGGATTTTCCATAATTTTAACACTTTTCAATTTAATCCCTTAAAACATGTTTTTTCCCAATCTTGAACTAAATTAATAATTTCTTTCAATTTTGTAATTTAAACAATAAAATAATCCATTTCATGCAATTTAGTCATTTCTGACATTTTTGCAAAATTGCCCATAAAATTTTACTTTTATTCAATTTAGTCCTTGAGCCTAAAATATACAAATTAGCCATGCTAGATGAATATTCATACATATTATTTCTCCTCCTCCTCTCCATTCCACATCCTTAATGTAGATAACACACTTGTAAGTAACATTATCCATAATTTTTATTATTTACTTTTATGAATGTTCAAGCTATCTATCTGCGCCATAGTCACTAAATTATTTATATCTGGAGCTATAGAACTCCATATTAAGATCCTATAATTTTCCATGAAACTAGACTCATATATATTCTTACCATAAAATTTTCAGAATTTTTGGTTTAGCCAATAAGTACAGTTTATTCTTTAAATTTACCCCTGTTCTGCTGTCTGACAGTTCTGGCTCTTCTTCACTAAAAATTAATTATCTCCTCGTACAAAATTCGAATGATGTTCCCGTTTGTTTCTATTGAAACTAGACTCATTCAGGATCCTAAACATATAAACTTAAGACCATAATTATTTTTATCCAATTTTTGATGATTTTACAAAGTCAGAACAGGGGAACCCAAAATCATTCTGACATTGTCTCACAAAATTCATCATATCTCATGATTTACAATTCCATTGCTTACATAATTTCTTTTATAAGAAACTAGACTTAATAAGATTTAATTTCATATTTTATTCATCCTATAATTATATTTACACAATTTTTGATGATTTTTCAAAGTTAGACTACTGCTGCTGTCTAAAACCGTTTTAGTGTAAGATATTAATTACCATGTTATAACACCCTTATTTTCTTTTTCTACACCATTTCTCATCACTTTCTCTTATTTTCTCTTCACTAACATATCAAGAACATAGAACCTTATGTAAGAAAACTCTACTATAACATTATTTCCATGCTTTGTCAATAATAACAAACTTAAAAACATATTGAAATCTTGATGTACTTACCTTGTTCTCTTGATACCAATCTTTAACTTGATTTTCTCTCTCCTCCAGCTTCTATTTCTTGAATCCAACTTGATATTCTAACTCCCCATGGTCTCCTTAACATTTTTTCCTCTTAGTAGCTATGGAAATTTTTTTAATTTCTAGGTGAAAATAGTGAATTTTTTTATGGAAGGACCAAATTGTAAGAAAAGGAAAACTTTGTTTCTTCCTCTTCTTCTCACGTTAGTTGCATGAGAAAGGTGATCATCCTCCTCTTTCTTTCCTTATATATATATATATATATATATTAAATAAAATAATAATAAAATAATAAAATATCATTTAAAAATCAATTTAAAGTATTAATAAACTAATATTTATTTATTTAATTTATCTAAAATATCTCCAACATCATCATTGTCTCTAGATTTCTCTCTCTTCCAATTGACCATTTTGCCCTTCATGATCTTTTAAAATTCTATTCTTGAGTCATCACTTAATTTGATAAAATTACAATTTAGTCCCTCATAATTCTTCACCTATTCAATTGGGTCCTCATTCATCAATTTTCCTTGGCTTCTAGATCATTCCACCCTTAAAATATTTGTACTATTAGTCCTTTAACTTTTCATATTTATACCTTAATCCTTCAAATTTTGAGTATTTACTCTTGGACCATAAAACTTTTCTCACTTTTACAATTTAGTCCTTTCTTGAATCAATATGTCATAATATACTTCCCAATATTGACATAACTCAAAATTTCCCTTTTTGTCACTTTATTTCCTTATTTTACTATATTACGTATAATATTTTCTTGTAAAAAAATTTCGGTATTACAATTCTAGTTTCTATACTTTTCAAATTTTGATATTTCAATCTTGACGTAAATGATAGTTATTAATCCATTAATTAGATTTTTAGCAAGTAATATATAGAAATAATAAATTAACATGACATTACACATATGATAAAATATTCATCACATCAAATTTTTAAAATAATGAGCTTAATAAGTTTAATGTATTGTTTGCTAATGATTGAAATTTTAAAGTTCAAAAAATACAAAAATTAAAATTGACCAAATTAAAATATAGAGACTAAATTCACAATTTCTATAACGCATGAGGACAAATAGCATAATTTAACGTTTTTAAAAATAAATTGATAAATAATTTTGAAAAATAAACAAATTAATTTCATTATAATTAAACAAAATGTATTCACATTATAAATTAAAAGAAATTAAATACATGCAAATAATCACAAAAAAACTAATTAACAAAATAGATTTAATTTAAAAATGGACTAAATTGAACAAAAAAATCACTAATAAAGCTTTACCTGGAAAGAAATAAAAGGTTGATGATCGAATTCAAAAACTCAATGAGCTAAATCGGAAATAAACTAATTTTATTTTGAAACTGGCAGCAATAGTAAAAGCAAAAATATAAAACCCTAAAGTATAACAAATATAAAACCCTAGAAACCATTAAGGTAGGTTTGGATGGGTGATTGGGTGCGGTGAGGTGCGTTTAGCTTACTTTTTGTCTCACACTACAATATCGCTACAGTATCTAATCTCACCGCCACCGCTGTTTTTACACTAACTACAGGTAAACGCACTGCCCATCCAAACTCACCCTAAGATTGTGTTTCAAAGCCAAAATGATTTTGACCTATTGCCGCTGAGTTACAGTTAAGAAAAGAAGCAATTACATAGCCCATGCTCTCTTCAATAATTTAAAGTTTATTTAATATTTTATTTAAAGTAATAATATTTTATAAGTAATATAATATATATATATATATAAAATATGAAGAGACTTTTATCATGTTTTTCTTCATATCGATGCCTAGCAAAAAAAAAAAAGGAAAAAGATTATTCATCATTTTTCCTCCAAATTTTAAGTATAAGGTGTGTTTTTCTTCAAACTTTTCATAGATTTTGAATATTTGAAGCTTGTTTGACATATATGTACCAATAGTTTTTTATTTTATCAAGTATATTAAAAGTTGTCATTAAATGATATTGATGGAAGCTTATAAAATTAAGTGAAATGTGTATGTTTTTGGATGGAAAATGATTATGAGACTTTTTTTACTTGTTAGAAGTGTAAAAATGAAACAAAAATAGCTAGATAATGTTATAGTAAGTTTTGGCCAAAGTGAAGGGGGGAAGAAAACATTGGTCACTTTGTTTAAAATTATGTTAAATGATAACTTGTGAAGCAGTGAGCATTTCGATGAAAACAGAATGGCTAACAGAGTCGAAAGTTATGTGAATTTTGGATCAGAAAACTTAAGTTATCAACTTGTTTAACCATGTATATTCAAGCTTGTCATTAGTAGTTGATTTACTATATCTAGCTATATTAATTTTATTTTATGAATTTTGAATTATTTAATTAGTATTTAAAATATTATGTTTCAATTGAAAACTATGATTTTAATTATAAAATTAGTAGATTCTTAATTTCAAGTTGAATTTGCATATTATAATTTTGAATGTTTGAACAACCACAAGCATGAGTATGTTTGGTTAAAAGTAAAAATTTTGTATTATACGATTTATGATTTGAATTTGAAATGAAATTGAAATGAGAATAATATGAAAATGGAAATGGAAATTAAATGGATGTTACAACCATTTTACTTTTTATAATTTTATAAAATTAAATTTCAGGTCGATTGCAAAAAATAAAGAAAGTAAAGACAATTGATACTTTTTTTAAGCGGAAAAGTAATGATACTTGTGACGCTAATTGACAAGTGAACAATGAAGATTCTTCAACTATCGAAGTTAATACTTCTAAATGTCCAAGACTTGAAAGTGAAGATCATTCAAATCTTTCTTTTGATATTAATAATCTAGAGGAAGATTCAGGATTATGTTCTCAAATATGAGAATGTTAATCAGCGAGATGAAGTCATTCGAGCATATTTAGAAATGGGGTCATATCAAATACATTTGTCTGAGTACCCACTTTCCGGTGACAAGCATCCCCGAAGATTTCAGTCTTCTTGATTTTGTAAATTTCCTTGGTTGGAATATTCCCTTACTAAAGATGTAACATATTGTTTCTCATCCTATCTTTTCTCAAGACATATTGTTTGTCATGAAACGGATGCATTCAATGAAAAAATATGTGCTTTCTAGAATCATGTTGGCCAAGATCCATGCTCTCTACAAAATAATAATGAGAAAATTTGTCAAGATTTGTTAGACAAGGTTATCAATGCACAAAGTTTAGATAAAAAAGAAAGTAATTGCTTATGAGTCAAGACTTCAATTGATATTGTTTGACGACTAACTTTGTAAGAATGTGTTTTTTAGAGGTAATTTTCTTGAATTGATTACATTATTAGCTTCCTATAATGATAAAGTTTCCAAAGTTGTTTTGGACAATACTCCAAAAAATGTTAAATATACTTCTTATATGATCCAAAAGGAGATTTTACATATTCTTGCAAATAAAGTGTCATAAGATTTATGAAGACATTGGAGATTTTAAATTTTGTATCATTATTGATAAGACATGTGATGAATCTAAAAGGAAGCAAATGGTTATTGTTGTGAGATATGTTGATGAGAAAGAATTTATAAAAGAGCATTTCTTTGATATTGTACATGTCCAAGATACTACAACAATAACTTTGAAAAAGGAAATATGTGTTGTTCTTTCTTGGCATTGTCTTAATGTTCAAAATATTTGAGTTCAAGGATACGATGGTGTTAGCAACATGCGGGGTGAATGGAATAGTTTACAAGCATTATTTTTAGATGATTGTCCGTATGCATATTATGTTCATTGCTTGGCTTATCGACTCCAGTTGGTATTAGTTGCTGCATCTTGAGAGGTAATTCTTATTCATAATTTTTTCTCTGATTTGAACTTTATTGTTAATATAATTAATGCCTCTTGCAAACGTCATGATCAATTACAACTTGCCCAAGCAATTGAAATTGCAAATATGTTGGCAATTGATGAACTTGAAACTGGTAAAGCACTTAACCGAATTAGTATTGTGAAACGAGCTAGAAAAACCTGTTGGAGCTCTCATTTTAGTTTTGTTTGTAGCTTGATAAGAATGTTTGATGCTACTTGTTCAATTCTACAAAATATTAATGAAAGTGGCTATAATTATTCTATCCACGAGGATGCAGCTACAGCACATAAGAAGATTACATCTTTTGATTTTGTTTTTATCTTACATCTAGTGAAAGAGATAATGAGTATTATTGATATTCTTTATCGACATCTATAACAAAAATTCCAAGATATAGTAAATGTTATGTATTTAGTCCCAAGCACAAAAACTTTGATACAGAAGTTGAGTGAAGATGATTGGGACAATTTGTTGGAAGTTGTGAAAACATTTTGTTAAAAGCACAATATTGAAATTCTTGCTATGGATTCTCCATATGTGGTAAAACGTGGTCATTACCAACATGTTGATTTCAATATGGAGCACCGTTATCATGTTGAGATATTCAATATTGCTATAGATTATTAACTTCTTGAGCTAAATGGTAGATTTAATGAACGGGCAATTAATTCAAACCATCGTCTTTTACAAATAGTTTTAATATATTTTTGCAGAGTTTATATAGGGAAAGATGTAGATAGCTGCTAGTATAAGAAGCGATGAACCAAGATACACAATCTCTTTTACAATTTGTTTTAATTTCTCTCTCTCTATATATATTGCAGAGTTTATATAGGGGAAGGATGTAGACGGTGGATATAGTGGTTGAAGTGATGAATCGCCCCCAAGACCTGCAATTCATTATGTAGTTCAGTATTCCGGCATCTTGATTTGAACTGTATTTGTTGGCTCTTGAATTGCTTTTCTGAAGCATATATCACGTCTAGTTAATAAAAACATTTTTTAGGAGCTAAATCCAGTTCAAACCAAGACTGGGCTGAGATTTACAAGTCTCTTCCTGACTCAATTCACAACTGATATATATATATATATATATATATATATAAGAAGGTATTATGTGTTAATAATAATAATAATTCAGGTGAGGATCTTCTTTTTCCGGTTAGTCTTATTCAGGGATGTATGATAATGGCATTAGATAACAGTTATCTAATCTCTTCTATAATTTGCTTAATTGAGGTTTATTATGCAGAAGACATCGGGGAAAATGTTGGCTCCGATGTCTTGCTTTGACCTAGATTTGTTAACATGAAATGCATTGGTTAACAAAATCCAATTCATAAAAATGCATTTCAAGTCAATGAATTTGGTCAACCCAAGATAAGATCGTGCTGAGATTTACAAGTCCCTACTCAGATATTTTAGGAGATATTCACCTGTTACTTGTCAATCTGTTTGGGTATTATCAAATTCAGGGTAAGTTCTTCTTTTTTTTTTTTGAAATTTACTGATCAACTTGTCATTGCTGCATAACAATTCAAAATCTATTTGACCTTGGAGTAGAATTGGAATGTTTTTGTGTGAGGGTTTATGTTTGAATCAGGAGCTTTACAACTTCAAAAATTATTCTGTTTTGGAGGCCTAACTTTGAGGTGTGTATGGTAGTTAAGGAATTGCCAAGAGGTTGTTATTCAAAGATATGTTACGGAAGTTGAAGTCATCCATGCGTAGAGAGAAGGTTATCGGCTAGCTGATGCAAGTGTCACGGGTTGCAGTTCAAAGCCCATGACCATCGCACCAAATGCATCCAATGAAGGTCTATTGGTTAGATGGTGATCATTTGGCTCACAAGAACTAGCCCAATACAATAAGCTGTTGGAAAAATCTATCATATTGAAGCTTGAGTGGCCCAATGATGAAGATATGACAACATAGATTTGATTTAAGGTATAGGATTAATCTTGTCCGTCTATTTTGGGGGAGCTTAACTATAAATAAAGAGCTTTCCCCTTAATTGTGGTGGTTAGGTTGACTTAGGCGAATTTGGAGCGAATAGATTGCCTTAGGCTGCACGGATTACGAGACGAAAGATCTACTCCCATGACACAAGGATTGACTTTGCCAAGAATTACGGTGTTTAGAGTTGCATTTGTAATTGAAACTGTATATATGTGTTTAGGGTTTATATTTGAACAAATTTTCTTTGGTGAATTACAATAACAAGGAAAAACCTGAACAATAAACGTGACTAACGCGATTTGAACCCATACTATACTTGGAGCGGTGAATACCCTTAACCATCAAGCCATCACATGGAGTTCTATTCAAACAAATTTTGATTCAATTATAATTTTATAAATGCATGGTTAATTGAATAATTCAATCAACTAATCTCATAATTTGAGACTATATGAGTTTAGGGTTCATATTTGAGCAAACTTCAATTTAATTGTAATTGAATTTAATCAACTATGTTCGTAATTTGAGATATAGACAAGTCTAGTTCAATTTGAAATGTAATATTTGTACTGGTAAATTAACAACATTTGTAATTCAATACGTGTATACAAGTTTAAATTTAGTAAAAGTATTATGGAAACTTTTTATTTAAGGGTTGAACGAATTATATTTTAATTTTTTACTGAAAATGAATAAATTAGTTAATTAATAATTTAAGTTTATTATACTAAATTACTATTTTTTATTTTGCTTTGAAAATTTTTAAATATATATTGATTCAAATTTATGTGTTCTAACATGATAATAAGATTTTAATCGACATGTTTAACTTTTTTTTTTAATTCAAACGATGACTCTACTCAAAATCACTCAATTCTATTAAAAATTTAAATCAAATTAAGATATAAAATAAAACTTGTGAATTCGATTAATTTAAAATTTTTTATTTAATTCGAATCAATTCAATATAAGGTTTTCAGCATAACAAGTCTCTGCAACTGTACACAATATTAACCTCCATTGCTTGGATAGAATCGACTTTGGCTTTTATTTAATGCATAATTTTATTTTTCATTTTCTTCTAAATTATTAAAGGGACGGTTTGACTTTGCTTGTTTCTGGATAGCTCCAATTTCATCTTCTAATCCAACATTAATAAGCAGACAGAAATTATCTTAGTTTAGATATTCAGATTTTTATCATCTTTTTATATCATTTTTCTTGATTCTCAGATTGTACTTCGCTCAAGGAATACATGGGGGATTTCAATGAAGTAGAATCAGATAAAGATAAACGCAGTCGTAAAAGAGTGAGGGTACCTATTCATTTTCTCTTCTGTTTTCCGACTAATTTCTTTATTGTTTACGGTTTGTTTAATTATAGTTCCAATTATTTGGTTGCTCTCCATATATGCAGGGCTGTCATGAGCAGGTGGCAGACTTGATACGTATGATATTGGATGGGGATGACAGATATCGCTCCGCTGTGAGACTTTTCCTCTCTTTTTATAATTTGTTTTAGGGTAAACTATACCAGGCTCTGTTTAACATGCCAATCCTGCAAGTTCTGACTCTTTTTTTCCCCAAATACCAGAATTGTGGCTAACTTTTTACAAGATTGAGCTAAAAGTGGGAACAAAAAATAAAACTGAGGTGCAAGTTGATCCTATTTGTCGAGTGAAGCGGGAAATAGGCAAAGTAGGCATTAAAGCTGACATGGTGTGCATTAAATCCTTGGGGTTGAAGAGGGAATGTTGTGTGTGTTTTTCCTTTTTGAATACTAGGAATCTTGTGTTCGAGCAAAGAAGAAAAGGGTAGTATAGGATTTAAAGGCAGTAGTCATGGACCATCATCTTATGGTCCTAATGTAGTTTTTCATCTTTTCTTCCTTGTTTCTGCATAAAAAAAATATTATATATATACATAATATTAGGTGGAATTTTGTGTCCAAATTTTAATCTACTTGGCCATATCAATATTGCGTAAATATTTCATTAGGCCCTTAAACGGATGAGTGGTTACAACAATTATTCAAAATCAAATTATTAAGGAGATGGATGAACACTAGATCAATAATCACAATTTGGGTTGAAAGAAAATTCAATTTTGATACAACTAAGATTCGAATCAAACTATTCTTGAGAATGATGAATATCCGGTCAATAGGTCACAGGGTACATGAGTAGTTTATTTATTTTTCTAATTTAGTATATTTTTTTAATGCAGAGGAAATGGGAAGAAAAGCAAGCGAGAGTAGTGGAAGCGATGAATCGGCTTCGCGAGCCACAACTCTTACTGCAATGGTTGAGAAAATTGCAGCCCAGGATTGTCGAAAATGCCAGTTCCAGTCTTAGCGTCAACAATGCATTTCAAAGGCTGCATTCATTTTTTAACCAGCCAACAAATCCAGTTCAGGACTTAGATTGTGTGGATGATCTTCCTGACTCAATCTCACGCATAGTTACTATTTTTAGGAGGTAATAGATGTTGATTAATCATTTAAATTAAAATTCGTCATCTGCTTTCTTTATATTTCAGTTCAAGCATTGCAAAAGGAAATGGAGGTGCAGGGAGAGGCTATTGAGGACCAAACAGAGCAATTAATATCAGAGGATAAGGTTTTTAACATGGTGGCAAAAGTTCTATACAGAGTTTTGGCTTCTTATTTAGCAATGCTGCAGCTTACAAATCGTGTTAGTATTCAAGATCTTGTGCAAATGGAAGATCAACCTTTCATATTCCACTTTCCTCTAACCCCTGACTGTAGCAGATGTGCTAAGATTCACATCAATCTACAGGTAAAAATTTTGAGTAGAACCACCCAATTTTTCATTAGTATTTTAATCAATGGAGCATTAGACTTTACTTTTATCATGAAAATTATCACTCCGTAACTTAGTATAGTATAATATCCATATCATCAAGTTAGATGAAAAGTAGTAGCCACATGATCTTTCTTTTGTTCTCGCATTATTGAATTTATAGAGATGATGTGGTAAGTTTATTTAGAACAGTCTTGAGGAGGTGTACATATAATAACTTGTTTTTTTGTCTCTCATGTTCCCACTTTGTTACTAATCTTTACTTTCTAGTCTGTATAGTGAAAATGTACATGACCCCTCAAGAGGAACAAGTAATGATAATGAATTTAGCCCTAGCTTTGTTTGATTGATTCGACTTGTTTGTAAGAGATCAAATCAAAACAAGATGTATTAGACCAACACTCGCACACAAACAAATCCTGGGTAGGAAAGCTGTCAGTTTCTAATTTTGTGTATTGCTGTGTATCTTTCTCCTTATTTACAGGGTTATCATGAGGTTCACCAGGTAGGGTTTGCATATATATATATATATATATATATATTTAATTCAAGTTGCTTATTTTTTTTGGATCACATCTGATTCTCTTCTGCATATAGGATCTTCAGTTACCGCCGTTATTTGAATTGGGAAACAATGATGCCAGAGAAAATCAAGACAATGATGCCAGAGAAAATCAAGACAATATGAAGCTGTCACATGAGAACATCTCTACTGTCCAAGGGTATACAACATTTATGGACGCAATGCTAATGTGCTCACTGGGATATTTCAAAAGCAACCTCATACTGATAACAAGTTTTTTATTTAGGCATGCAGATTTTCGGACCATCCTTACAAGTTCTCTAGCTAAAGCTGACCATAAAATAGAAAGTAACCCAGAGATGCTTGAGCTAGAAAATATCATAAATATGGAGGTAATGGTGGAAAACATGAGGAATAACTTGGCGAAGGCTCGTGAAATGAAGAAATTAGAAGAAGAGATAAAGAAGAACAAAACTAATATTAGGAAAGGCGAACTGAAGGTGGAGAAGGGAGAAGCTGATTTAAAAGAAAACAAACTGAAGGTGGAGCAGGGCGAAGCTGAGTTAAAAGAAAACCAACTGAAGCTGGAGAAGGACAAAGCTGAGTTAGAAGAAAACCTACTGAAGCTAAAAACGTTGCAGAAGAAACCACGGCTTGCCTAATTTGCTTTTCTGAAATACATTCTCAATGGTTTGTTGAGGATGTTGATGA
Organism: Gossypium arboreum; assembly: GCF_025698485.1. Lineage (NCBI taxonomy): Eukaryota > Viridiplantae > Streptophyta > Magnoliopsida > Malvales > Malvaceae > Gossypium > Gossypium arboreum. Next base: position 1,335,104 of record NC_069070.1, on the reverse strand, counting down.
ACTGAAGATACAAACAGTATGTGTTTATGTGATGGTTCTGTGTTTGAATCTTAATGGTTTATTGGGATGTTTATGAGCTGAAGATACAGACAGTTTGTATTTATGTGCGATGGTTTTGTGTTTGAATCTCGATGGTCTAAGTGAGATTTTTTTTTTTTTCAAAATTTCACACCTGACAAATTTAATAAAAATAAAATAAAATTAATAATTAGACTAGAATTATGAAATTTGAGAAGTAAACTGACTAAATTCTTAGAAATAAAATTACATATTCAAAATTTAAGAGAGTTTGACAATAATATTAGGTTTGAAAAATGGACTTGGTTGATAATAATATTAGGTTTGAAAAATAGATTTAGATAAAAGATTGGTCCGGTTCAAAATATAATCCGGGTTTTGGCTTAAAAATTCATTGCTCAAGCCATCTTTTAATTTTTAATATATTATATTATGTTATTTTATATATTACATAAATTATTATGAAAGATAAATTTGTAATTATGAAAGATAAATATGTAATAATATATATAATATTATAATACAAACATTAAAATGTCAAGATGTTTATATAAAATTTTAATAAATGAAAAACTACATAAATCTATTAAATATTACAATAAAAATAATATAAATATTTTTAAAAATTTAGTTAACCATTTATAAATATGAACGATTTTAGTAGACTTTTAAGTTTATATTTCAGGCCAAGTGGACTTGAACAAACATAAAGTGTGTTGATACTACACTTAAGTCCGGAATAACTTAACTCGTATCATCTCTAAATGCGAATGAGTTATACCTTATTCTCATTTTGATATTCAAAAGATTTTTTTTAATTTGAGGTAATTAAATTATTATTTTATCTCTTTTATCTAAATATATAAATATTATATCTAATGAAAACATGCCACACGGTATGTTTTTATTAGTTGATGTTATTTTATAATTATGAAAAATAATAGTTTTCTGACCAAATATTTGTTAATATATATATATACTAAACTAGGAATTAAATTATATACCAATATAATATTATTTTACATTTTTATTGTAGACATAAATAGTTTTATTTTTAAATAATTGCATTTATTTTTTTAAATGCTATAATTAAAATTTCATAAGCACACCCACGATGTAAGTGAAAAAATTATATAATATATATTTATTAAAAATTCATATAAAAACAAGTGAAACTTTGATTGAAACAGTAAAATTAAATGTTTGAAAATAAATTAAGCATCAATTAAAATGGTAAAAGTAAATGTTTAAGATTCAAATAATGTCTTAGGTTTAAATCTAACCATGTCTGATTTTTTATTTATTTATAAAATACAAAAGATAAAAAAAACTCATAATAATATAAATTATTATATAAAATGAATGGTTTTTTTCATTTCGATTGAATTAATATCGATTGACTCGTGACACTAACTCAATTAAATGTATAAACAATTTTATCGAATTAAAATTTATAGATCATATTACAAATAGAATCAACGTTTATATTTGAATTATGGCATATATTTTTATCTTAATTTATTTGAATTAATTACAATTTAATTAATAATTGTTTTATATAGATTTTGTAAGTTTATAAATTTGTGTAATATTTTAGTTATTTTTATTTGAACTATGTCATATAATTTTTCATCTCAACTTATATTATATTTTATATAAACTATTATAATTAGATAATATTAATTTTAAATTTATTTTCTTAAAATATTAGAAAAATATTATCTAATATAATTAAAATTATTTTGTAAACTAATTATTTAAGAAATCTAGTGTTTAATAAATTATGTGAATGGGATAGTTTGCTTTTTATATAAAAATCTACTTCTACTCATAATTTTTTTTCCACTCTTAAATCAAAAGAAAAGTTCGTTTAAATATGAACTGTAAAACTGTAAAACGGATTTGAAAAATACCAAAAACAAAATGCGGTCACACACAAAACAACTTTTAAATACCAAAAGCATCAAACTACATGAGTTCTTAACATTCTCCTGATTCAAACACAAGCGCTCACACAAAAGCATACATTACTAGCAGTTCATCAACATTCCAGTTAACCAATAAAAGATTCTTGACTGCTATTACTTGAACGAAATAACGATAAGCAGCAATTACTCTAGCCGTTGTTTCTTCTTTAATTTGGCCAACTTCAGATTGTAATCTCGGACAACTTCTTCCAATCTCTTTATCTCTGCTTGATTCTCCAATGTTTCACGTAGCCATGAAAGTTCCAAACCAGTGACCTCCATGTCTTTCACCTTTACCAAAATATCATCAATCTCAGTTAGCTCAAGCTTGTCAAGATTGCTTTCTAATTTCAAGCAAATTTCAGCGAGAGCATTCATAATGTTGCTCTGAAACCCTCGATCTTTCAATTGAAATTGGTCGGCAAAGTGAGCATGGTTTTGAAATATTTTATTGAGCACATCAGCATTGCGTTGATACACCTCGTATCCTTTGACGACAGCAGCTGTGACATCAAAGGCAATTAAAGATCTTGTCTCTATATATCATCATGTATGATTGAGAAGAAATGAAATAATAAAAATTATCTTCAATACAATTCAAAGAAAAAATAAATTCATTAAATAGTAACTTGCAGCCATTACTTGAGATCAAATAATCCAACCAACTTTCCGAGGGTGGAACAATCAGAAAATCTTCAGTGTCCAATGAGTCCCCCAAAACACCCATAGGGTTAGATGATTCAGGATTCAAATGAGCTGGAGGAATCTATAAGCAAAAGAGAACCAGAAATTGGTCCAAAAATAAGCAGATAAAATTAAAAGCTTTGCAACATTATAACACAACAAATAAGGAGAAAATAAACAGCATTACACGTAGAATTAGAAACCGACAGCTTTCCTAGTCAGGATTTCTTTTTTGTGTGTTTTTACCTGATATTTCTTGTTTCGGTTTGGTTTCTTACCATAAATGTGGGATCAATTAGTCAGTCCTGAAATAACTATTTGAAGTTTGAGTGTTCATGTCTTGAGGTATAATATTAAAGTTTTGGATTCAAGCTGGTACATTAACTCGAATGCACAGTAGCAGGATAGCATTTTTTCTACAACTACATGTAACCAAGATAATTAATGAAGAAATTAAACAAAAATGAATGGTGATGCATAGTTTGCAAAAGATAAAATAGACAGCTCATTAAAGGAATGGCAAGTTCTACATGCATGGCAGCAGGAATAAGTGAGAAGAGCTAAAAACTTAATTGGTCGACGAGTTTTGTTATAACTGAACATTAAACTTCATCTTTGCATCATTCATTAAAATGATAGACAATAAGTTAGTGGACAGTACATGCTTGCATTTTCAGGTCATAATTTGCTCTGTAAAACTCAAAATTCAATCCTTACCATCCTTTGGTCGCTTTTTTGCATTTCCAATGTTAATTTCTCTAGACTTTCTCCCACATATGTTAGGGTAAAATTCACTTCCTCAGCTGGTTTGTCTGCATCAATCATCTACATTCGGAATATATAAAGATGAGAAACAAAGTGAAACAGAGAACAGAACAATAGAGGCAGACAAGTTACTAAATGTTCACCTCTTTAAGATTGTTCAAACAAATTACTAAAACAGAAATGTTATGGCAACGTTAAAAAGTCTACTCCTTAATTAACTTGATGATAAGCTATTTTGCAAGACTCATGTTTCCTACAATTACATTTTTTTTTTCTACAAAAGGGTTTTCATGATAAATGTAAAATCTAATACTCCATTGATTAAAAGAGGACATCCTAACACTACTTTTGCTATATATAATCCCTGCATGTAAACTTCAAATCGTACAGTAGACTCGTAATTCCTACCTGTAAATGTTCATTGTGATAGGTATATTATATTTAAAAAAAATTATTCCTAATTTGAAAATTTTAGTTACCTTCAGCATTTGGTTCTACTCTTGTTCTAGTAAATAAAGAAAAGAAAATAATAAATGAGAAAACTACATGTTAGTTGATAAAATTCGTAAATTAGTGATATTTAGAAAGTATCTACACAAACCATAAATGATCACATTCAAAGTCCAAGATGGATCTCAAAGCTCTTACCTCTGAGCCATGAAAGTGGAGTGTGTATTGTTCATCTTCTATTTGCACGAAATGTCCTTGAATAGAATTTGCAGGGTCCACAATGTCATACATCTTTGCACAACAAGACTTGGATGCTTTACTTAGCATACCCGAGACCTTGCCAAAAGTCTTTGCCTCCGTCATTGATTTCGCCTTTTGGTCACAAATAGCATTTGCCTGGACATGCAAAATATAAAGTTAATAATGTTTGATCTAAAGGAAAAGCATAATGAAAGAAAGGAAACAGAGTTACAAAGCAATCAGTATTGCCTGTCCAAGTTCCTCTTTAAGGGATTGTAGCTCCTCCTTTGTCATGTATACTGTTTGATCTAAAAATATAAAGAAAACAAACAAGAAATAATAAAATATTAATGTAGATGATTAATCAACACGTAATATCTCTTCAAAGATCATACCTAAGCCATTAATCTCATCTGTATAGTCTTGGTTTGGAACTGAATTTTCTGACCGGTTCAATACCGATTCAATCAATTGGAATGCCTCTTTCACTTTCCTATTTTGACTAATACTCTCCTTCATCATCTCTTTCAACATTTCCAATCCAAATTGCGGGTCTTTAAGTTGCTCAATAGCCTCTACTACTTTCATTACTTTTAACTCCCATGAGGTCTAAATAATAAATTTAAGAAAGATATGTATTAAGAATTTGCCTAAAACATGTGGTCTGCATAACAAAATTTCATTGAGTAGAAAAGAAAACATTACCGCAGTTGAAATACTCTCATCACCCAATATTATACGTAACAGCTTTACCACTTCAGTCCAGCAACTCTGCATATAGAGTTGAAAAAAAATTAACCATTAAAAGAAAATAAAGAACTAAGTACTCTTCGTTCTGAGCTGAAGTTTTTGACAGCTTTAGAAACGATTCAACCTCTTGCAAGGCATTTTTGCTTATCATATCTTCCAGCTGCGTAAAGGCCTCTTGTATTTTCACTTTTTTCTCGTCCCACCACCGCTGCATAATAAATTTAGAAGGGAATGTTACTTAAAAAATCATCAAAAACGAATGGTAATAATAAATGTAAATTTATTGAAAAGAATTTTAAAAAAATAAAACTATGAAGCAGAGAGAAAACTTTACTATATTTGAAATACTGTCATCACCCAGTATCATAATTAACATCTTGACCACTACATCCCAGCAATCCTGCATATGGAGGAGAAAAAATATTGCACATGGTGGAGAAAAAAAAGGAAAAGTGTTAAGTAGTCAATTATGAGAAAAGAGGAAACTTTTTCAAAAAAAAAAAAATTACATTCTTCCTCCCACGATGAGCAAAACTTCTTTGACATTTTCGTTGTTCATTGCCATTACCCTCCATGTTTTGCAGACGGTACACTCTGAGAATTTAAGAAAAAAAAATGATAAATGATAAATTAGAGAAAAAAAAACTAAACATAAAAAAAGATAATAAGATCTAAATTAGAAATCAGATGTTCAATTTGAAACTATAGCAAATCTACAACAAACTACATAAACCCTAATAAATTTAAAGTTAAATTTCAAAGAAGAAGAATATCTCATCGATTCTTTTCCATTAAAGCAGAGAGAACAAGAGCAAAGGGAGATATGATTACTTACTTTTTCAGAAAAAAAAACACTTTTCCTTGATGAACACTTGTTTAGCCTTCCCCTTAAACATTTTAAGTCATTTTATAGAAGAAATTATGTTAATTTTCTTTTTCCTTTTCTTTTTTTTCATTTCTCGCCATGAATATTAAAGCTTCGCGCGAGCACAGTTTTCTTCTTGCGAAGTGTAGTCAAACCATACACTCCCCAAGTTCTTTCATTTTTCATCTCTTTTATTTTTTAGGCTCTTTTTGTCTCAAGCCCGGTCTTATAATTCACAAGGCATTTTAAAATGGTTAAATTTTGTCATAAATCTACCGACTCTTTTAATATTTAGAATTTACTTTTAACGAATTTATTCTCTATTTTTAAAATTTTAAAATTCAAGTCTAAGTATTAAATTTTTTTGTTAAATTTAAGTTAATTATAATATCACTTTTTTAATTACATGACTACTAAATTAGAGTTTTTTTATTTCAAAGCGTCACACTAACAAATTTAACAAAAGAAAATTAAATTGTTAATAGTTGGACTTGAATTTTAAAATTTGAAAAGCAAAGGGACTAAATTCTCAGAAATAAAAGTACATGGTCTAAATTTTAAAATTTTGAAATATACAGGGACTTATGGCATATTTTAACTTTTTAACTTTTGGGTCGAGCGACTCATCTGCGCTCAAAATTTAAGAGGGTTTGGATAAAAATATTAGGTTCAAAAAATTGACTTGGACAAAAGATTACTCCAATTTAAAATAAAAGTCGGGCTCGGACTTGAAAATTTATGGCCCAAGCCATTTTCTAATTTCCTAATATATTATATTATGTTATTTTTATATATATTGTAGCGACGTAAAAATTTTGCTTTGATCGCTAGTTGAGGCGATTATTTGAAAATTTAAAAATCGCAAGTCGATTTTCAAATTTTCAAATAATCGCCTCAACTAGCGACCAAAGTAAAATTTTTACGTCGCTACAGCTGGCGACTCCACTGGGGAAATTTTTTTTGAGAATCGAGTCTAGAATTAAACGCGTGTTGTTAAAATTTTCAAAATTCCTTGTTTAAATTAATATTTAGTCGTGATCCTTAAATTTTGTTCTTGAAAAGTCATGCATTTGCATCATGTTGTAAATATTCTTTGAACTTGTTTTATCTTGTTGTTTTTCAGCTCTAAGTTTTTATAGTTTTAGTTTTTTAGTTTAGTTTTTAAGTAAAACGTAAAGGTTTGTGAGTTTCTCCCCACACACCGTGCACTTGCATTTTTGCATAACATGAGCTCTCTACCCGGCTCATTCGCTTAAGTGGAAGTAAACGATATGCCTTCGTGAGTTAACTCGCCCCTCCAAGACAAAGCTAGTGAATACTTCCGGGTTACATATGACTTATGCTTTCGTGAGTTAACTTGTCCCTCCGCATAGGCATAAGTAAATGTAATCCCTCGAATTGAACTCATAAGCCTATGATGGGCAATGACCAGGGTTATGTACTAATCTTAGCAGATGATAGTACGAATAATTCGAGTACCTGTCTAGAACCGAAACCGCATGTAGTGAACCATATGAGCCACTTAATTAGAGCCATGCCGAACCTCAGTCCGTTAATAGTCACCAAAATAAGTACACGGAAAAACGCCTCTGGCCTTTCATTTCTTTTACGTTTACACTGTTTATGCAAAGGAATTGATCCGGGTAGCTTAATTTGTTGGAGTTTCTATAGTTTTTTCTTAGTTCTTATTTGTTATGATTACTAACCAAGGTTGTTTATCTTTCATTTTTCATCATGCATCATAGGCATCTTGATTAGGAAGGTGTTGATTATAGATTGGTTGCCAAAAATGGGTTTCTCATGGAGGAGTCAATTACACAAGTGATCGAGAAAAATGCCGTGATTCGAGACTGGTCTTTGAAGACTCAGAAAGTGAAAAGGGACAGTTTATAACGGAAAAATGTATCTCCAATCTTCCCGAGCAAGTAATTTCAAATGCTCGTCAGAATAACCTCGAAGATTTGACTCGAATTTGGAAACAGTGAGATTCAGATACTAGGGGCATTTTCACTGAAAAGTACGGGGATATAGCTCACTTGATCGCTGTCAATGTAGACGAACAACTGATTCAAGCCATGGTTCGATCCTGGGATCCAGCTTACCAATGTTTCACTTTCAATTAAGAAGATATGGCTCCGACCATAGAAGAGTATGCTGCCTTGCTTTGCATTGACAATGTACAATTCAGCAAGATATATGTGAAAGAGCCCAAACCAATGACCTTCAAGAAAAAGTTAGTGAGGTTAACGGGAATGACTGATATGTGGGCTGAAAAAAAAATGAAGTTAGTTGTGTTTCGTGGTTTTCTCTGCGATATTTAGTTCAAAACTATCCAGATATTGTGAAGAGGATAAATCTGTTTGCTTTGGCCATTTATGGACTAATTATCTTCCCAAAAGTTCTCGGGCATATAGAAGTCGCGGTAGTGGATTTCTTCAAAAGATTGAAGCAAGGGATCAACCCCGTCCCTGCTATCTTGGCTGAGACTTTTAGATCTCTAAGTTGTTGTAGGAGGAAAGGGGAAGGACGTTTTATCGGATGCGCACAGTTACTTAATATCTGGATTCTAAGCCATTTCTGGAAAGTGGAGCGCACACCTTTCCACATGTTTTCAAAAACATTCGGCTCATTGAAAGCTTACCTTGAGAAAGATTGGCCAAAGGATGTCACCGAACAGCATTGGGTTTCAATTTTTCAGAACCTTCGTACCGAAGATATAACCTGGAGAGCACTATGGATCCGTCCTTCAGTTCTATTATACAAATGTGGAAGCCAAGATTGGGTACCTTTACTAAGATTATGGGGAGGAATTGGATACACTCCATTAATGGTTCAAAGGCAGTTTGCTTCACGACAGTTCATACCCGCTACTGGAGGATTGGCACAATCAGAGTTCGCCTTTACGGGTGAACGCTACATGAAAAGAGTCTGAGATACTGCAAAGTCTTGGAAGGAAATTCACCTAATAGAATTAGCCCTTTATGCTGATACTATCACTCAGGATTATGACTTATGGAGAAAACGACGAGTGAATAGTCAACAAATCTCACCAACGAGTTACACTTTCTAGAATCCTTTCTCAGAAAAAATGCCATCCGAGCTAGAAGTAGCGAGATATGAATTCGAACGTGAAAAGGCCAAGCTGTTACGGGATATTAGTTCCCTTCAAGAGGAAAACTACTAGCTGAAGATCGATGATCAAATTGAAAAATCTAAAATCGGGAAAGCTCAAAGAAAAGCTGAGATCGTAAGAAACGATTTAAGGGATCTTCATTTAGAAAACAAGAAATTAAGAAACACTATAAAAAATAGTGGGTTGGGTAAATCATCGGCAGAATGGAAGGAAGAATTGAGCAACATCAAAGATGGGATGAAATTCTGGAAAGGGAAAGCAAAGAAAGAAGAGGAAAAGGTTGCGCGTGCTATGATAGAGTTAAGGAAGAAGAATGCTGAGTATAAAACTGTGTCTGCAGGACTAATGACTAGTCAGTCTAAACATCAAAAGCTAAGAGGGAAAGTACAAGATTTAGAAAATACACTGCAAGCTCAACAGCAACAGTTGGATAATCTCTTAAAAGCCATGGAAGAAAAAAATAGTCAGTACGACAGAGACACTCACGCCTACAAAAGAGCTCTCCAAGAAAAGGAAATGCAACTCGGCTTTTTAATCAATAAAATTTGCAAGGCGGCTATGCAAGTTATGCGATTATTAGATGAAGCCGAAGCTCTCAGTTGCCAATTCCCTCCGAGTCAAAGATCAAGCATATTAGAATTCTTAGAACGAGTGAAGAAACAAGTCAATGTGGCTAGAAAATTTATGTAACTGTTGAATCAAAGATAGGGAAACATTTTGTAATAGACTCTTTTGATTAATGAAATGCCTAAGTAGGGGCCATCTTGGAATCAACACCAAATTCTTGCACATTCATTCATGATTAACATTCATTTGTCATTCATCCATTCATCTGTTCATTGCATGTACATATCACCATAATCATTCACTGAGGCTAAAACCGTATAATCCACAGTTGCAACACTCCAAGTCTGGAATCAAGCCATTCTTATAGGACGTACCGAAAAGCTAGAATTATGGAAGCCGGGTTCAATAAGAGAATTAAAAGGATGGAAAGGACCCAAAGAGAATTGCAAGAGCAGTTGACCAAGTCATAACAGGAAGAAAGAGATTTGATGTTAAGATCTTGAGAGGAATCACTTGAGCAAAGAGATCAGATGGCCAAAATGATGGAGATGATGACAGTTTTGGTCAAAGGAAAAGGACCTATGCAGAGCCTTAACATTATGGAGCCTCAGCCAAGAACTAATCAAGATAGGATCCACTCTATCCCCCAGGATTCACTCCACCTCATGCACATGTAATGCAAAGAGGATGTCCTCGATGAGAACCTGTAAGCTTGGAGCAACGACCTGTACCCCCTGCTCATCTAGGGCAAGGTATATTCGTATCGAACCCCGGAGCTAATCCTGTTGATCCCAATATTACAGATTTGGATGATCCGATAGAAATAACCAGGTTGAAAATGTATGATCATGATGCCCAGGATAAGTATAGGAGCTTGGAAGAAAGGCTCAAGGCGATAGAAGGTGTTGAATCCTTCTCTGGACTAAGTGCCAAAGAGCTTAGTTTGGTACCCGATCTGGTTCTGCCTCCAAAATTTAAAGAGCTAGATTTTGAAAAATATGATGGAACAAAATGTCTAAATGCGCATCTTGTCATGTTTTGCCGGAAGATGACTGGTTACGTGAATGAAGATAAATTGCTAATACACTATTTCTAAGACAGCTTGGTCGGATAGGCCCTTCGATGGTATAATCAACTTAGTAGAGAACGGATCCGATCATGGAAATACTTGGCGTCAGTATTTTGTGAACAATACAAGCATGTATCTGACATAGTGCCTGATCGGCTAACTCTACAGATGATGGAAAAGAAGCCGACGGAGACTTTTAGGCAATACGCGCAAAGATGTAGGGATATCTCGGCCCAAGTAGAACCCCCATTAACTAAAACTAAAATAACAGTCCTCTTCATCAACACTTTGAAAGCACCATTTTATGATAAGTTGGTAGGAAGCGCCACGAAAGACTTCGCAGATATTGTAATATCCGGGGAACTTTTAGAAAATACCATCAAGAGTGGAAGGATGGAAGGTTTCCAAAGCTCGAAAAGGACAGCACCTGTAAAGAAAAAAGAGGCAGAAGCTCATATGGTGAGAACTGAGAGCCACCACACTTCCTCTTTACCCCGTCTACGCCACAGATAACCAAAGGCCATTTGCCATGTTCCCACCAAATATCATGCCTGCTCAAAACTAACCCAAAAATGAATAAAGATCGACAAGATCCAATCCTGAAAAACCCCAGTTTACCCCAATTCCCGTGTCATACGGAGAGCTGTACCCAAAACTGTTGGAAAAACAATTAATATCCCCACATTATATGGCACCCCTAAAGCATCCATACCCAAAATGGTATGATCCTAATGCCAATGTACCACGCCAGAAACTAGGGGCATTCTACAGAAAATTGTCTAGCTTTTAAAAGGAGGGTTCAAGGTCTTATCAATGCAAGTATTTTACAATTTGATGGTGCTAGCAATACAGCTGGAAATCCGCTCCCTAACCACACTGAAGGAAACGTGAGCGCGGTGACAAAAGAAGACAGGTGGCATGCCAAAAGTTGTGTTTCTAAAATAAAGACACCGCTGCGAAAGATTTGGGAGGTAATGGTTAAAAAGGGGCTGTTCTGTCACCCTAACAGAATTTTCAAAGAAGGAAATACAAAAAGTCAGTGTTTATGTGATTTTCATGGGATCGATGGGCACGACCTCCAGTTTTGTGAAGGATTCAGAAAACTACTTCAAGACATGATGGACAACAAGGAAGTCAAGATCTTTAACAAAATGAAAGAAGACGATGAATAAGAAGTATGCGCTTCTGATAATTAATCATCAGGTCTCCCTTATAGCGCCGATCAACCATTGGTGATTTATTACGATACAAAAAAGAAACAAGTGAAACCAAATATGATAATTGAAGTACCATCTCCTTTCCTTTACGAAGACAACAAGTCAGTACCATGGAAATATAATGACAACATTATCATACCTGAAGGTGAAAAATCCAAAGCCACGACCGGAAATGTTGGCGAAGTAGGACACTTCACCTGCAGGGGGAGGTGTTATTCTAAAGCAGTCGAACCAATAAAGAAGACTAATGACTCGAAGTAGAAAGGAAATGCACCGATGCACGAGGCCGAGGTCGAGGTCGAACTTGAGACTCCATCCGAACAAGAAGTTAAAAGGCCTGTGGATGAAGAAGAAGTACATGAATTCTTGAAGTTCATCGAGCATAGTGAATATAACGACATAGAATAATTAAGCAAACAATCGGCATGAATCTCGGTATTATCCCTACTGTTGAATTCAGAACCACATCGGAATGGTTTGCTGAAAATGTTAAATCAAGCTTACGTAGCAAGCAATATATCTGTCGAAAAACTTGATAGATGGGTGAATAACCTGAACGCGGATAATTTTATTTCTTTCAATAATGATGAAATACCGCCAAATGGTAGGGGTTTCGCGAAAGTATTACATATCACAACCCGTTGCAAGGGTTATATAATACCGAATATGCTCATTGATAACGGGTCAGCACTCAATGTCATGCCTTTGGCAACGCTTTCTAGAATTCCAATTGATATATCTTATCTGAGGCTTTGTCACTCTACAGTAAGAGCATTCGATGGGACAAGACGAGAAGTTATAGGAAAAATTGAAATTCCTCTAGAAGTGGGCCCCTATATATATGACATTGAGTTTCAGGTCATGGACATCACGCCTTCGTATAATTGCCTTTTAAGAAGGCCTTGGATCCACTCTGCTGGGGCAATCCCTTCATCTCTCTATCAAAAAGTGAAGTTTACCATGGATGGTCTTTTGGTCACTGTCGTGGGTGAGGAAGGTATTGTCGCATCTATCTCTGCCGATACGCCATACCTCGAAGTAAGCAAGGATGCAGTAAAATGTTCCTTTTGTTCCTTCAAATTCATTAATGCTATGTTCGTTACTGAAGGAAATAAAATTCTTATGCCCAAGCTGTCAAGGAATACCCAGATGAGAATTAAGTTGACTGTGGGAAAAGGAGCCCGAGCGAAAAAAGGGTTGGAGAGATATCAGCAAGGGATAATTAGAGCGCTAAAATCAGTACCCTACAAGGCTCGATACGGTTTAGGGTTCGAATCGGATATGCGACAAAGAAGAAAATAGTTGCAGAAAGATCAAGAAAGGCGGATTGCAAGAGCCTTAGGCCGAGAATTAGAATAGGAGCCTATAACGTACCCTCTTTTGTCAAAAACATTTACATCTGCAGGAATGATATACCTCGAGCAAGATAATCCACGAAGCACGCTGTTATTGATTGAAAGGGGTCTTCAGAATGTCAGTATAAATGTCATTGACAAAGAAGATGATGCAATTAAAGATGTTTCAATGATACGCCCTTGTCCTCCTGGATTCGTTTTGAACAATTGGACTGCTGTGGACCTTCTTGTAGTTTCTAAGTGTTTTCCAGAGTAATGCTCAATGTTAACGCTCTTCTTTTTGTGTGTCCCTAAGTAATATCGGGATTCTTTTGTAAGAGCTTATATTTGCTCTTTATCATTTAAATGAACATTAATGGAGATGCATTTTGTTATGGTCTTTTCATTAACTTCATAATTTTTCCCTCTTCTCATATCCTGTCATTGCATATATCTCACATCATGCCACAACATTATGCTTGTTGGTCCCAATACTTTGATGCTCCTCTATAGTTTTCTTCTCCATTCAACTTTCAGGTGCTCAGATATCAACGATATGAACAAACCCGTTACAAATCTTGAAATCGATTTCGAGAAAGCTATTTGTTTAGGAGAGTTCGAAGCTGAGGAAAATGTTGAAGACTATGTCTCGTCTCCTGACTTACTAAGAATGGTAGAACAAGAAGATAAACAGATTCTACCTCATCAAGAATATGTTAAGATAGTAAACTTGGAAAATGAAGAAAAGAGGCAAGAAGTGAAGATTGGGACCTTCATTTCATATAACACCAAACATGATTTGATCGCTTTGCTTCATGAGTACAAAGATGTATTTACATGGTTGTATCAGGACATGCCAGGATTAGATGAGGATGTAGTGGTCCATAGACTCCCACTGAAACCAGAATGCAAACCCATTCAACAGAAGCTAAGACGAATGAGACCTGAAATGCTGTTAAAAATAAAAGAAGAAGTCAAGAAACAATTCGATGCTGGCTTCCTACAAGTCTCCAAGTATCTACAATGGGTAGCTAACATAGTCCCAGTACCGAAAGACGGCAAGGTACGAATGCGTGTGGATTATCGCGATCTGAATCGAGCAAGTCCTAAAGATAATTTTTCTTTGCCACATATCGATACATTGGTGGATAACACAGCCAAACATTCATTGTTTTCGTTCATGGATAGATTCTCGGGTTATAATCAGATAAAGATGGCTCCTGAGGATATGGAGAAAACTACTTTCGTAATGATGTGGGGAACATTCTATTATAAGGTGATGTCGTTCGGAGTAAAAAATGCTGGGGCAACATATCAGAGGGCTATGGTGATGTTGTTTCATGACATGATGTACAAATAAATAGATGTCTACGTCGATGATATGATCGCCAAATCCAAGGAGGAAAGAGAGCATGTTGGGAATATCAGGAAGTTGTTTGAAAGACTGAGAAAGTTCCAACTGAAGTTCAATCCAGTCAAATGTACGTTTGGGGCTATCTCGGGAAAATTGTTAGGCATCATCGTCAGTGAGAGAGGCATTGAAGTTGATCTAGATAAGATAAAAGCCATACAAGAACTACCACCTCCGCGCACGCAAAAAAAAGTCAGAGGATTTTTAGGGAGGTTGAATTACATCGCTCGGTTCATTCCTCAACTTACCAACTAGTATGACCCAATTTTTCGACTCCTTCGAAAACATAATCCGAGAGAATGGAACGAAGAGTGCCAAGTGGCTTTTGACAAGATAAAACAGTATTTTTCTAGTCCCCCGGTGCTAGTACTGCCAACTCCAAGAAGACCGTTAATATTGTATCTGACTGTGTTTGAAAATTCAATGGGTTGCATACTGAGGCAACATGATGAGTTAGGGAAAAGAGAAAAGGCGATTTACAATCTCAGCAAAAAGTTCACAGAATATGAGACAAAGTACTCGTCAATTGAAAAATTCTGTTGCGCTTTGGTTTGGGCAGTTCGGAGGCTCAGGCAATATATGTTGTAACATACGACATGGTTAATTTCAAAGCTGGACCCAATAAAGTACATGATGGAATCACCTGCACTCTCAGGAAGAATGGCATGATAGTAAATCCTACTATCAGAATACGACATGTCTATGTGAGCCAAAAGTCGATAAAATGAAGTACAATCACTGATTTCTTAGCAACTCAAACCACAGAGGAATACGAGCCATTGAGATTTGATTTCCCAGATTAAGACTTGATGTGCATTACGGGAAAAGAATGTGAGTCATCCAAAGAGAATCCATAGAATATGAGTTTTGATGGTGTATCGAATACATTGGGGCATGGGATTGAAGCAGTCTTAGTATCACCAGAAGGGAACCATTATCCATTCACTGCCAGGCTAAATTTCTTCTGTACCAATAACATAGCGGAATATGAAGCCTGTATCATGGGACTTTGTGCAGCTATTGAACGAAACGTTGAAATCTTAGAGGTGTACGGGGACTCAGCGTTGGTGATATACCAAACCCGCGGAGATTGGGAAGTGAAAAATTCGAAATTAGTTAAATACAGCGATATAGTGGCAGGACTAATTAAAGAATTCAAAGAAATAACTTTTAATTGCTTCCCACGAGAAGAAAACTAAAAAAGGATGATGCACTGGCCACTTTGGCTTCAATGTTCAAAGCGAACAGAGAAACAGAAATAATGCCTCTTCAAATTAGGATATATGAAGTCCCTGTACATTGTTTCAGCATTGAGAAAGAGCCAGATGGACGGTCATGATTCCATGATATATTAGAATATGTCAAGAATCAAAAGTATCCCGAACTAGCAAATGAGAACGATAAAAGAACAATCAGAAGAATGACAGTAGGATTTGTTCTTGATGGGGACATTCTGTATAAAAGAGGGAAAGATCAAGTGCTCTTGAGATGCGTGGATGCTGTTGAAGCCAAAAAAATACTTGAAGATGTCCGTGAGGGAATTTGTGGGACACATGCCAATGGTTTCACTATAGCCAGTAAGATTATGAGACTCGATTATTACTGGCTGGCGATAGAAAGTGACTGCATTAGTTTTGCACGAAAATGCTACAAATGTCAAATTTATGGTGATAAAATTCATGTAGCCCCTTCACCTTTTCATGTCATGACTTCTCTGTGGCCTTTTTCTATGTGGGGCATGGATGTTATAGGGCCAATTTCCCCAAAAGCTTCTAATGGACACCGATTCGTTTTTATAGTGATAGATTACTTCACAAAATGGATAGAAGCCGCTTCATTTGCTAATGTGACGAAGACTGCAGTTTGCAGGTTCTTAAAAAAGGAAATCATTTTTCGATATGGTTTGCCTGAAAGAATCATTTCAGATAACGCCTTGAATTTGAACAACAAGATGATGAAGGAAGTGTGTGAACAATTTCAAATAAGGCATCATAACTTCTTACCCTATCGCCCGAAAATGAATAGAGCAGTTGAAGCGGCCAACAAGAATATTAAGAAGATTATTGGGAAAATGACCGAGACATATAAAGACTGGCACGAGAAGCTACCATTCACTTTGTATGCATATCTCACATCTGTGCGGACATATACGAGAGCAATTCCTTTATCTCTGGTCTATGGAATGGAAGCCGTGCTACCTATCGAAGTTGAAATCCCCTCTCTACGAGTCTTAATGGAGTCAAAACTAGAGGAAGCAGAGTGGGTTCGAGCTCGATATGACCAGTTAAACCTTATCAAAGAAAAATGTTTGAAGGCAATCTGTCATGGACAGATGTACCAGAAGAGAATGGTCGCGGCCCATGACAAGAAAGTACGGCCAAGAAAATTCCATGAAAGAGAACTCGTGCTGAGAAAAATTCTCCCAATACAAAAAGACTTCCGAGAAAAATGGGCACCAAATTGGGAAGGACCATATGTCGTAAAGAAGGCTTTCTCAGGTGGAGCTTTGATTCTCACTTAGATGGATGGAAAAGAGTTACCTAACCCGGTAAACTCAGATGCTGTAAAGAAATATTATGCCTAAAAAAAAAGATCAAGATGAAAACCCGAAAAGGGCGTCTTGATGAACAAAAAGGATTAGGATGAAAACCTAAGAGGGTGTCCTAATGAAGCAAACCTGGGCTTAAAAAGCAAGACGATTGGAACAGTGGGTCAAATGACAAGGCTATAGTATTTGAAGCACTTCTGAAAGCTCGAAATCTTCTACGTAAGAAGCCATGCTCGAAAAGATTCTTGATTAAGTGACATGGAAGAGATCATGCGTTGAATATCTAGAGCATTTGTATGCGATCCCCTTCTCTTTATGACACTTTTTTACCATCCTTGGTTAACCTTTTTGTTTGTTACCTTCGAAATAAATAAATGTGAAGTATCTCTTTTGTACCTACCTGGTCATTTTTCATGCATCTAATTGTATGGTTTATTTGAATAATAAATAGTAGAATGACATACTCTAAACAAAAAAAAGGTTGAGCATTACCCGGATGAGAATTCGATAAGTACGAGGCCTCAAAGCAAGGACAAAGTTCAACAGGGGGCAAAAGAGTGGTATCTGAGAAATACAGATTACTCATAAAGCTGGAGAACGGGTACAAAGCCTGAAGAGAAAGTCAAAAATCGAAGTAATGAATGCAGATCATCACAAGAATCGTGACAAAAAGAGATATATGACAAACAAGTCCAAGACATATAGCATAATCATGTAGGCATACAAGCATTTAAGACAAGCATGCGCATACCATGATAACATCATGCATGACATATGCAGGTACTCCAGTAGAGCGAGAGGTTTTGATGATATTTATACTGGATCAAGGGAAAAGACACTTGAAGTTCCACCAGATGATATGTTTTGATATCCTGATATTTTTATTTTTCAAAAAAATCAACTCATATTGCGAGAGTTGAGTTGAGCCTCGGGTTACACGCCGAGGTATTTTCTATTTCTATTTTTCAAAAATCAACTCATATTGCGAGAGGTAAGATGAGCCTCGGGACACACGCTGAGGTATTTTTAATTTATGTTTTTTCAAAAAAATCAACTCATATTACGAAAGGTGAGTTGAGCCTCAAATCACGCGTTGATGTATTTTTAGTTTCTATTTTTCAAAAAAATCAACTCATATTGCGAAAGGTGAGTTGAGTCTCAAATCACGCGCTGAGGTATTTTTAGTTTCTATTTTTCAAAAAAATCAACTCATATTACGAAAAGTGAGTTGATCCTCGGGTCGCACACTGAGGTATCTTAGTTCCTATTTTTTAAAAAATCAACTCATATTGCGAGAGGTGAGTTGAGCCTCGGGTCACACCCTAAGGTATTTTTAGTTTCTATTTTTCAAAAAAAAAATCAACTCATATTACGAGAGGCGAGTTGAGCCTCAGGTCACATACTGAGGTGTTTTTAATTTTTTTACTTTTTTCGAAAAATTAACTCATAATCTGATAGATGAGTTGAATGTCAGTTTGTATGCCAAGCTATTTTCGATGTTTGTTTTTCAATAAAGAATAAAGATTAGAGCTAATCGAATATACAGATTTTGCCTCCCTGAAGTTGCAGTGGAGTAGGTTGAAGTTACAAGTCTTATCTCCGTGAAGTTATAGCGGAACCCTGAAGTGTAGTGGAGTGGACCAAAGATATTAGACCTTATCTCCCTGAAGTTGCAATGGAGCAGATTAAAGCAACAAGTCCTATACCTCGGAAGTTGCATGAAGTGGATCGAAGCAACAAGACGCAGCGGAGTGGATCGAAGCAACAAGACGCAGTGGACTGCAACGAGACTAGCTGAAGAAGAGAAGCACCAAAAGTTAAGACTCGGCGATACTGGCCAAGATTGGCCCTTTTAAGGTCTTTGCTCCATTCCCGTTACACGACAATGAGCAAAGAGGGGCAGCTGTTGAGGCCCAATTTTGGCCCAAATTAAACCAAATCAACCTACCCCAAAAACAAAATAAAATAAAATAAAATAAACCCAACTACCTCCCCAGATACAAACCAGCCCAATACCCACTAAACTAAACCCAAACCTAACCTAACCCTAGCCCACTATCCTAAACTCTTCCAAGAAACCCTAGCCCCTAGGTGTGCCGCCCCTACCTTCTGTCCATCTGCCACCACCTGCCCGGGTCTGCCACGGTCACATCTACCGCCACCTGCTCCTCTACTTGCACCTGTAAATTAAACAGAGAAGAGACAAATAACAAATAATAAAAAAGGCATGTAAATGGCTATAAAAAGCCAAGTCTAAAACCATGTTGGGATTCGGCAATTTTTTTAAGAAAATACAAAAAAAAATTCAAATTTTATTCTAGCAATATATTCCCTCACCTATACACATCAAAAGCATATAAAAAATACAAAAAAAGAAAGAAAAAAAACTGACCTTTTGGAATTCCGGCCACGGTTGCTGGCCACCGCGTGCTATGGCCAGCAACCGTGGCTGACGACGACGCCACGGTGGTCCCTTCGCCGGACCCTCAGCCCCCTGCAGAGAAAAAAAAAAGGGAAGGGGAGGGGTGTTTTTTTTTTTGAAACAAATGAAAAATGAATTTTTTTTTTAAAAATGTGTCTTTTATAGGCCCTCAAAACTACGTCGTTTTTGGGCTGGCCATTAACACCCAAAAAGACGTCATTTTGCCTGATCCGACCCGCTCCACTAAGGGTCCGCGTGTTTTTTCGACAGAAGGGCTATTTGCGCGTTTAGCCCTTCCGCTTTTTACCATTTTGTAATTAAATTGTTCGTATTTTTTAATTTTGCCCAATAATTCGTTTTTTGTTGCATTTTAGTCCCGCGCAAAACGCTGTACTTAGAAGGACAGGGATATTTTCTTTTTTCGTCCCTCCACGTTGTGCGTGCGTTACAATCTGGTCCTCCCTTTCTTTTTTCATTTTAATTTCACCTCAAAATTTCGCTCTAAGTCTGATTTAGTCCTTTTTGTGTTATTTTGCTGTCTTATTTTCAAATTAATTATTATTATTATTTTCTGTTGTTTATTATTACTATTAATTATAATTTCTATATTATTATTATTATTATTATTATTATTATTATTATTATTATTATTATTATTATTATTATTATTATTATTATTATTATTATTATATAGTAGTGTATACTTTTTATTTCATATGTATATGTATATATATTTATATATAGTACTATTTTTATTACTTTATTTTAATATTTTTATTATATTTGTTTTTTGTATTTCAATATTATTATTATCATTATTATTATTATATAGTAGTGTATACTTTTTATTTTATATGTATATGTATATATATTTATATATAGTATTATTTTTATTACTTTATTTTAATATTTTATTATATTTTTTGTATTTCAATATTATTATTATCATTATTATCATTTATATAGTAGTGTATACTTTTATTATATACGTATATGTATGTATATTTATATATAGTATTATTTTTATTACTTTATTTTAATACTCTTATTATATTTGCTTTTTTGTATTTCAATATTATTATTATCATTATTATCATAATATAGTAGTGTATACTTTTATTATATACGTATATGTATGTATATTTATATATAGTATTATTTTTATTACTTTATTTTAATACTTTTATTATTTTTGCTTTTTGTATTTCAATATTATTATTATTATTATTATTATTATATAATAGTGTATACTTTTTATTATATCGTATATGTATATATATTTATATATAGTACTATTTTTATTACTTTATTTTAATATTTTATTATATTTGCTTTTGTACTTCAATATTATTACTATTATCATTATTATTATTAATATTAGTGTATATTTTTATTATATATGTATGTATATGTATATATATTTATATATAGTATTATTTTAATTACCTTATATTATTATATTATATTTGCTTTTTTGTATTTCATTATTATTGCTAGTATTATTATCATTATCATCACTATTAACAGACATATATATCGTGTGTATTTTTCATGTGCATATTCGTATTTTTACCATTATTACAAATATACTATTTCTTTTATTATTTTATTAGAACATTATTTATTATTATTATTTTCTTTATTGTGAATATTATTGTTATTTTTATGCTAATATTATACTTTAATATTTTCCATTAATTGTATCATCGTTTGCATTGTTTACAATTTCCTATCGCAAATGATATTTTTTATGTTTTTAATTAATTTCAAAAATAAATAAGGCAACGTACCGATTTCAACACTAAGTCACTGATTTCATTGCTATGTTGGGTGAATATCATTGGCTCGTGTTAAAAACGAGACGTCCTTCTAAAAAAAACCAAAATTTGAAATTCTCGTAGTTCAATCGGATCGCAATTAAATATTAAATTAAACTTGTATTTTTGAGAATTAAGACAATGCGTATTTAATAAGATACCAATTTTGGGCGTCGCGAAGGTACTAATACCCTCCTCGCGCGTAACCAACTCCCGAACCCTATTTTCCTCTGGATTTTCGCGTAGACCCAAATTCAGCCTTCATTTTTGTTCAAGAATAAATTTTCTTTTCTAAAAAGAAGATTTATTAGGTGTCCGATCACACCTAAAAAAAAAGATCGGTGGCGACTCCTTTTCTTTTTACGTCGCTACATATATTATGTAATTTATTATGAAAAATAAATCTAAAGTAATATATATAATATTATAATGTAAAAATTAAAAATTATTAAGATGTTTATATAAAATTTTCATATATGACTACATAAATCTATTAAATATTAAATTAAAAATAATATAAATATTTTTCAAAAAAGATTTGGTTAACCATTTATAAATATTAGCGACTTCAATAAAATTTTAACCTTATATTTTAAGTCGAGCAAATTTAAACAAATATAAAATATATTAATATTATACTTAAGTTCGATTAACTTAACTCGTATATCTCTAAATGTGAATAAAAACATTCAAAAGATTCTTTTTTAAATAAGGTACTTAAATTATTATTATATCTCTTTTGTCTAAAAGATATATTATATCTAATAAAAAATGCCACAAAGTATGTTTTTATTGGTTAATGTTATTTTCTAATTGTGAAAAATTAATAGTTTTCTATATATATATATATATATATATATACTAAATTAGGAATTAAATTATATGTCAAGATAATATCATTTTACATTTATTTATTATAGACAGAATTAGTTATATTTATTTTTAATATAATTGAATTTATTTGTTTTTAAATGCTACAATTAAATAATAATTAAAATTTCATACATATATTAGATTATGACATACCCATTATGTGAGTGAAAATTTTATATAATATATATTTATTAAAATTCATATAAAAATAAATAAAGTTTTAGTTGAAATAATAAAATAAAATATTTACTTGAAATATTATAAAATTATTATTTAATATAATAAAATTATTTTGTAATTTAATTATTTAAAAATCTAGTGTTTGATAAATTATATGAGAGAGTGAGTTAGCTTTTTATATAAAGTTTTTTTACTCGAACTTTTCTTCACTCTTAAATCAAAAGAAAAAATATGTTTAAGTATGCTTGAATTCAAAGTTAATTTTTTTAAATTTGATATTTGTAATAATTGAATTTAATGACAATAGTTGATATTACTGTACATTCTAGCTTTAAAATTATTATTTAAATATTTAATAAATAATCAATTGCATAAAATAAATGATTAAAATGTATACTTATGTATGTATACTTATGTATGTAGCGCGAATAGTTGAAATTCAAAGGCGTCCAAGCATCAAATAAAATATACTATTGTTAATTATTAACAATTTATTTTATATTTTTTATTTTTAATGTATTTGCAGGAGTGAACTTAATGATTAATTTTTCATATTATGTAAATCTATTAAAAGGGTAGATATTAACTATGAGTTTTAATTTTTAAAACTGATAAGCACAATGAAATTGTTGGCAGCAATATTACTGTAGACTTTATTATCTTCATTCAATATTGAATGCATCATATGCGATGTGATTATAAAGCATTACTAACACGTTGGGAATAGTTACTAATCCCGAAACAATTACAATTTTTTTCATTTGAGTAGGGGTGAGCGTTTGATCGGATTAAATGAAAAAAAATTGAGTTAGTTAAGTTCTTGAAACTTATTTTATTATCTTAACTCGATTTAAAATTTTTTGAATAGAGTCAAGTGAGAGAAACTCGAATCGAATATATTTATCCGAGTTAAATTAAAAAAATAACATTGGTAGGGATTTTAGTTTGGGAGGTTTGAATGAACAAATGAAGAAGAAGAAGAATGGAGGATTTAATTTAGAGAGTTTTGAAGAAGAAGAATGGATTTGGATATTTAATTTAAGGGTTTTTGAAGAAAAATCATGAATTTGGGAGTTTGAATGGTTGGATGGTTTTATTTGGAGGAAATCGGGAAAATGGTGGGGCTGACAGGTTGGGGGCAGGCGAGCTTTGGGGGGGAGTAGGGTTTGGGCTTTGGGTTGGTATAATATAAATTTAAATTTTAAAATAATATAAATTAATATTCGGTTTATTGAAATCTGAAAATTTAATTCGATTCGAACTCAAAATTTAAAAAAAAATTGTTTTGATTCAATTAACTCGATTTGAATAATTTGAAATTTGAACTTTTTTTTTAGTCGAATCGAATTTTGCTCACCCCTACATTTGAGGGGTCTAGTAGTTCGATTATTGATTTTAGCTAAATTCTGCTATTAATCTTTGTATTTTATGAAAGTTGTAGATTTAATCATTATACTTTAAATTGATCATTCTTAATTCCTATACTTTTCAAATTTTAAAATTCACCAAACGATAACGGTTAAATTTACTAAGTTAAGTTCTACAATTTCTAAAATCTAATGGGCTAAATATATTATCATATGCGTAATGCTATATCAGCTTATTATTTTCACATTTTACTTACTAAAAAAATCTAGTTATCGTTTGTTTCAAGGCTAAAATTTTAAAATTTTAGTCCATATATTAACAACTATCGTTTGGCAATGACATGTAGCAAAACATAAAACGACTTGCCAATGACCCTTTGTGGGAGACAGCCTGCAAACGACCCTCCGTTAGGTATCTATGACCCTTCGTGGGGGACAACCTGCAAGCAACCCTCCGTTAGGTATCTTTTGCAATGATCGTCCACCCATGACCGTTCACGATGGAACCCCCCCCCATGAGCCCTAACTGAGCTACTTTAGAAATGATCTTCTATGGACCGTCTGTATGGCGACTATTAAGCCACAACAATCTCGTACAACCTTAGAAATGGGAATGTCAAAGCAGGACTACGTAGTACCACATATCACGACAACTGACCTGTCACAACCCTACCACATGACTGACCACATGAGTAGGCCTACCCTTTGTATTGTTGCCTACATGACACTACTAAACAAAATGACACATTCTTATATACACCTCAATATGAGCACAAGATCTAGCTCCTTCTTCCTCAAAAAAAATCTAAATATTCTCCTTCCAACCTTCATCTTCTTCCTTAACCTCCTACTTCGACTCTTCGCCTATTATAAGTAAACCAACCATACTGTCTCCGTCAGCTTCTCTTCCCTATTACCTTTTTTTTTTGTTAAAATCTTGTATCAACAAAATTCAAAAAGTAATTGTGTTTAATCAAACGAATTTAATTGATACAGTTTAGTGGGTCAAGACTAAAATTTTAAATTTTAAAAATAAATGAATTAAAATTGACCAATTCAAAAAATAAAAAATTAAATTCGATCAAATTAAAATATAAAATTAAATTCACAACTTTCCCAATACAAAATATAACTTTATTAAAGGAAATAGTGGTTGGAACTTGAAAGACAAGAAAAGTTTTCTAATTCTAATGCAAACAATATTCTAAATTACTAATCTTGTAAATAAGATTTTCCTTTCATTATTATTTATTTATTTAATATAATATTACTTGAATTTTTTAACTTAATACATATTTTTTTGATTAATTCAATATCTAAATTTATCAATCATTATATAAATTGACCTAAAAGTCAATTTTTTAAGGGACAAAAATAACTAATTAATAATCCATAAATAACAAATGGCATGAAATTCATTTTCTATTTTAAATATTAAATTATTTTTATTTTGGATTTTAAAACTTTTGTTTTCTTGTCCAATATTTATATATTGTTTTATTTTTTTTCTAATTAGGTATGATTAGACATTTATAAAATTATTATTATTTTAAATAATTAGTGAATCTATGTTTGAAAATCATTATATACAATCCCTCCATGTAAACTTCAAATCCCACAATAGACTCATAATTCTTACACCTAAATGTTGGTGCCTTATGATACGTACACTAAATAACAAATTTAGATGGCTAAAGTATAAATACAAATATACAACTAAATATTGAAGAATTATAATACATGATGATATGAATCATATATGAAGCACAATTAACACCCCTCAATCTTTCACCCCTCAATCTTTCTTCAAAGTTCAAAGTTATGTTACTTTTTATCTAAATCCAACATTTACTACTGTCACAACTATTGTTTTCTAACGAAAATGCCGATAATCAACACCTAATATCTCCTCAAAGATCATACCTATGTCATTATAGTCTTGGATTCTCTGACTGCTTCAAACACAATTCTATGCCGTACGGGATTGCCCAGCTGCAGCGGGTGTTTGGCGGCAGCTGCTTCCTACCAGTGCAGGTTCTTCTCTATTGATTTTTGAGATTGGGTTAAGGAAAATCTGATGATGTTGAATAACACTCAATTTACTGTTTTTGGGCACGTTTTCTGGGGCTTAATTATGGAAATATCAGAATGGGATGATATTTGATACACATCATCATTCGTTACAGTCTATTGCGATTCGTCCGATGATTTTCCAGCCTGTTGAAAGGTGGACCAAGCTGATCTCTGGGCAATTTACAAACGACTTTTATTTGCTCGGGGCACAGGCTTAAGATATATTGAAGTAGAGAGTGACAATCTTTCGGTTGTTGCTCAGCTGAATTCCTGTGATGCCAGAACTATCAATGTGGCTTTGGTTAGGAGTACTTTCATGTTGATGCAAAGGAAGTGGAGAGTGAAGATAACACTTGCTTACAGGGAAGCTAATTTACTAGCAGACTTTATGGCTAAAAGTGCAGTGGATGATAGAGGCACAAGGATGTGTTACGATGAACCACCACAAGGAGCCGGCGTTCTCTTGCTAGCTGATGCCCAAGGGTAGAATGTAAAAAATATTGGAATGACGGAAAATTAAAAGAGTAGAAAAATAGGAAGATGGAATTTAAAAATTTTCTTTCCATCAATTTGGTTGTAAAAACTTTGTAAATAATTATACGCATAAAATAGTTACATACATAAACCACTGTTTTCATAACCAGATTGAATTGACAACCGATTTGGGTATCAGTTCGGAACAAGATATTAGATCGATTGATCCGCGAATTGGTTGAATCGTCCAATCGAATCAAATAAATAGACATTTAAATCGATTTTCTTTATTTAAATTTTTTAAATAATTTATTTAATTAAATTAAACAAACCGATCAAACCAGTCCAACTGAGAACTGTTTACAAACATATATGATTTCCAGAAAATGGTTTTAATTTATAATGTTTTATAAAATTTAATTCCTTTTTATACCTAAATAAAATTATAATAAATTCCACCAAAAACATTTTTCCCCTCTTTTCTCTTTAATTCTTATGGGCTGATTCTAAATGAAAACCCGGTCTAAGTAAGCAATTTACTGGACCGGGCATTTCACTGCTAAATTTCATTGCTTTTGGGCCAGAAAACAATAATATTAACGGTCCATATACAACTAACAATGATTTTGTCAATAAGTGCACTAAAAATACCTTTCCAAATAGTATACAAAGTAATATATTGATTTGATCTTTCTGGGTAATTTGCATTTTAGATCATTCAACTTAGTACCAGGTTGCATACAGATCATAATTCTTTAATTTAATCAAATTACATCATTCAATTTTTACCCGAGTAATATATCACTTACAATATATGATGATTAAAATAAAAAAAGAGAAAATCAACAAGTAGTTGGAAAAAGTGGAATTGAATTTTTTTTTTCTCAAACATTTAAACCAAATTCGTGTCTTAAAATCAACATTGTTGAGAGAATTTTACTTGAATACCACCCCTAATCTGAACAGGACTAAGCTCAAATCGTAAAACGGATAAAAATACTTATGATTATATCGAAAATAAGAGAGAGAAATAGATTTCCTTTCTCTTCTTAAGATGCTTTCCTTATCAAATTAGTTGGAGAGGTGGATATTATTATGATTTCAAAACTAATAATGATTATAAATATGGTAAACCATAAAAGTATAACAAAAATAAACTTGCTTTTTCATATATATAGTAAGGAAAGTTGACGTGGATATCTATCATTGAACTATTGCATGGAAGTTTTATGTGGATAAACTTATATTTCAACTCATAAAAAGTAATAACCATACATTTTCATAAAAATTCAAATAAAATATATGAATTTCTTGATAGACCAAAGTTGAAATTAGTCCAAATGTTTTTAAGTTACAATAAATTAAAATTTTAATTCAAAAGAAGGAATAGGCCATTTAGTTTCATTAATTAATTTTTTTTAGTTACAAAAACTCTAATATAATTAATCATTACAAGTACTAAATTGAATAGAACCGCTCTTGAAGCCACTATAGAGTAGAGCTGCAATAAAACAGAACCATGGCCACGTAAGAGCACAAAGTGGTTCGAACTATGGCCACTGAAGAGTTAATCTAAGTGCAAGGACAAAGTCAGAAAATTTTAGAAGAAGTCAAAATTAAATTGTATTTTTATGATTTATCATTTTAATAGCTTATATCTTTATAATTTTTAAAGAATTAAATCAAATTTTTATCATTTTGAGGAGGCCAAAGTACAATTTTACTATTATAAATTTAAAATTTTAAGGATCTTAATGGGAAATTTTCCATTTTTTCTATAACAATAAAAAAGACAATTTACCTAACTTACGCGAGATCTCACACATCATCAAAATACATCAAGAACCATGATTGCCTACGTATAGTGTAGAATCCCGTGTGCATTTTTCCTTAGTCCCTAATCTTTGAAGAGCACGCGATTGAATTTCAATCATCTCATCTATGTAAAAGGGTGGTCCAAAAATACATCAATTTATCATAGAATATATGTGTCTATATATATAAATGGTGGTAGTCCTTTTCCTTTTTTGTCGCATTGTTGAGTTATTAAGCTCATTTGTAGTGAAATGGGGGAGTGAGAAAGGGCTTTGTGGCTGTCCAAAGTTGATGTGATGCACATATATATTGCTCTCTTTTAAGCTAAGACAAAGATGTACCAACTACTCTCCCCCCATTATTAAAGGGTATTCAAGGGAATATCATTGTACAATATAGAAAATCTTTTTTTAAAAAGTATATAACACAAATTATTAACCTATCAAATTTTGTTTTAAAATTTGTCTATTGAGTCTTAATTCAATTAGGATAGACATTGTTGCTAATGCAGGAGGACGTGGATTCGAGTGCACTGAAACACATATCCTCATATTAATGGGTTGGAGGGCTATGGGTAGTTCTAGGCATTGTGTCAAAAAGAGTAGATATGATCAAAATATATAACGAGATTGTTAAAAAAATGTTTATAAGCCTTATATGTTTGTCGTTGAATGTTGAAGCTTTCACTATTTTCTTCAAGTTTTCTTTGGATTAATTTTGACAGATATCCCTAAACTTTGTTTCGATTATAAATTGGTTACTAAATTTTAAAATATTTTAATTGAGTCCTTAAAGCATCATTAACACATCAATTAGGTCATTTTCTTAGCTTAGCCATTAGTTGGGATGCTAAATGCCAAGTCAAATATGACGCAAAGCATATTTAAAACATATGGATCAAACTGTAAGCACTTGTATACCTACTGCATGGACATCTTGAATCTAACATGTTAAAAAATATGGACAATGTTAATAAAATTTAGGATGGCTATTTTTTAAAAAAAACATTATGTCTAAGTTGTTAATGTAGTAGGTATATATATGTTTACAATTTGATACGTGTCTTATTTGATAACTCAATTAGAATGTTTTAAAGTTCATGAACTGATTTAAACTCTAGCCTATAGGTAGAGGATATGTTTGTTGCAATTAATCCTTTTTATGTGTGTAACTATAGTTGACAATGGCCTTAGCTTAATTATTTTATCATTAGAATATTAGAATTACTAAAATATTTGACATGTTTCAGTCATAATTAATATTGTTAAAAATGTTACTTATATTAATTATATAAAATATTAAAAATATGTTATTTAGTAATTAAAATAAATATGTAATATCGTGTATAATGCATATGTGACTTCTAGTATATATAAATCCATATCAATTCGATTATTCAATTAATTTATTAATTTTTTATAAAAAAGTATTAATAGGAATAGTGAACAATAAGAATATAGAGACATTATATATTGATGCACAAATACTATATCTATAGAATAATCTCAAAGTAGGAGAAAAACAAACTGATAACAACCGTAACATTAGAAGAATTCAGAAATAAACCAGAAATACATTATGTTCATAAATCCATTGAAAATTACGTCCTAACTTCGTCCTCACCAAACCAACCTAACGATGAACTCCGACCAACAAAAATATCATTATCAAGAACCCCAAAAGACCCACTATCTCATTGATCAACTAATTTATTATCATATATAAATGTAATAATTTATTATGATTATAACTTCTTTTTCTATTTTAATCTAGGACTAGATTCCATGATAGATGGTAGGGGTTTAGGGTTTCCTATAATAGCAGAAACGTTGACATTCTTATTAATATCATTTTAATACTAATTTGCATGAATCTATTGGATCCGTTATTTAAGCTATCAGAACTCAATCATTCACAGTTTCAAATAAAATAAATGACAATGATTTTCTATTTGAGAAAAGTAATGAAATAAAGGGTTTTTTTTTTTTAATATGCAATTTTCAGCTAATCAAAGGAAAAAGTAATTGAAGGCTTATGATCGATATTGTTGTAGTAAAGAAGAATGTGGGTTTGAGTGTGTTAAAGCACGTTATTCTCCTATTTAAAAGTCGGGAAAGGGTTATGAGTAGTTATAGATATTGTATTAAAAAGAACAGATATGATACAAATTTATATTGAGATTAATGTTAAAAAAAATTATAAATTTTGTTTAAAGGGTTGAGATAAAATTATAATTTTTTTTGAAAAACTAAAAATATTGTGTTAAAAATACTTAAATTTAATGTTTTACTTTTTGAAGGGTCTAAAATCAGAAATATACCATTTGGTTGTGGGGACCAAGGTTAGTGCCTGTCCCTTAACTACATCCTTGCAAACATGATCAACATGTGATGAAACTTAAGTCATAATAAATTTGTATTGAGAATCTATACGAGGTTTACATAAAATGAGACTCGAACATAAAATTTCAAAGTTTACAAATTTTTAAGGTCAAATCAAGAGGCTTTTTTGATAGATTTTATTATTAATAAATAATCATATGATATTATTATAAATTGTTCTTCATGCGAAAATTGAAGCCTAGATGAATATTTTTTTTTTAACAATCTCATTATAGGTTTTGATCATATCTATTTTTTTTACACAATGTCTATCCCCAACCCATAAATAGAAGAACAATGTGTTTCAACGCACTCGAATCCACGTCCTCCTACATTGGCAACAATATCCATGCTCTAATCAAGTTAAGACTCAATCGACGAATTTTTAAGGATTTTAAAAGTGTAGGATTTTGAAAATCAATATTTTAAGTCTCTCTAAAACCTATAATCCTACTGTATAATAATATATTCACTTAATAAATTAAAACCATTTGCATAAAAGTATGTTAATTAAGGACTTGATTAATAATTCATTTAAAATGTTAAATCAAATGCAAATTAATATTTTCGGTTATTAATTTTTTAAAACATATTTAAAGAAAATGATAAGTATTATCAAAGCAGTTAATTGTCAATAACCTCTTAATTTAATAGCGAAAACATTATGATATAAGCATAAAAATTTGAGCTCAATCCAAAATAACTCTATTTTTCTTCTCAATTATATAAAATATACATTAAATAAATTATTGATCTTGTATATAAATATAATTACAGCATAAAAAAGAATATTCTAGCTTCCCTTCCAAGTTTGAAGCTGTCGGGAAGAGTGCATCATCATCACCATTCTCTCCTTTTTATCACTTTCTTTTTGTTCATTTTTTTTAAATAATCTAAATGAAAAAAAAACTTGCTTTAGCTCCATTTTTCTCTAATGATAACATGTTGAATTTAATTGCTTTTACAAATATATATATATATATATAAATTTGTTCATAGGCAAATCAAACCACAGATCTAAATCTTCAAAAATAAAGGAAAAGAAAAAGGAAAAAAAAAAGTGAAAAAGATGAGATGCATGGTTGTATTCATGCAAATGGTTCCTACCATTAATCATATTATATACTTATATCTTTAATTTATGTGCTAATCATCCATTTCAACAAACTAATGAGGCCAATCTCAATCACATGACATCAACATTAAATAAATATCATTATTATTCTCTCTCGACCACCATAAAAAATTATAGTATATATATATATATATATATCTCACGTGTGTTAATAGTACTTTAAAAAGTAGTATTATTTTATGTTGGGGTGTATAACAATATCTACTTGTTTATAAAATTGTAGTTGTATTGCACCTTTTATGATAACTCTTTCAGGTGGAATGTTGTTTAATACACATTATTATCTATTAAACATCTAAATAATCTTAATCAAAGATTAAAATATTTTTAAAAAATTCTAAATTGTCGGTTAGATTGATATAAGTATTATTGTTAATGTAGAAGGACGTAAGTTTAAATGCGTTAAAATATATTATCTTTTCATTTATAAATTGAGAAAAAAGCTAAAAAAATATTGTTAAAAATATTAATACGAGATTTTCTTGAAAAGAAAAAAGTGAATGGGATAATATTAATTAATGTGTTGTGAAAAGGGAACAAAGGGCAATAGCAATATGACACTTGCCTTTGGTACTGAAGTACTATTAATGTGAGTTTCTAGTAGTTATCCTTTAATTACCTTTTTAAAGTTAAAACTCATGTTAACACCCCCTTAATTCAATCACACTTTTTTTAAGAAAAAAAATGAATATGCTGGGTGATGTCATATCATGTTTTGTTATAAATATCAATTAAGATTTCATTAACAACAACACTTTGTTAGAATATAGCTTCTTTAGATATGTGAATGTACAACACGAAAAGTTTCTCTAATTTACCTCATTAATGATAGGTGTTGGGGTTCTCTATTACATAGCACATATGTGATACCTTGTTTGATATGTCTTCGTCCCATTGCAACATGCACTGTATACGTGTTTAGATCCAATGTTAAGAGATGATCATTCTCTATTATAAATACTCGACTCTAACTTTGGAGAGGACTTATGTTCCTCGTTCGACCTTTTCAAACCATTAAAACAATTCTCCATGTCCTCCATTGTGTGAATTGTCACCTTTTCCTACTCTTCACATTTTCTTTCAATACGATTCAATTATAAAAAATATTCCTAGTCTCAAGGTCGAGTTAACCTAGTCTGCTCAATAGCCCATTTTACTATTAAAATAAAAATATATATTATTTTTATAATTAAATTTAAATAACTTTAAAAATTATCTAATATGAATTTAAACTGAACAAAATATGTCTAATGACAATTTTTATCTAAACTCAACTCGGATCAAATTTGACAAGCTATTCAACTAATAAACAAATCTACTTTACAATAATCTCACAGTTTTAGCTCAATTGTTTGTTAGAAACATAATTGTATGATTTAAAAGATATTGAATATTTAAATGCAGTAATTGAATAGCTAGATTCAATTAAAAAATTGTGTTAATTATATATATATATAGCTTCCATTTTAATTGATGTGGACTGATTAATATTTTCTAACAAACAAAGATCAAAGAATTAATGATGAAATTCAATGTGGCTTTATTTTGTGACCAAAAAAGGAGTGGGGTTTCCAAATTGAAATCAATACCAAGTGGCATTATTTTTGCATGATATCACTTTTTGAGACTGTGACCCTTTTCAAGGCATACAATGAAAATAGTTAATGAGTTTGCAATCAAAACATGACACAAATACTAATTTTGACTTTTTGCCCTTTTATTACTAACTAGTTTTAGGGTAATTAAAGTCATAACTATATATATATAAGAGAGAGCATATATGCCTTGTCCCTTTGAGAAGAAACTAGAATGTTATAAAGAGAAACAAACTATGTGCATAAAAAGCATACAAAGCCTCTTTAATCATTTGAGTGAGTGACCATCATTTTCAAAATCCCATGTATAGGGAAAATTATGTGGGGGCTAAAGTTAAAAAAATGACTCAATTGGATTCTTATTTTCTTAAGAAGGGTTAGAATACAATTCATCATTTAACCAAGGAGCTTAATAATGAATTGGGAAATCAGCCCCAAATAAAAATTTATAATTTAGCCCATTTATTATAATAAACGTTGATAATTATAATAGAATAATTACAAAAGAAAAAATAAAACACACAGATTTTACGTGAAAAATTCTAAATGAATATAAAGGATGCCTTTATTATAATTTTTTATATTTTTCTTTTGTAAACTTAATGCTTCAATTTTTTCACAAACTACATAATTTAGACAATTTTATATTGTATTATCTATTAAATTTTCTAGTATTTCCTCAAGTAAAGTCATTTTATACAATAAAATTAAAATTAGAGTCCATAAGTATAATTATAAAAATAAAATTAAATAATGGGGAGTTGTTAGAGTAGATGCATATTTCTTTAATGTTTAATTTGCCCATATTGATGTATTAAGAGAATAATGTAGTTTTATTTGGCCACATATGCTTACTTAATTACAAATTTAGCTATGATTATGACTTTGAAGCTTCCTCTAATGTTTAATATGATTTTGTTGTTATTTCTTTTATACTAACTTTATCTAGACCAAGCATTTTAACAAGATAGAAATTTAATATATATTTTTGATAATTTTTATTTAATTATACATATTTTAAAAAATAAATATATTAATTTATTTTTATATTAGATAAATATAATTATTTATGTATGTAATATATAAATATAAAATAATGTTATATCAATAATTGTATTGATAATTTATAAAAATTAGATCAAATATTTATCCCTAAATATTTTAATTCAAAGTTTTAAAATTTTTAGCTATTATTAATTTAAAATTAACAATTAATTAAATTATGATTTAGGCATATGTTGATTGAGATAAGGCCAAAGAGCCGCTAAACCCTTTGGTGGTACAGCTAATCTAATTAATGGGTTTTTTTTTAATGTCTGCCAATAAAATAAAATTATAAAAATAAAGTAAATAAAAGAATTAGATTTATCTAATATTAAAATGGTGGGGGAATGTTGACTGAAGGTTATTGTTGTCAAGCAATTATCAATTATTAAAAAATTAATTAATTTAATTATTAATATGAAAACCTTTGAGATAAATTTTATATGAAAAAAAATCAATTTTTATAAGTGATAAATTTGAACTTGGCAGTTTTTTCAACTTGATTCTTAATATTTTAGATGTCCACATTAGTCACTTAAGTTGGTAACTTTTACCAATTTGGGTCACTATGATAATGTGACATTTTGATATTGTACTAGATTATCGTCTAAAATTTTTAAGTGACGATATGATATAAATATTAGAGTGTTATGTCATCACATTGATCAAAATTAAAAAAGGGCTCAAAAAGAGTTTAAGAACCAAAATTGAAAAAAAAAATCGATTTAGAGAATAAATTTCATTTTATTTCTTTTTTAAAAATAAAAATTTATATAAACTTCTATTAGGTTGAGTGGTCAGAAGCTCAACACTTGTCGAAGTCTTTAGTTCGAATCTTATGGATAACAAAAAAAATAACATTAAAAGAATTTGTCCACTAAAATAAGGTTCAACCTAATCGTGCTTCAACATACTTGAACCCATATCTTTTTATATTAACGATAATGTCAATTGTCAATTTAGCTAATACTCAACCGAAAACCAAGAATTTATGTTGGAATAATTGGTAAATTTTTAAAATCTGTAAATAGATATTCCAAATCTTGTCCATTGATTTCTTTATCAAGTGAAGAAGGAAACATGTCCCAAATCATCCTTTTTTTCTTCTTTTTTTTCATATGGACCATCAGCTTTAATTTATTTTAATATATTTTTATCTTAAGAAAATGAATGGGATTGGGTATTTTTTAAAAAAATAATCAAAAGATCAGCACATGATAGAACCATTTGATGCTGTCTCATAATTCTATATGAGGTTTAATTGTGTCCCGGTCCTTGGACTCTTTCACATTTTTTAATTTTAACATTTTTGCTTTTTATTTTAAAAAATTCACGTCTCTCTATTTGTATTATTTGAAAATTAAAGTCCAATTGATCTTTTTATTGATGGATTTCTGTTAAATTTAAATGTATACTATTTTATTTAAAATAAAATAAAATCCAATTTATAAAAAAATTCAAATTTAACAAAGTAAATAAAAACAAAATGATTAAATTTCAAAAGTTTGAAGAGTACAAGGACCTGAAAGAAATTGAACCCTTTTATGAAATTTAGTAAGTTGAGTTAAATTCCATGTTAAAACTATGACTTGTACAAGTCTATAATTTAATAATAACAATAATATTAAATATATATATGGGTTGGAGGATGGGAATAAAGAAGCTTAGACCATCTAACGTGTCATTTGATTCCTTTTTATACCCTTGTTTGATTTCATTTTACATTAAAGTACTTAGATTATTAAAAGCGGATAAATATTAAAATTATACACAAATTTTGATTTAATGTACAATGTTATACATAAATTTTGATTTTCTGTAATTTTATATATGAAATTTTAATTTAATTCAATTTTCACAAATCACTAATAATATTATCGAATTTGTACAATTTTACGTTGATATATTACATACATAAATAATTATATTAATCCAATATGGTATAACTGCACCAAAACAATATATATATATATATATATATATATATATATATATATTCATCCTATTAAAAATAATAAAAGAAAAAGAATTCAAAACTTGCAATATGTTAAACCGTGTAAAAATACAAATCGATATTAGTTCAATTGGTATCATTGATTGTTGATATGATAATTTGGAGGTTATGAATTTTAACACTTGATATTTTTCAACTTAAATACTTGAAAAATGAAAAAGTAGTTTAAGAAATATATCATCGCGTTTTGAATACCTTTTATTAGATTTTTTTAGTGAATTATAAGAATAGGGTAAAGTTCAAATAATAAATACGATTAGCATAATTCGATTCTAGACCACATCTAAAACGATAAACACGTAAAGGTTGGAATACCTTTTATTAAACCTTCACCAATAAAAATTTTATATGATCTAAATTGATTTCCTTTATTTTGAAACTTTTTCTAAAGCTATTCTACTACTTTTTCTTTAAAGAATAATTCCATATTATATTAATTAAAACATTAAATATAATCAATATTCCTATCACTACAACGGTCAACTTATGATCTTTATCTGTCTATTATATTTAAATTTATGATTTAATCCTTATATTTTCATTTTAAACACAATTTGATCCTTTATTTTTATAATTCATTAGTTTACCATTTAGTTAATATACTAACATAGTTTTTTTTCTTCTTAAAACACCCTCTTCTAACTCATCATACAGACGTGAATTGTTTTGTGCAAGGGGGAGGGAGAGGGCAAATGGAAAATTTATTATGTAGTCCCTTTAACTTTTAGGAAATCATAAGTTAGTATAAATGTAAATTTGCATTGTGGCCCCCCAAATTTTTTATTCATTTCTGGCTTCTCTCTTAGTTTTGTGCGTGTTGGAATGGTGTTTTTAAGAAGAAAAATCCACCTTAGCCTAACAAATTGGACTAACTAATAACCTCATAAAAGTACAGGGGCTAAATAAAAAATTAGTATAGTAAAAAGATCAAAATTTGACCAACTATCATTTAGAAAGAAAGAAAGAACTATTGGATTTTAAAATAAAACCTGTAAATTAATGGAAAAATATTACAACATGATGATATTGTTGATGGACCAAATTAGCAATATTCCCAAAGGCGAGGCTCTTCAGACCCCAAAAAACCATTAATATCAACACCCCAAAACTCATACATTTGATGATTCATATCCATCAACAAATCTGGAAGATCAATGAAAGCATCATCCTTATCATTCGACGACGAACTTGTACTATCATGAGATACCGTCGAAGACGCCGTACACGAAGGAGACCGCGGCGCCATTTGATCGTAACTCAAAGCAGCAGCTTTAGCAGCAGCAGCTTGAATATCCTTAGGCGATGAACTTACCGGCCGAGGAAACTCATGAGCTATATCTGGGAAATTCAAGTAAGCCGATTTGCCTTTAATGGCAAGCGCCGCCACGTCGTGAGCTCGAGCTGCCATTTCCGCCGTGGGGAACGTGCCTAACCAAATCCTTGATTTTTTCCTTGGTTCACGGATTTCAGATACCCATTTCCCCCATTGACGCATTCTTACACCTCTGTATGTGGGATGTTCCCGTTCAAGTTCGTCGCCATTGTTGAACTTCCTCTTGTTTTCGTTTGTTTTTTGAGTCAGTTTTTGAATTTTGTTTGATTTAATAACTAAAGGGGATGATGATGATGACGATGATGATGAAGAAGATGATTGGGTTTCGAGTTCAAGCTCATGCTCAGCTTGGAGTGGTACTTCCATGGCGGATAGTAATTCTTTTTGGGAGAAAAATGTGAAAGAGGGCATCGGTTGGAGAAGAAGGAGCTTAGCAAATTAGCTTCTTATATAAATTCCTTTTTTGACAGATTATAAAGTGTATTCAAGGCACTGGGCCAAACTAGAAAAAAATAAAAGAAGAAAAAGAAAAGGAATAAACCAGCATCTAAGTCCCTATATTTGACAACTTTTTCCAATTTGGTCCCTGAATTTTGCAACTTTTTCAGTTTTGGTCTCTATAATGATGTAACACTTTGATATTGTACCACATCATCATATAAAAATATGATATTTTATTATAATTTCAGAGTGCCATGTCATCATAGAGACCAAATTGAAAAAAGTTACCTTGTCGCAAAAGAAAATGTAAATTTTGGTTATTTTTGTTACGATCTAATTATGGTTTAAATTCATTTATAATGTTAGAGTTCGATATTTAATCCCTTTACTTTAATTATGTATATTTTGGTGATTTTACTTTTATTGTGTTATTAGTAGGTTCAAACAGAAAAAATTGCTAGTTGTTAACTAATTTTACGCAATCAAAATAACGTGAAAATCTAATAAACTATATTCAACTGATAATAAATTTACATTACAATTAAATATTTAAAATTGTTATTTAAAAAAAACCCACATCATCACTTGATCAGCAACAATTGCTGGTGTCATTAATTTGGAGCTAATAATAACATTATAAAAATAAAACATCAAGTTATATTAAAGTAAAGTAAAATGATGAAATCTCAAATTTCAAAATAGTATAGGGACTAAAACCAAAATTAGACCTTTTATTATTACAGAAGTTGATTTTGAATAATGTGAAGGTTTGGCTTTATCTTTTGCTCTTGGCGTTCTTTTGTCGGCTTCTTCTTACGTCTCATTAAAGAGGATTTACTTGAAAGGTTAAAGATTTTTCTAATTTCATATTTACACATTTTGTTCTTAAACTATTGGTTTTTTAGCTGAGGAATTAATTTGTGGGCCAATAATGTGGAAAACTTTTTAGCCTAAAGTTTTGTAAAATACAACATGCATTTCACATGAAACCCTTTTCCTTTTTGGATTTATTTAGATAATAATGAGAAAATTGATCCGATCAATTTTAGTCGAGAAAATCGATTAAATTGACTTTGATTCGATCGGTTCAATCGATATTTTTAATTAACTGATCTTGAGTTACTGGGTTGAGTTTAGGTTATTAGATTAGGTTTATATAGTTATCTATCTATTATAAAATATAAATATATTTTAAATAATTTAAAAATAATATAAAACAAGTTTGTTTTTTCGGTCAGTTCAATTTTGAGATTTAAAAAAGCGATAATTGACTGAATTAATTGACTAAATCAAAAATTAAATGGACTACTTTTTAAGTTAAAATTGAAAATTGCTTTCCCATATATGCATATATATATATATATATATATATGCATGCTTAATTTTGTTAAGACCTTTTATAATGTTGTAGGAAATAGAATAGTGATTGAATCGGTTAAATCATCAATTCTCGATTCAATTGATTTAACAATAATTAAATAAATATAAATTACCTATAGCCTCTACTTAACTCATAAATAAGATGATAATATTTTTTTAGCACACTCGAACCCACATCCTCCTATATTGACAATAATACTTATATCAATTAAACCAAGATTCAATCGACACCGTTACTTTTTTTTTATCATTTTATTGTGATTTAATTTCTTTTCGATTATGTACTATTGGTCAGACCACTGATTTTCGATTCAATCAAATTATGAAAACATTTCCCCCTCAAATTCCATTGTATGTATAGTGTTCAAAAGGATAGTTGTACGGCCAATTTACGGATTGGAACCTCTGTCTATATGTCTATTGCTTGTACAATTTTATTTTCTTTCCCCCCTTTTCAACGTCATATTCGATGTCCAAGCCAACAAAATAAGGGTTAAAGCAATATTTACTTTTTTAATTTTGATAATGTTCTAATTTGATCCCTGATTTGTCTATATTAATCCTCCAATTTGATTTCGTCAAATAGTTTAGCCCCTTTTTCAACATCATTAAAAGATAATAGGATGGTATTTTAAGATTATGTCACATCATTACTTTATTTTTTTTTTTTAAAAATGTTTCATGGCAGTTGGTTTAGAACATCAAATTGGCATTAAAAATGCAGTAGAAATTTGCATTAAAAAAAAAAAAACATAGCAACTACCCTCCAAATCTCAACTAATTAAAGGAATTCAAGCAATATCTGAATTATTTGTATATTTTTTTTATAATAATGATCATATTTCTTTTTTTTTAAAATTTAATCCCTTTACTTTTAATTTTAAGAATTTAATTTATCTTATTATTTTGATTTAATAACTGAAGTCGAAATGATATTTTAAAGAAATTTGCTCACGTATGGAAGTCGTATAAGGAAAAAAAAGTACTGACTTTTAATACGCTTCTTTAAAATAGTGTTGACGAACCTTACAATTCTTGATTCAACGCTTTTATTTGTTTCTCTGCTTTCTATGCATGTAATATTAGCCAAATGACCAAGTTTTTTAAAATTTTAAAAATGGTACATAATCTAATTTAATAAAAAATTTATGGTGTTATTAATTGGACTTCAATTATAAAATCAATAGAGTTAAGGACTAAATTTTAAATATGAGAAAAATGCAAACAGTGTAAGTAAAATGAGGCTATCTTATTCTAAAATGAAGGGTATATGTAAATTGTAATAATGTTACACATGAACATAACATGTCAAATTTTATATAAAATAAATTTTCGCTTATTAAATTTGATATGATTTCATAGATTATAATCTTAACGAGAGTTTATATTGGACTTGTGAATAGGGACGAATCTAGAAATTCTTTCAGAGGGACATAATTGAATGATATTTTTTTGTGAGATTAAAGTATAATTTTATTTCGTGTTTACTTATGATTTTACTACTTTTAAAAAGATTATATAAAAGCTTTTCATTATGAGAGGTTAAAGTGTAATTTTTACTATATAATAATATTTAATTTTATCGTTTAATAAAGGGCTAAAAATAATTTTTCGCAAAGACATTGTGAAATCATATCATCTTTAAATGAAGTAGAGGTAGAAGTGGGTTGGACTATTTTTTTAATATTTTTATAAATAAGCTTTAAATCCAAATTCATTTATTATCCTAATTAATCTGAATATTATTATCTAAATCCAAATTAAATAGATTATTCCTAAATATCCGAATTTAAAAAGTAAAAAGTAAAAACAATCATATATATGTCTAAATCCGAATCACTTATCTATAAAAATAAAATAGATTCAAATAATAAATATTCAAATCAAATTTACTTCGGATAATTAAAATCCGAAGATTGATATATTCATTTATTTTGAATTTATGAGATATATATCAAATATTCACTAATATCTGGATATACGCCATCTATTATCAAAAAAAAAATTAAGTTTTATAAATATCTAATTAAATTGACTATGTTCATATGTTCTAGAAGAGGAATTATGGTTAAATAGTAGAAGATTTGACAGTTTCTTAACGTTTTGTTCTTCTATTTTGTTCAATAGTTTTTGACGTTTTGTTCATGTTTAGTAAAAGGCAAATTATAATGATTCAATATAGTATTCATAAAATCATGTTTGGTTAACAAGAAAATCTGGAAACAAGACAAGAGATTACTAGGTTTCTGTCCAATGATGCAAGAAATATTATCGTCACCCACTAATAACTAAATGAATTTATGATGACAACAAAAAATAATAATTTTGATTTACCCTTGACAAAAATAAATAAATAAAATTATTTTGATTCTTGAAATTTTAATTTTTAAAATGGTATTTGTTACACTTATTAAATTATATTATTTTAAAATTTTAAGTTATATAATATCATATTAACTTGTTATTTTCACATATTATTTAAAAATAATAATAATTAATAAATTTAATGAAAAAATAAACTCAATATTTATCTAAAAATAATATCCTAATAAAAGAATAAACTGAATATATATTTGAAGTAAATAAAAAATTTTGGGATAAATAATAAATTCATAAAAATTACATCATTTTGTGATCCTCTCGTTGATTTGAACATGAACCAAATTTTCTCATAATCTCAATATTATCGGCTATTGTTGAACCAGCAGTTCCAAAAAAACCAAGTGAACCACAGCTGCAAATTGTTTCTTCTATAAATAGAAGTATATCAGGTAATATATGAGGAGCACAATGCTTCTGCAACTTAGCCACCGTGTCGGTAGACTCGATACCGCCAAGACTGGACCCAAACCTTAGGCCATGTCTGGCAAGTGCTAGTTTCTTTGCCGTTTCCGTCACCAATGAATCTTCTCCGTTCATAAAATAGAGCTTAAAATTGGTTGAATCCTTAGCCAAATCACCCAGGTAGTTTCCGGTCCAATTGCCTTGAGGGAGATCGGTCATCACGAAAACATGAATCGGTCGAGAACCCGTCTGGCTTAACGAATCTAGTTTTTGTTTCAAACCCGAAAATGTAGCTTCCCAATGGTTCTTGAACTGACCATCTAGCAATCTAAGTTGTGCACAGAGAAAGGGAGCCTTTACGGTCTGAACCGCAAACTGTTTTCCCGCGGATATAATTTGGGGGACAAACGGAAGGA
Source organism: Gossypium arboreum (assembly GCF_025698485.1). Taxonomy (NCBI): domain Eukaryota; kingdom Viridiplantae; phylum Streptophyta; class Magnoliopsida; order Malvales; family Malvaceae; genus Gossypium; species Gossypium arboreum. Next base: position 1,292,542 of record NC_069070.1, on the reverse strand, counting down.
ATTCGATCTTTTTTATTAAAGATTGTATCTTTGAATCTCTCGGTGCTTTTTGGATATCGATGTAGAGCTCAGAACCTTTATATGGGGCTGTAAAAAGGGTTCCAAATGCTAGAACAGTGGCTGAATCAGCTTTGCTGCCAGGGCCAAGTGTCTTATACACATCTCTACGTCTTCTAACATACGAAATCTTCTTTTTCTTCTTGAGTTGTTCATCGGGTTGGAATGAATCCAACGCTCCATCCGCTTCGTCATTCCCGTACGTCCAAACTGTTGTTCTACAATCATCATCTACGGCAAATAGACATCGATCTATATTACCATCGACCCCTGATAGCAATGAGCCACATTGCTTTAGGCTATCAACCAAATATGTCGGTTGTGTGTTTGATTCTTTGCAGCAAGCCAAATCCAAGTCCAAACCACACCACGAGGACACAAAAACCCGGAAATCTATGGCTCGAACATGTGAAGATGACAGTACCGAAGATATATCAATGATATCAGCCATAGAAACATACCTGCAAGAACAAATACAAGCGCAATCAAAACAGAAGCAAGATCTTCTATTAAGTGTTACTGGATTAGTTAAGTTACTGCTAACAAAAAAAAAAAAAGACCTAAACTTTGTTTTCTAGGGGAGGCAAAGAAGCATAAATCATTTAGTTATGTTACACACGGCAACTTCGCCATCTAGCAACCCCATTAGAACATCACGACCCCCTAACTCAACGTATTTAGCTCCCTTAGTCATGCCGCCGCTGCCATAAGCATCGTTTCACCAAGACCTAAAGAACACGCAAGTCAACCATTCCCGACAACTAGACGACTCCAACAAGACAACCATCACTTGTCATCCACATACGCTGTTACCTAGGTGACATTAAGTTGTTCACCCGACAAAGATATTACAAAAGACCAACTAACCAATTAGAAAGAGACACTTGTTCCTCGAACTGCTCTCTCACCTCAAGGAAGGGAATGTTCGTCCGTTTCTTGCCCTACATTCCTTCCTCACACCTCTCTCAAGCTTTCCCTCTCCTTCAACATTTTCCACCACTCACACAATAAGGCTCTCAGCCTTAGCAGGGTGAACCCTCCTTAATCTCCACCGCACTTTCCTCCATGTACATAAATTATATAGAAAATGACAGGGAAATTAAAACTCCACAGTACCAAATCTTAAAGATTACCAATAAAATTTAACCCCTAAAAAATGGAACACAACCAATAAAAGGTGAAAAAAAAAAAACTAAAACCCTAGATTCAAACATAAAAAAAGTTGAAAAATTCAATGGAGGAATTAGCTAAAAATGGGTATATGAACAATAAAACTGAGCAATACCCAGTTATCTCTCACTTCAAATGAGCTCAATAACATGATCCCAAAGTTCCAAATCTAAAATCATTCAGTTACTTCCAAGTACAAAAATTGAAAATCAAAGGAAATTTAAAGCTCCAAGTCCCAAATCTTAAGATTACTATGAAATTTCTGCTCAAAATTGACCTATACATATAGCTCAACAACAAAATTTAACTAAAACCCAGAATTCAATAGATATATAAACAGGGAAATTGAGCAATACCCAGTTACCTCCAACTTGTAATGAGCTCAATAACATGATCCCAAACCGAAACACGGATCTCTTTAGGGCTTTGAACCCTAAACTTAGGGCAGCTACCGAGTGCAATTGCATGGTGAGAAAGAATAGGAGGGATAATCAAAGTACGGTTCAAAATCCCAGCCATTAGAAGTGCATTCTTGAACTCAGAAAGCTGGTTACTGAACCCACTATGGGGGGCGTACCATAAGAATTTTTCCCCTGAGATTCGAATTTCGCAATGTGGGGATTGAAGGGAAAGGGCCGTGATTTTTGAAGAGGATGATGAGAAAAGGGATTTGGGGATAGAAGTGAAAGTAAGGAAGAAGAGGAAGAGGAGGGAAAGGAGGAAAAGTGAGAGGAAAAAGAATGGAGATCTGCGTTGTTGGGATTTCTTTTTGCTCCATAGTTTTGGAGTGGGGATTGTTTTGTTGAGATTAAACATGTTTCTTGTTCGGTTTTGTTGGTGTCTATGGTGCTGCCTGCTGGTTCAGGGTCTTTTAGTAGTTTGATGTTCTTTTTAAGGCTAATATACAATCTTAAATTTTGTATTGCACCCAAATGACTAATCCAAGCTACAACTTTTCGTTCGCTCGGTCGGCTTGAAAAGTTAGATAGGTTTTTTTTTTTTTTTTTTTTGATAAAAACATAAATTCGAAAAATAAATTTCATTAAAAATATAAAGCTCGTTTAGATAATAAATCGAGTCTTGAATAATTTTTTTATGTTTATTAAATTACACATATTTTAATATTATTTAAGTATAAATATTTTTAATTTATTTTTAATTTGTTAGTAAATATTTATTTAAATGTTTCTAATATTTTTATTTATTATATTTTAAATTCTTTTATATAAAAAATTTAAGCGGGTCAAGTTCAATTTTAACTTTTTTATCCGAGTTAAACTTAGACAAAATTTTAAGCCCATTTTCGAATTTGGCTAAGCCTAAACCTAGCAAACAGAACTAAAATTTTGACAATACCCATTCTAAACCCAACCCGACCTATGACTAAGTCTAAATCCAAACTCATATTAAGTGTATTTATATGCTTTTAATTTAATATGTAATAATTTAATATATTTTATTTATTAAAATTTTATATATAATTATGTTTATATTTTTAATGTTTACATTATAACAGTATTATATATTAATATAGATTTAATTTTTATATTATAAATGAAAATTTTAAACAATTTAATGATAATTTTATAATTTTTAAAATTAAATCACCAAAACATAATTAATAATAAGCAAATATGTAAAACAAGCTTGTTTAAAAGAGGTTCAAATGAATTTCTAACAATATGCTATATCGCCTAAACCCTAACCATTGAATTAAGTTTGTAAGAAAAGAAACGTGCTTATTCACTTGATCCACAAAAAGAACCACAGACAGCATATTAACCTGTACTGCTCATAAAAACACTGAGCTATAGTGTCTTAAATGGCATGGATTGGGCTCCCACTTGAATTCATTCTCGAATTACCCGGAACAGGATTGGCATGGAATGCGGATTGCCTCGACGAACCGTCAAGTTTTAACGAAACGGAAGAAGGGCCATTACCACCAATTGATTCTCCCAAACTCAATTTAGACATGCCGACCAGTTCATCAACATTGATCGGGATCTTAGAATGTACAGCCATTGGCTTAACCACTTCATGTGTGTTTTCCTTGGTTGGTTCAGTATTGTAACCCATCCAATACGGAAGTGAGAACGGAAAGAATGGTGGGAAGTAAGCAGGATATAGTGCCGGGTAATGAGGTTGTTGTGAGGTCTCTGGTTTCGGAGGTATGTGAATGTTCTCACCATCATTTGATTTGTCGGTATCCATTGTTTCGTCTTCTTCGTCCAATGCAGGAGGAATAGGCAAATGGTCGTTGCTCTGTGTTTCAGCTTCTGAAGGGTTTTCCGAGAATGAATCATGTGATACCATCGGAATGTTGCTCGACTGCAAGAAAATGATCCTTAGACAGCATCAAACACGAATCAAATGCAACCACACAAAACAAATTGAAAGTAAATTGGTATGAACCTATTATCTACAAATACCATACAAATATAAATCAAAGCTTTAAGATAAAACAACCAGAGCAAGCATTTTATAGAGAGAAGGGCACTAACTTCATCAGCTACAATATCAAAGAGGCTGGATCGTCTTTTTCTCCTAGAAACATTCGATTGTCGGATGAAATATTTCTGAGCATGGCTAGCTACTTGAGTAGGAGTCCTCGAAATAACATAATTGCGCGATATTCCACGCCAATCACCTTTTCCAAGCTTCTGCAATCCAAGTAGAAACATCCGATGCTCTTCTTCCGTCCAAGGAACACCTGCAAACACCGTTGCTTAGACAAATTCATTAAAGCAATCAACAAGACATCAATATTACCATGTACTAGTTTCCACCATTATTGACTGTGCCTAGACTTCTAGTGTCAAGCGTTCATTATAATCAACCTGTCACAAACTTTAATCCAATTTTTTTGTTTAGTATAGATATTCTCCATGTCAGCTTTAAGGATCATAAATATTGATTGCTACTCCTAACAATATCATCTTCAAGATTCGAACTTGATAAACCAATAAATTTCACAGTATAGCACATATAACCAAAGCTTTGGATCAATATCATTAACATATGAAACCATATGAAACTAAGAGATCAATGCACTTTACCCAAAAAAAAAGTAAAAATTCTAAGCCAAAGCAAATAAAATTTTGAAAAAAAATCAAATTAATTCTTCGAAAAAAGAAAAAAAAAAAAAAAGAAGAGACCTCTTTTCCTTTCACGATTGGAAGACGACGACCCGGGTACAAAATCCTCAGAAGCATAACCGTCTGCATGATCCGGACCATCACCGGCTTCACCCGACCCATTCCCATTATGCATCCCAGAATTCAACCCGGAATATTGGCTTAAATTCCCCATACTGGCACTCTTCCGGATCAACCCTTCAGTTAACCGGACTCCGAACAGCTTAACCCCTCGGTTCGGGCATGTCCGAGAGTTATGCCCGTTGTGGCTACAATGCGAGCAGCGACGAGTCATCTTGGATCAGGTCAAACGGCAAAAAAAGTGAAGTGATAGATGTAAATCGGAACTTCTAGAACCTGGATCCGAATCGTATACGGGTTATGCCCTTTGTTTAAAAAAAAAAAAAACCCTTTATTTGACTGCTTCTTGTGGCCTTTTTTTCTAGCAGAGAGAGGGAGAAGGGGGTGGGGGACAATATCTAATTTATATTTATTGCTGTAATGAAATTTATTGATCTGGTGTTTACAGGTCTTTGATGGTAGGGACCATCTTGGATTTGTAGCCGTTGATATGGTCAAATTTGGATTCGACAAAATCTTGAGTTTTTTGCATGGGGGTTGACTTTGACATGAGTCCATTTCCGTTTCTAATATTTCCTCTTTTGGTTAAAATCCGCTTCAGCTCCATGTATTTTTCATTTATTTGAAATTTAGTCCTTTTACTTCTATTTTAAAGAATTTAGTTGGTAAAAATACCTATCCAACCCCTCTCAATTTATAAATTGAGTAAATTGGTCCCCATTAAAAATTAGAGCAATTTATTCCCTTCTAATTTTGAAAGTGAGCATGTAATACCCCTACCCGTATTCATTTAGGAATAGGTACGAGGCATTCTAGGAGTTTAATTAATTAATTTTTTTTTTATATTCAATATAGCCCTTTTATAAATATCTAACCTTCCTATAATATTAAATCGAGACCAATCCACATCAACCAAATTAATTCAACATATTTTTATGATAGATTCATGCATTTATATAAAATAACGTCATCACATATCTATAACTGTGTTTGTTAACCATACTAATGGCTAACTTTACATTCATTTCACGTTAACATTTACTTTGTTAGCTTATACATGCCATTGATTTCCAAAATAAAGTTTCTTTATATACCGAAATCCCGAGGTTGATGATGTGATGTGTCTCCCACCAAATCCGACCTCCGAGCTCTTAACACTACAAAACAGGGAAAAGGAAACGGGTAAGCACTTTATGCTTAGTAAGCTCATGTAACAAGAATTATACTTACCTAATATTTTCAATACAATATAATAAACATTCATATATCCATTCAATGCATTATTACCCTAACATGCACAAACTCAACATTCAAGTTAGTACAATAATTTCCATGTATCAATAATATATATATATACCATGATTGATGTACTCATCAATACCATGATTTTCATTCCTTATTATTTTCATATTTATCCCGTTGAATTTATCGAATTTCAATGGATTTTCAGAGGTACACTTTTAGTGTACAATTAAGTCCGTCAATTCATATTCATGTGCGCACATTTCCATTTCGAGAGCACACTCCTGAACCTCAACCTTGCAGCGGGATTACCGGTCGAGCTAAATCCTCGCAATATAAACTCATAGAGTATTGTCGGGATTACCGGTCAAAGCTAAATCCTCGCAACGACAATTACTCTAATGAGCTTGGATCTGAATTACATCCGAGCTAAATTGAGACCTAATTCGGATTACCGTCCGGGCTAAATCCATTTTACACATATTCTTCGGAGGGCTATATCAGGATAGGATCACCCGTCCGGGCTAGATCCTTTTACCGTCAATTCCTTTTCGAGATCCATCGAATTTTCCTTTCATTCAAAGCGGATTTCTTCCCATTTTATCAAATATATCAATGTTTCATAAATTTCCATATAATGAACATCCAAATCATATTCACATCAATAACATACAATCTCAAGCATTTAAGAATATAATTCAAGTTACGAACTTACCTTGATACTTGATTGTAAACAAGAAAATCTATTAATCCCGAACTTTTCCTTTCCTCGATCTAGCTTCGTATTTGAATCTTCTGGATTTGGTGCAAAAATTATGAAATACCAGCTTAGAGAACCCTCCTATGGCGTTTTTAGCTGCTGGAATTGAAGAGAAATGAAGAGAAATCTAGATATTTCCTATTTAGTCCTAGTTTTATTTAGTTAATTTTGCAATATTCCAATTTTACCCTTAATTTATCAATTTTTCTGCTGATTGCATACCCTTGCGGCCAGCCCAAATAACTTTTGGGTCTAATTACCTTTTAAATCCTTTCTCATTAGACTAATAAGCTATTTAATCACTCTAGCAACTTTTACACCTATTACAATTCATCCTTTTCATTTAATTGACTACCCAAACATTAAAATTTCCTAACGAAATTTTAATACCACATTAATAACATTTCATAAATATTTATAAAATTATTTTGACTCGGTTTCTGAGATAGAGGTCCCGATACCTTATTTTACCCAATTTCTTCAATAATTTCTTTTCGAACTAATCACTAATTCGATAAAATTTTCCTATCAATATTTTCATACGATTTTCCTATCATATAAATTTTCAAGCAAAAATATTAAAATAAATTTTTCTTTAAATCGAATCTATGGTTCTGAAACCATTGTTCCGATAACCTTGAATTTAGGCCATTACAACTCTCCCCTTTTAAGGATTTTCGTCCTCGAAAATCTTACCAAGAAAGAGGTTTGGGTATTGTGTCCTCATTGCCTCCTCCGGTTCCCATGTTGCTTCCTCAATCCGTGCTTTTGCCACAATACTTTCACCAAATTTATCTTTTTATTTCTAAGCTCTTTTGTCTCCGTGCCAATATCTTGACCGGTTCTTCACCGTAAGTCATATCCGGTTGAATCTCAACTTCATCGGAGAAATAACATGTGAAGGATCGATCGATATCGTCGTAACATAGATACATGAAAACATTATGGATTCTATCAAGTTCGGTGGTAATGCCAATCAATAAGCGACCGGTCCAATTCTTTCTATGATTTCATAGGGCCGATAAATCTTGGACTCAATTTACCCTTTCGATCGAATCGAAGAACTTTCTTCCAAGGAGACACTTTCGAAATACCTTGTCACCGACTTGAAATTTAATCTCTTTTCGCTTAAGGTCGGCATATGATTTTTGACGATCGGAAGCTGCTTTTAGACTATCTCGAATAACCTTTACTTTTTCTTCTGTTTCCCGAATCAAATCAACCCCATGTATCTTCCTTTCACTGAGCTCTATCCAATATAACGGTGTTCTACATTTTCTACCATACAAAGCTTCATACGGAGCCATTTTAATACTAGACCGATAAGCTGTTATTGTAAGCAAATTCAATCAAAGGTAGATACCTCTCCCAATTACCTTCAAACTCTAGTATACAACATCGGAGCATATCTTCCAATACTTGAATTACACGCTCAGATTGACCATCTGTCTGAGGATGAAATGCAGTGCTGAAATACAACTGAGTACCCAAGGCTTCTTGCAATTTGTCCCAGAAACGAGACGTAAATCGGGGATCTCTATCTGATATAATGGAGACAGGCACTCCATGTAACCTGACAATCTCAGATATGTACAGTTCAGCTAGTTTATCTAAAGAATAATCCATACGTCTTAGGAATAAAGTGAGTGACTTTGTCAATCGGTCTACAATCACCCAAATAGCATCTTTTTCCTCGGAGACAAAGGTAGCCCGATACAAAATCCATAGTGATTCTTTCCCATTTCCATTCCGGTATAGTAATTGGTCAAGTAACCCGAAGGTACGATGTTCAAACTTTAACTTGTTAACATATTAAACACCTTGATACAAACTCAGAGATATCACGTTTCATTCCCGACCACCAGTACATCTTTTTCAGATCATTATACATTTTATTACTCCCCGGATGTACAGACATAGTACTATTGTGGGCCTCGCGTAGAATCTTCTATATGAGCTCTGAATTCTGAGGTACACATACCCTACCTCTGAATAATAAACAATCATCAGAACCAATCTGAAATTCAGAATCATTACCTGACTCACACTGTGCCCGTTTAACCTGTAACTTCTCATCATTCTTCTGAGCTTCACATATTTGTTGTAAAAATGTCGGTTTAGCTTTCAATTCAGCTAGGATTAAACCATCATCAGTCAATGATAACCGAGTATTCATAGCTCGTAAAGCAAACAGAGATTTTCGGCTCAAAGCATCAGCTACAACATTAGCCTTACCCGGATGGTAATCAATAATCAAATCATAGTCCTTTATTAGTTCAAGCCACCTGCGCTGTCTCAAATTCAAATCTTTCTGTGTCATCAAATATTTTAAGCTTTTATGATCAGTATAAATATGACATTTCTCACCGTACAAGTAATGCCGCCATATCTTCAGCGCAAATACAATAGCAGCTAATTCAAGATCATGTACTGGGTAATTTCTTTCATGTGGTTTAAGTTGTCTTGAAGCATAGGCTATTACTTTACCTTCTTGCATCAAAACACAACCTAAACCATTTAATGAGGCATCACTTGTAAATAACAAATTCCTTACCGGTTCAAAGCGGCACTAATACAGTGCTTTCGTTAATAGGTCTTTCAATCGGTTGAAACTTTGTTGACATTCATCATCCACTCGAACTTTACATCTTTTCGCAATAATCGAGTCATTGGAGAAGCTATCATAGAGAATCCTGTACAAATATCCGATAATAACCAGCTAAACCCAAGAAACTTCTAACTTCGGATACATTCTTGGTGGACTCCAATTGACAATAGTGAGATTTTACTTGGATCTACCCCGATGCCTTGGCAGATACAATGTGTCCAAGAAAACTCACTTTCGAAGCCAAAATTCACATTTCTTGAATTTAGCATACAACCGCTTCTCTCGTAGAATTTGCAACACAATTCTCAAATGTTCGCATGTTCTTCTTCATCCGAGAATAAACCAAAATATCATCAATGAATACTACTACAAATCTGTCTAAGCACGGTCTAAATATCCGGTTCATCAAATCCATGAATCTGCAGGTGCATTAGTTAGCCCAAACGGCATAACTAGAAACTCATAATGCCCGTACACGGTTCTAAAGGCTGTTTTTGGCACATCGACTCCTTTACCCGAATCGATAATAACTCGATCGAAGATCAATCTTTGAAAACATAGTAGCACCTTTCGGTGATCAAATAAATCATCAATCCGGGTAACGGATACTTATTCTTTATGGTTACTTTATTAAGTCTGCCGGTAGTCGATACACAATCTCAAAGACCCATCTTTCTTTTTCACAAAGAACCGGAGCACCCCAAGGTGAATGACTCGGTCGAACAAAACCCCATCAACAAGCTCTTGCAATTGTGTTTTAACTCTTTTAATTCTATAGGAGCCATCCGATGCGAGCTATGGAGATCGGAGTAGTTCCGGAATCAAATCTATAGAAAATTCCACTTCTCTTTCGGTGGCAATCTGGTAATTCTTCCGAAACACATCGGAAAATTCACATACCATCGAATCGCCTGTATCTTTGACTCGAGATACCTTGGTGTCGAGTACATAAGCCAAGTAAGCATCATACCCTTTTGACATACCTGTCTTTGCCATTATGAAATCATATCGATAACCCTCCATCGATCAGATTTCACCGAACAACTCACCATTCGACATTTTAACACAATATATTTTTGTTTACAATTTACTACCGCATCATCTTTGGGTTAACCAATCCATACCCAATATCACGTCAAATTCATCAAATGGCGGTAACATCAAATCGGTAGGAAACAATAACCTCTTACCATCAGTGGACAATTTTTACAAATTTTATCCACTAACACAAACTGGCCCAGGGGGTTTGAGACTTTAACCACAAATTCAGTAGGTTCAACAGATAAATTTTTAACAATTGCAAGTTTAACACATATATATGAATGCGTAGAACCAGGATCAATCAATGCAGTAATATCAGTATCAAGTAAAGAAAATGTACCAGTAATAACATCGGGTGCTGAAGCATCTTCTCTGGCACGAATGGCATATGTCCTAGCAGGTGCTCGTACCTCAGGCCTACCTATAGTATCTTTTGTAGCTCCTCGACTACCACTGACATTACCGGATGGTCGAGGTGGTCTGTAATATCCTGATTTTGGGCCTAGTCAGAATAGTGGTTTCGTGACCACAAAATCCGAGATATAAATAATTATTTTATGATTATTTTAAGGTCTATGATATGATTGCATGATTGTGTGAAAATTTCGTGAAGAAATTTTATGCATAAAGTGCTTAATTTGAAATTTGGGACTAAATTGAATAAATTGCAAAACTTGTGTTCTAGAAGTGTTTTGCATAAAATTGAATTAGATTATTAATTAGAGGTCCTTAAAGAGTAATTTTACCAATTTCTAAGTCTATGGACAAAAATTGGACATGGATGGAATTTTGGAAAGTTTAGTAGTAAGGGCATTTTGGTCATTTAGGGTAAAATGAATTAAAATACAAAATTAAAAGCCAATTTTGCTCATCTTCAACCCCATGGCCGAATATAGCAAGGAGAAACCATGGCTAGGGTTTTCAAGCTTCCAAGCTCGATTGTAAGTTCGTTCTAGCCTCGTTTTTAATGATTTTTACGTTTTGGAGTCCCAAGTAGCTCGATTTAGCTTATGCTAGCAATAATTTAACCTAGGGTTTATATTTGGAAAAATACCCATAGGTGAAATTTGTGTATTTTGGTGTTTTATGATAGAATATGAAGTTTTAAATTATGTTAGACAACTTGTGCTACTCGGTTTTAAGTGAAAACGAGCAAAAGGGCTTAATCGGTAAAAATACCTAATAGTCATAAGTACATGTTAGAGTGAGAATTTGATGTTGCCATAGAAGGAAAAATGATCAGCATGTCATAAAACATAAGAAAATAGGCTGAATTTTAATTTACGAGCTTTGGGGCAAAAGTGTAAATATGCAAAAGTTTAGGGGCAAAATTGTAATTTTTCCAAAATATGATTTTGGGTCAATTTGAATAATGTGAGTCCTAATTAGACTATATTTTAAATGATAGAGCAAGGAAAACTGAAATTCGGGCTAAAATGGGGAAAATACCAAGTTGTGGACGAAATGGTAAAAATAGCCATTTTCGCATACGAGGTAAGTTCATATGTAAATGTTGGTAACATAGTTATTATTTTAAATGTTTTAATGTTTTTAAATGATATGATAATTATTATGAAATATTATATTTGTGATAATTGTTTGATAATATGTCAAATTATGTGATATACTTGGAAAATGTGAAATACTACCGAGTATCGGTATCGGCATTCCGTAGAAGATGGTTGAGACACATGATTGGGAAAAGGTCCGTTGAACCTCAGGAATGGATTAGGATACAAGTGACATGTCACTGGGATATTTGGGCATCCGAACTCGTTGAGTTGAGTCCGAGTTCACTTATGGATGCGGCGTCCGAACTCGTTGAGTTGAGTCCGAGTTCGTGAGATGTAACTAGGCATCCGAACTCGTTGAGTTGAGTCCGAGTTCACTTATGGATGCGAACGCCCGAGCTCGTTGAGTTGAGTCTGAGTTCACTTATGGGCGGGTTACATGGTAGCTTGGCTACATATGTGGCACTTATGTGCAAACTTTCCATGTATCCGAATTATATTCCGATGTGTTCAACGGGTAAAGTTCTACTCAAATGGAGGAATACTCAAGATGAAAGGGACGTATTGGTAAGTGTTGTGAAATGGATACTTTGAACAGGTATGTACTTAACCCTCGGGTTGAAAACTCAATATAACAACAATACGGTAAGATGATAAATGAAAAGGTGATATGAATGTCTTGGTGATGATTATGCAAATGATGTTTTATGTTTGCTTATATGGTTATGTTACTTGCTATTTGCATGTGAGCTTACTAAGCATTTATGCTTACTCCTCCTTTTCATTCCTTGTAGTGTTGACAAGCCAGCTCGAAATCGGAAACGGTCGGAGGCACGCTCACACTATCCGTATACCATCTTGGCATAATGGCTTGTATATTTTGAGTATGGCATGTATAGCATTATAATCATTTTGTATATATGGTCTTATGATATGGTTATTGAGTGGTATGGAAATAGAAATGCTTGGTAATGATTAGCCATTGGAATGGCTAATCATGATCATATTTGGTATTATGTATGTCAAATTGCTAGCTAATCCATGGAAACCATGAAATAGGTAAAATTTACCATAAAATAGATTCAGACAGCAGCAGTGACGTGAGTTTAAAAATCACTAAAAATAGTAGAAATGGAATTAAATAATGAATAAGTTATGGAATCGAAGCTTGATGAGTCTATTTTCATATGGAATAAGCGAAACAGGTATATGAGCTATATTTTATGAGATGTTTAAATTTTTGTGAAACAGGGCCAGAGCGATTTCTGGATCCCCTGTTATGACTTTGGAAATTCACCATAAATTTTACAAAGATAATTAGAAGTCACGCTTTATATGTACAGATTCCTTATTGAGTCTAGTTTTATTAGAGATAAACGTCATAGTCATTGAAATTCTGTCCAGGGAGATATCTGATTAGTAATACACTGAGGTCAGAGTAGTTGAACCCTGAAACAGGGGAGACTTTAACTAATAAACTGTACTAATTGGCCTAACCAAAAATTCTAGAAAAAAATTAGTAGATATATATATGAGTCTAGTTTCAGGAAAAATTTACGGAATTGGATTTCGAGTTTTGTAACTCGAGATATGATTTTTAAAGCGACTGTGATGCAGTTAGCCAGCTTGTTTGGAAATTTTAAAATGAATTGTATGAAATGTTTAATTAATGAATTAAGTCCGTTAACACCTCGTGTTCGACTCCGCAACGGTATCGGGTATGGGGTGTTACATTTAGTGGTATCGAGCAGGTTTAGTCGGTTCTCGGACTAACCTAGCATGTGTAAAAGTTTAGCTATACATGCCATCGATGCGTGATAGTGTGATGTCTTCCGACGCGTATAAGTACCGTCTTATTTAGACAGGTACTCTCCAACCGAAGCTGTGCCGACCATGTTCAATGTTATGTGAAGATATTTGAGTAAAATTATGATTGTGATAAGTCTCGGTTCAGAAAAGTATGAATAAAAGTTTATGATACATATGTGATAATATGTGAGATGAAAGTTCATGTTGTGATAAATATTCATATTTGCTTAATGCTCATATGATGTAGTGTATGTGGCTTACTTGATAAGATGAACGGAATAAATAGAAAGTAGTAGAGGTATGAATAAAGGTCATAATATTATGATACGAATGAAAATGTCCTTGTCTTGATTGGACGTTGAATGTTGATGAATGTTAATGATATATAATTTTTATGAGATAAAGGATTATAATGAAATGAACTTATCTATGTTAAATTGTTGGACTGAATTATATTATTGTAATGATATGTACATGATGATGCACAAAATGAAAGTTGTGATTGTGATGCAAATATCTATGTTTGTTTGGCCTTATATAATGTCATGAGCATGAATTAATTTAATTAAATGAATGGATAAGTAAAGTCGTCTAGAAAACATAGAATGTATGCATAAGTATATTGTCTAAATGGGACAATAGGAAAATTGGTGTAAGCCAACATGAATGAATGACATGATTTTGATGATGTTACTATGATGATGGAAGTTGTGTCATATGTGTATGTATAAGAAAGTCGAGTCGAGGTCCTACAACCCTCCCCTTACCAAAGTGGTACTTATAATGGAATTTCATGAGATTTGTATTGAATAAGTTTTCGGTTGAGAACCCAAAGAGTTCAAAGGATAGAATAATTATAAGTATGATCCGAGATTGAAAATGAGCTGATAAGTAAAGTCGAGCGAGAAAGTATCGGATTGACGTAAAAATTATTGGAGTTATGCATTGTCCTAGTTAGAAAAGGAATTCTCCTTGGTAAATCGAATTACTCAAGTGCAAGGTCGAGAAAAGTGTAAATCGAAATTTATTCAGAATTGGCCTTTTTAGTGAATGGTTTAATATAAAATTTGTGACGGCAGAACTAGTTGGGAAATGATATTTCAAATGTGAATTATCCGAGTGTGACATGATTATGATGGATGATTTAGCGATCTCTTTTGAGATGTTCTATGTGTTCACCCGTTCTCGTAAATATTTCTATGGCTATTGATCTTTGAAGAAATTCTTGTTATATGGGAATGTCTTCTAATTTGGTGTTGGATGAAAGCATTGGTAGTCTGATTGGTTTATAATTTATATTGCTCTATTTCATTGGGTATTCTATTTCATTTAAATCGATAAGAATTGATGAGAGAATTCATATGATATTATGATTCTTTTCTTCTACTTGATGCTTCATCGATATATATGTATGGGAAGATATATTGATCTTGTTATATTTGATTTCAGTGGGATTAAATGATGTTTTCTTTTGGACTTTCTTTCTTTGAAGAATTATCGGTATTCGTATTTTCTCTATGAATTTGGTTTTCGATTCTCGGCATAGTATCGTATCTTGGGTTTCTTTATCCCGGATCTCTTTATTCGGATTTCTTTATTCGGTTTCTCTATCTTGGATTTCTTTATTCAGTTTTCTTGTTATCTTTATTCCATAATTTGTCAATTATGACTCATGTTTGAAATCGTTCTTCATTCGTGATAATCATGTCAAATATGACTATACTTCTAATTTGATCTTGGTAATGTGGTGATTTTAGTATTGGGATTTTTCTAATTTCTGTGTAAGGATTTGACATCAGTAAAGGCATAGGTGATAAAAGCGCGAGTTTTAGTCGGTATGATCAAAGAGTAAATAGTTTGAACGAGAAGTCTATATTTAATAGAAAGAGTTGAATATTAGTTTAAGTCACTACGAATGATAAGGTTTCCATCTTGTGAAAGTGAAAAGTTTATTACATGTTGACAGAGTTCGGATAGATGAGAATATTGGTAAGCAAGCGCGTCGAACTAGACTAGTCTACATTGAGCAATGACTTCGACTTTCGGTAATGTATTGTTGTATGAATTGTGATGTGTTTCAAGACAGTGAGGTAATGTGATAGTTTAGAGCATCCGATGTTACATAAAATCGGAGTTGTTAAAGGGGTTAAAGCCGAGCATTGGGATCTATCAAAATTATCCTTGTCAATGTTGATATTGGGATGGAAATGAGAAGGATTATTCTTGAGGCCATATCGAATTATTTCTATGGCGGAAAGAGAAAATGTGATGTATCCTATTGTTAAATGTTTGGCGAGATCTATAAATCACATCGTATTGAATGAATTCCTACTCATCGATTCATGGAATTTCAAGTCTCTTTGATTGTTGGATTTCTTGGAATTCGGTCTCCATTAAATCAAGTTGAGATCTGGGTTTTATGTCATGATATCATGGGAAATTGAGAAGGGTTGAAAATTTAAGAACAGTTGAGAGTTGAGGCGTAAGCTTTTAGATCATATGAGAAATTGAAGAGATGTATTGGAGGTACAGTCTAAGTGCAAGTTCTTGGCACCAAATATGAGATTAAAAGTGAAGACCACTTTTCGGTAAGATTTTGGGACGAAAATCACGAAGGGGGAGAGTTGTAATATCCCGATTTTGGGCCTAGTCGGAATAGTGGTTTCGTGACCACAAAATCCGAGATATAAATAATTATTTTATGATTATTTTAAGGTCTATGATATGATTGCATGATTGTGTGAAAATTTCGTGAAGAAATTTTATGCATAAAGTGCTTAATTTGAAATTTGGGACTAAATTGAATAAATTGCAAAACTTGTGTTCTAGAAGTATTTTGCATAAAATTGAATTAGATTATTAATTAGAGGTCCTTAAAGAGTAATTTTACCAATTTCTAAGTCTATGGACAAAAATTGGACATGGATGGAATTTTGGAAAGTTTAGTAGTAAGGGCATTTTGGTCATTTAGGGGTAAAATGAATTAAAATACAAAATTAAAAGCCAATTTTGCTCATCTTCAACCCCATGGCCGAATATAGCAAGGAGAAACCATGGCTAGGGTTTTCAAGCTTCCAAGCTCGATTGTAAGTTCGTTCTAGCCTCGTTTTAATGATTTTTACGTTTTGGAGTCCAGGTAGCTCGATTTAGCTTATGCTAGCAATAATTTAACCTAGGGTTTATATTTGGAAAAATACCCATAGGTGAAATTTGTGTATTTTGGTGTTTTATGATAGAATATGAAGTTTTAAATTATGTTAGACAACTTGTGCTACTCGGTTTTAAGTGAAAACGAGCAAAAGGGCTTAATCGGTAAAAATACCTAATAGTCATAAGTACATGTTAGAGTGAGAATTTGATGTTGCCATAGAAGGAAAAATGATCAGCATGTCATAAAACATAAGAAAATAGGCTGAATTTTAATTTACGAGCTTTGGGGCAAAAGTGTAAATATGCAAAAGTTTAGGGGCAAAATTGTAATTTTTCCAAAATATGATTTTGGGTCAATTTGAATAATGTGAGTCCTAATTAGACTATATTTTAAATGATAGAGCAAGGAAAACTGAAATTAGGGCTAAAATGGGGAAAATACCAAGTTGTGGACGAAATGGTAAAATAGCCATTTTAGCATACGAGGTAAGTTCATATGTAAATGTTGGTAACATAGTTATTATTTTAAATGTTTTAATGTTTTTAAATGATATGATAATTATTATGAAATATTATATTTGTGATAATTGTTTGATAATATGTCAAATTATGTGATATACTTGGAAAATGTGAAATACTACCGAGTATCGGTATCGGCATTCCGTAGAAGATGGTTGAGACACATGATTGGGAAAAGGTCCGTTGAACCTCAGGAATGGATTAGGATACAAGTGACATGTCACTTTGGGATATTTGGGCATCCGAACTCGTTGAGTTGAGTCCGAGTTCACTTATGGATGCGAGCGTCCAACTCGTTGAGTTGAGTCCGAGTTCGTGAGATGTAACTAGGCATCCGAACTCGTTGAGTTGAGTCCGAGTTCACTTATGGATCGAACGCCCGAGCTCGTTGAGTTGAGTCCGAGTTCACTTATGGGCGGGTTACATGGTAGCTTGGCTACATATGTGGCACTTATGTGCAAACTTTCCATGTATCCGAATTATATTCCGATGTGTTCAACGGGTAAAGTTCTACTCAAATCGAGGAATACTCAAGATGAAAGGGACGTATTGGTAAGTGTTGTGAAATGGATACTTTGAACAGGTATGTACTTAACCCTCGGGTTGAAAACTCAATATAACAACAATACGGTAAGATGATAAATGAAAAGGTGATATGAATGTCTTGGTGATGATTATGCAAATGATGTTTTATGTTTGCTTATATGGTTATGTTACTTGCTATTTGCATGTGAGCTTACTAAGCATTTATGCTTACTCCTCCTTTTCATTCCTTGTAGTGTTGACAAGCCAGCTCGGAAATCGGAAGCGGTCGGAGGCACGCTCACACTATCCGTATACCATCTTGGCATAATGGCTTGTATATTTTGAGTATGGCATGTATAGCATTATAATCATTTTGTATATATGGTCTTATGATATGGTTATTGAGTGGTATGGAAATAGAAATGCTTGGTAATGATTAGCCATTGGAATGGCTAATCATGATCATATTTGGTATTATGTATGTCAAATTGCTAGCTAATCCATGGAAACCATGAAATAGGTAAAATTTACCATAAAATAGATTCAGACAGCAGCAGTGACGTGAGTTTAAAAAATCACTAAAAATAGTAGAAATGGAATTAAATAATGAATAAGTTATGGAATCGAAGCTTGATGAGTCTATTTTCATATGGAATAAGCGAAACAGGTATATGAGCTATATTTTATGAGATGTTTAAATTTTTGTGAAACAGGGCCAGAGCGATTTCTGGATCCCCTGTTATGAATTTGGAAATTCACCATAAATTTTACAAAGATAATTAGAAGTCACGCTTTATATGTACAGATTCCTTATTGAGTCTAGTTTTATTAGAGATAAACGTCATAGTCATTGAAATTCTGTACAGGGAGATATCTGATTCGTAATACACTGAGGTCAGAGTAGTTGAACCCTGAAACAGGGGAGACTTTAACTAATAAACTGTACTAATTGGCCCAACCAAAAATTCTAGAAAAAAATTAGTAGATATATATATGAGTCTAGTTTCAGGAAAAATTTACGGAATTGGATTTCGAGTTTTGTAACTCGAGATATGATTTTTAAAGCGACTGTGATGCAGTTAGCCAGCTTGTCTAGAAATTTTAAAATGAATTGTATGAGCTGTTTAATTAATGAATTAAGTCCGTTAACACCTCGTGTTCGACTCCGGCAACGGTATCGGGTATGGGGTGTTACATGGTCTGCCCCTCAAAACTAGATTACTCGGCTTCGATATATGTTCAACTTCTTTTTCAACCCTTTCTGGACAATCTCTGAGGAAATGATCAAAAGAACCACATCGGTAACAAGCCCCACTCTTAAATCGGCATTCACCAAAATGAGCTTTATTACAGTACTAGCATCTCGGTTTAGGAGTGCCAACACTGCCAACACTGGTCACTGACGGAGTAGAAGGCCTTGGATTAGTGCGTTGAGAACCTCGCTCTTTGCCCGAATACCCAATGGCTGAAGTAGAACGATCCTGATATTTCTTCAATTTCTTTGAAGCGTAACTGGGATTTTCCCATCGGTCTTTTACTAAAATTCGAGCTTCCTCTCACTGTTTCTTTTCTTTGCTCAATTCTTCGCTTTATAAGCTCTCTCGCCAATGTAGCAAACTCTCGAATTTCAAGAATTCCGATCAGTAACTTAATGTCTTCATTCAACCCTTCTTCAAATCGTTTGCACATTTCAGCTTCTGACTGTACCCATTCTCGAGCATATTTACTCAATCGAACAAATCCTCTTTCATATTCAGATACTGATCTATTGCCCTGTTTTAAATCAAGAAATTCTTTTCTTTTCTGGTCAAGGAACCTCTGGTGATATATTTTTTTCGAACTCGATGCGAAAGAATTCCCATGTAATTTCTTCTTTCGGAACAACTGAAGCTTTAGTATTCCACCAATGGTAATTGTATCTTTTAGCAGTGAGACGGCACATTTCGGACATTCTTCGGTGTACAAGATAATTCTTCCGAACCCGAGTAGTATTTTCTAACGAATTCAGCCGTTCGAATCATCATCAAGCCGCTTGAAATTCTTGACCCCATATTTTGAATTTTATCTACTAGAGCTTTCCTTTTCGATGATTCAAGACTGTACCTTGTGGGATCTCGGAACCGTGAAGGAGCAGGAGGGAAGCTTGAACTTCTGCACTCTGAGGTTAGTTCTTAAGTATTGATTAAACCATTCATTCATCATTTGAAAGAAGGTTGTTTTGCCTCCTCCCTCGACCCTCTGTCTCGGGCCTTCATCGCTAGTTTCTTCTCTTTGTAATTGAAGCGGAGCATGACTCCCACTTCCTCAGATTGAGCTCGGTCGGTTGACATTACTATAAGAAAAACACATTTTAAATGGTCGGAGATATCACACTATCAATAATAATTTAAATGGCATGTATAGCTAATCTCAGTATTTGCTACATCGGTCCTAGAACCGCTAAACCGTAGCTCGATACCAATAAATGTAATACCCTACCCGTATTCATTGCGGAATAGGGTACGAGGCATTCTAGGAGTTTACAATTAATTTTTTTATATTCAATATAGCCCTTTTATAAATATCTAACCTTCCTATAATATTAAATCGAGACCAATCCACATCAACCAAATTAATTCAACATATTTTTATGATAAATTCATGCATTTATATAAAATAACGTCATCACATATCTATAACCAAGTTTGTTAACCATACTAATGGCTAACTTTACATTCATTTCACGTTAACATTTACTTTGTTAGCTTATACATGCCATTGATTTCCAAAATAAAGTTTCTTTATATACCGAAATCCCGAGGTTGATGATGTGATGTGTCTCCCACCAAATCCGACCTCCGAGCTCTTAACACTACAAAACAGGGAAAAAGGAAGCGGGTAAGCACTTTATGCTTAGTAAGCTCATGTAACAAGAATTATACTTACCTAATATTTTCAATACAATATAATAAACATTCATATATCCATT
Organism: Gossypium arboreum; assembly: GCF_025698485.1. NCBI lineage: Eukaryota > Viridiplantae > Streptophyta > Magnoliopsida > Malvales > Malvaceae > Gossypium > Gossypium arboreum. Next base: position 1,271,964 of record NC_069070.1, on the reverse strand, counting down.
CAATGCATTATTACCCTAACATGCACAAACTCAACATTCAAGTTAGTACAATAATTTCCATGTATCAATAATATATATATATACCATGATTGATGTACTCATCAATACCATGATTTTCATTCCTTATTATTTTCATATTTATCCCGTTGAATTTATCGAATTTCAATGGATTTTCGAGGTACACTTTTAGTGTACAATTAAAGTCTGTCAATTCATATTCATGTGCGACATTTCCATTTCGAGAGCACACTCATGAACCTCAACCTTGCGGCGGGATTACCGGTCGAGCTAAATCCGCAATATAAACTCATAGAGTATTGTCGGGATTACGGTCCGAGCTAAATCCCGCAACGACAATTACTCTAATGAGCTTGGATCTCAATTACCATCCAGCTAAATTCAGACCCTAATTCGGATTACCCGTCCGGCTAAATCCATTTTACACATATTCTTCGGGAGGGCTATATCAGGATAGGATCACCCGTCCGGGCTAGATCCTTTTTACCGTCAATTCCTTTTCAGAGATCTATCGAATTTTCCTTTCATTCAAACGGGATTTCTTCCCATTTTATCAAATATATCAATGTTTCATAAATTTCCATATAATGAACATTCAAATCATATTCACATCAATAACATACAATCTCAAGCATTTAAGAATATAATTCAAGTTACACGAACTTACCTTGATACTTGATTGTAAACAGTAAAAATCTATTAATCCCGAACTTTTTCCTTTCCTCGATCTAGCTTCATATTTGAATCTTCTGGATTTGGTGCAAAAATTATGAAATACCAGCTTAGAGAACCCTCCTATGGCGTTTTTAGCTGCTGGAATTGAAGAGAAACGAAGAGAAATCTAGATATTTCCTATTTAGTCCTAGTTTTATTTAGTTAATTTTGCAATATTCCAATTTTACCCTTAATTTATCAATTTTTCTCATTGATTGCATACCCTTGCCGCCAGCACAAATAACTTTTGGGTCTAATTACCTTTTAAATCCTTTCTCATTAGACTAATAAGCTATTTAATCACTCTAGCAACTTTTACACCTATTACAATTCAGTCCTTTTCATTTAATTGACTACCCAAACATTAAAATTTCCTAACGAAATTTTAATACCACATTAATAACATTTCATAAATATTTATAAAATTATTTTTGACTCGGTTTTACGAGATAGAGGTCCCGATACCTTATTTTACCCAATTTCTTCAATAATTTCTTTTTCGAACTAATCACTAATTCGATAAAATTTTCCTATCAATATTTTCATACGATTTTCCTATCATATAAATTTTCAAGCAAAAATATTAAAATAAATTTTTCTTTAAATCGGATCTATGGTTACGAAACCATTGTTCCGATAACCTTGAATTTAGGCCATTACAGAGCAACCAAGGAAACCATTGTGTTCATCAATTGTACACAATTTTGATTGGTATAATAACAAATTTAGCCCTTAATGTTTGCATTTTTTTCAAATTTATCTTGATTCTAAAAAAATTCAACAAACTTAGCCTCAACTTTACAAGATTACACAAATGTTGCAAGCTAATTTTGTTAAATCAAGACCACATTGATAGAATGTCTAAAATTTGAGACTTAAACTTGTTATTATACAATTCAAAATTACGTAAAATTGACAGAAAACATTAACGCCGAGACTAATTTTCCTTGATTGCTCACTTTTGAAATTGATAGGGATTAAATTGCTCCAATTTTTTTGAAAGAGACCCATTTGCTCAATATCAAAATTGAGAGGGACTAGAGAGGTATTTTTATCAACTCAGTCCATTTACTTTTGAGATTTAAAAATGCAAATCTAATTTTTGATATCATTAAAGTTATTATGTTAAATTTAGATTTGTTACAACATCAATTTTCTATTACATAACTAACAAGTGATATTTCAAAATGCTACGTAAATGATTTTAATGGAAAAATTTTTAATAGTATTATTAATTAAACCTAAATTTTGAAAAGAGCAGAGAAAAGTGCTGTGAAAATATGTGCTTTGTTAATTTTAGTGTTTTTCATTATTGTCAAAAATTGTGGTTGATTGTAAAACGACTTTTTAGACATGATACTAGAAAGTTAAAATTAGTTAAATTATATGATATTTAAATAATTTAATATAATGATACATGAAATATATAAATAATTTAATATAATGATACATAAAATACAATTTAATCTTGTAATACCGTGAAAATATTTACAGAAGATATTATTCTTGATATAGTAAAATAAGGAAATAAAGTGAAAAAAAAGAGGAAATTTTGAGTTATGTCAATATTGAGAAGTATATTATGATATATTAATTGCAAAACTGAGAAAAGTGATGTTGCACAAGAGTAAATACTCAAAATTTGAGGGGATAAAGTGTAAATATGAAAAATTTAAAGGACCAATAGTGTAAATATTTTAAGAGTGGAATAATCGAGAAACTAAGGAAAATGGATGAATTAGGACCAAATTGAATAGATGAAGAATTATGAGGGACTAAATTGCAATTTTACCAAATTAAATGATGACTCAAGGATGGAATTTTAAAAGATAATGAAGGGCAAAATGGTCAATTGGAAGAGAGAGAAATCTAGAAAGTAATAATGATGCTAGAGATATTTTGATATTTTATAATTATTTAATTAGATAAATATTATTTTATTAATATTTTAATAAGATATTTTATTATTATTTTATTAGTATATAAAGAAAGAAAGATGAGAAATTCTCATCCATATTTCCCATGCACTAACGCGAGAGAAAGAAAGGAAGAAAGAAAGTTTTGCTTTCTTTACAATTTGGTCATTTTTACCAAAAATTCACCATTTTCACCCAAAAATCAAATGAATTTCCATAGCTACCAAGAGAGAAAAATGTTAAGGAGACCATGGGGAGTTAGAATATCAAGTTGGATTCAAGAAATAGAAGCTGGAGGAGAGAGAAAATCAAGTTAAAGATTAGTATCAATAGAACAAGGTAAGTATATCAAGATTTCAATATGTTTTTAAGTTTGTTATTATTGACAAAGCATGGAAATAATGTTATAGTAGAGTTTTCTTACTTAAGGTCCTATGTTCATGATATGTTAGTGAAGAGAAAATAAGAGAAAGTGATGAGAAATGGTGTAGAAAAAGAAAATAAGGGTGTTATAACATGGTAATTAATATCTTATACTAAAACAGTTTTGGACAGCAGTAGTAGTCTAACTTTGAAAAATCATCAAAAATTTTAGAAATCTAATTATAGGATGAATAAAATATGAAATTAAATCTTATTAAGTCTAGTTTCTTATAGAATAAATTATGTAAGCAATGAAATTTTAAATCATGAGATATGATGAATTTTGTGAGACAAGGTCAGAATGATTTCGGGTTCCCCTGTTCTGACTTTGTAAAATCATAAAAAATTGGATAAAAATAATTAGGGGTTTAAATTTATATTTTTAGAATTTTGAACAAGTCTATTTTCAATAGAAATAAATGAGAACATCATTTGAATTCTGTACAAGGAGATAATTAATTTTTAGTGAAGAAGGGTTAGAACTGTTAGACAGCAGAACAGGGGTAAATTTAAAGAATAAATTGTACTTATTGGATAAACCAAAAATTCTGAAAATTTTATGGTAAGAAGATATATGAGTCTAGTTTCATGGAAAATTATCGGATCTTAATTTGGAGTTCTATAGCTCCAGATATAAATAATTTAGTGACCATGACGCAAATAGACAGCTTGAATATTCATAAAAGTAAATAATAAAAATTATGGATAATGTTACTTACAAGTGTATTATCTACATTAAGGATGTGGAATGGAGAGGAGGAGGAGGAAAAATATGTATGAATATTCATCTAGCATGGCTAATTTTCATATTTTAGGCTCAGGGACTAAATTGAATAAAAGTAAAACTTTATGGGAAATTTTGTAAAAATATCAGAAATGACCAAATTGCATGAAATGGATTAATTTATTATTTAAATTACAAGATTGAATGAAATTATTAATTTAGTTCAAGATCGGGGGAAAACATGTTTTAGGGATTAAATTGAAAAGTGTTGAAATTATGGAAAATTTTGATAATTTATAGAATTCATGGACTGTTATCAATATATATGAGAATAATAGCTGGAAATAATGATTAAATTCCAAGAATTTTATTTTCCTGACCCTAAGGATAAAATCGTCATTAATTAAAAGTTTAGGGGCAAAATGGTAATTTTGCCTAAAGCTTTAATTAAATGCATTAGAATATGAAATGAATTAAAATGATGATCAAATTTATTTATAAAGATCTGGACGACTCAAATATGAGACTCGATCGTAAAAAAGAAAAGATATCGGATTAATGAAATTATAAACACAAACAAGCAATGAGGTAAGTTCATGTAACTTGAATTATATTCTTAAATGCTTGAAATGCATGTTTTTGATATGAATATGATTTGAATGTTCATTATATGGAAATTTATGAAACATTGATATATTTGATAAAAGGGTAAGAAATCCTGGTTGAATGAAAGGAAAATTCGATGGATCTCTGAAAAGGAATTGACGGTAAAAAGGATCTAGCCCGGACGGGTGATCCTATGCTGATATAGCCCTCCCTAAGAATATGTGTAAAATGGATTTAGCCGGACGGGTAGTCCGAATCGTGGTCTGAATTTAGCTTTGGGCTGGTAATTGAGATCCAAGCTCATTAGAGTAATTGTCGTTGAGGATTTAGCACGGTGGTAATCCCAAAATACTCTATAAGTTTATATTACTGGATTTAGCTTTGGTGGTAATCCTTTGTAAGGATGAGGTTCATGAGTGTGCTCTCGATATGAAACGTGTAAGACCATGGTTGAAAGATACCATGGCAACCTGATATGAAATGTGTAAGACCATGGTTGAAAGATACCATGGCAACGTGATATGAAATGAACAAGACCATGGTTGAAAGATACCATGGCAACATGACAAAATGAGTAAGACCATAGTTGAAAGATACTATGGCATCATGTCAAAGATAAATAAGACCGTGGATGGGAGACGCTATGACATCTGTTGAGCAATTGATATTCAGGTAATATGTATCAGATAACGAATGGTTATATGAAATGGTTGTGTGAAATGTTTACAAGAAAATTATGTAAGTTGAGACTATTATTGAACTCAAGTACGATATGTCGAGAAAATAGTTATATCAATGTTGAATTTATATGAGATATGTGCAACTAAATGTAACGCCCCTAACTCGAATCCGTCATCGGAATAAAGTTACGGAGCATTACCGGAGTTACCGATTTATATATCAGATATTTCATTAATCCGATATCTTTTCTTTTCCGAGTTCAAGTCTCGTATTCGAGTCATCCGGATCTTTATAAAGAAATTTGATCGTCGTTTTCATTCATTTCATGTTGTAATACATTCAACTAATGCTCTAAACAAAATTATTATTTTACCCCTAAACTTTTATTTAATGACGATTTCATCCTTAGGCTAAAATAGAATAAAATTCTTGCAATTTAATCCTTATTTCCAGCCATTATTCTCAAAAAAATTGATAACAACCCATGAATTCTATAAAATATCAAAATTTTCCATAATTTCAACACTTTTCAATTTAATCCTTAAAACATGTTTTCACCCGATCTTGATCTAAATTAATAGTTTCATTCAATTTTATAATTTAAATAATAAAACAATTCATTTCCTTCATTTTGGTCATTTTTGACTTTTTTTTACAAAATTTCTCCTACCGTTTTTCTTTTATTCAATTTAGTCCATGAGCCTAAAACATGCAAATTAACCATGCTAGCTGAATATTCATACATATTTTCCTCCTCCTCCTCTCCATTCCACATCCTTAATTCGTATAACATGCAACAAGTAACATTATCAATAATTTCACTATTTACTTATATGTATATTCAAAACTGTCTATTTGCGTCATAGTCACTAAATTATTTATATCTTAAGCTACAGAACTCAAAATTAAGATTCACTAATTTTTTCTGAAACTAGACTTACATATCTTATTACCATAAAATTTTCAGAATTTTTTGCTTAGCCAATAAGTACAGTTTATTCTTTAAAATTACCCATGTTCTACTGTCTGGCAGTTCCGACCCTTCTTCACTAAGAATTAATTATCTCATTGTACAAGATTCGGATGATGTTCCCGCTTATTTCTATTGAAAATAGACTCTTTAAGGATTTTAAACATATAAATTTAATCTCTTAATTATTTTTATCCAATTTTTTATGATTTTCCAAAGTCAGAACAGGGGAACCCGAAATCATTCTGACATTGTCTCACAAAACTTATTATATCTCATGATTTACAATTCCATTGCTTACATCATTTCTTCTATAAGAAACTAGACTCAATAAGCTTTAATTTCATATTTTATTCATCCTATAATTCAATTTCTACAATTTTTGGTGATTTTTCAAAGTTAGACTATTGCTGCTGTCCAAAACTGTTTTAGTGCAAAATGTTGATTTTCATTTTGCCCCAAATTTCACAGTTCATACAATTCAGTCCTTACTTAATTAACCCCTCAATTAAACTAAATTTCTCAATTAATACTTTTCCTAGACATTATAAGTTATTTCATAACTATTGAAATTCAGAATTTCCACATAAAACTCTAACTTCAAACTCTTTTACAATTTAGGTCCCAAACATTCACTTTCTATTCAATTCTTTCAATAAAATCAGCACATAAACAATTTAAAGCTCTAAATCCATGTCAAATCATCATATACTTCCAGCATATATTCATAGAAACTTTCAATTTCTTTCATAGAATCAAGAACTAATGAATTCAACAAGTGGACCTAGTTGTAAAAGTCACAAAAACACAAAAATTTCAAGAAATAATCAAGAATTTAGCTTACTTTCAGTAAAAATATGAAAAACCAGCTTAAGGGAAACTCTTCCATGGTGTTTTTGCTGATGAAAATGCAGAAAAATAAAGAGAAATCTAGATAATTCCACTTTAGTCCTAGCTTTATTAAGTAAATTTTGTAATTTTCCAATTTTGCCCTTAATTCCCTTTATTTTCTTGCTGATTTCATGCTCTTGCCGTCCAGCCCAAATAGACCTTGGGTCTATTTGCCTTTTAAACCCTCTTTCTTTTATCATTTAAGCTATTTAATCGTTTCCCACAATTTTACATTTGATACAATTTAGTCCTTTTTGTTCAATTAGCTATCAGTACTTTAAAATTTCTTGACGAAACTTTAATACTAACTTATTAACACTCCATAAATATTTATAAAAATATTTATGGCTCGATTTAAAATTCCCGAGGTCTCGATACCTCATTTTCGATTCTAATTATTTTAATATATATATTTTTAGTACACTATTCACTATTTCAAAATTTTTCCTAACTTCACATTTAACTTATACTCACTAAATTAATAATATTTCCTACTCATTTGTCAGATTTAGTGATCTCGAATCACTGTTCCGACACCACTGAAAATTAGGCTGTTACAAGTACACTAACAATGTTGTTGTTTGATGCTTATACAAGTACTAAACTGTTGATTGAATGGTAATATATTTATTTATATGATGCATTGAATCAGTAAGTATTTAAATTTTTTTTAAGTGATCTGCAAATGGTAGTAATGCTCAAACCCTTTCGCAGCGGATATGAGTTAGGGTGTTACAAATCTAATTTTTATATACTTTTAAACAGTTATATGAATAAATGTATTTTGATAATTTTCACTTCCAAACATAAAAACCAAAGGCAGCTAACTCCTAGCTTTTGCGTTTGGGTGGAAAAAAGCAACAATAAATTTAGGTGTGTAAATAATTTTAAAATTTTCATAATTCTTTAAATAAAATCTTTTGTTTGGAGTTAAATGACAAATAAATAAAATAATTTTCATGCTATTTTTAGACAGGAAATATTAACTCTATTAAAATTTAATCTTAGTTATTTTTATTATAAAGATTACATTAATGTATTTAATAATAGAATGATTAATTTGATTCAGTCTCTATAATAGAGGGACCTATCAAATATTTTCACCTTTTATTGTTTTATTTGTGGACCACAACGAAACAAGATCATTACTACCTATATATTTTTGTGGGCCAATAGTTCAATGGACGGCTACGGTTTTTTGAAATCGAATTAATTAATGTGATTCAGGTCCGACAACTAAGTTCGTTATTTTGGATATCAAATGACAAAATGATAAACGTGTTATCCTTTTACCCTTTTGTGATGATTTTTTTGGGGTCTAATTTTGTTTACAAATCCTCTACTTTTTAAATTTTAAAATTTAATCCCCAAACGTTTAACTCTGAGAAATTAAAATTAAAATAATCCATGTTAAAATTTAACTGTGACATTTTAATAATCAGAAATCTATTTTAAAATTTAATATTCAGTTGATAACACATTCAAATTTTTACATAAATCAATTAACTATATTATCAATTGGATTTATTTGAATTTGAATTTTACATCAAAAATAAAAATTAAAATTTCAAAATTCTAAAACAACTATAAAGCATAATTAGACACTTTCTAGATTATAAAGATTTTACTTTAGATTATGTATAGAATAAAATATACTATAAATCCTTGTAATCTTCAGTATACTAAGAATTTAATCACTATTTTCATTTCAAGATATTTAGTCTTTTATTTTTAAATTTAAAATATAACACAAATAGGGATAAATCTCAAAATTATACATGAACTATAATTGAATGTGCAATTATATACATAAACTTTGATTTGCTCGATTCTCGTAAATTATTAACATATTTATTGATATAACATTATTTTATATTTATATATTACATATATAAATAATTATATTTATCCAATATAAAAATAAATTAATGTATTTATTTCTTTAAATGTGTATAATTAAAATTTAAAATATACATTTAAACTATAATTAAAATTTTACGTGTATAATTGCACAAACTCAAAGCTCATATATAAATTTGAAATTTATCTCAAAATAAATAATTACATTTAATATTTCAACTTTAATTTTAAAATCTAAAAATAAAAAATGTGAAAAAGCTAAAACATGCAAACTAAAACAATAACAAAATCGCACTTAAACATTGATTTAATTAACTGATACATTTTTTTTCTCTCTCTAACTCAACTTACCAAAAAAAAAAAAAAAGCTTGATTATTACAGCTCGAAAAACTAGGAACTATCAATATGGCCTTGAGCTCACTTAGAAAAGAAGCAAAAAAGATACAAAAATTATGGGGATCCTTGACGATTTGATTAATTGGTCCCTTCAATTATAAAAATAAATCTCATCATTGAAGACAAAGCATTGGGTATTGACAACCCACTTCCTGTCTCTGAATCTGCCATTAATGTGAATCTTAGACCAGTATAAGACGAGTTGTACCTTTGTTTACCCAAATGAAAGCAGTCAAACTGGGCCGTAGGTACGGGTTTGAGTCCCACTTCAGGGTTCAGGCGGGTTCATTCTCATGGTTTCGATCATCATGGAGAAGACATGAATTTATCTTATGGCGAATCTCCTTCTTCTATGTCCTTTCTTGGGGGTTGGACTGCCAACTTTTATGGTTCCACCTGGATTTTGCTCTTCCTCGTCACTTGTTTCATCGGCTCTCCATCTCAGTCCCTCGTTTATGTATCTGTCGTCGAAAGGCCTTTGTTCATGACTACAAATATGCAAAAATAGGAAACAGTGTGACAAGATGATATACCAAAATCCTTCCCCATCTGTGACTTTTATTGATATATGAGACTAAAGGAAAGAGAATGGTTGATGAAATCATAATTTTACCTCCAACTGACGACATCCGTTAAGTCTTCGTTAGGAGGCACAGTCCAATAGCTGTCATCTCTATTTGATTGACCCCTCTTACCGGAAATATTTGAACGTAAGCTATTTGCAGAACCTTTTAAACTATAGTTACTGCTAGGCATGGATACAGGATTAGCTGTCACTCTTCGGGAATACGGAGGGCTTGTACTGTGAACCAGGTTAACAAACCCGTTTTGCTCTCCCTCTGAAATGATTTTATCAGATTGTTTTTCTTGTAAATGTCTGATTGGGAGCTCTCTTGATGAACTCTGACTGATTCCTTTCAACGGTGTAGCATATGTGGGACTTACACGATGGATTCCAGGACTTGCGATGTCTTCAAAGTTGAAGCTTTTGCCAACTTCAAATTTTGATATGGTTTCTGGACCTGCAAATAATCTCCCATGGAGAATTGATAAAGACCTGTGGTTACCAGCGCCGACATGAGAATCGTTAACATACCCCCCAAATATTTTAGGAATTTCAGAAACTGCTGGCCCTGAAGGAGTTGTCAAAAGATCTGGTCGTAGAAGAATAGAATCAGAAGTGGCAGGAACCAACAAAGGGGCTGGTTCTGGTTCTTGCAACTCGGGAAGGCCGGATCTTGCTGGCATTTCATTCTCTTGACCAAAAGTAACCACTATATCAGGCAACGTTCCGGTCTTTACTTGTTGCTGCAAGACTTCTGGTAGCAATTCTATACCTTTATCCTATCGAAGAGAGGTAAGCAAATTAGTGGATTCATTATAGGTAAGCAAATTAGTGGATTCATTATAAAACACTACTTACTAGCAGTGACCTACAAACTTCGCTAAGCACAGAAAAGAAAAAAGTTCATTTTCTTCAGTTGAACCATAAAGATTAAGATCCCCCCCCCCCCCCCCAAAGCAAAGTTTAAAGTACTTACAACCAATGCTTTTCTCCTTTGACGACAAGATTCCATTCTCGATAAAACTTCTAGAAATTCTTCATTAACAGAATGAGTTGAAATGAAGTCTTCTTCTAAGGTCCATAGTTTAAGACTGACTTGATATGCCTCAACATATCGATAGCGCTGTATTAGTAACAGAGAATGAGCATATAAGTTTTTGGATCCTTGGACCATCCAAAAATGAGCATTATAGAGCATCTAATGGTTAAAATATGTGAATCACAATGAAAATGCAAGGCATAAGCGTAAGCCAAGAAATCAACAATATACAGCAATCAGCATCCATTTTACCCCATACAGCCCTAATCTAAATGTTACACAATTGCATGCTGTATGTATGTCAGTTACCTGAAGATAGAATACAACAAGGAGACTTCCATTAGCAGATGAAGGATCATCACTTGCACAATCTAATAGGCATTTATGAATATATTTCTCCTCATCAGAATTCCATGGCAACTCTACTATTCGATCTACCAAGTTCCTCCGAATACATAAACAGCATAATTCAGAGACCAATATTTCTGTCCAGTCCATCCAGGACCTGTATTGGCCATCCTCACTTGGACCATTCTTGAAATTCTTTTCCCGGACTTTAGTACAAAGCATCCGCTGATATGTGAATGCTTCAGTCAAAAGCCTACATTCCACTTTCACCCAAACAACAGTCACAGCCTCACTAAGCGAAACCAACTGTGATCCATCATCACGACCAGACCAGCGTAACACCATGTGAGCAGCCTCGGGATTCTGCCGTTCTAACAGAACTCGTGCAATCTTAGGATGAGTTGTTGGGCCAGATATCTCGGGAAGAAGTTGAAAAGATTCCTAAGAAATACGATTTAGCTAAAAATAATCAGCATGTGAAATTATAATAAAAGTGTGAGAGTATAACCTTATGGAGAAAAAGTAGTTCTTTACTATTATACCTGTAAAGCCTCATCTGTGTGATCGTCCAAAAGACAGAAAATGAATGATTCGAGTAATGAATGCCTGTTTATACCAAAGGAGGTAGCAAAGTCATCCACAATATCTCTCCATTCTTCTTCAGGCCTACTCCAATGCCGATCAAACAAGTAATATACAAACTGCATCTCAATTAAGAAAATCAAAGGAATTTGCGCAACTGAAAGCATGTCCAATCAATAGAAGCAAACCACATCAAAAAGAGAAGGATACAATTGCTTGCTTTGCAACCACCAAATCAGAACTACCACGTAGAAAGAGGATGTCCACAGCAGCCTGGAGACTTTCAAATGGGTAACACCCTATCAATCCCTCTATTTTAGACCGAGAAAAGGAGGCGCTGTCCTTCAGTAAAAATGCAAAATATGACTCTTCTCCAAGCTCCTGATCATATGCTTGTTCGATGTCAAGGTTTGCTAGTGCATCTTCAATGAATAGAGAGCCATCCTGTCTAGTGGAGTCGGCTGAGCGATCTACTACATCAGGCCATGCACGTGCAGTTGCAGCCGATTTTCTTTCACGGACAAGATTATGCCAGGATGTGAAATTAGCATGACGAGACCTCACATGTTCCAAGAATTGGTGCCTTATACACCACATTATGATCTCAAGATGCTGAAAATTTTATAACAGTTGTTGCTCTTAAAAAGATGCTAATATATGGTTAAATATCTTCTTAATTGAATCAAACCTGCTTCGTCTTCAATATACTCTCTTGAAGGTGATGCAAGTCATGGAACTGTGCCAAAGGACGACCCTTGAAAGATGATTCCAAAACTTCAAGGATACTGGATAAGCTAGCCAGATATGCTGAATATTTGTGAAGCAAACCTAAACTCTTTTCCATTTCTCCTACCTTGAGACAATCTGATAATACGGTTAGGGAACACCAACGCACATGGTATAAACAAAAATCATAGTTCTCAAAGAATTCCACGAACTATTTAAGGATACATATCTGTTGAAGTTCTGTTGTAATATTTTTAAACTTCCGCTTGACCCAATCCTTGACAACCTTCTCATCCAGTAGCAAAGCAGTGATAGCATCACTGGAAAGAGCAGTTTCATCCATGCATATATCTGTAACATCTGTTGTTTTTCCGTTAAGGTAAACACGGAGTTCTACCAAACAATCACAACATCAGTATTAGGCACGTGTTTTATAAAAATATAAACAAATCAATATGCCCTAAAAGACTAAATCTAGACAAGTAAAAGGATACAATGACAAACCAAAGAAACCAAGTTATTCTCCAAGGCGACATCAAAAAAAGAATAAAGACGTTGAACATCAGCATTCATTTGATCATCTCTATCTTCTTTATTTTGAAAAATATCACCGTATCTTCTAGAAATGAGGCCAGTGTCGATGCATTCATCGTACAGGCGTAGGCGAAGTCTATTGTTACCACTTTTCAGTGGGATTCTACAAATCGGACAAAGATCACATCTTTGACAACACTCGGCACATAACGAGGCATGTCCGCAAGAGTTCAACACGTACTTCACGTAACGCCCACATCGTCTTAAGTCTCTAGTTGCTCGACAGTATTCAGTTTTCGCCTCATTGAATAACTCACTAAGGTCAACAGATGCCAAGTGTTCTAAAGCTTCCTGAAATTTAAACTAGAAAATATAATTTCCCAGCCTATTCTAAAGCTATACAATAATTTATTCAAAATTCACCTAAACTTAATTAAACCTAAAACACTATTATTTACAACAAAAATGTGAACTTAATAATAAACTAACCAATTCTATGTAAGCAAATGTGTTCTTAATTCCTTATAATAGCAACAATGATAGTACAAAAATTAAAAATAATATGAAAAAGAAACTAAAAGCCGAAGAAAATGAAGGAGCAAGGGTTTTTGGAGTTGGAACCTGAACGGCACGGCTATTGAAGTTGGGTTGATGAGCTGGTGATCTAACGGTACGGCCGTTACTGCCGGAGCTCGAAGGATGAACCGGACCGTTGATTTCATGTTTCTCCATTTTTCCTTTTTCTTTTTTCCCAGTTTTTATGAGGACTTTCCTGGGAAATTTGAAGAGGTGATTTTGAAAAAATGTGAGTGAAGATTGAGTCTGTGAGCGTTCGACGGGGGTCTTAGGGCTAAACGAGCGGAAAATTAAAAACTAGGAAAAGTAAAAGTTTTCTTTGATTTTAGAATGGTCGAACTTTTATTTTGGTCCCTGTATTGTGTTTAAATTTAAAATTTGATCTAAATATTTTAATTTAGTAAAATTTGATCTTTTAATTTTCTTTTTAATGTTATTGATTAATTTGAATTATGGTAATTATTCATATCGAATAGATTTTTCTTAAAAGCACACTTTCTAATTATGATAGAGTGATGGGTTGAAAAGGATATTTTTAAGAATAATTTTTGCTTTTTATGAATATATTGTGATTAATAAAAGTGTTAGATCACTATTTGAAGTTTCAACTTTACAACTTTTTTAGATCACTATTTGAAGTTTCAACTTTACGACTTTTTTTATATTAGAATTTGAACTTTTTTTTTTAAGTTAGGTCGTAAACTTGTCAATTATTTTCACATTAGAGATTGAATTAGCAGTTGTTCCTACATCGGGGTTAAAATTTTTTATCTAAGTTAGACCTTGAACTTGGTAATTATTTTCATAATGAAGCTTGAGCTTGACAATTATTCTCACATTGAGGCTTGAACTTTGGGGTTTTTAAAGACTAATTTAGATAAAAAAAATTTCAAGCCCCAATCTAGGAATAATTGTCAAGTTTAAGCTTAACTTGGACAAAAAAAAACTTTTAAGATTCAACTTGAGAATAATTGCTAAATTCAAACTTCAAATAGTGATTTAACCTTAATAAAAACTATAAAAAAATATATAAAGATATGACACATAGTACAAACGATAAATAAGACACTACAAACTAATGCATATATACCATGTCTGTAAAATAATCTCAAGTGAGGAGAAAGACAAACTAACAGTAATCGTGGCACTCAAAGAATTCAGAAGCAAACCAAATATATATCACTTTGATCAAATTTTTAAAAATTGCATCTTATTTTTATCATCATTAGATCAATCTGACAATGAACTCCAGTCAACAAAAAACCATTGCTAAGGGATCCACCACATCAATGATGCACAAAAGGCTAAGGCTTCATTTGGATGGGCGATTGACTGCGGTGCGGTGCAATGCGTTTAGCTTATTTTTTGTCTCACGCTACAGTATCGCTGCAGTGTCTAATCTCACCGCCATCGCTGTTTTTACACTAACCACAGCTAAACACACCGCCCATCCAAACTCACCCTAAGTCTCATATGACCTATTATCCTCTTTTATCTTAAAAACCCTCTACGAGTTATTTTTAATAAATCCAACTATTTATTTAAAAAAACAAAAAGACAAGAACCATAATATTTTTCAAAAAAAAAATGAGTGAACTAAAATAAAAACAAACTAAAACAAAAATCACATTAATTTAAAAAAAACTGAAACTAAAAACAAAAGGGTTAATGTTTTTTAAAATCACATGGATCAAATTAATTATTCCTGATTAAATTGATATCATCTCAGTTGAATTGATTCAATAATTTAAATTAATAGTTAACATAAAAATTCAATAAATCAAATAAATTACTAAAAATTTATAAAAAATATTAGAAAATATAAAATTCGATTGATTAGTTTTATATACCATAGAAAGCAACCCTAGAAACTCAAGGTTCCCAAGCTTTTACCATGTTTCTATCTTCGTCTTTTTGCAATAGCTTATCTGGGTAGTTTTGCAAAGCATTGGATTGATATCTACTTTAAAAAATATGAACTCTTGGATTCCATGTCGAGTGTTGAATCCTGCTTATTGGATTGATAATTCCCATAAAACTCATTTTTTCTTTCACCATAATTTGGCATCGAATTTGAGTGCCGGCAGGTTTAATTTTCTGCGTACAACTTTAATGGAGGGTATTGCAGGTCAGTTCGGCAACTTAAAAGGACTCAATTTTAGTAATATGTATTCATTCAAAAGCTCCGTTGAACAATCTTAGGAGCGTAAGGGTACGAAAAACTGAACCGAAGAAGAGAAAGAACGTTTTTAACGTGTGATGGGCTGAAGTCGGCAGGGGTTTGCCGACTTGTCTTCTTCTCTCTTACTAACATCACTATTTTGTCAAATATTTGAGAATCCAACTATTTTGCTATTTATTTTATCATAGAAGAAAAAACATATAAATTAAACGAATATAATTCTTGATGTTATAATATCAATAGCTTCAGTACCAAGTTGATCAAAAAGCGCAACTGGAAAAATAAAATAGAAAACACTTTGCAATGTTTGTCCCCAAGCCATCGATGTTAAGTCATCAACAAGTTTATTACCCTCTCTGTAAACATGTTTGATAACTACATTCTACTCCTTCAAATTATCCCGAGCCTTTCGAATTAAATTGATATCCCCATCTTTAACATTGTTGGTCAAAAAGTTGACAATATCAATATTGTCCACTTCGAGAATCAGTTGTTGCTGTCCACTCCTCCAAGCAAGCATGAGTCCTTCAACCACACCTCACATCTCCGCTTCCATATTAAACATGAGTCGAGGAGTTTAGAAAACCCAACAACCCATTCTCCATTTCAATCCCGTACAACACCCCCACAAGCAGACACACCGGTAAAAGACTTACACCCACCATCAATATTCAACTTGTACTATCCCAAATCAGGTTTCCTCCAGCTAACCAACTTTACATTCCTCGAGGGACTGCTTGTGATACTGTTATCAGCTAAATTCTTTTTTGTTGTGGTAAAAACAATTTTTTCAATCTCTTTCAATTTTAGCATTGAGTAAATTGATCCTAGTTAAAAAAGAGAGCAATTAATCCTTATCAATTTCAATAATAAACAATTAAGGACAATTACAGGTTAATTTTTTCATCAAATTTACATAAATTAGATTGATATAAAAATAAATTTAACTCTCAATAATTTAGACATTTTATCAATTTGATTCAAATTTAATAGATTTAACACATATTATTTTGTAAATTTTGAGATTAAATTTACTGAATTTTTATGAATTAATATCAAATTAACAAAATATATTAAGAATTTAAGACTAAATTTATTATACCAACAAAAATATGAACAATTGAGGAAAAATATTAATATTGTTGTCCATAATTGTTCACTTTTAAATTGATAACTTAAATTTTTTGAAAAGGACCAATTTACTCAATATCTAAATTGAGAGAGACTGAAGAGGTGTTTTTACCGTGTTTTTTTCTTTCTTCTTCATGAATTCAATTGTTTCAAGATCCGGATCCGATCCCTCAACCCACCAGAAAAAACAAGACCCGTCGCAGTCAATTGTTTCATTGATGCTTCATCGTCATCAACGATGATAACATACACCGGCTTTCTCTTCTCGCTTACCTACCCCGTCGCAGCCGCCATTTCTGAATCGAAGATTTAGTTCGTCTAAAACCCTAGCCCCTCATCCGAAACAAAAGGGAAATTTTAAACACACTTTTTTTTTTCTCAGTTTTAGTAAAGTTAATCGGTTACTGTTATTAAATTTTTGTCACTTTTTTTTCAACGGTTCAGATTTTAAAACATTAGATCTAACGGCTCTTTTTGTTTGAAGGTTGCAGTATTTTAGTTCATTATGCAGGTGCCAACCCTAGAATTTTCTTTATATACGGAATCCACTCTTCTCTGGCCGCAAACAAGCCTCTGGCTTCAAGTTTCTTATAGGTCTGGAAATTGAATAAGGTAAATTTCGAAATCCCTTAAAGATCTCAAAATCTCATTTATAAATTGTTTTAACTTGCTCCAGTTTTTCTCTATGCAAAGTCTATAGATGGTAGATTGTAAACGAAGTAATGACTCGCGGTGAATACCACAATTCATGATGCAGCTCAGTATTTTAATACTGCTTCTACTGTCTTAGTTTGTGTCTTGTCTTTTGAACTGGATTTGCTCACTTGAAATGTGTTTTTGAAGATTTACAAAAGTCAAGCCAGAAAATCCAGTTCAAAAGCCAAAACCGGGCTGAGATTTACGAGTCTGATATATATATTGGGAGGTATTTGCGTTAAAACTAATTCAGGTAAGTTTCTTTTTTTTTTCTGGTATTTATGTATGCATGAGTGCGTGCATGTATTTATGTATGTATTTGTTAATTACTCTCTCAAGGTGAAGCCTCCTTTAGCCCAATTAAACACTTTTTCTCTTTAAATTGTAATTTTTATTTTTAGTACAATTAATTTTTTATCAGATGATAAATTTAAAATAAAATTAAAAATATATCATAAAAATGAGTTAAATATAACAATGTAAATAAAATAAGATATTAAAACGAAATTACTTACATGAAATACGGAATTAAAATATTAAACATAACAGTGTAAACATATAACCAGAGCTAAAATGAATTTAACCAAAAATAAATCTAAATTTTGATATCTACTCTAACATGAAGCTTCATCATTAATCAAATCTTAATGACTTTCACTCCTCTACTTTTTCCATTTTCAGTTTTTTCTATCTCTAAGAAAAATCATTGTTTTCTCTAAAACATTACCTTTCCCATTCCCAAAACACCAACAATTATGGTAAACCATCGTCTCAAGCATCATCTTCAACCAACAATGTTTTCAATCAACATCACACTCACTTTTCTTATCCATTTCATAATAGTCCTATCTAAAATTTAATCAAAATCCAATAGAAATGCTAAATATTTAACCCTTTGAATATTTACATATTTTACTAATTTGATTTTAAATTTAAATGATTAACAAATTTAGTCTTTATTGCTTATAAAATTGATCATTTTAATTTTAATATTTACAAAATTTATATTTTAATTTTAATTTTAAAAATCATATATATTGACAAATATTAAAAATATTTTTATATTATTTAAAGATACTTTTATTCAATCTCCTTTGATTTAGTTTTTTTTTTACATTGTTTGTCTCATATGCTTAATTTAAACCTAAAAATGAGCTAAAAATTAACAAATTTATAAACCTATAAAAAAGGTTGAGTTGAAAACACTAACTCCGATGGCCTTACTTTTTGCTACAGAGATAATATTGGTTTCAGACTCTATTGTTCTCATGTTTTATCATTTTCTAGCTTAAACAATAGAGAAAGATTGCAAATAGATGTCTTAACATTTGATTTTTCCAGCTCCATCAATTGAATGAAAGAAAGAATAAAATGTAAGATATCGTTAAAAGTCGTTTTAGATAAATAAAAAATAAATATATTTCTATATTTACTTTTTCAAAATTTTGAACTTTTTATACTTTGCATTTACATTTTAAACATTCTATGTTTTTAAATTATTTTTATAATTAAGACTAAAATAACAAAACTTGTAAAACATTATGGGCTAAAGCTGTTGAAGTTTTTAGATTTAAGATCAAATTGATAGAATGTGTAAATATAAAGGGCTAAATTTGTTATTAGGTCAATAACAAAAATCCATGTTATACTTCAATTAGGCAATTAACGAAAGTGTGACCAAAATATTTAATTTTAAAAGTTGAGTGATTAAAATGAAAAATTAATAATTATGTGACCAAAATAGAAATAATTGAATAGTTGATGATGTGTACTTTTACCCTTATAAATACAACATAAAATACATTAGATTACAAATAAGAGATAAAAATGGGTTAAAATGTCAATAAAGCCCATGTACTTAAGGCCGGATTGCATTTCGACCTCTCTATTAAAAAAATTGGACAATTAGCTCTTGTACATTTCGAAATGTGCAAATTAACCCCTTTGTTAATTTTTTTATTAAATAGGATCAAGGTTTTTTACTTGAAGTTGGGGGTCGGGGTCAGGCTGGGTGGATTAATTTTTAAAAATAATTAGGCCGAGTCGAGTCGGGTCAAGTTTAGAATGAAATCACCCACCCTACCCTGATATATTTATAAAAATACCTTCTATACATATTTAATATTAATTAAATTAAAAATCCCTAAAATCTATCACTACTAGTCTCATTCTACTGCCTCTATATTAGTCTTCTTTGGGTTATTTCCCCATTTTCTATCTTATTAGTTTAATAATTTATCAAATGAATATTTATTTATTCTTTTTTCATCTGTGTTGTAATCACAACATGTGTATAAATATACATGAGCACACAATTCTAAAAATAAATCATTAACTAAATCTACTAAGAAATTGTGCAAAAACCTTTCATTTTAAAAAATTAATTAATAACGATTTAAAAAAAATAAAAAATTAAACTTGAGTTGGATTGGATGAGAATTGGGTATACTATTTATTTTCCTCAAAGTAAAAACTGGAAAAATAAACCTTTTGCTTTTAGGAAAATACCGAAATGAAAATGGTCGTTTTCCTTTATACAGTAAAGTAAGATTTTTAAAATAAACAAATGAAAGTCCATCTACTTTTGAAAATTTGGGATGGGAGAATGGTTCAAAGCCTCGACATAACATCGCACGATGGATTGGTGAGAAGCTTAGGGTTTATAAGTTTTGAGTGTTGGGCAAACAATGATAAACATGTCTGCTTTGATATAATCAAGTTTGGTTTATATTTTTCTTTGATTGCTAGTTTCTCTCTCTTTTTCTTTGCAGTATGTAATCGTTCTGTTCTAGGGAGATATTTCTTCTTCTTTTTTCCAACATCAATAAGCATGTTTTTAGTTTATATATTCAAAATTTTATGATCTTTTTAATATCAGTTTTCTTCCCATTCTCAGATTGTAGTTCGATGGGGAAAAACGTGAAGAAAAATAAAGATGAAGATAAAGATAAAAGCTATCGTGAAAGATTAGCAGTATCCATTTTTTTTTTTTACAATCAAGTTCTATTTTTGGCACTAAATTCTTTTTTTTAAATAATAGTTTGAATTTTTGGTTGCTTTCAATATGCAGATATGTGATGAAGTAGTGGGAGAATTGATATCTATGCTACTGGATGGTGATAACACTTGTCTAGCCAAGGCATGGCTTTCCTTCTTTCTTTTATAATTTGTTTTAGGTTTGGCTTGGTATACAGCGAAAGATGAAAAACTAAAAGAGTAGAAAAATAGAAAGATTGGAAAACAAATTTTTTATTTCCGTAAGTGTAATGAAAGGAAAAAAAAACAAATATTTAAAAAATGCATATACACTTTTTCTCATATTTTCTCCCTCCTCGGAATCAAATTACATTTTACTCTCCTTACTAAAAAAAAAAAATCAAATTAATTTTTATATCTTAGATCAAAAAGTAAACGGGTCATTTCTGTTAAAAATTTTTATCTATTTTTATTGTTAAAAACTGACATGCCTAACTAACCAAACAATTACAATGACTGGTTTTTAACCTTTGGAATGAATTGGATCTAACATTTTATCAATTTTTTGAGTAGAGAAAGCCAAATACAATTCTCTCTTAGTACAAGGGCCGTCATGGTAATTTTACCCATGTAAATCGGGATTTGATTTCATAGTTTTAATTATTATTAACTTTTTTCACTTTTTATTTTCAACGGTTCAGATTTTAAAATATTAGATCTAACGGCTCTTTTTGTTGGAAGGGTTGCAGGTTTTTAGTTCATTTTGCAAGAGTTAACCCTAGAGTTTTCTTTATATATAAAATCCAGCTTTCTCTGGCTGCAGACAAGCCTCTCGCTTCATATTTCTTATAGATCTGGAAATTGAATAAGGTAAATTTCGAAATCCCTCAAAGGTTTCAAAATCTCTTTTATAAATTGTTTTTATTTGCTTCAATTTTTCTCCATGCAGAGTATATAGATGGTAGATTGTAAGCGAAGCAATGAATCGCGGTGAATACCACAATTCATGATGCAGCTCAGTATTTTAATACTGGTTCTACTGTCTTAGTTTGCGTCTTGTCTTTTGAACTGGATTTGCTCACTTGAAATGTGTTTTTGAAGATTTACAAAAGTCAAGCCAGAAAATCCAGTTCAAAAGCCAAAACCGGGCTGAGATTTACGAGTCTGATATATATATATATATATATATATATTGGGAGGCATTTGCGTTAAAACTAATTCAGGTTAGTTTCTTCTTTTTCTGGTATGTATATTATGTATGTATGTATGTATGTATGTATGTATGTATGTATGTGTGTATGTATATGTTAATTGCTCTCTCAAGGTGAAGCCTCCTTTAGCACAACAAGTACAGCTGCGTAAAATAAACGATAGTTTAGAGTTTCTTTTAAAAACTGGTTTGGAAAAATGATTTTGAGAGTTGTTTTAAAAAATTTGGTTTAACATTTAAGGCCACGTTTGGTTGGGGGGAATGGCATAGCCATTCCCTCCCTATTCTTAGATGAATAGTAATGTTGTTGTTTGGTTCACGGTTTCTTCATTTGGTCGAATCACTTATGGTGTTTCTATTCCCTCAAATGCCTAATATGGATTCAGTGGTGATGGCTTTGAATAGCCATTCCGACCATCACCGAATAGAAATACAGAAAATTCTTCCTAAAATCTCCTTCACACTTTCTTTGCAAAGGCGTTCAAAGTTGCTTCTTTTATCACAACAATGCATTTTCAGGTTAGCAGATTTTTCTTTTCAAGTTTAATTGCTTCTTTTCTTTGCAAAAGATTTCAACTTTTATATAAAGCCCCATTGGGTTAATTGGGATGTTGATGAACTGAAGATACCAAGGTGTGTTTTTTGTTTGACGGTTTGTGTGTGAATTTTCTGTTTATTATCAGGAGTCTTTAGTATTATAAACTCCGTGCTCCTTGTATGGATTTTTTTCTTCTTGGAACTGGATTATTTTCATGAAGATTTCAATATGTATGTCATGGTTATGTTAGAAATATTCTTATAATTATCAACGTGGAGTTTTAGCCCTTAAATTTAAACAAAACCACCAACTAGAGATGGAGTTACTTGCCCAAACCCGTAGGTGCACCTGAAATTTGGAGGGTTAAAAATGCCCTGAGATGCTGTTGAAGAATCAAATAGGCTTTAAAGTGTTGGGCTTAACAGGGGTGTAGACAAGGGGCAAGTAGCGGACTTCTCTTTGAAGAATGTAAATTTGTCTTATAGTTCTCTAGAAAATTATGAAATTATAAATTATTATCATGGTAAAATCGCACTTCACTTTCAAAAATTTCTGATTTATCTCTGATACTCCCTAGAGTAGTTTTCCATTAAAGCATCACAAAAGGAAATGGCGGTGCAGCTGGAGGCTACTGTGGACCAAATGCAGCAATTAATCACTGAGGATAAGTTGTTTAGCATAGTAAAAAGTATGGTAAAAGAAGTTTTGAGTCCTTATTTACGAGGGCTGCAGAACCTAAAGCTCACAAATCCTGTTAGTATTAATGGCGATCCTGAGTCTAGCAGAGGATCTGAGATTTGCAACAACATACAGGTAAGAATGTCATGTAGATGTAGGATTTATGTGCCTATCAGAACTTGCATAAAGTAGAGCTTGTCCGTCATTCCTTTAGTTTCTTTGACGGTCAGTTTCGCAAACTATAAACTGATATGACCATAAATATTCATTTCTTTTATTAATTCTCTGGGTTACGGGTAAAGATCATACTATATTTATATATTGTCCAGAAATGTTTGTACTTTCTTTGTAAGCAAATTTTGAACTCGGATTATTTTACCTGAACATCAATAAGCAGACAGAAACGGTTGGAGCTAAAATATTCGGATTTTTATGTCCTCTGATCCTTTTATGTCCTTTTTCTTATGATTCTTAGATTGTACGTTTGTTCAAGGAATAAATGGAGGATTTTAATGAATTGGAATGAAATAAAGATAAACGCAATTGTAGAAATATCATAATGTTGTTTCAACATTGTTTGATCGATTCCACTTGTTTGTAAGAGACCAAATCAAAACAATAAATATTAGACAAATGCACACACAAAAGTCCCGAGTAGGAAAGCTGTAAATTCCTAATTCTCTGTCTAATGCTGTGTACTTCTCTACATATTTACAGGGTTATCATGATGCTGAATCTGTAAGCTTTGGCGAGTATATATCTTTTAAATTCAATTTGCTTAGATTTGGGTCAGATCTGCTTCTCTTCTGGATATAGGTTGCTCTGTATATGAAAGACTATGGTGGGGGTTTTGAATTCTTTAATATAATAATACTCTAAATTAAGCATTAAAATAATGTTAAGATAATCATATAAAAAAAATTAATAAATAAGAAAATAAAATTATTAATATTAAAATAATATAATATAAATATTTTTTAAAATATAATATGAGCGGGCTTAAAATGTTTTTGGGTTAGTTTTTTGTAAATATGGACAGATTTAAGTAAAAATTTAGGCTGGGTTGGGTTTGCACAATTATACAGTATGTTAATGTCATGTTTAGATCCGGTCTAACTCGACCTGACCATAAGCACCTCTGGTTCAAAGTGACTAAAATATTTAATTTTAAAAATTTAGTGATTAAATTGAGTAATTAATAATTGGTCTAGTAAAATAGAACAAAAGATATAATTGTATGACCATTCTAGAATTTACCCAAAAAAAAATTTTTCAGCATATTTAAAAAAAATTAAAGAAGGAAAATGTATACAGATTAATTTTACCGAGGGCAAAATGCAATCACTAGTACGTTTTACCATTAAAAATGTCATTTGATTTCCTCGAAGTAAAAACTGAAAAAAAAAAGAAGAAATCTTTGCTTTTTGGAAAAGACGGAAAGGAATATGGAAGGGGTCTGTCGTTTTCCTTTCAACAGTAAATAAGACTTTTAAAATAACCAAATGAAATTCCAACTAAAGCTGTTCATTGACCGAGTTGAGTCGGATTCGAGTCAGGTTCAAATAAAAAATTATACCTATTTATTGAAATGGAGACGGGTTGGGTTTAAAAAATGAGCTTAAAATTTTACCTAAGTCGACTCGATAAAAATATTAAAATTTGGGCTCGGCTTAGCTCGTCCATATTAATTTTTATATTATTTTATTATTATATTTAAATATATATAATACATTAAAAATATTAAAATATCAAAATAAATATTTTTAACAAATTAAAAATAAATTTTAAAAATATGTAAACATAAATAACACTAACATAAATGTAATTTAACAAGCAATTGCTTTTAAAATAATAAAAAATTAACAAATGTTTTTAAAATAATAAGAAAATTAACAATAAAATAAATTTTATACAATATCCAAACAATAATAATAAAATAACAAAGAACATAATAGTAAAATGATAGTAAAATATTGAGAAAATAATAAGAATATAACATTTAAAAATAAAAAATATACAAATTTTTTATCCTTTAATGAATTCAGGTCAGGCCGAGCCGGGTCTAGGCTAAATATATATTACTTGAGGCCCGACTCATTTTTTAAACTGGCCTTATTTATTTGTCTAGGCCTATTTTTTAGGCCTATATTTTTATTTAAATATTCTCACATTTTGGGTGAATCTTCGGACCGGGCCGAAAAACCCAGCCCATGCACAGCTGTAATTCCAACTACTTTTGAAAATTTGGGATGGGAAATGATTCAAAACCTCGACATAGCATCGCGCGGATATAGCGCGAAACTTTAGGGTTTATAAGAGTTGTGGGCTAGACAATAATAAACAGGGCACAACAGTTCTCTACTCTACAGCCGTAAGCAATCCATTGCTCCTTTCTCTTTGCTTTGATATAATCAAGTTTGGTTCATATTTTTCTTTGATTACTAGTTTCTCTCTCTCTTTCTTTGTAATCGTTCTTTTTCCAACATTATTTCGCATGTTTTTAGTTTATATATTCAAAATTTTATGGTCTTTTTAGTATCATTTTTCTCCCTATTCTCAGATTGTAGTTCGATGGGAAAAAACGTGAAGAAAAATAAAGATGAAGATAAAGATACAGATAAAGGCTATCGTGAAAGATTAGCAGTACTGATTTTTTTTCCAATCAAGTTTTATTTTTCCCACTAATTTCTTTTTATTTTTTTTGTTTAATAATTGTTTGAATTTTTGGATGCTTTCCATCTGCAGATATGTAATAAAGCAGTGGGAGAAGTGATATCTAAGCTATTGGATGGTGATAACAGTTATCTAACTACGGTACGGCTTTCCTTCTTTCTTTTATAATAATTTGTTTTAGCTTAAGGTTTTGTTTTGTACTGCGAAAGATGAAAAACTAAAAGAGTAGAAAAACAGAAAGATTGGAAAACAAAATTTTTATTTCCATAAGTGTAATGAAAGGAAAAAATACATATACTATTTTCTCATATTTTCTCTCCTCCCGGAATCAAATTACATTTTGCCCTCTTTACTAAAAAAATGGTTAAATTAGTTCCTATATGTTAGATCAAAGAACAAGGCTAATAGAATAACGAAATAATTACACGTACTGTGCCACATGTACCTCATGCTGACAAACAGGGACAGGATTTTAACCTTGGGAAATAATGGAATCTAACATACATGGACTAATTTGTCAATTTTTTTTGAGTGGAGGGGGCAAAAGGCAATTAGTCTCCTAGTACAAGGGCTGCCATGGTACTTTTACCCATGCAAATCCTGCAATTTCAGGCTCTGTTTTGATAACATTAGAAAACGCATTAATAGTTGGTTTACTTTTTATTGTTTTTTAAGTTCTTTTTGAATGTAGGGGTGTGTGCTTGAAAGGATGATGGCAGTAATGAAAGCAAAGTATCGACTTCAAGATCCACGATTCATACTGCAGTTTTTGAGAAAACTGATGGAACCTATTATTGCGGAAAATGCCAGTGTTGGCGTCCAAGATGCATTTCAAGTCCTTGAGTCATTTTTGATGCAATATGCAAATCCAGTTCAAAAGAAGCGAAGTGCCAAGCAACTTCCTGACTCAATCTCACTCACAGGTATGGTTTTTAAGGAAGTACCACATGTTGATTAATAACATTTGTTGATGTGCTTGTGGAATGCCAAAGATGGGACTTCCCCAACATGTTTCGATGCTTAAGTTCTGTTTTATACATACGGTTGTAGATTTAGTTCATTGTCTTCATTTGGATCATTTTAAGCCCTTTTATTTTTTGAATTTTGAAATTTCATTCTTAACGTAAAACAGGTCGCTTAACCATTTAATTTGAATTTTAGTGTGTAATATGTGGAAATAACAAGCTGACATGGCATTATACACATGATAATATATTTGTTGCATCAGATTTTAAAAATAGCATAACTTAATGAATTTGACAGTAATTATTTGGTGAGAACTGAAATTTTAAAATTTGAAAAGTACAGGGACTAAAATTTTAATAGGGCACAATAGCATAAACCTTTAACAGCTCTTTGATAAACATATAGACAAATCTTGATATCATTTAAATTAGATTTTCTTACTTGGTTATTTGTTTTCTTTATATTTTCCATTAAAGCATCACAAAAGGAAATGGTGGTGCTGCTGGAGGCTACTGTGGACCGAATGCTGCAATTAAACACTGAGGATAAGTTGTTTAGCATAGTAGAAAATATGGTAAACCAAGCTTTGGGTCCGTATTTAGGAAGGCCACAGAACCTAAAGCTCACAAATCCTGTTAGTATTCATGGTGATCCTGAGTCTAGCAGAGGAGCTGAGATTTGCAACAACATCCAGGTAAGAATGTCATGTAGATGTAGGAATTATGTGCCTATCAGAACTTGCCTAAAGTAGAGCTTGTCTGTCATCCCTTTAATTTCTTTGACGGTCAGTATATTTCATCTTTCGCAAACTATGAACTGATATGACCATAATATTCATTTCTTTTATTAATTCTCCGGGTTACAGGTAAAGATCATACTATATATATATATATTGGCCAGAAATGTTTGTACTTTCTTTGTAAGCAAATTTTGAACTCCGATTATGTTACCTGAACATCAATAACCAGACAGAAACGGTTGGAGTTAAAATATTCGGATTTTTATGTCTTCTGATCCTTTTATGCCTTTTTCTTATGATTCTTAGATTGTACCTTCGTTCAAGGAATACATGGAGGATTTTAATGAATTGGAATGAAATAAAGATAAACGCAATTGTAGAAATATCATAATGTTGTTTCAACATTGTTTGATCGATTCCACTTGTTTGGAAGAGACCAAATCAAAACAATAAATATTAGACAAATGCACACACAAAATTCCTGAGTAGGAAAGCTGTAAATTTCTAATTTCTGTCTAATGCTGTGTACTTCTCTACTTATTTACAGGGTTATCTTGATGTTGATCCTGTAAGTTTTGGCGTGTATATATTTTTTAAATTCAATTTGCTTAGATTTGGGTCAGATCTGATTCTCTTCTGCATATAGGTTGCTCTGTATATGAAAGACCATGGTGGTGGTTTCGAATTCTGTAATCCGTCAGGTAATGGCTGCAAGTTGATATTCTATTATGTTAATCTACAGTTATAATTTGATGTTTACATTCTCAAACTGTCAGTGTAACAATCTTACTTGTAAATATTAATAATGTTTTCTAGGCGACAAGATATACGATGATTCGGGTGAAGGCACCAGTGGTGCTAGAGCAAACCCACACAATATGGAACTGTCACAAGAGAACACCTTTAGTGTTGATCCTGTAAGTTTTGGCGTGTATATATTTTTTAAATTCAATTAGCTTAGTTTTGGATCAGATCTGATTCTCTTTCGCATATAGGTTCTTCCGTCACTGCCGTGTTCTTCTGATATGGAAAACTTTGGTGGTTTTGGACTCTGCGATCTGTCAGGTAATGGCTGCAAGTTGATATTCTATTATGTTAATCTACAGTTATAATTTGGTGTCTACATTCCTAAACTGTCACATTATAACAATCTTACTAGTAAATATTGATTATGTTTTCTAGACAAAGAGATATATGGTGATTGGGGTGAAGGCACCAGTGATGCCAGAGCAAATCAACTGAATATGAACCTGTCACAAGAGAACACCTTTACTGTTCAAGGGTACAACATTTAAGAACGCAATTCAAATGTGCTCACTAATATATTTCAAAGCACCCTTGTATTGATAACAAGTTTTTCTGTTTAGGTGTGCAGATATTCGGAACACATTACCTGCCGTAGCTGAAGTTCACCATAACCCAGTAATGCATGGCCTCACAAAGAAGTCAGCCGAGGCAAAGGGCAAGAGATCGGTCGAAGAGATAAAGGACGAAGCTTATATCAAAAAAGGCAAAATGAAGCTGGTGAATGACAAGTGATTCGAAAGAAAATCAACTGATGTTGCTGAAGAAACCAAGGTTTATATAATTGCTTCTTTTCTTTGCAAAAGATTTCGACTTTTAAATAAAGTCCCAATGGGTTTATTGGGATGTTGATGAACTGAACATATCAAGGTGTGTTTTTGTGTGACGGTTTGTGTGTGAATTTTCTGTTTATTATCAGGAGTCTTTAGTATTATGAACTCCACGCTCCTCGCTTGGATTTTTTTCTTCTTGGAACTGGATTATTTTCATTAAGATTTCAATATGTATGTTATGGTTATGTTAGAATATATTCTTATATTTATAAACCTGGAGTTTTAGCCCTTAAATTTAAACAAAACCACCAACTAGAGATAAGCTTTGTATTTTTATAATTTAGTTACTTTTTTTTAAAATATTTCTATATTTACTTTTTCAAAATTTTGAACTTTTTATATTTCACATTTACATTTTATGTTTTTAAATATTATTATAATTAGGACTAAAATACAAAGCTTGTAAAACATTAAGGGCTAGAGTTGTGGAAGTTTTAGATTTAGGATCAAATTGATAGATGTGTAAATATTAAGGGTTAAATTTGTTATTAGATCAATAACAAAAAGTCCATGTTAGACTTGGGTTAGGTAATTAACTAAAGTGTGATCAAAATATTTAATTCTAAAAAGTTGAGTAATTAAAATGAAAAACTAATAATTATGCGACCAAAATAGAAAGAAGTGGATAGTTGAATGACTATTCTTGTATTTTTACCCATATAAATACGACATAAAATACATTAGATAATAAATAAGGGATAAAAATGGGTAAAAATACTAAGAAAGTCTTTGTACTTAGGGGTGGATTGTATTTTGGCTTCTTTACTAAAAAAATGGGCAATTAGCTGTTGTACATTTAGAAACATGCAAATTTATCCCATTGTTAAATTTTCTATTAAATTAAATAGGATTGAGTTTTTTTTAATTGAAGTTAGGGGTCGGGGTAGGAAAATAATAGGGTCAAGTCGAGTCAGGGTCGGGTTTAGAATGAAATCGCCCACCCTACCCCGATATATTTATGAAATTACACTCTATGCATATTTAATATTAATTAAATTAAAAATTTCTAAAATTTAGTGTAACACCCCCTACCCGTATTCCGAGCTTAGAATAGGGTACGAGGCATTACCGAACTTAATATGATCAATATGTAAAAAAAATCAACCATAAAATTTCTTCTAAATTAAAAAAACTTTCATACATATGTTTAACGTCCCTTATATAAGCCTACGGGGCCCAAAATATACATTCAGGGTGGTTCGGGACCAAACCTTTAACATATGAAACTTTTGCAACACTTAGAAATTTTTCACACTTTGGAGAGTCACACGCTCATGTTTTCAACCCGTATAACTCTCTGTTTATAACTTTATCACCCTTGTCAGTCGTACACTTCATATAAATAACAAGAAACGTGTATGGGCTTAATTCTCATTAAATTTCTTATATATATACACAATTTCACGTTATGCACTCATACAACATATATCAATAACCGTCATTTTCATGAATTTCGAGTTCAATTTCATAATTATTTGTCTCGTGTTCAATTTATTCCATATCGAAATTTTATTCATTAAAACATTTAAATTATCAATACATATGGACAATACATTCAAGATGAACAATTATATAATCACAAATGAATTCATTTATCATGTAACGTCCCCCCTACCCGAGACCGTTGCCGGAGTCAAGCAGGAGACATTACAAAACTTATCTTAGCACTTAAACAGTTTTCGTAGTAAACTATCCATCTGCGTCACAGTCGCTAAAAAAATCATATCTCGAGTTACGAAACTCGAAATCCAATTCCGTAAATTTTCACTGAAACTAGACTCATATATCTACTTACTAATTTTTTTCTAGAATTTTTGGTCAGGCCAATTAGTACAGTTTATTATAAGAAGTCTCCCCTGTTTCAGGGTTCAGCTACTCTGACCCTTGTGCACTACGAATCAAATTTCTTCCTGTACAGAAATCCAATGACTATTCCATTTGTTTCAATTAAAAATAGACTCAATAATGAATCCATACATATAAAGTTTGAGTCCTAATTCTTAATACACAATTTATGGTGAATTTCTAAAGTCAGAACAGGGAATCCAGAAATTGTTCTAACCCTGTTTCACCAAAACGTAAATATCTCATAAAATACAACTCTTTTACCAATTTTGTTTCTTCCATATAAAATAGATTCATTAAGCTTCAATTACATATTTTATTCATCATCTAATTCACTTTATACTATTTTTGGTATATTTTCAAAGTTGGACTACTGTTACTGTCCAAATCTGTTTTAGTATAAAATGTTGATAACTAAGTTTATAACATCTTCATTTCTTCTTTCTACAACATTTACCAACAATTCCTCTTATTACTCTTCACTAACATATCAAAACATACCATTCTTAAGGTTTTGGTAACATTTACAAAACATACCAAAATATCATTTAACAACTTGGATACTTTCAATATAACCAAAAGACATCCTAGGTACAATGCCATTTTCCAAAAGATAGAAACTTCACCAATTTGAGTTCGGAATCGGCTTGTATGTTGAGTCCTTATACTTTCAGACCTAGCCTGCAAGACGGAAACAAACCGTGACGCTGAGAATACTCTCAGTGGTATTTCCATAAACAATAGCTTAATCAACTTTAAAACATGGTAATTCAAACACATTATTGCTATTATTCAATATCAATCAGTACTTTAATAACCTTTACTTTATTTACCCTTATTAACATAACTCGGACACTAACGGATACACGGATCCAACCCACACTCCGGGATAAGCACATAGTGCTTCATCGGAACAAATCCGGAACTTTAACATTATAGTCGACACATAGTGTCTCATCGACTCAATGTCGGAATATCCCAATACTTCCAATTCCTATGACATGTCAACTATATCCGACTAGCCCGACATCGTAATAGGGTATTCAAAATCACATTCATTTCAATATGGTAAAAATACTTACCTCATTCACATTTTCATACAATATAAATATCAAATATAGCAATAACGATTAAGTGGGTTTATAGAAATACAAACCACTATTTATCGAATTTAATCGATATCTTCGTTCACTTTCTCTTTTCCTTCTTTGATGACGATCCGTGCTACGTTTGCTACTAACAATCATACAATTAAAATTCATCAATATACTAATTCATAAAACACATTTTCACTTTCTATCAAACTTTTACAAAAATTCCAATTTCGTCCTTTTTCCATTACTAATCTTTTTCTTTAACTTAAGCTTCATATTCTCTTTTAATCAACTCATTAACAATTTCTAACTCATAAAATTCATTATAAAACATAAATTTTGAGCTCTATTCAACTTAATCCCTATTTAAACCTAACTTAGAATTCTTTTAATAAATCACTCAATTTTCACTTCTAACTTCAATTCCTATCAATTTAACCC
This sequence comes from Gossypium arboreum, assembly GCF_025698485.1. Taxonomy (NCBI): domain Eukaryota; kingdom Viridiplantae; phylum Streptophyta; class Magnoliopsida; order Malvales; family Malvaceae; genus Gossypium; species Gossypium arboreum. The sequence goes on along the minus strand of NC_069070.1, from coordinate 1,239,588 downwards.
ATAAAACCTCAATTTATTCAACTAAATCAATATCTAAAAATTTTCTATTTTTCTTCATTTTAACCTCATACATGTAGAACTTTGAATTAGGCATCCATAAACATAAAAATCATAAGAAAATGAGCTAAAACAACTTACCAATTAAACTTTAGGGCCTTAATCCTCAAATTTCCCTTTTCTTTTTCTTTTCTTTCTTTCCTTCTTTCTTTCTCACGTTTGCTCTCTGTAACTCTTTCTATGTTTCTTTACTCATTATTATTTATTCATTATACTATATTATATTATTATTAACCTATAAAAATATAAATTAACATGTGTAATAGCTATAACATAAAATATCTTATAGCTATTACACATATATACCAACTATTACACATGTTATATCATACATTCACACACATGGCACTTAGGGTCTAATTGCTAGATTAGTCCCTTTTAATTCTTTAATCTATAATTAAACTTTTATTCCTTATGCAATTTAATCCTTTAAACTAAATTCAAGCTACTTCACTTAATTAAACACTAAATAACTATTCAACTATAATTCATAAATATTTCTAATAAATATTCATGAATAAATTTCACTAAACAAGATTTCGAGACTCAATTTCCGATACCGTAACTTTCGGTTCATTACAATTCTCTCCCTTAATAAATTTCGTCCTCGAAATTTACCGAAAAGAGATGGGGTATTGAGATCTCATCGCTTCTTTCGGTTCCCATGTAGCTTCTTCAACACCGTGACTTCGCCATAGCACTTTTACTAAAGGAATACGTTTATTACGTAATTCTTTTACCTCTCGTGCTAGAATCTCAACCGGTTCTTCTTCATACGATAAGTCGTCGAATCTCTACATTCTCGGTCGTAATAACATGTGAAGGATCCGATCGATATCTTCTTAGCATAGAAACATGGAAGACATCGTGCATTTTTCGTAGTTCAGAGGTAAGGCCAATCGATACGCCATCGTCCAATTCTCTCAATAACTTCGTAAGGCCCAATAAAACGAGGACTTAATTTTCCTTTTGACCAAATCTTAGAATTTTCTTCCAAGGTGAAACCTTTAAAATACTTTATCCCCGATCGAGTATTCAATATCCCGTCGTTTCAAATCAGCATACGATTTCATCTATCAAAAGCGTTTTCAATCTTTCCGAATTTTCTTAATCGTATTTTCCGTTTCTTGAACCAATTCAGTCCAATCATCTTCTTCTCATTCATTCATTCCAACATACGGTGATCGCATCTTCGTCCATACAAAGCCTCATACGGTGCCATCTCAGATACTTGATCGAAACTATTATTATACACAAATTCGCTAATGACAAATAATATTCCCGTTAGACTCAAAATCAATCATACAAGCTCAAGCATATCTTCTAAAATTTGTATTACCCGCTCAGATTGACCATCACCGTGGATGAAAAGTCGTACTAAAATGAAGTCGAAATCGAAAGATTCATGTAATTGCTTCCAAAACCTTGACGTAAACCTTGGATCTCTCGCGAAATTATTGATTTTGGAATACCATGTAATCTAATGATTTCGAACATAAACCTCAAGAAGTTTCTTTAACGACCAATCGGTTCTCACAGCCTAAGAAATGAGTGACTTCGTAAGTCGATCAACTATTACCCAAATAGCATTCTTTTTACTCGTGAGACATCGGTAATCCCGCCACAAAGTCCATCGTTATTCGGTCCCATTTCCATTCAGAATATTGATGGGTTGAAGTAATCCCGATGGAACTTGATGTTCGCCTTCACTCGCTGACAAGTCAAACACTTTGCCACATATTCGTTATATCCTTTTCATTCCCGACCACCAATACAATTCACGAAATCACGATACATTTTCATACCTCCCAGATGAAATGCAAATGGACTATTATGAGCTTCTCAAGAATTAACTCTTTCAACTCGTAATTATTCGAATGCAAAGTCAATTCAAATCTTAAGCACTATTTCCATCAATGCTAAAATTTTCGTTGTACCATTCCAAATCATCTCTTTCTTTAACAACTTATCATCTTCTAACTCGTTTGATCCGATTCGATCAAACATTACCGGCTTTATTCTTAATTCACCAAAAGGCTTCCATCTTCATGATACTAAGTTGTGCAAACATTACTCGTAATTCAATCGCAGCTTTTCTCTCGGTCAAGGCCGGCTACTACATTAGCCTTCCCGGATGATAGTCTATGACACAATCATAGTCTTTTAGAAGCTCTATCCAACGCCTTTGTCTCGATTCAAATCTTTTGTGAAAGTAGATACTTCAAACTTTTATGATCCAGATAAACATAGCACTTTTCACCATAAAGATAGTGCCTCCAAATCTTCAAGGCAAAAATTACAAATGCTAATTCTAAATCATGAGTTGGATAGTTGCGTTCATGCGGTTTCATTGCCGTGAAGCATAAGCAATGACTTTCCGCTCGCATCAAGACACATCCCATCCACTCAATGAAGCATCACCGTACACTACAAAATCTCTTTCGATTCGTAAAGTCAACACCGGTGCCTCTGTTAACATTCGTTTTAATGCTTCAAAACTTTTTTCGACATTGCTCATTCCAAACAAATGGAATATTTTTCAGTAGTAGCTTGGTCATCAGAAGGCTATCTTTGAAAATCCGTTGACGAATCTTCGATAGTAACCACCAATCCAAGAAAACTTCGTACCTCGATACATTCTTAGGAACTTTCCACCGAATAACCGCTTCAATCTTCTTTGGATCCACTCTAATTCCATCCACGATACGACATGACCAAGAAACACAACTTCGATAACCGAATTCACACTTGCTCAATTTTCCGTACAATTGCTTTTCTCGTAGTATTTGCAAAACAACTGAGATGTTGCTCATGATCTTTTTCGACTTGGAATACACCAAAATATCGTCGATAAAAACTACTACGAACCGATCCAAGTATGGTTGAAAAATCGATTCATAAGATCCATAAAAGCGGCAGGGCATTTGTCGGTCAAATGGCATCACTAAAATTCATAATGCCCATACCTGCACGGAATGCCGCCTTCAATATGTCGCACTCTTTTACTTTCAACCGATAGTATCCCGACCTTAGATCAATCTTTGAAAATACTAAGCTCCTTTCGCTTGATCAAACAAATCATCTATTCGGGAAGTGGATACTTGTTCTTGACAAATCAATTTGTTGAGTTGTCGATAATCAATGCACAATCGCATCGACCCATCTTTCTTCTTAACAAATAACATTGGAGCTCCCCATGGTGATGTACTAGGTCGTATAAAACCTCTCGTCCAATAAGTCTTGCAACTGTACTTTTAATTCCTTTAGCTCAAGAGGGTGCCATACTAAGTGCGGAGGTATCGATCACGGATCTCAGACTGGTAGACTTCAATCACAAATTCTACCTCTCGATCGGGGTAATCCGGTAATTCCTCGGGAATACATCGAAAATTCACATACAATCCAATTTTACTACATCGACTTTCAACCGAATCCGAATTAATCACATATGCTAAGAAAGCATTACAACCTCGATGAAGAAGCTTGCTAGCTTTAATGGTCAAACAATACGAATTGATCCACTAGTCCGAATACCATTTACTTCAATTCTATCTTCACTTTCATTCGAACAATAAACTTCTTCTTATAAATCTAAAATCACTCCATGTTCGATAACAGTCCATTCCCAAAATAACATCAAAGTCGCCAAATGGCATAATCAATGATCAACAGGAATATTCTATCTTGAATCATTAACGAACATCTTTGACATATATGGTTCACTAAAGTAGTTTGTCCTAGTGGACTAGACACTTCTATTATAACTTTAGACAATTCAAACTCTAATTTTTTGTCTCAACTACTTTCGATTAACATATGAATGTGATGACCTGTGGTCTATTAAAGCATAAACGGGTGTTGAATTCAATAAGAATATACTGTCACCACATCGTGAGCATCTTTCTCTTCTCGAGTCCTCACAACATACGCCGAGCTGGAGCTCTAGCTTCAGATTGTTGTGTAGCACTCTCACTAGTTCTTCTAGTACCACCTCTAGCAAACGAACTACTTCGCCCGATCCCGACCTCTGGAAGCAAATTCAGATCTTTGCACCATCGGTGTTGTTCCAGATATCTTTGGGCAATCTTTAATAAAGTGATCGGTAGCTCCACAACGGAAACAACCTCCATCAATTTTCTACACTCCTCTTTGTGTCGGTTTCCACAATGCTCACATATTGGAATTTCAGATTCGAATCGGACTTGGATATCGCCAAGAGACACATGAGTTTGTCTTTTCCGACCTCGATCACTCCTTTCGATCGAGAACTAAATCTCCAATTACCTCGTGATTCCTTTGACCGCTTAGGTCATGCGGACTTGAACTAACCATTCCGGACGTTTTTCAATCGAATGAGCAACTTCGGACTTTTTATCCCTTCCAAGAATTTGTTCAATCATCTTAGCTCTTTCCATTAAATCCATAAACTCGGTGATTCTAAGAGGCATCAATCGTAGTCTAAATTCATCACGTAATCCTCTTAAAAATCTTTTACATCGGTCGGCTTCATTCGGTACAAACTCGATGGCATATCTGCTCAATCTCGTAAATTCTCGCTCATAATCCACTATAAGCATCTCACCTTGTTTCAGTGTTAAGAACTCTTGTCTTTTGTCTTCTATGTACATTTCTCCCAAATACTTATTTTGAAACTCTTTTGAAAGAAGTCCCAACTTATCTGTTCCTCAAGTACATTCGAATCACCGATTCCCACCATACTAAAGCTTCCTCTTGCAGAATGAGACAACACACACTAAGCTTTCTTGTGGTGTACATTCAAGTTGCTTCGAACTCTCTTTGTAGTCTTTAACCAATTTTCAGCAGAGTCGAATCAATTCCTTGGCACCCAAAAATTCTGTAGCTCCATATTTTCTCAATTCTTTAATTGGAGCTCTTCGGTAGTAGGGATAGAGGACGTAGCAAGCATAGTTCCTACCGCTTTTGAAGGGCATCGCGATTATTCTAAAGAATTCAAGATTGTCACTTCCAACATTCGGTTGATTTCCTCTGGATTCACACTTGGAGTTGCAGACTCGATTCATTCACATTATACGGTTCATCATCTTCACTATACATCTCTTGATCAGTATCCTCAATGCTTTTATCGACATTCTTAATGCTATAAAACAAAAATATTCAACAAACATATCAAGATCCAATCCCAACTCAAATTTGACTCAAGAATGGCATGTACCTCTAGATTCCCATTGACATTCGATTTAGTCCTAGAACCGACTAAACCTAAATAGCTCTGATACCAATCAATATTGTAACGCCCCCTACCCGAGACCGCTGCGAGTCAAGGGAGACATTACAAAACTTATCTTAGCACTTAAACAATTTTCGTAGTAAACTATCCATCTGCGTCACAGTCGCTAAAAAATCATATCTCGAGTTACGAAACTCGAAATCCAATTCCGTAAATTTTCCTGAAACTAGACTCATATATCTACTTACTAATTTTTTCTAGAATTTTGGTCAGGCCAATTAGTACAGTTTATTATAAGAAGTCTCCCTGTTTCAGGGTTCAGCTACTCTGACCCTTGTGCACTACGAATCAAATTTCTTCCTGTACAGAAATCCAATGACTATTCCATTTGTTTCAATTAAAATAGACTCAATAATGAATCCATACATATAAAGTTTGAGTCCTAATTCTTAATACACAATTTATGGTGAATTTCTAAAGTCAGAACAGGGAATCCAGAAATTGTTCTAACCCTGTTTCACCAAAACGTAAATATCTCATAAAATACAACTCTTTTACCAATTTTGTTTCTTCCATATAAAAATAGATTCATTAAGCTTCAATTACATATTTTATTCATCATCTAATTCACTTTATACTATTTTTGGTATATTTTCAAAGTTGGACTACTGTTACTGTCCAAATCTGTTTTAGTATAAAATGTTGATAACTAAGTTTATAACATCTTCATTTCTTCTTTCTACAACATTTACCAACAATTCCTCTTATTACTCTTCACTAACATATCAAAACATACCATTCTTAAGGTTTTGGTAACATTTACAAAACATACCAAAATATCATTTAACAACTTGGATACTTTCAATATAACCAAAAGACATCCTAGGTACAATGCCATTTTCCAAAAGATAGAAACTTCACCAATTTGAGTTCGGGATCGGCTTGTATGTTGAGTCCTTATACTTTCAGATACCTAGCCTGCAAGACGAAACAAACCGTGACGCTGAGAATACTCTCAGTGGTATTTCCATAAACAATAGCTTAATCAACTTTAAAACATGGTAATTCAAACACATTATTGCTATTATTCAATATCAATCAGTACTTTAATAACCTTTACTTTATTTACCCTTATTAACATAACTCGGACACTAACGGATACACGGATCCAACCCACACTCCGGGATAAGCACATAGTGCTTCATCGGAACAAATCCGGAACTTTAACATTATAGTCGACACATAGTGTCTCATCGACTCAATGTCGGAATATCCCAATACTTCCAATTCCTATGACATGTCAACTATATCCGACTAGCCCGACACTGTTAATAGGGTATTCAAAATCACATTCATTTCAATATGGTAAAAATACTTACCTCATTCACATTTTCATACAATATAAATATCAAATATAGCAATAACGATTAAGCTGGGTTTATAGAAATACAAACCACTATTTATCGAATTTAATCGATATCTTCGCTCACTTCTCTTTTCCCTTCTTTGATGACGATCCGTGCTACGTTTGCTACTAACAATCATACAATTAAAATTCATCAATATACTAATTCATAAAACACATTTTCACTTTCTATCAAACTTTTACAAAATTCCAATTTCGTCCTTTTTCCATTACTAATCTTTTTTCTTTAACTTAAGCTTCATATTCTCTTTTAATCAACTCATTAACAATTTCTAACTCATAAAATTCATTATAAAACATAAATTTTGAGCTCTATTCAACTTAATCCCTATTTAAACCTAACTTAGAATTCTTTTAATAAATCACTCAATTTTCACTTCTAACTTCAATTCCTATCAATTTAACCCATAAAACCTCAATTTATTCAACTAAATCAATATCTAAAAATTTTCTATTTTTCTTCATTTTAACCTCATACATGTAGAACTTTGAATTAGGCATCCATAAACATAAAAATCATAAGAAAATGAGCTAAAACAACTTACCAATTAAACTTTAGGGCCTTAATCCTCAAATTTCCCTTTTCTTTTTCTTTCTTTCTTTCCTTCTTTCTTTCTCACGTTTGCTCTCTGTAACTCTTTCTATGTTTCTTTACTCATTATTATTTATTCATTATACTATATTATATTATTATTAACCTATAAAAATATAATTAATATGTGTAATAGCTATAACATAAAATATCTTATAGCTATTACACATATATACCAACTATTACACATGTTATATCATACATTCACACACATGGCACTTAGGGTCTAATTGCTAGATTAGTCCCTTTTAATTCTTTAATCTATAATTAAACTTTTATTCCTTATGCAATTTAATCCTTTAAACTAAATTCAAGCTACTTCACTTAATTAAACACTAAATAACCATTCAACTATAATTCATAAATATTTCTAATAAATATTCATGAATAAATTTCACGGAAACAGTACTCGAGACTCAATTTTCGATACCGTAACTTTCGGTTCATTACATATCAACCAAGTTCTATACTCATATCTTATCAACACGTAGTTCCTTGTATCACATAATTCCATGTAACACTTACCAAACTTTGTCAAATTAGTGAACGTCTTACAGAATTGAGTACTTCATTTTCTCGATGCCATAGTTCAACTATGGTCTTACACATCTTCACATAATGATGCCATAGCCCAGTTATGGTCTTACATATATTCATATATCGATGCCATAGCCCAGCTATGGACTTACACGAATCACATATCTCACTGATGCCATATTCCAGATATGGTCTTATACAGTAGCATATATCACACTGATGCCATATCCCAGATATGGTCTTATATGGAAATCACTTATCACTTGTCTCCTTTAGCCGAAGCTACCACTATTCACTAATCAAGTAGCCGGTACTACCACTTTTCACTGATCAGGTAGCCGGAGCTACCACTTTTCTCTGATCAGGTAGCCGGAGCTACCACTTTTCACTAATCAGGTACCAGAAGCTACCACTTTTCACTGATCAAGTAGCTGAAGCTATAACTTATCACTTTCACTTTTCCTTGATCAGATAAGTGTAGCCGAAGCTATCACTTATCACTTGTTGTCATGGTCCAACCATGATCTTTTCCTTCAATTCATCTTGTCACTGAACTGAAATGCTCAATTTGATCATTTATTCAATTTTCATGCTTTTTACATTATTCACAATTTTATCATCAATACATATGAAATAACACATCATGAAATTCATAAAATTAACAAATAATCACTAAAATTTTAGCCATACAAACTCACAAGTTCAATTTTTGTATCATAACGATAATCATAATTTCATAATAAATATTCCAAATAAATCATTATATCATTTCTAATTCAACACTTATCGATTATAATCGGGCATGTGATCAATTTATACACGAGTCATTCATATATATATGTATATTTTTCCTCCTCCTCCTCTCCATCCGCATCCTTAGTATAAACAACACACTTGTAGGTAACATTATCCATAATTTTCACTATCTACTTATGTGAATATTCAAGCTGTCCATCTGTGTCATAGTCACCAAAATATTTTTATCTTGAGCTACAGAACTCCAAATTAAGATCCATAAATTTTCCCAGAAATTACACTCATATGTATTCTTACCATAAAAATTTCATAATTTTTGGTTGGGCCAATTAATACAGTTTATTTATTGAAGTCTCCCTTGTTCTGTTGTCTGACAGTTTCAACCCTTATTCACTAAAAATTAATTATCTTCTCGTACAAGATTCGAATGATGTCCTCGTTTGTTTCTCTTGAAAATAGACTCATTCAGGATTCTAAACATATAAATTTAATCCCATAATTATTTTTATCAAATTTTTTATGATTTTACAAAGTCAGAACAGGGGAACCAGAAATCATTCTGACCTTATCTCACAAAAGTTATTGTATCTCATGATTTACATTCCATTGCTTACATAATTTCTTTTACAAGAACCTAGACTCAATAAGCTTTAATTTCATATTTCATTTATCCTCTAATTCAATTTCTACAATTTTTGGTGATTTTTCAAAATTAAACTACTGCTGCTGCCCAAAACAGTTTTAGCGTAAAATGTTGATTTCCATTTTGCCCCAAATTTCATAATTCATACAATTCAGTCCTTACTCAATTAACCCCTCAATTAAGATAATTTTCTCAATTAATACTTTTTATAGACATTATAAGTTATTTCATAACTATTGAAATTCATAATTTTCACATAAAACTCTAACTTCAAACTCTTTTACAATTAGGTCCCAAACATTCACTTTCTATTCAATTCTTTTAATAAAATCAGCATATAAACAATTTAAAGCTCTAATTCCATGCCAAATCATCATATACTTCCAGCACATATTCATAGAAACTTTCAGTTTCTTTCATAGAATCAAAAACTAATGAATTCAACAAGTGGACCTAGTTGTAAAAGTCACAAAAACACAAACATTTCAAGGAGAAAGCAAGAATTAAACTTACATGAAGCTAGAGTATGAAAACCAACTTGAACCCTCCTCCATGGCTGTTTTTCAGCTGATGAATACGAAGAGAAATGAAGAAAATTCTAGATATTCCAATTTAGTCCCATTTTTATTTAGCCAATTTTGACAATTTTCCAATTTTGCCCTTATTTCACCCATTTCCTGATTTTTCTCAGCTATTGCCGCCCAAAATATCTCCTTTGGGCTTATTTTCACTTTAGGTCCTTCATCATTTGACAATTGAGTTATTTAATCCTTTTTACAACTTTTACACCCTTTTCAATTTAGTCCTTTTTATTTAATTAACCACCCAAACGTCAAAATTTTCTGACTAAATTTTATTACTACCTCATCAACACTCCATAAATATTTCTAAAAATATTTGTGGCTCGATTTATGAAGTCGAGGTCTTGATACCTCATTCTCGACCCAATTTACCTAATTAATTCTTTTAAATCACCAAATTCACTAATTCAAAAATGCTTTTATATTCACATTTGACTCATAGGTATTAATTTATTAAATTTTCAACTCACCTGTCGGATTTAGTGATCTCAAATCTCTATTCCCGATACCACTGAAAATTAGGCTGTTACAACTCCCCCCCCCCATTAGGGATTTTTGTCCCCGAAATCATACCAGAAAAGAGGTTAAGGTTTCAGCATAAATCCTCCATCCTGTAATGTTGCCTAAGAACCTTACATTGTACTCGATTACTTTTAATTTTCTGAATGTCATTATACAATATCAATTAAGTAATCATCACTCGCAAAGTAAGCAAAATTTCATTACTCAGAGCATACATATCAACATTTACTCCTCTCAAAGGTTAATCGATAGCTACTCACAATCTTTCAATAGCTCAATTCATCATTACTATCTTAAATTCAAATTTTTCTCTAATATTCGACACTTTAAACCCTTGGAGTTGGAGTTAGGGAGTATGTAGCAATTTTTTTATTTTTTTATTTTTTTATTTTTTCCAGACTATCTGTCTTTTTTACCCATGAATACATAAGATTCATTTCCAAACTCGAGGATCGATTTACATGCATATATCTCAATTTACCTTCCAACTGAATAACTTGTTCTGATTAAAACATTTGATTCCATCTTAACTGTCAAACAATAATAACCTTTCAAAACAATTTCCTCTTCAAATTGTTAGAACAACTCAAACACATAACCTTTCACAATTTCCGTAACATGCTAGTTAGAAAGCGTTACTAACGGCATTAAATCAAACAAAACACCACATCTCGATTTATGTCATTGACCTTAATCAATATTACCTAATAAAAGAAAATCAATATAAAAATTTAGCTTAAACAGTCACAATCCACACTTTGTCGATGCCAATCTTCTTAAGAAAACTCGAAGAATTCCTAATAACACATTCTTTAGATATCATACCTGGATAAGTTGATTGTCCTCTTCTTTAACTGTGGCATCACTTAATTTGAATGATTTTCAAAACAATCTATCATCTCTTCCACAACCGTTTTTACTTGCTAAACCATTCTTATCTCTGACTACATTATTAATTATTCCATTTTTTGAACTCTTTTGTTTCACACTTGTGAATTTATTCAATATAAATTTCATAAACTTTATTATATAATACCATAATGATAGGGGGTGAAGATTGTAAAGCCTCGACTTTTAGCTCTTATATATATACACATCTAACATATCATTTATCAACAACATAACATCATATAAATACCAAACAATATATGCGCGCTCATCACAAGATAAACTTTTATTTCATTTCATACATCATCACATCCATATCATGAATTGTTTTTCATACCTTTCCAAGTTTCAACTCATTATAAACACATTCTTACTCAGACACATTAGTGTCACTTTCAACACTTTCTGAAATAACTCGATTGAAAAGTATTTCTATCTATAAGTAAAATAAAAATTTGATCGGACTATACACATCACTTTATCACAGATTTATATGGCATGTCTCTCTAAACACTTTACACATCTCATTTGATCCGAGAATCGACTAAACCGAAGCTCTGATACCACTAAATGTAACACCCCCTACCCGTATTTCGAGCCTAGAATAGGGTACGAGGCATTACCGAACTTAATATGATCAATCATGTAAAAAAAATCAGCAATAAAATTTCTTCTAAATTAAAAAAGCTTTCATACATATGTTTAACGTCCCTTATATGGGCCCCGTCGGTAATGCCTCGTACCCTGTTCTAGGCTCAGAATACGGGTAGGGGGTGTTACATTTAGCACTACTAGTCTCATTCTATCCCCTCTATACTATCTCCTTTTGATTATTTCCCCCATTTTCTGTCTTCTTAATTTAATAATTTATCAAAGGAATATTTATTTTTTTCATTTGTGTTATAATCAAAACATGTGCATAAATATACATTAACACACAAATCCAAAGATAAATCGTTAACCAAATCTAATAAGAAATGGTGCAAAAACCTTTCATTTAAAAAAAATAAAAAATAAAAAATAAAAAATAAAACTTGGGTTGGATTGGATTAGAGTCGAGTATACTATTAATTTTCATGTTTGGGTTCGGAGTGGGTTAAAATTTTTGAAGCCAGGGGTAGAGCATGACGGTAGAGCATTAGGTTGGGGTGGGACGGGCAAAATATCGCATTGCCTTGCCCCGTTGCCATCACTAGTTAGCTGATGGGTTATAAAGGGTTAAAATGAACTTTTTTTGAAAAAAAAATAATTTTTAAAATTTTTAATGTTAGGACTGAATTGACAGATTTTGTAAATATTGAGAGCCAATTTTATTGAATTTTTTAGAATTAGAACTAAAATAACATATTTTGTAAACATAAAGGGCTAAATTTGTTGGATTTTTTATATTTAGGATCAATTTGATAGAACATGTAAATATTAGAGGGCTAATATTGTTATTAGACCAATAAAGAAAGCTCATTTTAGCTCAAAGTAGACTTGTTCGTGGGTCGGGCTACATGCCCAGGCTCAAAGGCTCAACTGAAATTTAGGAGGGTTTGGGCAAAAAAATTAGGCCCAAAAAATGGGCTTGGGCAAAAAATTAAGCTCATTTAAAATATAGATTCGGCTCGAGCTTAAAAATTCAAGTCTTAAGCCCGGCCCAATCTGACCCGCTTTTAAGTTTACATGATTTTATATTATATTATTTTTATGTATTATGTAATGTGTAGCACATTAAAAAAATCCACACTAAATATATAATAATACTCTAAAGTAAGCATTAAAATAATGTTAAAATAACTATATAAAAATTAATAAATAAAAAATAAAAATATTAATATTAAAATAATATAATATAAATATTTTTTAAAATATAATATGAGCGGACCTAAAATGAGTTTGGATTAGTCTTTTGTAAATATGGGCAGGTTCAAACAAAAATTTAGGCCTGGTCGGGCTGGGCATGGACAAATATAAAGTATATTAATGTCATGTTTAGACCCGGCTCAACTCGACCCGACCATAGCACTTCTAGCTCAAAGTGATTAAAATATTTAATTTCAAAAAATTTAGTAACTAAATTAAGTAATTAATAATTGGTCTAGTAAAATAGAACAAAAGATATAATTGTATGATCATTTCTAGAATTTACCCAAAAAAAAAAAAACTTTTCAGCATATTTAAAAAAAATTAAAGAAGGAAAATGTATAAAGATTAATTTTACCGAGGGCAAATGCAATCACTAGTACTTTTTACCATTAAATATGTCATTTGATTTCCTCGAAGTAAAAACTGAAAAAAAAAAAAAAACCTTTTGCTTTTTGGAAAAGACGGGAAGGAATATGGAAGTGGTCTGTCGTTTTCCTTTCAACAGTAAATAAGACTTTTAAAATAAACAAATGAAATTCCAACAACTTTTGAAAATTTGGGATGGGAAAATGATTCAAAACCTCGACATAGCATCGCGCGGACATAGCATCGCGCGGACATAGCGCAAAACCTTAGGGTTTATAAGAGTTGTGGGCTAGACAATAATAAACAGGGCACAACAGTTCTCTACTCTACAGCCGTAAGCAATCCATTGCTCCTTTCTCTTTGCTTTGATATAATCAAGTTTGGTTCATATTTTTCTTTGATTACTAGTTTCTCTCTCTCTTTCTTTGTAATCGTTCTTTTTCCAACATTAATACGCATGTTTTTAGTTTATATATTCAAAAATTTATGATCTTTTTAGTATCATTTTTCTCCCTATTCTCAGATTGTAGTTCGATGGGGAAAAACGTGAAGAAAAATAAAGATGAAGATAAAGATACAGATAAAGATAAAGGCTATCGTGAAAGATTAGCAGTACTGATTTTTTTTTTCCAATCAAGTTTTATTTTTCCCACTAATTTCTTTTTATTTTTTTTGTTTAATAATTGTTTGAATTTTTGGTTGCTTTCCATCTGCAGATATGTAATAAAGCAGTGGGAGAAGTGATATCTATGCTATTGGATGGTGATAACAGTTATCTAACTACGGTACGGCTTTCCTTCTTTCTTTTATAATTTGTTTTAGCTTAAGGTTTTGTTGGTGTACTGCGAAAGATGAAAAACTAAAAGAGGAGAAAAACAGAAAGATTGGAAAACAAAATTTTTATTTCCATAAGTGTAATGAAAGGAAAAAATACATATACAATTTTCTCATATTTTCTCTCCTCCCGGAATCAAATTACATTTTGCCCTCTTTACTAAAAAAATGGTCAAATTAGTTTCTATATGTTAGATCAAAGAGCAAAAGGGTCCTTCCTGTTAAAAATTTCATCTATTTTCATTGTTAAAAACCGACAAGGCTAATAGAATAACCAAACAATTATACGCAGTGTGCCTCATACTGACAAACAGGGACAGGATTTTAACCTTAGGAAATAATTGAATCTAACATACATGGACTAATTTGTCAAATTTTTTGAGTGGAGGGGGCAAAAGGCAATTGGTCTCCTAGTACAAGGGCTGCCATGGTGCTTTTACCCATGCAAATCCTGCAATTTCAGGCTCTGTTTTGATAACATTAGAAAACGCATTAATAGTTGGTTTACTTTTTATTGTTTTCTAAGTTATTTTTGAATGTAGGGGTGTGTGCTTGAAAGGATGATGGCAGTAATGAAAGCAAAGTATCGACTTCAAGATCCACGATTCATACTGCAGTTTTTGAGAAAACTGATGGAACCTATTATTGCGGAAAATGCCAGTGTTGGCGTCCAAGATGCATTTCAAGTCCTTGAGTCATTTTTGATGCGATATGCAAATCCAGTTCAAAAGAAGCGAAGTGCCAAGCACCTTCCTGACTCAATCTCACTCACAGGTATGGTTTTTAAGGAAGTACCACATGTTGATTAATAACATTTGTTGATGTGCTTGTGGAATGCCATCGATGGACTTCCCCAACATGTTTCGATGCGTAAGTTCTGTTTTATACATACGGTTGTACATTTAGTTCATTGTCTTCATTTGGATCATTTTAAGCCCTTGTATTTTTTGAATTTTGAAATTTCATTCTCAACGTAAAACATGTCGCTTAACCATTTAATTTGAAATTTAGTGTGTAATATGTGGAAATAACAAGCTGACGTGGCATTATACACATGATAATATATTTGTTGCATCGGATTTTAAAAATAGCATAACTTAATGAATTTAACAGTAATTATTTGGTGAGAACTGAAATTTTAAAATTTGAAAAGTACAGGGACTAAAATTTTAATAGAGCACAATAGCATAAACCTTTAACAGCTCTTTAATAAACATATAGATAAATCTTGATGTCATTTAAATTAGATTTTCTTACTTTATTTGTTTTCTTTATATTTTCCATTAAAGCGTCACAAAAGGAAATGGTGGTGCTGCTGGAGGCTACTGTGGACCGAATGCTGCAATTAACCACTGAGGATAAGTTGTTTAGCATAGTAGAAAATATGGTAAACCAAGCTTTGGGTCCTTATTTAGGAAGGCCACAGAACCTAAAGCTCACAAATCCTGTTAGTATTCATGGAGATCCTGAGTCTAGCAGAGGAGCTGAGATTTGCAACAACATACAGGTAAGAATGTCATGTAGGTGTAGGAATTATGTGCCTATCAGAACTTGCATAAAGTAGAGCTTGTCTGTCATCCCTTTAATTTCTTTGACGGTCAGTATATTTCATCTTTTGCAAACTATAACCTGATATGACCATAATATTCATTTCTTTTATTAATTCTCCGGGTTACAGGTAAAGATCATACTATATATATATATATATTGGCCAGAAATGTTTGTACTTTCTTTGTAAGCAAATTTTGAACTCAGATTATTTTACCTGAACATCAATAAGCAGACAGAAACGGTTGGAGCTAAAATATTCGGATTTTTATGTCTTCTGATCCTTTTATGCCTTTTTCTTATGATTCTTAGATTGTACGTTCGTTCAAGGAATACATGGAGGATTTTAATGAATTGGAATGAAATAAAGATAAACGCAATTGTAGAAATATCATAATGTTGTTTCAACATTGTTTGATCAATTCCACTTGTTTGGAAGAGACCAAATCAAAACAATAAATATTAGACAAATGCACACACAAAATTCCTGAGTAGGAAAGCTGTAAATTTCTAATTTCTGTCTAATGCTGTGTACTTCTCTACTTATTTACAAGGTTATCTTGATGTTGATCCTGTAAGTTTTGGCGTGTATATATTTTTTAAATTCAATTTGCTTAGATTTGGGTCAGATCTGATTCTCTTCTGCATATAGGTTGCTCTGTATACGAAAGACCATGGTGGTGGTTTCGAATTCTGTAATCCGTCAGGTAATGGCTGCAAGTTGATATTCTATTATGTTAATCTACAGTTATAATTTGATGTTTACATTCTCAAACTGTCAGTGTAACAATCTTACTTGTAAATATTAATTATGTTTTCTAGACGACAAGATATACGATGATTCGGGTGAAGGCACCAGTGGTGCTAGAGCAAATCCACACAATATGGAACTGTCACAAGAGAACACCTTTAGTGTTGATCCTGTAAGTTTTGGCGTGTATATATTTTTTAAATTCAATTTGCTTAGTTTTGGATCAGATCTTATTCTCTTTTGCATATAGGTTCTTCTGTCACTGCCGTTTTGTTCTGATATGGAAAACTTTGGTGGTTTTGGACTCTGCGATCTGTCAGGTAATGGCTGCAAGTTGATATTCTATTATGTTAATCTACAGTTATAATTTGGTGTCTACATTCCTAAACTGTCACATTATAACAATCTTACTTGCAAATATTGATTATGTTTTCTAGACAATGAGATATATGGTGATTCGGGTGAAGGCACCAGTGATGCCAGAGCAAATCAACTGAATATGAACCTGGCACATGAGAACACCTTTACTGTTCAAGGGTACAACATTTAAGAACGCAATTCTAATGTGCTCACTAATATATTTCAAAGCACCCTTGTATTGATAACAAGTTTTTCTATTTAGGTGTGCAGATTTTCAGAACACATTACCTGCCGTAGCTGAAGTTCACCATAACCCAGTAATGCATGGCCTCACAAAGAAGTCGGCCGAGGCAAAGGGCAAGAGATCGGTCGAAGAGATAAAGGACGAAGCTTATATCAAAAAAGGCAAAATGAAGCTGGTGAATGACAACTGATTCGAAAGAAAATCCTCTGATGTTGCTGAAGAAACCAAGGTTTATATAATTGCTTCTTTTCTTTGCAAAAGATTTCGACTTTTAAATTAAGTCCCAATGGGTTTATTGGGATGTTGATGAACTGAAGATACAAAGGTGTGTTTTTGTGTGACGGTTTGTGGGTGAATTTTCTGTTTATTATCAGGGGTCTTCAGTATTGTGAACTCCATGCTCCTCGTATGGATTTTTTTTCTTCTTGGAACTGGATTATTTTCATTAAGAGTTCAATATATATGTCATGGTTATGTTAGAAATATTCTTATGGTTATCAACCTGGAGTTTTAGCCCTTAAATTTAAACAAAACCACCAACTAGAGATGGAGTTACTTGCCCAAACCCGAAGGTGCCCCTGAAATTTGGAGGTTTGGGCAAAAATTTACTTAGATGCTGTTGAAGAATCAAATAGGCTTTAAAGCGTTGTGGTAAATTTGTCTTATGGTTCTTTAGAAAGTTAAGAATTGAAAGTTATTATAATGGTAAAACTGCATTTTACCTTCAAAAATTTATGATTCGTATATGATATTCACTAGAGTAAATTTTTGTACTTCATCCCTATTTAACAATATCTTATAAGAAGGAAAGCCCAATGAAACATACTGATTTTGGTTCATCGTAACGTATTTGGGTCCATTGGACCAACTATTCCAATACTTAAAAGCCTTAAAAACCCGACTTTTTCAAACAATTCGATACGAAATAGAACCCAATACACTCATATGGAACACATATCTTAACAAACCAAGTAATAATAGTTACATATAAGTATGACATGAGAAGCAAAAATGTTCTTTTTCCTTTTTATTGAGAGGAGGTTCCTCTCTTTGTTAAACCATCAAGAGTATTTGTTCGATTTTAATCTCAAGTTTTTATTTGTATATAGTGTTTATAAGAGTCGAACCTATGTTGCATTTGTTTAATTTTAATCTCAAATTTTATTTGTATTTAATGTTTATAAGAGTCGAACCTATATTTTTATACGACATTGATTGATAAAAATATCACCACTTAATTAATGAAGAGATAAAAACTTAAAACTTAAATTAAGTATAACACCTCAAAAACAATACTTTCAATTACAACAAGAACACAATCAATAATCTTCAATGAATTAGCTATCTATACATTAAAAAGAAAAAAAACCCCTCCAAAGCTATTCAACTATTTACCTTGTAGAGTTTCTCTTGATTTGACCACTTGATCTCTTAATAGAATCAATCCTTTGAAGCCTAATCTGTTCTCTAACTTTAGCTATAAACTCATCAGCCTTTTTATCAACATCAGATCCTCCATCTATACCATTGCTTGGACCGACAGCTTCCTCATTGTTTTCACCATTGTTGGTGCTTGAAACAATGCATGTTTTGCCAACAATTTCATCTTCATCCTCACTCTCTGTACCATCATTATCATCATCACTAGTTTCCATCCCATGTTCAATTTCACCGTCAACATAGTCCCTTTGTTTCAATAATGGCGGCGGAGGCGGCGGCGGTGATGGAGACCTGTAACTTGTCTTGTTCTTCACTATATCACCATCCCTTGACCGCCATGGAATTAGTGAAGGAAGAACAACGTTATTCTCACCATTATCGACCTCCATAACACGTGATGATTCCAAGCTCCTAACAGGCAAAAGCAAAGGCTTTTCAATTTCATCATCACCTTTCTTTTTAGCTACCAAAACAGTAGGTAATTCATTCCTATAATATTGACTACTCCATATCTGGACCTTACTCTCATCAGACCCAGACATGTTTTCAGCTTCATCATCGAAAAACGACGATGCCTGAAGGAATCTAGACACGAAACACTGTACATTATCGAACATGGACTGGTTGTTGGTGGGTTCTTTATCGGTTTCATCGTTTCGTTGACTAAAAAGCCCGTAAGAAACAGCTATGCCGAAGAACAACAAGCGGAGAAGCTCCCAGCTACGGTCAACAGTGTTTGGTTGATGAATTCAGGTGCTTGTGAGGGAAAAACTGGGATTATAACCAAGAAAATGATGATTACAACAGGTTTTTCGTAAAGGAAACTCGTGTTGTGCTTGTTTGGGTTTGTTTGGTTTTGTTGTTTTAATAGTTGATGATGTTTGGTGTAAGAATCTGTTTCTGCCATTGAAGAGTTTTGTTTATGGCAAAGATTATGGAAAGGGAAGACTTTGGGGTTAAGGAAAATAAGAGAGAATGGGAGAGAGAGTTCATGGGGAAATGTGAAAGCATAGTTGAAGCTAATCTACGGGTTGCTTTCCCTTTTTAAGTTCCCAAGTGTTCTTTCTACAAATCTCATCTAATAATTGATATTGATTTATTCATAATTTTAAAAAAGTATACAAAAATTATTTAATCCTAATTTTATAAAATTTATATAAATATATAAAAATATTAAATTAGATTTTATATTAATATTGTAAAACACATATTCCAATTGACAACCTTGGTATACTGAGAAACATGCATTGTTAATGTAAAAGGTGGCAGCCATGCATGGCAGAATTTGCACAATTAGGGGCAAAAAAGCAAAGGGCAAAGAATCTGAGTGGGGATATGATGGGAATTAAGGATAAGGCGAAGGGCAAATGGGTCCCATCAAGATTCTTCTTTTGGATTGCCTACGCTACGTTGTAGCTTCTTTTTTATGCCACTAGGAAGAATAAGAAACGCAAAATAAAAGTATTTTGTATTTTCAACAAATTGTTGGTAGTACTGTAATTTTCAATAATTTAGAATTTAGTCTCTATATTTCTTTTTTAATTTAATTCTTTTATTTTTCAAAATTTAAAATTGGTCCTATTATTAAAATTGTTAAAATTTATTCATTAAATTTATTGATGTGACATTTTAAAATTAAAAAAAACTCTTCAGTAGTTAAGTAACTAAAAAGATGTTTGTAATGAATCTAAATTTAATAGAATAATTTTAAGAATATTAATAATTGGGCTAAAATTTTAAAATTCAAAATAGAAAATTATCTGAAGAGAACAAGAAATTATGGAATATTTTAACCTTGATAATTATATTAAATCTCAATTAAATTTGGAGTTAAAACAGGTTAAACATTTAAATGGGAGGCAAAGTTTTTTGGTATTTCTTTTTTTTATACACAAGGGCAAGCCAAAATTACATAGCTGGGAAAAATTGTAAAATTTTGAGTTGTCAAAATAAAAGTTTCACATTTTACCATTTTGACCATCCAAAATTTTACCATTTTATTTTAAGGGCAGGTTTTAGTCCCAAAATGGAAAAATTGTTATGCAATCCTTTAAGATATATTTAAATTATAAATTAATATATAGTCATATTGTACTTTAATTCTCTCAAAAATTAATTCGGTAAAGTCCTCTAAAAATAATGTAATCATAAATAAAACATAATTAAATTATATTATAACTTTTTAAGAATTTATAATTTAATTCCGACCCCAAATAAATTTATGAATTCGCTCCTAATAAGTAAAATTATCAAATCAAGGGAGCTAAAGCTCCTAATTATCCCACTAATGTTGTTTTCCTATATTGAATTTTTTATTACTCGAGCTAAACATATTGGTATTAACTTCCATTGTTTTTATTCTCCATTTGAATCTATTCCTATATGTGGAACCTTAAATTTAGATGCTCTTAAGGTCCACGCAATGGCTTCGGATATACTTTAATTTTAATAATCAAAATAAGTACCAAAATTATAAGGAAAAGTGAGAATGTTCTTCATAAGCATATTTGGAAGACTGGAATAGGGTGTTAACACGATTAATCGAATTGAATTAGTATTAATTAAATTAATTAAAATTTTTAATTATTTAACCGTTAATTGAATCGGAAATTTAAAAAAATCGAACTGAAATATTTCAGTTAATTTGATCGATTAATTAAATTAACCGAAATTTATATGTTTTTTTTGTTTTGTTAAAACAAGTATAAAATATATAAAAATAAATTTATAATGTTTATTTGATGGATTAACCGAATTAATTGAACTAGTAATAGCCTAATTCCATATAATATATAATATTATTTATTAAGTTTAGTTAATTACCTGATTTCAAACCAAATTAACCATTAATTAAAATTTCAAAAAACTTTTAACCGACATTCGACCAAACTAGATTAGTTAACAGACCGATTAACCGAATTAGATCAATTTAATCAGTTAATTCAGGTTTAACCGAAGTTTTAACAACCCCTAGACTGGAAAAATTAATATTTTATAACCAATACCTTTTATTTTGACCAACAAAGTTGTAAGTTCTTTTTACTAGTTAAATGATAAGTAATTTTATGTCTTTTAAATGATAGTTTGGATTTTTTATTTTGTAAATGAAGAAAATAACATTAAAAGAACTGTTTCATAAATAAAATCTAATATAACTCAATTCCTAATTAAATAGGAATCTTTGTGAACTTTAAACACTTAGGGAATGAAAAGTTTTGTAATATATTGTTGATATCTGTGTTTAACAAGGAAGAGATAAGAAGGAAAAGGTGGTGGTGATAAAGAGGTCGATTCACCTGTAATAGGTAGAGAATCAGAGTAGCTAAAGAAAGAGGAGGAAGGAGAAATGAGAGAAGAAGGTTGTAGAATGTTGGATATGTAGGTAAAAGATTTTAGGGGAGCCAAAATGGGAGAAGATCCTTAATTCATCATGCCTTAAGGTATGTATAGGGGGAAGGTCCCCATGCCTAGTAGTGCCATTTCACTAACAACACGAATGGCGGCCCACTCATGTGGTTGGCCAGGTGGCAGATCCGTTATATGTTGATTATTGCCAAATGTAGTACTATAATCTTGCTCTGACATTCCCTTTACTGAGATAGTACAAGGTTGTTAAGCCTTAATGGTTCCTCTTTTGGGGGATAAAAATTAGCCACCAAAAGCGGGTGGCTTGATGGAAAGTCCAACGGGTGGCCTCTTCATGGTTGGTGTGAAGTAAACGGAATTCTGAAGGACTAGCTAGAATAAACAAGACAAAAGGCCATCCGTGAGTGCCTCTTAGGTCGCTTCTCATATGGTTATCAGGTGGACATTTGATTGGTTCAGGTTTTTAATATCGATAATCGAATATATCGATTAAGTCTTGAAAATCAAATAAACTGAACCGTATTTGTTTTCAAAATTGAATAAACCAAACCAAACCTAACTTTTGACTTTTGTTTTCTTTTTCTTTTTACAACTTATATAAAAAAATCTATTATTAAATATTTAAAACAATACTTTGTATTTCAATGAATTTATTTTCATAATCGATGAATATATATTCATATATTAGAAAAATAACAAATAATTTAGATCTCATTTTGATAAAAATATTTTATTTTTAGATTAAATTAATTGGATAACTTAATTTAATTTAATCGATATTTTTATATTTTATTCTATATATTAGATTAAATTAATTTATAAATTAATAAGTTGAAATTTTTATTTTAGTTATTAATTTTATATTTGAGTAATTTAATTGAGTCGAGTTATTTATTTTTGGGTTGGTTTATACAAGGGTATTAGATATTTAAATATTGGGTTGGGTATGGATACTGGGCTAAGTTTGGTTGATACAATGCTTAATGGGTTTATTCATTTTGAATATTCAAAAAAAAAAAAAAAATTAAATAAATTGTTTAAACCCTGAAAAACCAAAATAATTCAATTTATTAAATTCGATTAGCTCGATTTAACCAAAATAATGCTCAACCTTATAACTATTGACCTGATTGGATTGATTTTGAGTTGCGTCAATTTGGATTTTAAAATTATTTTATATTATTTGTTCGCGAGAATGGATTCCTCGTCAAGTCAGTTTGGGGGGTGTGGACACACTTGCGCGAATTCGGGTAACGGCTACATTTTTAGTTTAGTCTATTTTGTGTTTAGGTTGTTTTGGGCTCGTTTTACTTTAGGTTATTAAAGTTTGAGATTCAATATATTTGAGTAAATTTATTACGGGTTTAAATAAATTCAAATTCTAATTGGTTGAATTTCATATTTAATTTATGCTATTTCGAGTTTGAATTAATTTAGGTATAAATCATTTTAGATTTTTGGTTCTGATTAAAGTTATATAAGACAAAGTTTAATGTTTATGACCTACCAACCATCTTTTTCCCAGCCATTTTCATACATTTGTCATGAACCCTCTTGATTCGTATTTTCATCATCACATGTATCATATAAAATGAAATATTTTTTACTACATATTTACAGAAAAACATTATCCAAAGCATAAAATTTCCAAAACATTTCATTACTTTGGTAAAAGTATGGTTAAAAATTAGATTACATTTTTTCCTCTCTATTTAAAAAAAAAAATTCCTGTACACTAAATTAAAAAGTAAATTGGTCATTCTGTTCAAAATTTTATCCAATTCTAATGTTAAAAACCAATTCGTGTATATCTGCATGAAGTACACGTGTTTGGTTATTCTGTCGGTCAGACTAACTTTTAACCAAAGAAATAAACGAAATTTTAACAAAAGAAATGAATGAAATTTTAACAAAAAAAAAAAGACTACTTTACTTTTTAATATAAAGTAAAATGGCTAATTTGCCCCTTTTGTAATCTAAAACCTAATATAGGGATTTCCATGATATTTTTATCTAACTTTTTTATGATTTTTTAAGTTGGTGAAATAAAAAAGGAAACTAGGGATCACCCCCCCCAAAAAAAAAGAGAGTAAAATTTCCTAACAACAATCACTACCCTAATGCTTGAGGGATCTTATGTTGTTGTGCAAGTAAGTCCTCTGAAAATTGATTTTCCATATCTTCATTTGAAACCAACATCTTTTTGGTATAAAGGATCTTCATTTTCATCACCATTGCAACAGCAGCTAAAACTACCAACCCTGCTATCATTGGGACTGCAATCAATAATAAACCATATTTAGAATTATGATTTTGGTCTTTCTACTATGCTCAAAGTTTGGATTTAATTCTTTTATTTTAATTGTCTTAATTTGGTCCTTCTACGTTTATAATGTCTTAACTATTTAAGTTAAGATGCGAGTATTATTTTTTCTTATAAATATCACTCTCAAAATATAAAAAAAAATTAGGAAAAAAGCAACATTTGATCCTTGAACTTAAATTTTATTAAGGTGTGATGACATGATATTATGAGATTATGTGATGCCATCACATGTGGATTTTAAAAAAAAACTATATAAAATCTAAAAAATGCAAAAAAAAAAGTTATAAAAAAAGTCATATGATTACGTGGCATAATCTCAGTGTGTCATATCATCTTACCTCAATGGAATTCAAATTTAGAGATTAAATTAAAAAAAAAAATCTCAAATTTAGGGATTAATGTGAAAAAAGTAAGGATCAAGGTGGAAAAATTACCAAATTTAAGGATTAATTGATGATATATCCAAAAAAATCAATATGAAAACGACGCTATAAAAGCAGTATTTTTTTTTTTAAATATACACCAACCTTTTTAATCCAAATAGTTAATGAGTAATTGTATTATAAAAGTTGAGTCATCATCAAACTAAAGTATAGAGACTAAATCCCTAATTAAACAATAATAAAGGGACCAAAACTAAAATTGCACCAAAAAAAGGAAAAAAAGAGCAAATTTACCTTTTTTCGTTGTCAAATGGACCCAAGTTCTTTCCTCTTCGAACCCATCGTCACCGTCTTCATCATCACGCTCAGGCAACTCCCAAGTTAGCCCCAAACCAAAGCTATTATCAGAAAGATAAGAACTATAACCAAATGGGATTTCAACAGTTTTAACCGCCCGACAAGAATCCGGAACTTTAACACTCGGTTTCACAGTATAAACATGGTGCCCATAGCCACTTAAACAAGGGATTGAATTGCCATTAATGGGAACTGAACAATTCAAGTAAGTATAATTCTTAACAACGTAGTAGTAACGAAATGGAGTTAATGAAAGGTTGAGGTTTAAAAACACTTCATGGACACAGCTTTTGGGGTCAATAAGGTCTAATTTCCTTGTATTATAAGAAATAGATTTGACTACTAAATTGCCATAAAAAGGGAAGTGAATCATGGTGGTGTTAGTGTTTTGGCAATAAAGGTTGAAATTTGGGTCATTATTGTGATGGGGTAAAAGGGTGAAAGGGGACTTGATATTGAGACCCTTTGATCGACATTTTGTTGCTTCTGTATATGAGAGGAAAAGGATGAAGAAGAAGATGAAGATGAAGATGAAGGGAGTATTCATGGTTTAACAATGGTAAAGAACAATGGAATGGAGTTTGGGGGTTTTTTGGTAATGGTTTAATATAGCCGTATAGGGGGGGGGGGGGGTGGTGGAGTTAAAATATGTAAAAGAGTGAAGGAAGAGTCAAGCACACACACAAGGACCGGCAGAGACGTGGAAACATTGACTTAAAAAAAAAAGACTTAGTGTTGGCCGCATTCAATTATTTAAGTAATTAGTTGTTAAGTATTCTTTTTTTTTTCTTTTAAAATGTGATTGATAAGTTCTAAGTAATGGTTTGTTAATTAATACAGTAGAATATTACCTATAAACAAGTAAAAGAATATATTTAAGAGTTAAGTCGATTTGATAATCGATGTAGAGATCGAAAAAAATTATTTAAATTTTAGTTTACAAATTTGTAAAATTTAAAGTTATTTAATAAAAAATTAAACCATAAAAAGAATATAGAAAAAAAATTTTCGATTGGTGCAACGATGCAAACAAAGAAGGTTAATTCATTAAAAGATAATAAAAAATCCAAAATATTTTTAACGACTTAAATGAAAATTTTAATAGTTTAATGATCATTTTATAATTTTTGAAGTTAAAAATTAAACTATAAACTCACCAATAGTTCAATAACATCAAATTTAATTTATCCTTAAATTAAAGAAAAATTAGCCTAAACTCAAAAATCCAATATAGTTAATTCAAATCCAAATATAGTTTGATCATAAAAATTAAAAAATAAATTCGAAATGACCCAAATCTAATTCCAACTATAATAAATAACTCGAAATTTAAAAAAAAACTTAAAATAATCCAAAAAGAAAGAAAAAATACCCAATCTTGAGAACTCAAACTTCAAAACCAAATTAGTCAACCCAAAGTCATGGGAATCTAAAAACTGACCTGAACTAAAATATCACAATAAGGCTTATAATTTTTTTAGGCTTAATTCACATTTTGGCCCTTGAGGTATACCTATTTTCTCATTTTGGTACCTAATGTATCAATCACTTTCCAATTTGGTATATAAAGACGCCACATAGTGCTTTATGATTGACTATCTTTAACGTTTATCAGAAAATGGACTAAAAAATATAACGGATGCATGCTTTAGGTATCAAATTGAAAAAAAAATTAGGTATGAAATCGAGAATTAAAGTTTATTTTTTCTTCATATAAAAGTTGACTAGATACACCCCTTTTAAGGTTTGTGGAAATTGCTGTCTTAATTATGAATGTTATGGACCACAATAATTTGGTTTGGGGGTCTTTTATTATCCATCTCAAGATCCTAAAGAGGTTTATAATTATGAGTCTTTATTTTTGCCATAGAAAAGCAGATTGCTTTCGTGTTGGTTGCGCCATTGAATGATTGGTATTTACTTATCTAGGAGTTAAGGAATCATCCTTTACCACTTTATGTAGTTTCTAGCATTAAGCAATCTCAACCGGGCTTTAAAGTGTATGTGCTAACTGGTAAGTCTCAATCAAAGCTACCAAAAATTTTGAAAAACCCAAAATAGAAATAGAATTCAATAATGAGAATTAATCGGAGAATTATATAAATAGTTGATATATGTTTTCATTGTGCTATAAAGATCTTATTAGGTCGATCATTATACACTAAAATCTTAAACGATCAATTTTAAAAATTATCTTATCAAAGTGTTACATAACTACAAACACGTAAACTATACATTATCTACAAATAGATTATATATCCCACACTTATCCCATAAGGAAATCTCTTACTGGCTCTCATATCGGAAAACACCTTCAACCCCACTTACATAATTTTTACCATGTGAACCATCACTTGCATTCCTTTTTGTCCACAACCCATACTTCACACTTGAGTTAATTGATTTTAGACTAAATAATATCCTCCAAGTGACTGTACTTCCCGTATATTTAGAATTTGATTTCTATATTTTTATTTTTTAAGAATTTAGTTTTTTTATTTTTTTGAATTTAAATATTTTGACTTAATGATTAATACTATTAAAATTCATTTAATGAATTTGTTAGTGTAACATTCTAAATTTTAAAAAGTGCTCTCTGGATAATCATGTTATAAAAAACAATATTGTAATAAATTTGAATTTAACAAAAATTTTAGGGTAAATTTTTAATTGGTCACTCAACTTTTCACACACTTCCATTTTGATCACTAAAAAAAATTCCTTTCAATGTAGTCATTACCGTTAGAAAAAATTATCATTTTAATCATCCAAATGTTAAATTCCTAATCGTAGTTAATAATAAGTGCCACATCGTTACTTTTAACTTTTTTTTTTTTGTACTCCCATCATTGTTCATTATCTTCTTCCTTGACTCAAAATTATCAGTTTACCTAAATATCTACAACTCTAATTTAAAATTGGGAAATAGAAACCAATCTCCAGCTTCAAGAATAAAAGACCCATTTCATCGTTTGTAATTTTGAATTTCCAGAGATTTTTTTTTTTAAATTCCCCCACCAGCTCTTGATGGGCATATCACAAGATTAATTCATTCATTTACTTCAATGAAACCTTGCCTGCTTGTTTAATCTTCAATAGATTAATTCATTCATTTACTTCAATGAAACCTTGCCTGCTTGTTTAATCTTCAATAGAGATCAACCTGTGGTTTTTCATATACTATACGAGGAAGAAGATGAACAGTGAGAATAGTTGCCGGTAGGAATTTAGAGTTTGATGACTAAAATGATAATTTTTTTTAACGAAAGTGACTAAGTTGAAAGGATCTTTTTTGGATGATCAAAATGATATTGCATGAAAAGTTGGGTAACTAATTAGGAGTTTACCCAAAATTTAATAACAAATTTTACATTTAATTAGAATAAAATATTTAAAACATAAAATCAAATCTTGAATATATGGATTGAAATTAAAGTACAACCATTGTTATATAATTAAAAATAATTAAAAATAAAAAATAATATTGTAATAAATTTGAATTTAATAAAAAATTTAACCATAATAATAAAAGACCTTAATAATAATTCTTTTAAATTTACATTCGTATTTTAATTAGAATAAAATATTTAAATTAATTAATGCCTGTTTCAAATTATGCCTTGGAGATCAAATCTTAAATATGTTCAAATTTGAACATAGTATATGGATTGAAAATAAAATTCGACCATTTTTATATAATTAAAAAATAAAAGGACCAGAATTGAAATCCACATTCACAAAATATTTTATTTTAGGCACTGAAATTTAGAAAAATTTTGAGAATCAAAGCATGGGAATGCTTTCAAATTAGCATCTAGCTGCAACTCATGAATTAATGGGTTTATAATATAAAAAAATCAAAATCAAAATCAAAATCTTTCCACACTAGTAAAGGAATTAATTATGGAATGATGATCAATTGATCATACAATTTGGAATAAAAATGAAGAGGTATAATATATATATATATATGTTCTGTGATGCATTTGGGACCATGCATTTGAAGAACAACAAATAGAAGAAAGGACCTTCATAGGAGTTCTTTGGCAATCCTCACTGGCTTTTCTTTGAGAAATGCAACATCGATATTTGGTGTTGACAGTAGATGATGATCTGCTTCCTCTTCCTCGCTCTCCCCCGTTAAAGAAGTTCCAGCCGAATTCGATCTCTCATCGTCTGCATTTGGAAATATAGTGATCAAAAAGTAAGAAAAACGCAATCTTTATAAAAGATTTGATAAAATTTAAACATAAGAATCTGTAGCAGAACAAAAGTCCAATGTGTAATAATTGTCGCAAAACCGTAAGAGAAGTGACCAAGTTTTTGAACCGTATTGCAAGCTGAATATAAATTCATCCGATACGGAAGTGCTAATAAGAACTCGTTTGGTGAAACTAATGGAAAGACATGATAAGCCAGAAATAGCATACCAGAAAATGCTGGACGATCAGGAACATGCCAAACTGCTGGAATCTGAATGCTTTCTGGAAGTAAACAATTGCAAAACGAACCTGAAACATCAAAAACCTCATTTGATCAGATGATATAACTGCACGAGCATAATAACGGTTCGCAAAATCCAGATTATTTGATGACGAGAACATAAAAAAGTAGGCAGTTTCCCCACCTAATCGAGCCAACCTATTTACCCATCCAGGAATATGTTTTCCAGTAAGCTGCATGCACACGTCGTCGGTGAAATGGTTGCAATTCCTAGCAACCAAATGATATGTGTCCCCACGGTATTTTTGCGAAAGTTCTTCCATAAATAACCGAAATTCTGAATGAGACATGTCGGTGCTGCCCAACAATACCGATCGTCTGAATATGAAACCAGGACAACTTCTTGGTTCTACTTCGAACACCCCAGTTGTAGGGTACTCGTGTGCTCCAAAGCCATACTCCGATCCATATACTGAATGGCAGCAAATACAGCAAACTACGTTAATCCCACAGAAAATCTTTTTGAAAACAAAAAGCAAGACAAAGTCGAAGGTTAACATTTTCTTCTAATAAATAACAAATTATTAAGAGATGAAGACTATGGACTCGCTTCATAAAACAGTGATGATAGTAAAATGAGATTAACTTTTAAATTGCATAACATATCTGGGGTGACTAATGAATCATTAGATCCCATTTCCATATATATATATATAAAGAGTTTTCAAACAAACAAAAAAAAAAACACATTATATCCTGCCATGCCTGCATGTCCAAAGCCGTTTATCAAATAACCTAGTGTCGAAAACTAGCAATGCTAATCAACTTAGTACTCAAGACTATATTATCCACATCAAAGTAGCAAAATGAAGACCCTTAAGGGGGATTTAACATATTTGGGGGGCATTAGTGAATCGTTAGATCCCATTTCCATATACACATATATATGTATGCATGCACGCATGTGCATGTATATATATATATATATATGAAATGCTTTTAAACAAAAAACTACATTATACCCGGCCATGCCTGCATGTTCAAAGCTATTTATCAAATTAGAGTTAGAAACTAGCAATGCCAATCAAATTAAAACAACATTATCCACATCTAAGCAGCAAAATGAAGTTCATAAAGGGGGAGTTTAACATTTTCGGGGACATTAATGAATCATTAGATCCCACTTCTATATATACATATAAATGTATGCATGCATGCACGCACGTGTGCGTGTGCATGTATATATATGAAGAGCTTTTAAACAATAAACCACATTATACCCCACCATGTCTGCACATCCAAAGCTACTTACCAACTAACTTAGTATCAGAAACTAGCAATGCCAATCAACTTAAAACAACATTAAGAAGTTAACAATGGGGAATTTTAACACATTTGGGGACATTAATGAATCAGTAGATCCTATTTCCATACACATACACACACATATATATATGTTTGCACACACGCACATGTGTATATGAAGAGCTTTTAAACAAAAAACCAAATTAAACCCTGCCATGTCTGCATGTTGAAAGCTATTTATCCACTAACTTGGTGTCAGAAACTAGCAATGCCAATGAAGTTAAAACAACATTATCCACATCTAAGCATAACAATGAAGTTCAAAAAGGAAGAAAATTAACACAAATCAACATATCGGAGAAACGATACCTTCAATCCCAGAGTGAAATACACCAAGGCCTAACCAGTAAAGGAACTTATTTATAGGTGTAAGATCATATACATTGAGATACAACAAAGCACGATTATTTCCTCCATTGCTTTGCGCCTTTGTAACA
The DNA here is from genome assembly GCF_025698485.1 of Gossypium arboreum. Taxonomy (NCBI): domain Eukaryota; kingdom Viridiplantae; phylum Streptophyta; class Magnoliopsida; order Malvales; family Malvaceae; genus Gossypium; species Gossypium arboreum. The sequence continues at coordinate 1,208,306 of NC_069070.1, read as the reverse complement.
CTCGAATTCAATTGAAGCAACTGCATTGTCCCCTTAAAAAAAATTAACCTTAGAATCTACAATCTTATATCACAAGCTCCTCATCCTCTGCACCATGAAATCAAAATTTCAGTTTATTATACAAATGATTCTCTACTACTTAGCATAATGCAAAAAAAACCCTAAAAAGCAACAAAAGAATGAAAAATTAACAGCTTTTTGAGTGTTGGGGTGGAGGGGTTCCACTTTGGGTAAAATTTTCGGGGTTTTTCCGAGAAACCCCAGAGAGAAATACGAGAAAATTTTTGGGTAACTAAAATTTGAAATTAAAATAGTTAAAAAAAAAACAGCTATAAATCAAAGAAAAAAAATACAAGAAACGAAAGCATAAAGCATTGTAACTTACCTGAGAAGAGGAGAAATCAAAGAAAGGAGAAGAGAGTTTTCTCAAGTACAAATTTCAAGTAGCTCTCTTGATCTCTGGAGAAAGAGATAAAAAGAGAAGAAGCATGAATCAAATGGGACTCTTTTAAATTGAAAGTTCAAAGATTTTAATTTGTTTGACATGAACAAGTAAAATAATCCTCAGTTTATTTAATTAATCTTTTTAATGAAATTTCAATTCGTGTTTTAAAATTTTAGCGGTCTAATTTTTCTCTTAGTCCCTGTATTTTTTTATTTATTTAAATTTAGTCTCTTTATTTTTGATCTTATAAATTTAACTATCCATAAATTGAATTATGTAATATTTTTAAAATAAAAAATTACTTATGTTACCGATATTACACATGTCAAAATTTTAAGATTATTTAGTATTTGTTATACATATTATGCTCCGTCATCTAGTCACCCTCGCTGGAGCACCATAACCATCTTACTTCACTAATGTATTCCCTCTATTGTAAGAAATATTCCACCAAATCCTAGGGAACACGTAAACCAACCACCATTGTCAATAAGTTACTCTAACAAAACGTCCATCACGTGTCACTCCCAAACCTAGCAACTTCACTTCATGTCGCATTGTTGGCTTAATAAGAAATCACAGAAGAGACCAACATGTGACAATGGAAGTTAATCTTATACTAATTCCTCTCTCAATCCTGAAGCTCGAACAAATGCTCATTCTCCAGTACTCTAACTCCAACCTTATTATCTTCTTCCCCAAGCTCTTCTTTGTTCATAGCCTTCTTAGATTACTCAATCTTTATGGATCTCCACACAAACATGGTGAGTCGACTCCAATCTCCTCCTTACCATCTTTTAGCATCGAGAATAATGTTTTAAAAAAGCAGAGAGTCGAAAAATTTTCTTACCTAACTCCCATATAGTTTTAAATCCATTCGACTTCAATTATTAAATTAAAAGAGTAAATAAACTAAAATTTGAAATTAAAAATAGAGAGACTAAAATTTTTAAATGTACTAAGAATATAGGGACTAGAGCATAATTAAACTAATTTTAATTTATTGTTATTTTATTGTTTTAAATAGTTGAAATTTAGAATAATTATTTTATCTGCCTTTGTTGTTTACTGTAATTTATTAATCGTCCTTTTCCTTGTTGATCTCTGTTTTCGTTTGCTTTTAGGTTTTCGACAGTTTTAGTAAAAATTAATAATTATTTTATTTAATTATCGTGTCAAGGCATAAACCGTATAAATAATGCAAGAATACAGCTATATATAAATAAAATGGTTTAAATATTAAAAAAGCCCTTAAACTTTATAATTTTTGTAGATTTAGATAACTATAATAAATTATTGATCTTTTATCTTGTATCCGATTCTTGTATCCGAATTGATGTTTATTTAAAAGTAAAATGTATATGTGAAGTTCATGGGCTTTTTGGTAATTTAGCCTAAAAGAAAGTCAAGTCCTTGAAGTCCCTATAGTGTGTATATATATATTTGAAATATATGGTATATATATATTGAAATACACATTGAGATTATTTTATGGATTCTTCCTATCACATTATTTATGGTTCCTTTTCAATTATTTAATAATATTTTAGTAATTTTTATGTTATTGACACATAATTTAGTAATTTTTACTTGAATCTAAAATTTTGAATCTCGAACTCCAAACTTGAACCTCAAACCTCAAACCTCGATTTCTAAACCCAAACCACTTGAAGTTCAAGGTTTAAGGTTTAAGTTCAAGATTTAAAGTTTTGAGTAAAAAATTACTAAAATTATACATGTCAATGATATGAAAAAAATTACTAAAATATCATTAAATATTTAAAAAAATCATAAATAGTGTGATAGAAAACTTCCATAAAATAATTCCTCTCAAATATCATACACAGAATATCACAATTTTCTCAATGTGGATGATTTTTTAAGGGTTCAAATGCATGAATTTGTAAAGATAGGTCAAATAAGTGAACATGGGATGACTGCCTAAATTTAGCCATGTAGGCCAACAATATGCTATGAGTTTAGTTGAAATCTTTGAAAGAGTTTATAAATATAAATACGGATGAATCACAATTATAAAACCCCAAACAATATATTTCTGATTAATTAAAATTATAATCGATTAATACAAAGTACAACAGACCGAAAGTCAGAATATATTTATATCTATAAATTTAGACAGAATGATGGAATTTAAATTGAGAATATTTAAAAAAAAGTCTATATATAATATTTGCACATAATGAAACTTCAACTTGAATTATAAAATTTTTATTTGAAATATTTGAATTAGATTTGTCCATGAGTCGAATCGGAAAGTACATCTGAAAAGTGAGAGGGTTTGGGCCAAAATATAAGCCCAAAAAATAGGTTTAGACAAAAAACAAGACCCGTTTTCTAAACTGGCTGGGCCTTTAGTAAGTTTTTTTTGTCTGGATTCGACCTGGCCCAAATTTGCAAAAAAAAAAAATTGTTGTTTTTTTTACTATTTTGTCATTGTTTTACTATTATTTCGCAATTATATTAGTATTATTTTATTGTTATTATTTAGATATTGTATAACTCTTGTTTTAGTATTGATTTTGTTATTATTTTAAAGATATTTGCTTGTTAAGTACAACTTAAATATATATTTTTTTATTTCGAATCGACTCAAATCGTATATTTTTTTATTTCGAATCGAACTCAGACCCAAACCTAAAAAATGAACCTAAAATTTTTACTCGACTCGGCCCATAAACGACTTTAATTTCAACCTTTCTTTTCAAATTTGTCATTTTCCAAAGTTAAATGGCCATTCTCTTTGGAGTTTTATAAAGAGTTTTAATACAATTGTCATTGCTTTAATAATTAAGTGATGATACGTACAAGAAATAGTTAAAGGTGAATGTTATTTTGAAAAGAAACCATGGCTTCATTCAATGACAAGATGACCAATCTTGTCTGAAAATAATACAAACCTTGACCCACAAATTAGATTTTAATGTCTGAAATTAAATTTGAACAGTAATAAATTTGAATTCCAAATTAATTAAAAAATTAAGGATGAATATTTAATTTGAACTCGTACAAAACTCGAGATACAATTGAATTATTTAACTCGTTTGATTAGGATTAATTATTTGAGCTTCATTCAAACTATGATTTTACATATATAATTTTATATTAATTAAACTTAACCTATTTTTTAAAGATGATTTAATAATAAAATTTAGAAAATAATTTACCCATTAATCAAATGTGGAAAGGTTCTAAACCTGAAAATTAAAAAAGTAATTTAATAATAAAAACCTTCGAACGTATATTAAAAAATAATCTTAGTTAACCATGCTATCTACTTGAATCGAATATTAAAACATAATTTCACTATTATATTAATTTGTGATTTTATAACTTTTATAGGGACTAAACCTATAATTTTACCATTTTAGAATTCCTTTTACAATTCAATTTAAGATAACTATTAGTAAGTTTACGTTTCAATTATTTAATTTTAAAATGTTATAAAATGGTCCTTAAGTTAATTCAAAAGTTTTCATTTAAGTCACTTGGCTATTAAAATCATTGTTGTATGACCTTCTATGTTCACACCGTTTACACCAGTCGAAAGCTCTCATTTTCCTCCTCTTTTGCACTTTAGTTTTTTTTCATGAAACAACCTTGAATGCCACGAATCTGAAAACCAAAATACAAACAACTTTCTTCTTCAATATCTGACATTGACCGTCAAACCGAATTGGATCTAAGATATGTTCTTCTACTAGTAAAATTGGTACTAATCCACTATACCGATCGCCGTCAAATCATTGCTTAGAGCTCGCTAGCCGAACTTTAAAAAAGGAAAAAAAATCTTAACAACTTAGTGACTTAGATAAAAACTTTCGAATAGTTCATTGGCTTAAATGAAAACTTTCAAATAGTTCAGTGATCATTTTGTAATTTTTAAAGTTGAGTGATTAAAATATAAATTTACTAATAATTTAGTGACATTAAATGTAGTTTATCCAAAATAAAAATGGTGAAATTTCACATTGAAAGGTACATTTACAATAAAAAGATATGTATAAAGTAGAGGTTATACGTGATTTGGAATATGCACAAAAGTTTGATTTAGTTGTCTATACAATTATAATAGAGAGTGGATATTTTGCCATCAAATCTAGATGGCAATTGATGTACGGATAAGCCACAATAACACCCTCCGAGGCGAGCTATGCAAATATCAATCACTTTCTTAAACATAGAATCTTGTTGAATAAATGGTTGCTCCACAAACTCAATTAGTGGCATCCACTGCATGGATTGGTATCCCAAATTAGTATTCACACATTACTAATGTGTCAATTTTAAATTTGAATTAATTCGAATTTTATTAATATTCAATTTGATTTTATATTGATTAAATTCGAAATTTATTTAAACATCAAATTATTAAATTTTATAATGACCCATGTATGAAGTGACTCAATCTTGAAGGATTTTATCCAAAAATTAGAGTAATAAACCTGAATAACTTGAATTTGATTAGCCTAAAACTTGAATGCAATACCTGGATGATCTAAATTTGAAATGATTCAGTCTCGAATGCCAAACCAAAAACTCAAGTGGCAAGCCTAAATAACTTGAATTTGAGATCACCTGAATATGAAATTATCTAAACCTAAAATGATCCAAAACTTGAATAATTGCAACAAAACTCAAGTGGAAAAACCAAATGACCTGATCTCGAGTGCTAATCCCAAATGACCTGACCCAAAAGCTTGAGTGGCAAACTTAAATACTTCAAACAAGAATGGCTCAAACTTAAAATGGTCTAATCTTGAGTTTTAGATCTAAATGACCTATCCAAAAACTCAAAGTGACAGAGTTAAATAATTTAAACTTGAAATAATTTGAATTCAAATTGTCCAGAAATGACTTGAATAAGAAACTATCCAAACCCAAAATGATTCAAACTTTAAAAATTTTAAACCCCAAATAATTCAAAACTCTAAAAATCTTAAATTATCCAACAACTTTGAAAATTTAAATTGACATGATCTAAATTGATTTGATCCAAAATTAAGCCGAACCGATGAATTGGGCGATTTAATAACCTAAAGCATCTATATCCTATACATATTCAAATTGAACTACAGTATATACCTACCTTGGCTGCTTGAATTTCGTGACCATCGACAATAATCCGAGTTGATAGAGGCTTCAACATGCAGATGAAGAACAAATCTGATTTTTCAAAGGCCACATTATGAACATGCCTGTGATAAGTTATAAACCAAACATCATCAATCATACATACATACATACATACTATTACATGAATAAATTGATTGATTTGGTAATATGTTACCTGAATGCTACTACTTCCAGAAACTCAGTATCAATCTGCAAAGTGGAATTAAAGAATTTACTACTTGAATTTAACATTTTTTTTTAAATATAGCATCTGTGTTTTTTTTTTCCGGTGTAGTACTTATATTTGACAAAAGTTGTACATTTTGACGTCTGAAGGTAATAGTGTCAACTTTTAATATTTAATTTAAGTTTTATAATTGATTTAATGAAAATTCATAACTAGCTAATAATATTAACAATTAATTTTATCAAAACAACTCTAAAACCCGAATTAGATTATATCCATTGGACTTTATTTGACAAGTTAAATATAAAATTAAACAAATTCGTAGTTAGCATTAAATATATTCCATTAACAAAATCATGAAAAGTTTAAATTTTATCAAATCAATCCTAAAATTCGAATTCAACATTAAAAAATTAACATTGCTACCTTTGGGTACCAAATTGAATAATCAAATTGGAAGATGCTTACCCCTGTTTCTTCCTTGACTTCTCTTACTGCTCCTGCATAAATCTCCTCTGACTGCCATATCAAACAAAAGTTACGAAATTTTTAAAAATCGGAAACTCAGAAAATCATTACTTCAAAATGTATTATCAATGTTGTTTGAATTAGGTAAGGTTGATAGGTCGGATCAGTTGGATTAAAAATTAGTTGAGGTATTAGTTTAGAAATGAATTTTGAACTAGTTAATTTGGGAATTGGTATGGATCGATTGAAATGAATTTTTATTTCTTTAAATTTTTTAATTGGACCACTTGAACCGATCGAATTGATGAACTAATAGCCTAACTAGTTCAACTGGCACTACAATTATAATTATCGATATTTTCCACTAATTTGTTATTTAAAGTAAATTCCAACTCAATTTTATGATTTGAATTTTTTTAAATTGCATTAACTTGAAATTTTTTAATAGAATAAACAATTTGAACTAAAAGAACCATAATGTAACCTAATTTTCCCCTTTCTTTGATCTAAAACTTTATAAAATTTCAAGTACCTCATCTATGAAACCTGTTGGTATTTTCCAAAGGCCAACAAACGATGGAGCGCAGTGTTTCTCTTGAACTACAAGGACCTGCAATTCATCATTCCAAATGCTTTATTTTTTAAAAATTGCAAAAATTTTATACATAGCAACAAAATTGCAGTCCAGGAAATTATAAAATTTTAGCAATTTGGTACCTCATTTTTATCATTAACTACAAATCCACCAACCCCTACTTGATGTGAAGCATTAGCAGGTAGCATGCTAGGTCCTTCAGGTAGCCAATATGTTAACATTACGTACCCTTTCTCTGCATGGTGATATTCAAATCCTTGCTGAAACATTGGGGGCTTGTTAAAAGAGTGAATACAATGTGAAAATTCGGGGAGTAATTTTCAATTTTCCCAAAATATGTGTACGACCAAATTATGATAGTTGTTTTTTCCTTATATTTTACCGGCTTGAGATTTAATCTCTATACTTTAATTAGGTATAATCCAAATCACTAACAAGGAATTTATTTAGAACCTCAAACCCGAAATTCCTTAATATTTAAAAGGTGAAATTATAATTATCAAAATAATTATTTCCCACCAATTTGTCTTAAAAAAATTCCAGCTCAACCTCTTTGCATATTTTCAAAAAAAAATTATGAAAATTTTAAAAGATATCAGTGATTTGAACCAAAGCATAACAAAAATAATAATAAAATTAAAATTTAAGGACTAAATCTTCAAGCTGAGTATAATACATGGACTAAAACAAGAATTTAACCTATATCTAAAGGTTTTAATATCCAGAAGAATAAGATACCTTGACTGCAACTGGTACAAGATCTGATTTTTCTACGGGCAACTTAAGCCAAATTCCCTTCTTTTCCTGCATATTGATGGCTTAACATCAGTTTCAAGTAGATCCTTCATTCCCAAAAGTCGGATTAGATTTAGTTTGGGTTAATATAAATCTCATAAATTTTACATTCAGATCATTTTAAGTTTAAATTATTTGACATCATATGTCATTCCGAATTTAAGGTTAGTTAGTGGGGTTGCTGAACTTTTATAGTGAAATCAAAATTTTGAATTATATAATAAACATGTTTATTTAAATAAGACAAGTTAGATCGAAAATTGATAGGGGTATTAATCGGAAAAAAGGACTAGATAAATTAAATTACAAATCATTTTGAATCGGTAAAAAATCAATAGAACCGGATTTTATGTTTTTGGGCCTAAACCAAATTAGCCCAAATCCAATCCAAATCTAAAAAATGGATGAAAAGGTTATTTTTATTTACATGCATTCATAATTTTTATAAAAAAAAAATCTGAATTTTTTTAATTCTTCTTTATTTTTCAAAAATATTCTTTAATGATTAAATCGGATTACGAAAACTATGATAATAAACTCAGACGGGAATTAAACTACCTTAGCCTTCCAATGAGAAACAGAAAAACGAAGCATGGAAGCAAAAACATTAGGATTAGCTGGTAATCTCTCGGAATCAACAATAACACCCCCATATTCATCATCAAAACCATCTAAAATCCTCAAATCTCTCGTCAAAAAACTTGGATTGATCTTTCCATTAACATGATACACCAAATCTGCAGCTCCAAGTTGTTGTTCATCAATGGAACTCAAACCTTTCTTAGGCACACAAGTATCATAAGAAGCCTTTGCAGATATGCCTGAAAAACAAAACATTCAGGAAACAAATCCGACAAGGAAGCAACAATTAGGGTGGTTTTTATATTTTTTTTCTTTAAATACGTACCTTTGAAAGAAGTCAACTTTGGGATGGATTTAAGATCAAACAATGGCTTGAAACATGAAAACTGGGTTGAATATATGGTTTCCATGGAGTTTGAACTCAAAAGGCTGCTGCAGCTACACTCCATTTATGACAGAAGAAAGCTCTGCAAGTTTTAGGACAATGAGGATGATGATAAGCCCCGCTGAACTGATTTAACGATATCAGCTGTTTAATAATCAATATAAAAATATCCGAACTTATAAGATTTATCGATGGGACAAGGAACGGATTGGCCAAAGATATCTGATGAAAAAAGTCCACTTTGAAGCATGCATGAAGGAGTTTTAATGGAGAGTACAAAAGCCATAAAAAGGCATGACAAAGGTCTGCTATATGTTTATAATTAAAATTAAGGGAAAGAATTTAGATTTTTTTTTATAAAGAGAGTGTGATATGTGTTGTTGAATTTGTGGTGTGAAATGGTTGTCGTTGATGGATATGACACGTAAAGACAGAAGAACTTTGAATAATATCTCCAATTTCTTTCATTTATTCACAGCTAAAATATGATGAAAACGAGGGAAGTACCCTCAAATTTTAGAAAATAAAACTTTGGAAATATATGTTTTTGTTATCATGGGAATAAAAAAAGTAAAACAGGAAAAAGGAGACCCTAAAATTATGGTTTTCGTTTCTGTACCTTTCTGTCACTCATTTTAAAAATACGGTAGAATTATTCGAAAGATATCATTTACGTCATGAATTATTAAAATTGTTGTTTTATAATTTTTTTATTCATGTTGTCTATACCAATTGCAAGTTATTTTTCTCTACAATTTAGTTTTCTTTTCATGAAATAACATTGCATGGTATGGATTTACGAACTAAAATTCAAATAGTTTTTTTCTTCAATCTTTGATTTTATCCGTCAAGTCCACTTGAATCTAAGGTATGGTTTTCTACTCGTCATTGGATACTGATCCACCGTATTATCGTTGAATCGCTGCTTAGAGTTCACTAGCCGGACTGTTTTTTAGGAAAAATCTTAATATCTTAATGACTTAAATTAAAACTTTTAAAACCATTTTTATAACTTTTTGGAGTTGAATAACTAAATATAAACTTACTAATAATTTAGTGACATTAGGTATAATTTACCCTATATATTTTTTGTTAAAATAAAGGTATCTACTACCGATAACAATGACTATTCTCATTGTAGCAAGCGTTTTTCAAATAAGTAAATGAATAACCATAAAATATACTTCATTCCCGGAAGTGAAGATACAACCACAACTACACAGTTAAAAATGCTTGAATGTATTTGCGCAAACCTGATTTTGTCTGGACTATTTTTAATTTAGATTTTGCAATGTTTGGGCTTATATATATATACATATATTGACAATGAACAGTTAAATTTGGTTTTGGGCTAAATTGAAAGGGACTAAATTGAATTTTAAAGTTTGGAATGAAGTTTTTGAAAATGTTGGATTAAACTGAGTTTTACTTCATTTCTATTTGAATCAATTTTAAAATGGATTGGAGTAATTCTGGTGTAATCAAGAGTAAATCCAAAAATATATATATAGAGGAGTCGAAATTGAATTATAAATTTTGAGAGAGAAATATTTAATTTCATCATTATATTTATGTAAAATTTTACAAAACTTCAAGGGATTGAACTATAAACCTTTTGTTTTTGAAAAGTTCTTAATTAAATTTTAAATTTTAAGAAGAGTCGAAATATAATTTTACCATTTAATTAATTTAAAAAATTGACAAATTTTAAAGGAGCTAAAGAGACAATTCATTTTATTTTTTTGGAGGACCTCGTCCCTGCCTGCGCCTCTGCGTGTGGGTATATATTTAACCATTCATATCTTTAAAAAACGCAAATTTAATCAATAATTAAATTTGATTTTTATTTTTAAATTTAATATTAATTAATTTAAGTTTTAAATTATTCAAAACCTGAAAAAACTCAAAATCGATCCGTTTTCGAAAATTCAAATCCAAACCCAAAGCAAAAATATCCAATTTTAGTATCCATGTAATATGAAATTAAGAGACTCAAGCCCAATTTTAGTCCAAAGCTTAAACGTTGTTTAATTATTATTATTTTTAAAAATAGTTGTTTTAAGTTAAAAGTTCGAAGTTCTGTCTTTTAAATTATTTTTAAGTCCTTCATAATTTTTAAAATTTATTTATTGGTCCCCTGCTTATTTTATTTATTATATTTATGATTTGAAATGTGTATTTTTTAGTTTTTTATATGTTTTTCTTTATTTATTATAATTATTTTTGGTGGAGTGGTAAGAGATTCTCACATGAATTTGTTGATAATGTGCTCGGTTCTTAAATAATATTTTTGAACTGTTTTATTTGGAGATTATCTATAGAAAGATTAAAATGTTATTCTAATAATATTTATTGCTCTTTACAATAAGGGTATTTTAGTAATTTCATAATTGATTTGGTGTTAAGTTAACTCGTGGCATTCATAAAATATAATTGATGGAAGTAATAAAATATGCATATTAAAATAAAATGTATAAAAACATCAAAATAAAACTTTTGAGTGGTGAATTTAAGGTTTTACTAATGTAATTAGTATGAATTCAAATATTTATTATTTTTAAATAAAAATATTAAAGTATCTCCAAATAATATAATTTTTTTAAATGTGAATGGAAATTTTAATAATTTTTTAACCGAGTTGGTGCCAATAAACTTGTGACACCGATTGAGTCAAAAACTTAAATAATAGTATCGATAATATTCATTTTTTTATTAAGTAATCACTTTAAGTCTTAATTAAATTCAGAGTCGAGTTAAGTTGGACTCTTCAAATAAAAGGTGAAACTCTCTCGACGTTGTTTGCTCTTTTTGACACAATACTTATAACTAGTCATAGCCTATTCTCAACCTATAAATAAGAGGATAATACGCTTTAAGCGCACTTAAACCCATATCCTCCTATATTAACAATAATACTCATACCAATCAAACTAAAACTTAATAAAATTTTCGTCTATAAAACTTAAATCTTAAATTCTACTTTTGAGAATATTGAATTTCTTACCTTTCCACCAACAAAGATTCAATATATAGATATAAATGCATTGGTAGGGAAATGTGAATGACTCATTAATTGATATTAATTGCAAGTTCTGACAATTCAACCTCTTGGGTACAAGTAGAGGTGACTGATGAAATGCATTGCCAATAACGATGACTTTGGGTTCATCTGTTTATATAAATATAATGTCGAGTTGACGACAATTTCAAAGTGTTTATTTATGTATGTATAAAATAGTAATAGTTATAAGGATGATTTTAAAATGTTAGGAAAATATTTGTGAATCAGTCATGATCATATCCTGTTTCAAGGTCCATGCATGGGTTAAAATTATTAATGGATTAAATTAATTTCGGTTGGCCTGTCATCCTCTCTCTCTATATATAAATGGGTTAATATAACTCTTAATTAGATCTTATCTCAGTTATGTAATTATAAAAAAATTTGTATGTTTTTATTTTGTGGATTGTTCTTATTATTATTATTCATGTTATTATAACAAGTAATAATAAATGTCGATAATAACGTTAGAACGATCGCAAAGCAATAAGAGAAGAAAAACAAGAACACATGGATTTTATGTGGAAATCTTTTCGAGAAAAAAATCATAAACAAAAGAGAAGAAATTCATTAATATTGAAAAACGAATGATACAATAGGAGTTTCGACTATATTTATTTAAGGGTTGAAAAACTCTGTTATAATCAAAATCAAATAGTAGAAGTATGGTTCTATACAATCTCTACTCGTGCAATATGATCCGTACCTCAAGAATTCCGCACCCTCAGTTGCAACCCTAATCTAGTTTTATGTTTAATCTCTAACAAATAACGAAATTTGGATCACATAATCTCTAACAATACCCATACATGAAACATTACTTAACACACGTCAGATTTGACTCTTTAATATAAGTGCAAGTTTTGACAATTCAACCTCAAAATAGAGTTGACTTTGATTTAATATAATGACGAAATTGACAACCATTTCAAAGAATTTATTATACGGATTATAATAATTAGTTATAAGAATGATTAAAATATTAGGAAAAATATTAGTGAATTAGTCAGAATCATATCGTGTTTCAAAGTCAACGCATGGGAGAAATGGATTAAATTAATTTTGGATTAAAATAAGAGAGTTATTTTGGTGTAAAATTTAAGTAGTTTTATATTTTTTCATAAATTTTTATATAATTAATATTTTAATAATTAAATCGTTATATTTTATGCTTCATTTATGATTATCATATATGTCAAGTTCGATATAAATTAAAAATTTTAATTATTTATTTTATGTAAAAAACTTTCAACTATTAAATATATATTAATATAGATAATATTTTTAATTGATACAATAAAAATATCGAATTAATTTAAAATTTTAAACGAATGAGAAGTACAATTATTTTATAAATTCAACGATTGAATCGTTAAAATAATAATAATATAAAAATTATATAAGAATGTAAAACAACATTTAAGTTTTACACTTATTATTCATTATATTATAGAATTTTGTCATTTTAAATATTTATTATTTTTATATTTATCAAAATAATTTGTTTTAAAAAATTACTTGATAAAAATCTATCATACTTAAAAATAAAAATTTAGATTTTTATTAAATAATTTTTAATAGTAATCTCATTATAAGATTTTATCATATTTGCTCTTTTTAATACAATGCCTAAAACTAAACATTATCCTTCCTCAACTCTTAATTAGGAGAATAATGCGCTTGAAAAGATATTACTTTAATTTTACATAGTATATTTTAATTATCTATAAAATAACTAATTTTATATATCATATAAAATTTATAATTAATATATTATTTACAAATTATTATGATTAATTTTAAACGGTTAAGAAAATATAAATTAAATAGTAAAGAGTTTAATTTACAATATATTAAAATTTTTTATAAATTTTACAAATGCTTTAACAATAATTAGAAATTTTTATGAACACTATATTTCAATTATCAAATTAGTTTATATATGTTAATTATGTTAATTAATTATTATTTTAAATAATATTATTTTGCATTAATAACATAAAATAAAATTATATTATAATTGAATATATTAAAATACTTTAAATTATGTTGAATTTTTACAATCATTCGAATAAAAATATTATTTTATATTTATTACAATAATTAAAATATGGTGTTTAATTTTTAAAATTATTTACAGACTATTCTTTATGTATTGTAAATAAAGGATTTACTTTTCATAAATTTAAAACAAATATTTTAGATGAATATACTTAATATTTTAAAAGTAAATTGAAAATGAATTATCCACTGAAAAATATTTTAAACAATTAAACACTATCTATATATACAACTTTTTAGAAAAAATAAACGAATTTAATAAAATATCCACGTCACTCAATTAAAAAACTGACAAAATAGTCGTCATATAACCACAACTTGGGGAAAGCTTAACGGCGAGAGTAACGGCACGTTAAAAAACCCTTTTTGGTCGTTATTCCAATCCAAAAAGGCGTTCCAATTTGACGGCGTTAAAGGTACTTCGCCGTTCTCCCTCGTTTTTGTCACCTCATCGTCCTTTTCTCTCTTCACTGCCTTTACTTGCCTCTCTTCTCTTTCGCCGTCATCTCTGCTCGGCTTCCTCTCCCAGTCGTCGGCGCGTGTATCCGACGTCCCGGCTTCGAGAGGGAAATTAAGGATCGCTTTCGAGCCACGTAGCTTGAAAGCTGCTCGGTCGTAAGCCTTCGCGGCTTCGATGGCCGTTTCGAAGGTTCCTAGCCACATCCTAGAACCTCGTCGGGTCGGATCTCGGATTTCGGCCGCGAACTTCCCCCACGGCCTTTGTCGGACTCCTCTATAATGCTTCTTGTCTTCGGAATTTGAGACTTTCGGCTCCGCCTGAGCTAAATCCGTTTTACCGAACTGAATCTGCTCCATTTTATGCGGCAACGAGATTTTCAGCCACCGTTTCCGATTCTGAGAGCTCGAATTCGAAGAAACTTTCTGTTTCGTCGTTGAAATTTGAGCGATCTGAGGTTTGACTTCAAATTCGAAAGCACCGGCGTTTGATGAGAGGGATTTAGGTGTCGTCAGATCGATAATTTGAGGTTTTGATTCAAATTGGAATCCAGGGAAATCGGTAGAGAATTGAAAGAAATCATCATCATCGTCAAGGCAATTAAATTTTGATACTGTAAAAGACGAATCGGAGCTCAAATGAGATTCAGATCCAGAGCTCGAAACTCGAGGTTTCGACTGAGGTAACCATTGATTTTCACTTGAAACACTCCCTAATCCCACTGGAGAAAACTCACCGAGTAAATATAGCTTGATATATTGAAGCGCACTTGTTACTTCACTGCTTGCTTCCATAATAAAAAATTTGAAAATTTTTCAAAAAAAAAAAAGGAAAAGGAAAAGCTAAGGATTTGAATTTTGTGGACTGGAAATTCGAAATTGAAGAAGAGAAGATTTGGAAGTTCGTTGAGTAGAAGGGGAGAGTGGAAAGGGTATTTATAGGGTAAAAGGAAGATTTGAATTTTATGACTTTCCAAACATTTCAATGGAGCTTCGAGGATAGATGAAGGAAGCAGCTGCTTTTTTTAAATGTTAAATTTCAAAATTCGTCCCTTTATAATTCTTAAAATTTTTATTTAGTTTTTATACTTATAGAACATAACTTCTTCTCAAAATAATAAAATGATTAATTCGTAACATCAACTTAATTAAGTGCTTAATATATAATATAGATAATTAAATATTGATATGGTTTTTTTCTTAAGATTGCTTCTATAATCATGAGGTGAGGTGTGGTGTGGTAGTTGCTTACTTCATCAAATAACTATGTTTGGGGTTTGACTTTTACGTGTGAAAATGGAACATATTCCATGGCCAACTATTTATCTCTTTGAAAAGCATTCGTAGCGAAGGTTGGGAGTTCAATCCCAACTCGTGGGAATGGAACATATTTCATAATTAACATTTTATCTTTTTGAAAAGTATTCACAGCAAGAGGATTAATCATTATTACAGAGAATAGATACCTTAGTTTCAACTAAAAAAAACTGCTCCTTCCATCTTATAATGTTGACATGAGCTTTTTTATATTGGAAGACGAATTTTTAAGAAAAAAATTATGTTATCTTTTCAGTTGTAATTAAGAATGGTAACTTTTTAGACTAATGAATTTCATATAATTTAATGTATACATATTATTTGATATTCGAGTTTAATTTTATTATTCAATTTAGTATTTGAGTTTTTTTCACGAACTTGGTAAATTAATTTTGCTTCAATATTCAATCTGATATCCGAATTTTCTCAATTTAATGCTCAAGTTTTTTGTCCCAATTAAAGTAACTACATTTATTTTAATGTTCAATTTAGTATCTTAATTTTTTTCAATTAGGTACCTATATTTTTTTCTTTACTAAAACACATGGAAAATATTCATTGGGCCACATTGTATTGTTTTTCTCGGTACAAAATTAATTAACAAAATTAAAAATGTCAAATATCAAATTAAAACAAAAAATTACTTAAATATTAAATTAACCATTAAAATCAAATATCAAATGATACCAAATGATATATTAACATTTTATTGTATGTTGCATTTCTTGATTGGTTCCCAGAAAGCTTGTGCTTGGTATAAAAACATTAGACAACAATAAAAATGATATATTTTAATGATCAAGTTGAAGGGTTAAGCAGAAGTAAAAGACAAATGTTCTTAGATGATGATTTGGTCGTATCATATGTTAACGGTAAACATGGACTATGACCATATAAGCTGAAATCATTGTTTAATGGGTCCGGCTCACCCTATTAAAGATTATTTAATTATTATTTTAATATATTTGGAATGAAATGTAGACTTTTTCTCATGAAAAGAAAAAACACTTGAATTTAGATAATAAAAATTAAACATTTTATAAATTTACTTATTAGTAATAGGCTCAAGTTTTATCAAATTTATTGAAATAATTAAAATAATATTTTACCGTATCAATAAAAAAATTATTTTTATCTAATATTTAATGGTTAAACGGTCCAACTATTAAAATTTGACTCATACAAAACTATAAAAATAAGTGTATATTACTAATCTCTCATGTATGTTTATAGTCAACTTTCCCTATATCAAACATCTTTTATAATAATATTTTACTAACTTTGTAGTAAAACTGATTTTTGTATTTTTAGTGCCCTTTCTTCTATAAGAGCCACCAATGACTTTATATAGTAGTATGGCCAATGGCTTTACCGTATGGGCAATGAACAAAGAACTAAGTGAAGTTTTCAGAACCGGACTAATAGTCAACTCGGTCAAGCCACTCGTTCGTCTGATCAGTCAAGTTCCATTAAATAAATCATTAAAAAAATTTAAAAAAATAAAAATATTTTCTTAAAAAAATTCGATTCAATTGGTTTTTGCCTGGTTCAACCAGTCCACACCAGTTCGCAAGTCAACTGGTGTAATGGCTTTATTCGGATCGATATCTCAGCTAGTTCTCGATCCGACCGACCAATCCGGTCTAATTCAAACATCATTGGTGAGAATAGTCAATTTGCATAGTTTGAATTACTGATTCCAAGTCTCAAGTGTCTCCAGGTCTTCCATCCCTAAAGTCTCAACTCTCAACCACTCTTAATTATTTCAAATGAGCCTATTTTCATACCTAACAAAAAGCAAGTGGATTAACTATTTCTTATCTTAAATAGTGAATACACTAATGATTCAATGCATTGATTCATAAAATCTCAAAGAATTTATCTAAGTCATAGAACAGTACGTGGAAGATGCAAAATTCGTGAACAGAACTGGAAGTAATAGTGTGTGAACATATTTAACAGATAACTCGACTCGTGAACAGTTCTAGTTACAGAGTAGTTAGGCTAATAGAAGAATGGATAAGCCATGAAGAAGGAAAAAAATATATATATTTGTGTATATATAGCAGTATAATCAGTTCAGAACAAGAACAATGAGACTGAAATCAGTTTACTTCATTATATATTAGAAAAGTGAACCTAGTGCCAGTTCTGAATATATTAAGGTATTGCTGTTACAATAATGAGGAGGCATTCAGTTACCTGGAGAAAGAATTATTTAAGAACCAATTTCCAGCCAAATTTGATGAATATTGTGATCGAATCATCGAATCATGGAAAGAATGGGCTTCGATCTGGAGGATAAAACAATGTGCTTAGCCTCCATTTTGAGGCTTTTTTTATCATATTTCAGCTTTTCATAGCATCCGATCCCTCATTTTGGCATCTTTGAAGTATCATGCTACAGTTGTTCATTGCGCCAGCATCAAGAAGACCATGATTCCAAAGTTTTATCATGAATAACCTCCAACACCTGAACCGAAAATTACATAACATCTCAATTACAGATATAAAAGATAACAACAATGTGCAAATACCTTTAATAAGTGAATACATTTCAAACACAGTTTTACAACACTTTCCTAGCATCACTTGCGGTATTAAATGGTCCACAATGTATACCCCATAAATGAAACACTTCAATAGCTATGGTTGGGTGCGCATTGGCTGTTTACGGTTGATTTTTATCACCTCTATCTGCCTATAAATGGTCAGCTCAAATTCCAACTCAATGTAGTGTGACTTTTGTTATTGTTAGCAAAATACAACTTCAGCAGTAAAAAACAAACAAGTAAACATTCTTTAAGTACATTACCAAAAGAGAGCAGGTGACTTGACCAAATCCGGCCCATGGAGTTTAGAGAAAGCCTCACATGCCCAGGAAACGTGACCATCAGCCAGAACCCTGTCAAATGAATCAAGAGACCATTTTAATCACACAGCAAGACCACAAGGAACAAGTTCTATGTGGTAAGGGTGAGCAAAATTCAGTTCAACTAACTTAACCGATTGCCTTCTGTCAAGTCGGTTCAGCCAAGTCAATCATGATGATCAATTTGGTTTTGAAGACAGTTATCAGTTATGAATTTTCATAACCAAATTGGCTAACTTAACCAACTCTTAATATATATATATATTTCTGTTCATGCTTATGTTCCCATACTTGAAAGGAAACAAGAGAAAAAAAAAAGATTAGTTTAACCAACCTAACAGACTGAACCAACCGATGTTAAGTCAGATCAATAGATCGGTCCAGCTAAAGTATGGGTTGGTCAGTTAAGCAGGGTTTCTTAACCAAACTGGCTGGTTCCTCTCTCCTACTATGTGGTACCAGCTCAAATACTTAGAATTTCTTGACATACAACAATTAGAATGGCGAAGGGAAAAGAAAAGTAGATGATAATTATGAATTCAATTGACAAGAAAAGGAAAGAAAGCTTCAAGTGTTACGTATAGACTACCTTTGCTTTCTAACAAATGAGTTCCAAAGATGCATAAGCTGCTTCTCGTCTTTGCTAACATCCACAAAATCGTCGAGCATCTGTTACATAATTGTTTTTATGTTATCCTCTCACTTCTAAAGAGTAGAATAATCAGAGGTTAAAGATGGAACTAGTGCTAGGACCCTAAACAAAGTAATGCTCGTAAAATACAAGCAAAAATTGAGCAATGTATTACTGTTTGAGATGAATGAAGAGAATTGATCATCTCACCCCAACAGATCACTGTTATTTAATTACTTTCCCAAGACAACTGAAGATTTATAAACCCAAAATAGTAAATTCTTGTTCACCGGTTATTTTGGCCCCAACCAGGTTGAATGATTTAAATACATTTTTTTTTCTTTTTAATGACATAATTTTGCCCTCAAAATGCTAAAACAAGATCTATTTTACAGGAGCAAAATCAGGAAAATAAACTGTTTGAATTTTTATTTATTTTTGGGTTACATATTACAAGTTACAAAGTGGGGGAGGGATAACAACAGTAAGGTTTGAACCTTTGTTCTTAAGGTGCTAACAAGGAGCCATAACCACTGCTTTCTTCAGCTATTGGCAACTGGTTGAAGTTCTAACAAGTTATAAAATACTACAATTCATAAGTGAGTTCCACAAAATTTAAAGCCTAGACCAGCAAGCATATGATTGTAATAAAAAAATAAAGGAAATATTCAGATGCAAATTGTAAACCATACCCTGCGATCTTCAAGATCAGCGATGTCATCATCAACTTCATCTTCACTGTCTCTATCAGACATTACTTGGTCCATCTCCATTGGCTTCAATTAAACAATAAGACTTGTCAGTGCATACAGAGAAATAAGATTATTGACACAACATGGATATTCGTGATAAGATAATAGCAGATAGCTAAAACTGATCACCTGAACTCGGTGTGAGTGAAAGAATTGGCGTCTCAGCAGGAGCAAGCGGCTGTCAGAGAACATTTTGAATCGTTAAACATTTAAAATGTTAGCATGCCTAAACTTCAGTGAATTGGGGAGGTAAAAAACTTCTATTAACAAAAATGAAAGGAATATATTAAAGAAAAACCCTCAACAAAAATGAAAGGAATTGACTGAGGAAAAAAGTTGCCTTGGAGAACATACTTCCTAGGTTCAGATCGATCTACAGCTATTTTCCTTGTTTTTGCAGGAGGTGCAGCAATATCAGTTCCGGATACTGTTTTAATACAATCAGGGTCCAAAGGAGAATGAGCCATTGCAATTGAAACTCCTGGACCATCACAACTATTTGCAACTTGTGCAAGACACTCAGTTGCACTAGCATAATCAGAGCCATAGTTCTCCAGACCATTATATCCATTTTGCAAATCTTTCTCCAGAGGAACTGACTTGGAAGCCCTCTCACCTTCAGACAGTTGAATAGTTATGTCAATGAAAGGTTATTATTGAGTCATTTTTCTGGTGTTATTTACCTATAAGTTACAAAATTAAGCTGGTGACTTCAAGATGTAAAGCATTCACAGTTCACACACTATAAGTATAAGACTATGCACTAAACATAGAGATATATAAAAATGTAAGGACAAGTGGTACTAGAAAAATTACCATCATTCTCCAGAAAACCATTCTGCCTGTTTTCACTAACAATTTTGGGTGAGTCCATCTCCAGAAATTGTACACTGACATTCTTCACACCCTGCAGAGGGCTTGTAGACCTACGTCTTCGAGGTTTTGAGCTGCACATGCAATTCCTTTAACCACTGAACTGCCAGTATTTATTTCCAACAAGAAGGTTTCATTGCAATTGAAAGAAGCAAGATGTACCCAAAAATTTATACCCTACCAGAAGCAGAAAGTTTCTACTCGTGGATCTACTCCATTTGCCAAAGTCTGTAACAAGAATTTTTGGCAGGATATTAAAGTTTGAGAAGTCAAATCACGCTTTCTGCCTAGTCACAATCTTTTTTTTTTTTTGAAATAACACAATAGATTTTCCAAAACATAGAAAAGACAAAAAATGTGACAATGACATTTTATTTCCATTTTCAACCATGGTTAATTTTGAAAAACATTCCAACCCAAGTCAACAACCATCACTAGCACTTCTTCCCCGATGTCTAAAGCTAAAATATCTACTATCTTTGATGGCAGCAGGATTGCTACTTATTGAAATCTAAGCTTCCATGTGAATCTTGAAGGAACATAGAAGGAAAACTGTTACCTCAGATACTAATGAATCAATTTTCACTGAGACATTAACTGCTTGATACTCCTCTGTCACCTACAATATAAACATCTTTTCAATAGTCTTTCTGGAAAATCTCAATTGAGTGGCAAGTGACTTGACCATTTCAGCTACCAACCCAGAAGTCAAAGTTGAACAAGTCATGCGACGAGCACAAATGATATCGCAGACCCTGTGAACAAACATCAAGGTAGGCTGAGTGTCAAAAAAGCTTTTTGGTGCATAACATAGAATAGTTATCTATGAATAATAAAAATCAGAACAATTCCTGAATCCAACAAATAGCAATATGTAGAAAAAAGAAAAGAAAAGAAAAAAAATATTCGTACGAAATGAAAGTCATCCTATTACATGTAAATGAGTTTATCTTATCACATACAAGGAAATTTAATAAACACTCCATCCTCTTGTTTTCTTTAGATAAAGAGAAAATTGATATAATATGACTTCATCATCAAAATTATGAATGAAGCACTCAAAATAAGTGAAGACAACAGATGAGTATCCACCTTAAAACTTGCACATTGCATCAAGCAAAAAGGACAAGAGAAATCTTCAGTTACTGCAAATTTAAATGATTAAAAAGAACATGGCAATTAGAACTCAGAAAATCAACTTTAGCTATTAAAGGTTAAGTAAATATGATGTAAAATGCAGAATTCGGTACGGATAAAGAGATTAACCTTCAGTCTTTTGTAGCATATTGCCATAATCCTTATAGTTGAAAATTACAATTCCAGCCCTCAACCTACACAAACAGATTGGAGGTAAGTTAACAGCATAATAAGCGATAAAGAGACCTCATAATTGTTATACATAAATTTGCTTTCCTTTTTCCGGGAAAGATGTTTTTAGCTATAGACATGAAGTAGAAAATCAATGGAGCAATACACCAGCAAGCAATCACTATCAACTTTAGTTAGTAATTTGATGATATCTTTATTTCTGCTACTAATGATATTTTTACTTTTGGAAAATAATAAAAAATTCTGTTTTTCACAGTATTGTTTCAAAAAATTCCAGGGCATGGAGAGTTCCAGGATTTTGGAACTGTCTCAGGGCATCTGTCTTATACACAATTCTTCTAGGGCTAAATCTTCCCAACTGCAGCATCAAATTCTTCATCATGCTACAACTTGGACCCAAATCTCATCGAGAAACTTACCTAAACAACAAAGATTCACTTTCCCCTTATAACAAATTTAATTGTGAATGAGACACTTCAATTCAAACATCAAATAATCATCAAGGAATATTGCTACTTTTCAGAAGCAGGAAATAGAATAGAAACGTATATTTCCCATTAACTAACTGTACTTGTCAGCCTTAATCACATAATCCTTACTCAAGGACATTATTATGATTATTTCAAATATATAAACTTAAAAGTTTTAAACTAGGAGAAAAATTGAAACAGATGGTTACTGGCAAAAGTAATACGCTAATATCATACTTCAGGGAAATAAGACTGATAATATTCAAAGCATTACTTCAGAGACCAAAGCACATATTAAAAGGGAAGTTCATACCTCCTTTTACGCCTCGCCTGTATTTTGTATTTCAGACATCTTCGAAGAAATGAAGGCTGAAGCAGAAAGTGATATTTGATTATAAAGTAGACTGACCCGAAAAATGTTGCCCCATCAGGCCAAAAACAGTAGATAACCATGCTCAATTCATCAAACTGAGGTTGTGCATTTACATGACTTATACGAGAAAGATTAACTATAGAATCTATTTGACCTAAAAAAAAGAATGCATTAACAAGAATTCCCAAATAGTGCAAATAGTAGGTTCTCTTGGACACAAAAAACACATATGTAAAAAGATTTCCTAGGGTAAAACAGATCAAATATGGAGATGCATGTTCAGTAAGAAAAGCATAGCATTACATTGTGTGAAGCACGGCAACGAAGAATATTGTACAATTCAACAGGCTTGCAATATACTAAGAGATTCTCTACAGCTGTATCTGTCTCCTCTGCAGACAAATGCAAGCATGAATTTTGGCGGCACATGACCTGCAATCCAAAAAATCACATCCTCATCCTCACATCAGCAATCTATATCAAGGTAATAAGAAAAAAGAAAACACGCATTGACACTATGATTTTCACCCTACGCAATAGAGAGCAGTCATACATATCGAATCAATCTTTTGAAAAATCCATGCAGATTAACAATCAAACAGCCAAATAAGCCAAAACAACTTGGATTAAATTTAATTATCGCAAATGAAAATAATGAAGATGAATATAGAGTTGACCAAGTCAAATTTGACATGGATGTTAATACAATGGTTGGTTTACCCCAATGCAGATGTCAACATTTCTTTAGCATAAAAATCTATATCAGCTCCTGGTAGTATAATAAATTCGCAATTGGCAACAAGTTAAACAGCAAAACAATGTTTCCATTTCGAATTTTTACACAAAAGGTGAACCCGAGCTCAAACAATAATTCATAAACCAAATGCTACAATTTTACCTAGAAAATCTCCCGTTTTGTTGTTCTCTTGCATACCTAAATTTAAACGAAAGACGAAACGAAGACATCTAAACACCTAATCAATTCTACGACAAGGAAAACATCACGATTCAATTATAAGCTAATATCAGAAACCCTAATTCATCAACAAATATATATATATATATATATATAAGAATTTATTCCTAAATTAAAACTGATAAAAAATTAATTAAAAAACAATAAATAATACGTGTAACCGTAATCCAATTTCATGAAACAAGAAAAAAGAAATTAGCCTACCTCCATACCTAGAGAACATAGAAATATAAGTCAAAAATTGAACGTAAAAAATGGTCAAAATTTGTTAGACAGGTTAAAATAATTGATGAAGAGGACAAATTAGAATATAAATTATATAATTTTTGTGACTATATAAAACGACATAAAAGCTTTTTTTTGTATTTTTATATACCAGAGATAAAAATTGAATGTATCGACGGATCTGGAAAGTCGCCGGAAAATTTGGAATTGGCGGTTTCTGAATAGTAGGCGAAGTGGAAGGAAGGGGAAGGAGAATTTTTTATTTTATTTTTTATATAAAGAGAAAAAAGGGGATCCAAAAGGAAAATAAAATAAATATAAATAAAAGAAAGTTTGTTAGGTTGCTTTTAACGGGAAAATTTTACGAAGCACAATGATTGTGATTTGTTTTGATATTTGGATTTAGCGAAAATGTGGAGAGATGGGAAAGGTTATTGGGTTATGGATGGGATTGGATTTGGTTTGGTTTGGCCCAAATAGTGTTATGGATCTTCTTTGATTTTCTAATGGTTCAAATCCATTTATATTGTTTTAATGAATGATATATCTTTAGTGTTGGTTTTATGGTCCATGAATATTAATTTTTTCGGGATTTGTTGATGCTCTTCTCAATAATGTCTAAAGTTCAAACCTAAGTTTTCTTTCTAACAGTGCAGTGCTTCTTACCGTTACAGTTATAAATATTTAATAATAGAGTTATCGATTAAGTATTAACTTGATTGGTATGGGCATTATTACCAATGCAGAAGAATATGGGCGCGATTAACAATCTAGATGATTAAATGATTAAAACTTAAAACAATCTAAATTTGAAATAAGCTGAAAAAAAAATCTAAACCTAGTACTCGAAATAATCTAAATTCGAAATGACCCAAAAATTTTAAAGTCCAACCCAATTGAGGGTTCTATAACACCCTTGTTATATGAAATTACAATCTCTTTTATGATTAATATAAAAGTAATAATGCTACATTTAGTAGAAATATTATTTTTCAATATGTCTTAATACATGAGTTAGCACTAAATTAATTTCGTTTAGTAATATTTAGCCACTTGCTTTATTTATTTTAAGCGAAGAGAAGGAATTTGTTTTATTAAATTTTTATTCATTTTCTAATTTAAAATTCAAATTTATATTAGGATAAACATTAAAACTATATATAAACTTATCTAATTAAACAAAAATTTCAAATAATTCCAAGATACTAAAAATCTAATTTTTAACCTTTTGTCCGAAAATTTTGAAATACAATAAAAATATATTTAAAATTTTCACACAATTTATCTCGATTCGATTCCAAAATTTTTGGGATATTACACATTTTTTCTTATTATATTAACATGGATGGACCATTGATTTTATTATATCTTTTAGACATGGAATAAAAGCAAACAGAAAGTACATTTTTTTCCAAGTTGAGGAATAAATTTAGGTAAAGTTTTGAAATTATTATTATCCTCCATTTTAGTTGACCAAAACATTTATATTTTAACTTGGAATAGGTAAAGTTGCTACTTTTTTCTCATTGACATTCTCACATTCAATATTCAAAAAAATATAACTTAAAATATTTGTTGGCACCAAAGATTAGAATTCAATTACCAAAAAGAATTTAGGGTTGAAATTCTCTTATTATCTCAATTTGTGATATGTACCCAAAAAATACATTATGAAAAAAGAGTACAATATAAGAAATGAGAGATGAAAGGGTTAAGGGTTTGTAGGTTTCGATCCTCTTAAAATAGAAATTTGTGTTTTAATTCTCATAAAAATATATAATTTAATTTTATTTCAAAATTTTTTAACTTTATCCAACTTTATCCCGACAAGATTTAAACTCGTTTCATTTGAATCGTACCTAATAAAAGATCTAACCAAAAAATTATACTCTTATAAGATGATTTTAATAAATAAAAATTAGAAAAATCTAAGAAAATAAAGGATTTTATCAAATGGAGGAAAAAGCCTTCATATTTTCTTAATTCACATTTATGGCAAATAATTTAATTAGTTATAACTTTAGTGATTAGAAAAATATTAAACTTTTTCTCTTCAAATTAAGCTATAACTGAATCTAATAAAGATTAAATAATGATGACTTCAAGCTCAATTCAATTCAAAACTCAAGAAATATTAATATTGTTTAGACTATAATGTATCTTTTGAATCTTGAACTTTGTAAGGCTCGATGAAACCCTTAAACCAACCCCAAGATTAATTAATGACCTTAAAACTTTAAAATTACATACATATTATTTAGGGATGGTAATTTAAATTGTGAATTTGAATATTTGTAAAAATTAGTCATTTTATAAGGATTTGGATATTGTAGATTTAGATAATATTCGGATTTTAAAATCATAATCCAAATAGATACATTGAATTTTCAGTGTTTGAATATGCATTGCTTATTTGAATAACGGACTTGTTACAAAATGCTTATAGTTTAGATTTTATATATAAAAATAATTTTAGTGAATTAATTAGATATCCAAAAATGAGTGAAAATTTTGAAGTTATTATTTTTGCATATTCGAATATCAAACATAGAATAATATTTAATTTAGATTGAGATTTGAATAATAATATTTAGATGATTTACGGATAATAAAACATATTCAAAATTTTAAACAAATTTCTTGATTCAAATTCATATTCGGATAATTCAAAAATACAAATATCCAAATCATTATCATTCCTCACATGATTTGAAGTTGTATGAATACCAAATATATTCCCCAAAATTAATCAATTCATTAAGCTAAAGTTTTCAAAGCCTATCTCTCACTTTCAAAAGTCTATAACTTCATTTTGATACTCCCTCTCACTTTCACACATAAAATTAAAAGGAAAAAGAGAGAGAGAGAGCGCTATTGGGTATTTTATATACAATTTAATGCAAAAATGCCTATTGAAAGTCATACCAAAAGGGATATATAGGTTTTACTCTAAGGCAATTAAAACATTGACCAACTTTTTCTAATACCTACTAAAGCATCCATTTTTTTTATTTGTTAATTATATCAAACAAATTTTATTTTACTTTGAAATAGAAAAGCTGCTTGCTACGTCTTCACATGTGGGGCATTTTGTGCATACAATATTACTCTTTTTTGACTATATCTTAATCCAAAATATAGTCATTTTCCCATTTTTTTAAGTTGAATTTTGTTTTGTCTAAAATTATAATCACACGCACAAAGTTGGTATGAGATTGATAACGGTTTACACCGTAGTGTTGAGAGTTATATATTATTGTTTTAAAAATTTTTAAAAAAATTTAGAATGTTTGAATAGAGATAATTTAACTCGAGTTTTTTAGATTTTAAAGTATTTTGTCTAGTCAATTATAAAATGTGAGCTTCGAGATACAAATATCTCAATTATCAGTTAAATCATGTTTGACCTCCAATACGTGCATTTGGACGTAATTAAGAGGTTTGTTGTTTGCTAAACAGTATAGAAGTGGGTGTCATGGCAATTGGTGTTCCTCCAAATGCTGCACCTATAAGTGGTAAGTATTTGATTTAGGGATAGGGTGACCATATGTGGCGAGGCGGTTCCTTTAGGCGAGACAACCCTTCGTGGTTATGAATACGTTAACCGTGATGAGATCTACTTGGGCAAAGTGATTCCTTAGTCATGGTTGGTCAAGCTCCTCCATGCACTCATCTTTAAGCAAGGTGATTTGCTCCGGCTATTTGTGGATGTTTGTTTCGCGAAATATAAGATTATTTTTAGTAATAGGATTATCAAAATGTAAATTTTTTTAACATATTAACAAGGCGTGTACATTATCATGTTTGGTTCATTTGATTGGAATTTAAGATTTTGATGTTTAATTGATGGAATATAAGATTATTTAAAAGCACATTTTATAATTGCATCATCACATTTTAATAAAACCCATAGCTTTACCCCAATTCATAAATAAGAAGATAATGCGCTTCAGCGCACTTAAATCTATATCCTCTTGCATGAACAACAATGCTCATGCTAATTGAACTAAGATTCAAACGAAAAATAATTAAGTATACATATATTCAACAATCTTTTGAGCTAATAATAACAAAAATACTATGTTATAAATATGAAAGTTTGAATTCGATTTTAAGTAGGATTCTTTCTATCCCAATTATAAAAGAAATTAAGTATAACATGTGTTCCATACTCTTGTGTAATAATGGACTTCAGTGGAAAAAAAGTTATAAAAAAAATGGATAACTTTCTTTATTATTAGAAGAATAATTAAATAAAGACAAATTAGGGAGCTTAGCACGAGGAGCATGCTTCAATTATTTTATTTAAATGAAAGAAAAAAAATGGAATGTACAAACAACAAAAGTCTAATGCATGTAATAATGATAAATATTAGTATGTATCATGCACATGGTTTGTATGTGAATTAGGAGACATGAAATTGTGACTTGATGCCTTCAAATTAAAGTTTATTAGGCATATAAGCTACTAAAATTGTTTTTTTAAGGTATAATTATATTACAATTTCAATTAAAATGATTAATTATAAGTATTAAACTGTGTAATTAATTTAGTAATTATGAAACTTAGTTTTGTTAATTAACTATAACGAGAATACATATGGAGCAAAACCCACATATTCAGCAATAATTAGATCACATGAAAGTTATTGGGGCTATCAAGGAATCGTTGTCGAAGCGGTCAAATTTAGCAATAATCAGATGCATAACTCAGGTTTTGCAGAATGTGGAGAATTGGTCAATTGAACATGTCCCTAAAGAAGAAAATGTTGAAGCTGATCGTATTGCCAAGTTGACTTCTGATAGGGAAGAAGGCTTACAATTATATGTAGCTGATCGTAGTTCACGACAAATGCAAGGGGAAGACAATCACTTTAGGCCCTTAAAATGATAAAATTTCTTTCTAAATCTCCTGAAAAATTATAAAATAATTAATTTTTTATCCTTAAGAAAGTATTTTACACATTAATATAGGGTGAGACTTATTGGGACCTTTGCAATTGAATTAAGACATCATTGGTTATGTGTTACTAAAATTCAATGGTGAAATTAGAAGAGGTCTTTTGAGTATTTGTAAAGTTTTAAATTAATTTAATGATAAAATTTTATTTCAGTCTTTTCTAAAAGTTAAAATTTAATTATGCTCTCTCTAAAACAAAAATTTTAATTTAATCCCGTGAAAATAATAAAATTTTACATCGATATAATAACAAAATTACATTTTAACTCTCTCAAAAATTTATAATTCAAATTTAACTCCTCCACAAAAAATTCTAATTTCACCCCAACTAAATTTATCTAATCACGAGCTTCAAAGAGAAAACCTATTAGAGAAAATAGAGCTACGTGAATTTAGATTTTATTAAAAGTATAAAAACTTATATTATGACGTTTAGTTTTTTTTTTCAAGTATCCGTGTTCAAACACATATTCAAATATAAGTATCTGCATATATTTTTAAAAATTAAATCTTAAATTTCATTTTTATATGTGTAGTGTGAAAAAAATTCTTGAAAACCATATATATTTATAATGGAAAATGTACAAATATTTTTTGTCTCTTTCGTATTTCATAAATTTTCAAACTTTGTTGTGTAGTGAAAATTTTCTGGTATTTTTCTTTTCTTTCCCACTTAACGTCATACGAAGATAATGCACATTTCATTACTATTTTTTATGTATAGTTATTGAAAAAGTTCAATTTTTATTTGTTAAAAATATAAATAAATATTTTTTTATATATTCTTCATATCTATTTTATGGTTCATATTTTTCGTTATCTCATCTAACAATATCGTCTTCAAAATTTAAACTTACGTTCTCTCATTTAGAGTGCAGCATGCCTCAGCAGCATGCCTCATCGTTACGCTTAACACTTTTAATTCTCAATTTAATCGATTTGATCTACCAATTCGATATAGTTTTCACATTAATCGTAATATGTATATAATAGAAATGGAAATGAGAAGGAACCTTCATAATTTTAAAACAATGTTTTACAATATCGGCAATCATAAAGTTCAAACACATCCGCCATGCCACTCCAAATTAGCCCACGTAATTATATTGGCCAACTTATAACCAAAAAAATGTATGAATTTGTCTATACCATACACCATATTGACCAATTAATCAAACAATACATATAACGTAAAATTCATCTAAGATAATCATTCTCACGCCATGATAGCATCATCAAAAAAGGGTAAATTTACAATGGAGATCCTTATATTAAGAATCATATTGTATCATTGTACGTTAGATCAAAGAGTAAATTGGCCCTTTCTATTAATATTCTCATCTATATCTACTATTAAAAACTGATGTGGTTGACGAAAAACTAAACAATTACACGTGATGTGCCACGTGTACCTCATGATGATATATAGGGACCAGTTTTTAACAGTAAAAATAGATAAAATTTTTAACAGAATGACTGGTTTGCTCTTTGGTCTAATATAGATAGACTAATTTGCCCCTTTTTTTTTTAGTAAAGTGGGTAAAATGCAATCTGACTCTTAATACAATGGGCTTCATGATACTTTTTCCTCAAAAGGCTTCCATTTAAATAGATTATGTGACATTTTTAAAATAAAAAGAATCTTCGCGTAACTAATATTACAAGCGTGGAAGGCCAAATGAGTAAATAAAAAAAAAATTGAATCTAGGATTGTAAGGTTTTCAATTCTATTTTTAGGGTTTATAAGGTTTTTCAACACTATATCAAAAGTCGATACTATGTCTTTTTCTTACTTGACTTCCACGTAGTTTTAAATTTTTTTTGTTAAAATTTTTAAATCGCTAAATAATCCGATTGAATGAAAGTTATTTGATAGTTTTCTCGGTTGGATTTCAATTGTTAAATCAAAATAATAGAGACTATAAATTCTTGAAATTAAAAATAAAAACTGATTTTCAAATTTACAAAGAGTATAGGGATCAAAATCACAATTAACCCATAAATATATTAATGTTCGTTTAAAATTTAAAGATTAAAAATATCCACTATTTGACCGGAATTGTTTTGTTTTTATTACTTTCAATGTTTCAACAAATAGAGCTAATTCCATGTTCAACCTTTTACTTCATTCAATTGGTTACATATACACACAGATATATATATATATATATATATATATATATATATATATACTGCAAAAAAGAAGACGAGAGAAATATAAATATAGGTCAGATGATTATATGTGTTGGACCATTTAAAAGTAATGTAAATAGATGAAAATTTTATCAGATGGTTTTGTTTTTAATCTAAAATATAAGGATTAATTAATTAATTAATTTTAAATAAAAGGACCAAAATATAAGGTAAACTATACAATAGTCACCCAGCTATAATTTTATTTATTTATTTTAGATATCCAAAATAAAAAAGTTTGCAATTTAAGCACCTACGTTACATAGTCGATCTTTTTGGCCACTCTCGTTGAAATCACAAACGACAAGTTGACGTGGAAATTAAAAAATCGGTATAATAACAAATTTAGCTTTCAACTTTTACAAATTATAATAATTTAGTCATAATTTTAAAAATTAACCCTAAAAAATTTATAAATCGTCTCAATTTGATTATAATTCTAAAAAACCAAAGAATTATATAAAAATACATAGGTAGTTTCAATAAAATATAATAATAAATTTAAAATGAATAAATAAATATTTTTAAAATATAATAATAAATATTTATTTATTTTATATATTTCTTTAAAAAATTTTAGAATTAGGATCATTTGTAAATTTTTGAGGTTAATTTTTAAAATTATAACTAAATTGATATAATATGTAAATTCGAGGGCTAAATTTATCATTATACTAACTTTTTAATTACCACATCAGCTTGTTGTTTATGATTTTAACGAAACAACCAAAATGACTGAACTATATAATATGAGTGCTTAAATTACAAGCTTTTAAATACTTAAAATGAATTTTTTTCTTTTTTTAATTGCCTCATTATCTGTATAATTTAGCTTTTTAAAAGGAAAACCGCATGGTCAAAACTTGCGTTGATATATGCTGGTATTTCATTCTTTTATATAAATATATATGTAAATACTATATTTTCCATGAGATGACCTTTGATATGTTCAAAATAATAATAATAATAATAATAATAATAATAATAATAATAATAATATATTATTATTATTATTATTATTTAATATTATTAATAATATTAATATCAACAATAAACCGTATTTGAATATATAGTTGGGTCAACCTAAATATTGACTAGTTTCTTCCCACAGCTATTATGATTATACATATACATATACATATACATATACATATACATATCCATATCCATATCCATATACATATGTATATAAATATATAACAATTTTTATTAATTTTTATTATATTGCAACATTGATATTAGAATAATAATAATATTACTATTAAACTTTAAATTATTTTTTTTTGAATTTTCTTTTACTCACAATTTAAATTATTTTTATTTTTATTTTGTACATATCGAATATATGTTGTTATTATTAATTTGAAACTATACGTTTTATTATTTGTTATATGTTTTTTAAACATATACTTATATTTTATTAATAATGTCGTTGATTGAGTTGATGTCGCAAGTCAATTCGATATCAACTTAAAAAAGACAATACTATGATAAACAATTGGAGTGCTTTTAATGTTAATATGATATATTTACCTATTTAAAATTTCATTTTACTCACAATTTAAACTATTTTTTATTTTAATTTCGTTTATATTGTATATGTGTTATTATTAGTTTCAAACCTTACGTTTTATTATTTACTATATATTATTTCTAAATGTGCACATTTATTTTAAATGTGTAATTTTCAGTATAGAATTTCAAGTGTCAATAAAAAACTTTGTTGCTAAAAAATAATATTATTTTTATTAAAAAAGAAAAAAGAGAGTATAGTATAAAAAACAAAAGGGATAAATATCAAAGCTATACAAGAACTTTGATCCAATGTGCAATGTCTTACATGAACTTTAATTTTATGTGATTTTATACATAAAATTTTGATTTAGCTCAATTTTCAAAATTACTAACAATATTATCAAATTAATATTATTTTACGTTGATATATTGCATATACATACAATTATATTAATCTAATATGAAAATAAATGTATGTATTCAATTTTTTAAATGTGTACAATCAAGGGTGGAGCTAGGGGGCTAGTAAGGGTTCCAACCCTTAAAATGAAAAAATTCCCTTTTAGCTCCTTTATGATTTATAAAATTTTAAATTATTAATGATAAAATTACACTTTGACCCCTCAAAATGATTAAAAATTTGATTTAATCTTTAAAAATTATAAAGATATAAGCTATTAAAATGGTAAAATTATATTTTACTATCGTAAAAATATACAACTTAATTCTAGCCCTTCAAAAATATTTTGACTACGCCCAGTGGCGGAGCCAAGGGGGGTTGGTAAGGGCCCTAATCCCTCTAAAATAGAAAATTTTCTATTTAGGCCCTTTATAATTTTAAAATTTTAAATTAGTAATGGTAAAATTACACTTTAGCCCCTCAAAAAAATAAAAATTTAATTTAATCCTTTAAAAATTATAAAGATATAAACTATTAAAAATGGTGATATTGCATTTTTATTATCGTAAAAATATACAATTTAATTCCGCCTCAAAATATTTTTTAACTTCACGCTATATAAAATTGAATCAAAATTAAAATTTTATATATACATATAAACCATAATTTAAATTTAATATATATAATTACATCAAATCAAAATTTATATACAAAATTACAAATTAAATCAAAATTAATATATAAATTTGATATTCTATCCTAATAAAAAAATGTAAAAATCAGTGGGTGTGGGATTTAAGTTCAGATTAGAAATGCGTTCACAAATTCACAATTTCTTTGACTAATTATTACACGTACACGGCTACACTACGGTTTAGTTTACCGAAAAAAGTCAACAACAAAAAATCTAAAGTAAAAATATTTATTGTGAAAACACTCTTGAAGAGTAAAAAAGGGGCAGCAGCTTTAATTTTAATTGAAAAATTTTGTTTATGCCCCTTCAGTCAATTCAACTCCATAAATCAATAAATAAATAAATAAAATGCTAACTCCCGTTTCCATTTGGTCGCCGACTTTTCTTGAACTCCGTAAAGCTTTCAAGGATTAATATAAGAAATGGTCAATCTCTTTATTCTAACCCATAAAACATTTCCTATTTTCAGTATTGCCATTGGAACATTATTTCATTCGTCCTACATTTGTGGATTCTGATTCCCAAAAAAAAGAAATACCAACCAATTAGAACTCAAATTCAAATAAGTTAATAACCCTTAAACGAAATTGACCCGAATTATGAAAAATTTAAACTCGAGATAATTTAAATTTAAAATAATTTAAAATTAAAAGAATTTGAACAAATAATCTAGAATTATGTAAATCTCGTGAGGGCAAAACTTGAAACGATCTAAACATAAGATTACTTAATTAAAAATAAAAACACTTAAAATGATTCTAGCTAAAACAAACTTGAATCGAAATAATAAAAGGTTTTAAATACCTATCGATTCACATGTCTATTATTTATTCAAATTTTCGTATTAGTTCTTTATTATAATTAAGGCGTGATTTTGTTGTAAGTATTATGAGAAAATAAAAAAGTAATATAGTATTATTAATGTAATAATATAAATATTGAAAGTATCATAATTTAACTTAATGAACTTGATCACAATATCATTCAAGTCCAAATTGAAATTTCAAAAAGCAATGTTTTAAAATCGGACTATTACTTTAGTTAGTTAGATTATTGATTATTGAGTCAATCGGTTTGGCGTTAATCTAACACTAATTAAATAAATGATTTAAAATATTTAAAGTTTATAAATTGATTTAACTGGTTCAAACGTAGATTTTTATCCTAATTTTTAATTTTTTTATTAGTTTCGTTCGATTTACTCGAAAATCGATTTAATCTCTTTATTATTTGAGATAATATATCATTCGATTTCTAAACTAATAAATTTGACAAACCGATCCAATCTAATTCCAATTATACAATGGAAAGATACAAAAACTAAAAGGAGAAAATTATTTTAACTTAACAATTTTACATACTAATAAAAGACTTTTATTTCATAAATGGAAGGTTGTTTATGTAATTATGAAGTAAATGGGAGGGTATTCATTGAAAATGTTATTCTATAAATACTGTGATTGACGTGTTCCATCCTACTCGGTTCTTACTTTAGCTGTTTTCAGGAAGTTGCTTTCGTTTTCCTCTTTCATTGGCTTCTTCATGCAGATCGGTGTTAACTCGACCGTCCCGGCTCAGAACTTGCTCGTTTTCCAATCCAAACGGGCAAGCTTCAAGTGCCGGAAATCACCTCTTAACTCATTGTCTACTGAGTCAACTCGGAAACATCTTTCCAACCTCGAAAAACTCCTTCAGAAAACGAACCAAACCGACTCAGACCAAGTTACCAAACCCCTCACAAATGGGTCTATTAGTATCAAACGTAAGGGTTTACTCGAAGGGCTGAAGCTTTGGGATATTAAACCGGAAATGAAAGCCGCCGAAGAAATGTCACCGAGTCACTTGAATCGGCTTCAAAGGCTTTTATCGAAAACCATGGAGTATTCTCCGAGGAACAATCTCGGTTCACGTTGGAGAGAGTATCATGGTTGTAATGATTGGTCCGGTTTACTTGACCCGCTCGATGAGAATCTCCGGCGAGAAGTGGTTCGATATGGGGAATTCGTTCAAGCGGCTTACCATGGTTTTCATTCAAACCCGGCCATGCCGGTCGACGAAGCTCCTTTACCGAGACACGTGGCGTTGCCTGATAGGTCATATAAGGTGACGAAGAGCCTTTATGCGACGTCGTCTGTTGGGTTACCGAAATGGGTTGACGATATGGCTCCGAATCTTGGGTGGATGACCCAACGATCTAGTTGGATCGGATTCGTAGCGGTTTGTGATGACCGGCGAGAGATTCAACGTATGGGAAGGAGGGATATTGTTATTGCTCTACGTGGAACCGCTACGTGTCTTGAATGGACCGAGAATTTTAGAGCTCAATTGGTTCGAATCCCGGGTTCAGACGACTCGAACGAACGGGTTGAATGTGGGTTCCTGAGCTTACACGAAACACGTGGAGCTCACGTGCCTAGCTTAGCTGAATCAGTTGTTCAAGAAGTACAGAGATTGATAGAAATGTATAAAGGTGAAACCTTAAGTATTACAATCACAGGGCATAGCCTTGGGGCTGCACTATCTCTTTTAGTTGCTGATGAGATAAGTTCATGTGCACCTCAAGTGCCGCCGATCGCGGTCTTTTCATTCGGAGGGCCTCGGGTCGGTAACAAAAACTTCGTCCAGCGCCTTAATCAAAAAAATGTTAAGGTATTACGAATTGTAAATAATCAAGATCTGATCACTAGAGTTCCGGGTGTATTTATTGGCGACAATAACTCATGGGCATATACCCATGTCGGGACGGAATTGAGGGTTGATACTAAAATGTCGCCTTACTTGAAACCAGATGCTGACATAGCATGTTGTCACGATTTGGAGGCTTATTTACATTTGGTGGATGGTTTTTCATCGTCGAATTGTCCTTTTAGGTCGAATGCGAAGAGAAGTTTAGTGAAATTGGTTAATGAACAAAGATCAAATGTGAAACAATTGTATACACACAAGGCATTAAGTTTGAACCTTGATAGGGATAGGTTAAATGTCCCTATACCTAGTTGTTTGCCTAGCCCATCTCGATAATGCAACAAAAAAAAAATGAAAAAGATAAAACCTTGCACATATGTGACCATTCATCCATGTCTTTTTATGGCCTTTGCTTTTCATTGGACTGTATTTGTAATTTTTTTTTGGTTGGTGCATGGTGCTATGACATTAATGCCTCTCTAGGGTTTCACCGGACCTACACCTCAATAGATTCTAGTGTCATCGTACTAGATATTGTGTTTGATGGTTGTTGTAGCCGATGATTCGACTTTGGGTCCTCTTTTGGTTGGTGGTCTAGCCGGTGCCATAACGGCTCCAGCATTGGTTTTTTG
The DNA here is from genome assembly GCF_025698485.1 of Gossypium arboreum. Lineage (NCBI taxonomy): Eukaryota > Viridiplantae > Streptophyta > Magnoliopsida > Malvales > Malvaceae > Gossypium > Gossypium arboreum. The sequence goes on along the minus strand of NC_069070.1, from coordinate 1,171,241 downwards.
GGGCTTCACCGTGGCATGGCTTACACTAGAGGCAGCCATTCAGTTGGACTAGTTGCAATAGCCTCTCTCTTTGTTCCTCAATGCTCTCTCCCTCTCCTTTTTTCCAGCTTGGTGGCGAAAAGATGGTTGCTAGGGTTTTTGGGGACTGGATTTGGTTAGGGTTTTCTTGTTGTATTTTCCTAGGATTTTAGTTTTTTTTTTAAACTGCATCCAAAGTTACTAAACTATTAGTAGGTTTGCATTTTGATCACTTAGCTCTAAAAAGTTGAAATGCAGTCACTGAACTATTTAAATATTTTCATTTTAGTTACTAGGCTGTTAAAATAGTTGTTGTATGGCATGCTCTGTTCACATCGCCTGCACCCATTAAAAGCTCTCATTTTCCTTCTCTTTTACAATTCAATTTTATTCATGAAACCACTTTGAATGTCACAAATATGTGAACCAAAATCTAAATTGCTTTCTTCTCCAATCTCTGATATTGATGTTAGATCAACTTAGATCTAAGGTATGTTTTTTTACTTGTTGATAAGTACCGATCTACTGCACCGATCGTCAAATCATAGCTTGGAGCTCACTAGTCGGACTTTAAAAAAAAAGCACTTAATATCCCAATAATTTAAATAAAACCTTTCGAATAATTTAACAACTTAAATGAACTTTCGAATAGTTCAATGTCCATTTTATAACTTTATTAAGTTGAGTGACCAAAATGTAAACTTAATAATAATTTAGCACATTGGATGTAATTTACCCTTTTTTATCCAAATGTTTACAAGGAAAATACTGCTTTTTCACCATCACTCCTATTTTTGTACAAATGCAGTAAAAAAAATGGAATACAATTAAAGAATAAAAAATTAGCAGAGTAAAATTGCACAAAAGAATTGAGCAAAGTCAACCACCTTCAGATCAAAAAGCATTAAATAGGCCTAGTTTTTACTACATGCAACAAAAAGAAACACTAAGGAAACATCATAAGCCCTCTCTCTATAACTAGTTTTCTTTAAGAAGAGCAACAACCGGAATTCGTATTGATGGGCTGTCCCCGAATCTGCACGGTCGAAGGTCGAGCGTTGTTCATGGACGGTTGGCTTGCCATCCTGTAAAAAACCGTAAAGAGATCAGTACCGTTAAACTTGAAAAATGAGAGTGAATGTGACTCTGTGCGCTCGCCCGTGTGTGCATGTACCTATTCTTGATCGAAGCAGTCATGGCCATGAAAGCGTCTTCGACGTTAGTGGCATTCTTAGCACTTGTTTCCATGAAAGGTATCCCGAGTTCATCTGCGAAAGCCTGTAGGAAGGAAAGCGAGTTCTGATACCTAAAGCTGATATCAATTTTCGACATGTGTTCGAGAAGTTTACCTTAGCTGCCTCGTAGGAGACAACTTTTTTGGCCGATAGGTCACATTTGTTCCCGACTAAAACCTTGTTCACATTCTCGGTGGCGTAGCGGTCGATTTCGTTTAACCATTGCTTCACATTGTTGAAACTCTCTTGGTCTGTCACATCGTAAACGATCTGTCGAGTATGCAACCGACATGAATATAATCGTGCGTAAAGAAAATAAGGGAGTGAAAGTGTAAATAAAATCCGAAATATGCAACTTACAATGATGCCATGAGCCCCACGATAATAGCTGCTAGTGATTGTCCGAAAACGTTCTTGGCCAGCAGTGTCCCACTGTATATTTAGAAACAAGCAAGAAAAGGAAATCAATAATCAACAATGATTAAAACAACTAGAAAAGATATTTTGAACTCGAAATTGAACTAAACCTAAACATCATACAACTTGATTTCATCATAAAAATCAACAAGCAGAATTCAAATATAATTTAAAATTAATTAGAATGATCCAAACTCAAAATGAGTTGAAGAAGTAATCGAAAAAATGACCTAAAATCAAGATAACTTTACTCAAAAAATCCACATAACAAACCTAAATGACCAAAGCATAAACCCAAATACCTGAAGATTTTAAATGGTTAATGCACTATTTGTAGCTTGAACTTAGCAAGTATTCCTACGTCAGGGCTTAAATTTTTTTTTTATTTTTGTCTAAGTTAGTCTTGAACTTTGCAATTATACTAACATTGGGGCCTAAACTTTTGTCTAAGTTAGTCCCAATATTTACTTAAAGAAAAAGTTGACAAAAGAAAGTTCAAGCCCTAACAATAGAACAATTGCCTAGTTCAGAGTCCAATATGCGAATAATTATTTAGTTCAAGCACTATTTTGGACAAAAAAAATCGACACAATTATAAAAACTATTGCCAAGTTCAAACCTCAAAAAATGATTTAACCCAATTTTAAAATATGAAATATTTCGATCCAAATTTCAGCCTATTCCACTCAATTAACAGGTCTAACTAGAACTATAAGAATGAACCCACTATCCAAATAGGTAAATTTAGAGATTCAAACCCCAATTGAAATATGAAAGCATAGGTAGCGAATTTAAAGACATACAATTTGGAGTTTGATGGTTTTTCCATCTTGTTCCACGGTACGGATTTTCTGCATATTGGAATAAGATTTCCAAATTAATTCACCATTTAAATGCTTAAAAATAAACAAACGAATGCTTACACATATACTTGAGATGATACTTACGAAGTCGACACCGATGGTACTGATGTAACTTTCCAGATATGAATCATCCTGCTCAGGGGTAAAGTCATAAAATATTTTAAGAGATCGAAGTTAAATTGTAATTTTTATAATAGTAAAGGTACAATTTCATCATTTTAATAGTTTATATATTTATAATTTTAAAAGATTAAATCAAATTTTATCATTTTTAAAGAGACTAAAATGTAATTTTATTTTTACTAATTTAAAATTTTAAAATCACCTAAATATATAATTTTCTATTTTAAGTACCTGAACCTCCTAAGCTATACGCCTTTCCCCAAAAATGAATCAAAAGAATCAAAGCTGTACTAAATCACTAAGCTAAGATTTAAAAAAAAAAAAAAAAACCACTTACAGAAAACCTCAAAAGTAAACATGATTTCCCAACACCAGAATCTCCGATAAGCAAAAGCTTAAATAGATAATCACTGCCATTTAAACAAACAAACAATATTCAAGATATTAAAAGAAGGAAAAAAAATCAAAAATTTAATATATCGCTAAAAAAAACCTCTCCAATCTCTCTCAATTTCGATATTGAGGGTCCTTTCAAAAAAATTAAAGCAATTTAATTCCTATCAACATCGATTGTACTTAATTGTGATTGATGTAATAACAAATTTAACTCTCAAAATTTACATATTCTATCAATTTGGTTCTGATTTAACAAATTTATCCCTCAACGTTGCAACATTTGTGTAAATGTTGAGGCTGAATTCGTTAGACTTTTTAGAATTAAGACCAAATGACAAAATATGTAAACACTGAAGGCTAAATTTGTTATTATGTCAATCAAAACTATGTAAATTAATAGAAGACATTAACGCCAAGATTAATGGTTATTAATTGCTCACTTTTAAAATTGATAGAATTAAATTGCTTTAATTTTTTAATTGAAAATGACCAATTTACTCAATTTCGAACTTGAGAAGAACTAGAGAAATTTTTTATTGGAGTTTATTTATAGAACAACAAATTCACGAAGTTCACAATTTATTTATTTAGAATTAAACATAGAAACTATATATAAGTTCTAAAAAGTATTTCACTTCTTATAATCACATTTCGTTTTTACTAAATTAAATTGGATCGTTCTTTATTTTATAGAACTAGCGAATTAAGTTCTATAAAATTACCCTAACAAATAACGTTTTTTAACTATCTCATTATAGATTCTGATCATATTTGTTTTTTCTGACATAATGTCTAAAACTACCCATAGCCCCTTCCCAACCCATAAATAAGAGGATAATGCATTTTAGCATACTCGAACCTACGTACTTTTACATTGACAACAATACTCATATCAATCAAATTAAGACTTAATTGATACAAGTTTTCATTTCTTGTACCAGACTGTATTAACATTGAATTATAAAATTTTTTTGGCAGCAACGATTTCCATCCTTTAAGCCTAAATTTCTTGGAAATATGTTAAAATTACTACCTAACTTGAGAGTTCACAAACATTATTATTTCTAAGCTAAATTTAGTGCTAAAAATAAAATTTTACATAAACAGATCGGAAACAAAAATGCAATCGGATCTGATTCACATAGCCAATCGACAATCAAATTTCCTTAGGCAAAAATTAAAAAAAAAAGTTAATTCTACAGAAAAAAATAGTTAAAAATGACTGATTTAACGTAAATCCAAGATAATTAACGATTTCTTTCTAAGATTTGGAAAAAAAAATAATAGGAGCTTACTATTCGGGAGTCATGATGGCGACGAGTTAGAATATACTGAGTGACGAGTTAGAATTTCCGATCGTTGCCGGAGAAAGAGAAAATTGAAACAAAAAAAAAAATAGAAAGATCAATGGGGGAATATTTGTTGTTTATAAATAAAGAAATAAAGTCAGTTTTTTTTTAAATTTCAATTTTTAATTAATGAATTATTAATTTGAGAATGTTATTGAAATTGGATCAATCGGATTGAGAATCTATTAGTATATTGATTCAGGTAAAATAATGAATAAAGTTTTAGAGTGAATTGCTCGAAACCGATAAAAATAAAAAAAACTAGGAAAAATCGATGATTCAATTTATAATTTTTTAAAATTTTAACTATTCTTTAATTTGTATAAAATTTTAATTGTTTATTTCATTATTGTTATATTCACTGTTAAACTTAGAATTAGCAGTATAATTAGCTCATCATCCAATCCAATTTTTAAAATATTGTCTAAAGCACTGTTATTGGAACCATACTGCACCTGTAGGTTGGATTGATTAGATGAAAAATTGATCGGTTTATTGGTCAAAACAAAAGAATTCAACAACTCAAAAAAAAAAAAAAAATGGATGGTTGAATAGATTTATAATTTTTTAATTGTTTATTTAATATTTTTAAAGGAAATTAGAGAGAGTGTGATGTAGCAACTAGACCAACAAAAGATTACCACGTGTACTATACTTATGTTATATTAATGTGTTAATTTTATCAAACATCCTCAAACTATTGTATAGATTTTAAATTGGTTTATAAACTTAAAATGCTCTAACTAAATCTTCAAAATATCAATATTGTACAAATTATGTCCTTTTGTCAATCTAACCATCAATTTTGGTATTAAATGTCAGTTTGGATCTGACGTGGAACATATTTAAAATATTTGGAGCAAATTATAAATACACTTACACGTATCTTAGATCTAATATGTTAGATCCAAATTGTTTATATAATAGATACATGTGTTTATAATTTGGTTTAATCATTTTAAATATGCTCAAGTTCATATTTGAGCCTGTATTTAACACCCAAGCTAATGGCTAGACTGAAGAAAGGATCTAATTGATACTGTACTAGAATTTCAAGGGTTCAATTAGAATGTTTTGAAAATTTGGATCAATTTATAATCTGAGTCATAGTTTAAGGATTTACACTGAATTTAACCCATATTTTTCTCCGAAATTAAGATATAAATTATTTTTGTTTATATCTTTTTCGAAACTCCCAACTCTCTGTTTGTCTGAAAAAGAAAAGAATCCGAAAGATGCTTCGATCCTCATGCAGTAACCGAGTCTCGAGCGAGGTCTTCTTGGAGTCACCTGATTCCCAATCACTGAGTTCGAATCAACATGGTTCAGAGACGGTTCTCTTGGACAAACAACTACTTCCGAAATATAACCCCCTTTCACGCGCCGCCGAGAAAGAAAGGTCCCACCTTAGATCTGCTGAGAACGCCGTTCACATCATTCCTTTCGTTCTCGTTTTTTGCGGTTTCATCCTTTGGTTATTCTCCAGCATAGGTTTCAAACACCATCCCTTCTTTTTCATATATTATCTGCTTTTTCTTCGATTGATTGTGAGAAGTTAGTTCAATGTGTTATTTATGATTGTCTACGGTCTAGGTTTTTGAAAAATTGGTTCTAAGTTAGTGAAATAAACAACTTTCGTTTATTTGGTTGAGATGTTAAGAGTATTGAATTGGTGTGATTTGATTATTAGCCATATCTGTATGTTCTATTGATCTGCCAAGGCATAAGTAACTGGTTGGCTTTCTACTTTTAAATCCTCTTATTGGTTATTAAGTTATTTTAGGTCCTTTTTTTAAATTTAGATGCATGAATTCTGATAAGATTTACTGATTTTCAGTCGCAGATATTAGGTAGATTAAGCTTAGACTGTTTTGCTCGTGTCCGACACTCATGTCCAACATATGGTTCTGGGGATATGAGCTTTAAAGATCCTTCAAATGTGAAGAAAATCTTAGAAAAGTCTATATAAGCCAGTCTCTGTTACAGATCATATCTGACACTCACACTCGAGTCTGAGTAACATAGAAAATCTTAGAAAAGTCTTAACTATACTGGTCCCGGTTGCAGACCATATTCGACACTCACACCTGAGTCCGAGTAACATAGTGGTTAAAAATCAAATTTAGACTATAGAGTCTTGTGTTTGATTTAGTGTTGCTTTAAAGCCTAAGATGATCAAATTCTTTGCAGAATCAAGGGTTTGAAGATTGATATCAAAATCAAGAGTACTTTTTGTGCATGGGGCAACTTGATTCAAAAATTGAAGCTGTTAAGAGCTTCAATTCAACAAACCAAGCGGCATATACATAACCTGTGAGGTTGTCAAAGAATGGAATGTAGCTTGGGTTCTTTTCAAATGGATAATTCATTTGCTACTGAAAAAACATTTTCTGTTTTTGTACAATGCAGATGATTTCATGCACTTTTCAATGTTAAATGTATACAAGATGAAAGTTAATGTATTTTCAATTGATGAGAAACATCAATTTGTTCATTCTTGCTATTTATGGTCATTGGTTTAATATTAACTTCAACAATTTCCCAGCAAGTTTTCATGCTATTGGATACTTGAATCTTGAATTGGTGCTAGAGTATTGATTTGCAGGTACGACGATGAGTAGAGATTCAACTATTTCGGGTGGAGAATCTTCTTGTGGCAGGTAACGGAACTCCAGGAATCATATAATATGCTGCATATTTTCCATTTCTATAATCTGCAATGCGCTTTTCTTCACTGAATCCGACTTGGTTGTTTGGTTATATCTGGACAAATGCTTGACTAGGGACAAGTAACGTTTCTCATTTTATCAAAGAAAGCTCTTTAATTTCATGTTTCATTAATAAATGATGGATAGAACAACTTCAAATGGCAATGATATATAGTTTGTTTACTTTCTTGCTACTTATGGTCTTTAAATCTTTACATTTTTATGCTTTCAGAGGCTCACACTCAAAATTTGTGTGTTCAAGCACTGGTCCAAGTCTAACTAGTTTAGGTATGACAATATTGTTACGAATAGAACAGACAAGTTGATTATCCCACTGCAACAGTGATCCAACAAGATTTGCCCGTACGGTTAACGGAAAGACCCGAGGCCATCTTTCCTCTCCATATGCCCTGAGAGCACCTTCTACGGCTGTTGGTCCGGATTTAATTGCATCAGCTAATTTCCTGGTCAGTATCACAGAATCCTCTAAAGCACAACAAGCACCTTGCCCTAGATTGGGAGTCATCGGATGCCAAGCATCCCCGACCAGCACTACTTTGCCAGTTGAAGCGGGAGGGCTTAAACCCGGCCATAACCAACGATCAACAAGCGGGGTTTTACTGATCGTCTCATCTGGGCTGAGATCAATCAATCTAATTAACTCTTCAGGCCAGTTGTTTACGAGTTCCTTTGCTTGCTTCCTCAGCAAAGCTGGATCAGTAATCTTGGGACCTGCAACAAGACATGTCAGAAGGATCGTTATAAGGTAATTCGTTACTTCATTTTATGATTGAATCTTAAAGTAAAATAATAAATTGAAAAAAAAAACCTGGAGAGGAGGGACTGTTATAGCAGATAAACCAGTAAACTTTTGTAGGAGACACCGGAACATATCCAGCACGCAAACCTCTTCCGTAGATATAATTAACATTTGCTGCAAATGGCTGGCCATCGGGATAAACTCCAAGTCCACGGAAAGCACTATATCCTACATACCTTGGCTCGGAGAAACCCATCCACTTGGCTATCGCAGATCTAATTCCATCACAACCAATAACAATCTGTTGAAGAAACATATTCAGTAACCTGATTTCTTTCAACACAACAACGTTGAAACTTAAGGTCTACTAACCTTTGCAAGCAACGTAGTCCCATCGGTAAGTTGCAAAAGAGTTTCACCGTTTTCACTCGATTGAATCTTTGCTAATTTGGAAGAGAACCGAACTGTCTCAGGTGGTAACTCGTTGGCAAGCGTCTCCAGTAGTATTCTCCGCTCCACTGCACGAACTTCTTGGCTGCCGAAGTAAAAAAGGTTCTAATATTAGTTTGTCGAAACAAAGAAAACAATTGTCTCCAAAGAATGTTCATTACGTTTGATCTTCGTCTTTGAATTTGAAGGAGCGTAACTCCCTTCCATCTTCTGAGTTCACCACCATCCTGCACAGCTGATGCAATTAACAAGTTCAGAATATGGTAAGCCATAACTAATTAGGTCTAAAAACGTAGGTTCCAAGTCCCCGAAGTTTGATAAATATTAGGAGTTAAATTTGTTTTTATAATTTAATATTTTGCATAAGCATATCTTATAATAATCAAATTTCGATGAAAAATATTAAAATTGTTAATAATTTTATTATAATTTTTATTATTAAAGTACCGAGATTAAAGCTTTGAAACGCACTTTAGAATGTTTGGTTTTTGTATAAATATCCGTTAGAATTAGCAAGAAGCATGTGAAATTGACATATATACCCTTGAATTTCAAGAAATTGGCCCCTGAGAGTATCTGCAACACCAATGGCATCCAATACCCGCCACCCATTCTTGAAAAGGGTAAGTGAGGTTCCACCAGTTCTAAGCGATGCTGCTTGCTCAAGCACCACTGACCCAATCCCTAGCCTGATTATGTGTATATATATGATATTAATCTCTTAACATGAAAACAAATTAAATGGCAAAAATTTACAGACCTGCGAAGAGACACTGCAGTGGCGAGACCAGCAATCCCAGCTCCGACGATGACGATATCTTCTTTCCGAACACCGGCTGAAGCTTTTATGTTGACGGAGGGGTTGAGTTTGGTTCTGGGTTGAGGTTGGAACCATGATGGTTTCTGTGAAAATCTGATACCATGAGAATTGTAGAAAGAAGGTCGTGGCATATGGGAAGTGATCATTGCCATGGTGATATAGAGTGTAATGAGTTTGGGAAGTTTTGTGATTGTTTTTTGAGATTGGAGAATAAAAAAAACACACACACACACACACCAGATTTTAAGTATAGAAGTAAGTGGAGGAGATGAAAAGGATCTAGGTGGTTCATGTTGAGCCATGTTTTTGATTAAAAAATGATACTTTGATATAGAAAATTCTATCCCCCTTGTTTGATCCAAATTTGACCATATCCTATTCATAAAAAATTCAACTGCTCAAACTTGAATTTGAAATGGTGGAATAAAAATTGAAAAAAAAAAATTTTTGAGTTGTTAAGTCAATTCGAATAAATAATTTGAGTTTTGAGTTTGAATCAAGTTAAATTTTACAATTTAAATAATTCGAATAGTTCTAATAATAGATTGGTGTAAATATCATTTTGGTTCTTGTTAAGTTTGAAAATGAGCAAATTGGTCTCTTAATAAAAATTACAAAATAATTTTAAGAAATATAAAATAATTTTAAAATTCAAAATATGCATAAAATTTTTAAAGTTTATATTTTTTAAAATTATAAAAATTCTAAAAGAATATATAAAGAAAGTTAAAAATTAAAAATTTTCTAAAATAATAATTTTGGAACCTAAATAAGTTACTTAGTGATTCAAATTTATCATACTAAGATATTTTTATTTTTATTATTTGGTTTGAAAAAGTTTTCAAATATACATTGTTTCAAATTTATGTGCTTTAACATGGAATTAGTTATAATGTAACAAGATTTTAATTTGACATGTTTAATTTTTTAATTTCACTCGAACAATTTCACTCGATTCAACTTGAATTTCATTTCACTCAACTCAATTCGAAAAACTTTCAAATCGAGTTAGAATGATAAAATGGGACTCGTCAACTCGATTAACTCAAAATTTTTTCATTCGATTCGACTCGACTCGATCGAACACTCACCCAATGAATAATAGCTTAAACTTTGGTCTCAAAATTGATTGAAGAAACCTTGAATGATTTATAACATTTGAATGGCTTAAAATAACTTTGATCTAAATTGTAAAAATTAATCATTGAACTATTCGAAAGTTTTTATTCAAGTCATTAGGTTAATAAAATAGTTGATTTTCTTTGTTCGCACCGCTTACACCATCGAACTTCGAAAGTTCTCATTCCTCTTATCTTCTACGATTTAGTTTTTTTCATGAAATAACTTTAAATGTCGTTATGATTCTACGAACCAAAATCTAAATAGTTTTCATTTCCGATTTGCAACAGACCGTCAGATCGACTTCGATCTAAAGTATATTCTTCTATTCGTCGATGTGTACTGATCCATCGTACTGAACGTCAAATTATCGTTTAGAGTTCGCTAGCCGAATTTTAAAACAAAAACTTAGCACCACAATGATTTAAATAAAAACTATTTGTGACATTTATAAAAGAAACGCCGCAAATAAAAGAGGTTGGCAAAAGTTTCATACAATGTTTTCTATACACATAGTGGCATTTTGTAAACACTGCAAAAAAGTAGGGTTTGGATCTTTTAGTTCTTCGTAGCCCTAATTTACTAATTTCAAGACATTCAAGGAAGTTAATAGCGTCTCTATTTTCAATACCCCAAAACTTATAATTTTTGCCTTCAAAAACAGGAACATGAACATTGCTATAGAATGTATTGTTGATTGAAACATTACTCGTGAAGATCATGACTTGTCACTTCAAATTTTCTCTCTCAACTATATATATTTTCTTTCTAAGGATTTCTAATTCCTATTACCACTTCACTGGAGAAAATCTAGAGATGATAAAAAGAAGATACGCTCAAGATTGGAATACGAAATTAAAGTATTATTTCTTGCTTACATTAGCTTCATCACTTACAATCATTTATACAGATGTTCCAAGTGACTTTTAAATTCTATACATTCATTCATTCGAATGAAGTAATTAACATGTTATTAATTTATTACATTCATACATCATAATTAATGACTACTAAATTTTCTAAATTTATCCTTTCAAGCTTTAATTACAACACATTATCCAACAATTAGTAATAGAGTTTGAACATTATGTCATAGACAGAGTAACACAACACAAAATAAGTGGTGAGGAGGTTCCATGCAACAAACTCCATACATAAAAATGATTGCTCAAATAGAAAAATAAAAAAAATTGGGTGCTGACAATTATGGTTAATGATTGAAACGAAAGAAGTCATAAAAGCAGGTGAAGAGATGACAACAATGATTCCAAAAGAAATCGCTGTCAGTCACATGGCAACCCCACTTTGGTCGTCTGTTTTAGTCAATTGGCCCCTCCCAAATGGGTGCATTCCAAATAAGACAAGTATTTATTTTATCACAGTGGTGCTAAAAGTAACATTTCCATTGGTACGCTGCAGCAAAATATGCCAACAATTTACCATAAATCTAAAATAAAGTACTAAAATTAACTACTTATATTCTAATAAATGCTAATAAAAAATAAAAAAAATTATATGATTTAGCAAATTTTTATAAAATTTACAGGAATAAATCGATTTCTATCGCATCAACATTAAAAGCGGAAGAATTAATATTTTTTTTTATTTCTTGGTGCTACCAGAAAATAAAAACAGTACTGGTACGATCACTTTTAATGGTAGAAAGTACTTCCAGTTGAAAGACCTTTAAAACGTTTTCAATTGTAAGTATTTTTGTAAAATCGGCTAATTTCCGTAATTTTTTTTTATTTTTTTAGCATTTATTAGAATATAAGTCAAAATTAACCCTTCAAAATATGCCAACAATTTCTTAAATTCATCCATTCCCATCACGTTGATTGAACACAAGCTTCAATTACAGTACATTATTCAACAATTAGCAATAGAATTACAAGGTTATGTCATATACATAGTAACAAACTCTAAATCCGCAAGTAATCATCCTATCTGCAACAGGGACATAATTTCTTGATGTAGGACAACAACGAACGATTGGATACAAGCACAACACCTAAACTTAATAATGCCACACAAAATATGAAAAAGCTGAAATTAACAATGGCACAAACGAGGCTTGGTGATATGATTGTTGAGCAGAACAAGTAGGTAATAGAGAAGAGAATTAAGGGTAGAGCCAATAGCTTTCCATAAAACCCAGATGGGAGTAAAAGATAAATGCTTATGATTGTCACCCAAAATGAAGTACCATTAAGAATCAAGAAAATTATGAATAACCATTCTTTCATCACCACCTTCCCCACCTTGCTGAACGGAAGTGAATCGTTGTCACTACTGTCAGCCTGTCGAAGCCCACCCGGCGGGCTGAGAACCGCTTGGAAACTGGCTGTTGCAACCAGTGCAGCCACCACTAGCAAAGCATCACGTGTTTCGCTCGAGATATCTGTTTTCTGGCCTTTTACGAACCGTATCACATTATCAAGAAGCGTAGGCTTTGCTTCCAAAGTTAATTGCTTCATCTCCTCAATTAAATTACCATCTTTAGCCCCTGCTTTGTTTAAAACATTTAACATCTCTGAATTATTATTTTCTGTAGCATAGTTCACAGCTGTGTAAGAATCTAGGTTTCTTGCATTCACTTTGATGTTACAATTTAGTAACAGTTTCACAGCCTGCACGGTAGAATTTAGCAATAATTATCTGTACTATTACTATTGAAGAAAATAATTATCATTCCACTAAAATTATTCAAATTAAAGTAGATATAATCTTGTTATGCATATATAGCTGAAATGAAAATTTAGATTTGAGGAAAAAGAGTTGATCAAATCACCTCAAGATCATTCTTCTTCACTGCCACATGCAATACAGTGTCACCATTTTCGTCCTTCCAATTGAGGACTTTGTGTTCCCAGTATAGTGCGTTTCTATACGTTGACCTTTGAAGAAACGACAATAAAACCTTTAAAGCTTCGATATTTCCGTTGTAGGCAGCGATGTGCAAAGCCGTATGGCCCCGATTGGTGGTGTCGGTGATGGAAAGAGGGCTAACCGCTAGAAATTCACGCAAGAGGTTATGCTTAGTCCCGTCAAGTCGTGATTCATCAACTACAAGGTGCAGTGAAGTGACGCCCTCCCTTCCTTTGAGACGGACAAGGTCTGGCTCCGTCTCTAGTAGCCGCAACACAGTCGCGATCTGGTTTTTTAGCAACGCAACGTGGAAGGGGCACCACCCACTTGGGTCTAGCCTCTTGGAAAGAGATGGGTAAAGCTTCATGATCTCTAAGGCAAAATTGGTATTCCCCACTGCTACGGCTTCATGCAAAGGAGTATGAACGACAGGTAGTGAATCAGAATAGTCCAGAGCGTGAAGATCAAAAGCTATCAGTTCATATAAGGCGCCAATATCTCCATAATGAGCAGCCCTCATCAATTCGGTACTCATTTTTGAGAGACTAATAACTACAAACTTACTCGACTGCTAGCCTAACCACAAGTTCGCCTCAGCACATGATAACTTAGTATCCTATAGATATATAGAAAACAAAAACCCAAAGAGATAAAAAGGCTGAAGAGAACTCCCAAAATTATACAAAAGGTTAAATTATGTTATTTTTCCTTACTTTCTAAAGTTGGATTTAGTTTTTATAATTTCCAAATTTTGAGATTTTTATTGCGAGGAAGTATTGAATGAAACGTGGACGAGTAAGGACCACACATGTGAAGAAGGTGTGAATGCAAGAAGGGAGCCTCTGGGCCGTTAATGGGAAGTGGGAACAGGGTATGGCCTTATGGGGTCGTTTTGTTGTGATGCTGTGAGTGAGAGATTGCAAGAAAGGTAACTTAGAAAGGAAGTAAAAGGACAATAATGAACTGACTAAGAACAGTCCAATTAGACTATTTCGGCTATTTTATCAAACTCATCTAAAAAAATTTAATATTTATAAAAATAACTCAAATTCAAAAATAATCATTAAAATTACCTGAAATAAACAGTAGATTGAGGTTTTGGCCTGTCAATGATCGATACCAACTCGTATTTTGCACACATGATTGCTTGATAATTGTGTTAGGCTTTAAAAAATTAATTTTTTTAATTTTGGCCTGTTAATTACCGGCACCAGAGTATTTTTTTTTCAAACCGTAACATACTGGTATATAAAAGCACGAGTTTTTAAAATTTTTTTTTTAAATGCTGGCTTGTCAATAGCCGGCACCAGTATTAAAAAAAATTTCAGCACCAAAATTTTTTTTGAAAACTCGTATTTTGGTGCTGGCCATTGATAGGTCAATACCAAAAAAATTTCAATTTTTTTTTAATACTGGTGCCTGCCATTGACAGGCTAGCACCAATTTTTTTTTTAAAACTCGTATTTTGGTGTCGGCCATTGACAAACCAGCAAAAAAAAAATTTCAAATTTTCTTTTTTAATACTGGTGTCGGCCATTGACAGACAAAGACCAAAATTTTCAATTTTTTTTATCTGGTGCTTAGGCCATTGTGGCAAAGACCAAATTTTTTAAACCTCGATTTTGGTGCCCGCCATTAATAAAGCCAAGATAAATTTTTTTGAAAATTCGTATTTTGGTGCTGACCATTGACAGGCTAGCACCAAAAAATTTTCAAATTTTTTTTAATACTGTTGTCGGCCATTGACAGGCCGGCACCAAATTTTTTTTTTGAAAACTCGTATTTTTGTATACCAATATGATATGGTTTGAAAAAAAATACCCTGGTCCTGGCCATTGACAGGCCAAAATCAAAAAAATTAATTTTTTAAAGCCTGACACAATCATCAGGCAATAATGTGTGCAAAATACGAGTTGGTGCCGGCCATTGACAGGCCAAAACCCCAAACTACATACGTCGGCTCGGAGAAACCCATCCACTTGGCTATCGCAGATCTAATTCCATCACAACCAATAACAATCTGTTGAAGAAACATATTCAATAACCTGATTTCTTTCAGCACAACAACGTTGAAACTTGAGGTCTACTAACCTTTGCAACTTGCAAGCAACGTAGTCCCATCGGTAAGTTGCAAAAGAGCTTCATCATTTTCACTCGATTGAATCTTTGCTAATTTGGAAGAGAACCGAACTGTCTCAGGTGGTAACTCGTTGGCAAGCGTCTCGATAGTATTCTCCGCTCCACTCGCACGAACTTCTTGGCTGCCAAGTAAAAAGGTTCTAATATTAGTTTGTCGAAACAAAGAAAACAATTGTCTCCGAAGAATGTTCATTACGTTTGATCTTCGTCTTTGAATTTGAAGGAGCGTAACTCCTTCCATCTTCTAAGTTCACCACCATCCCTTGCGGTGATGCAATTAACAAGTTCGAATATGATAAGCCATAACTAATTAGGTCTAAAAACGTAGGTCCCAAGTCCCCCAAGTTTCCCCCAAGTTTAATAAATATTAGGGGTTAAATTTGTTTTTATAATTTAATATTTTGCGTAAGCATATCTTATAATAATCAAATTTTGATGAAAAATATTAAAATTGTTAATAATTTTATTATAATTTTTATTATTAAAGTACCGAGATTAAAGCTTTGAAATGCACTTTAGAATGTTTGGTTTTTGTATAAATATCCGTTAGAATTAGCAAGAAGCATGTGAAATTGACATATATACCCTTGAATTTCAAGAAATTGGCCCCTGAGAGTATCTGCAACACCAATGGCATCCAATACCCGCCACCCATTCTTGAAAAGGGTAAGTGAGGTTCCACCAGTTCTAAGTGTTAGAGAATCGATATATTAGTCAGTTAGGTTGTTAGTCCAGCTGTAATGCAGTTGGAGTTGTTAGCTTCAGTTATCTCACCTTTCACGTGTATATATTCTTACTTGTATCAGCATAGAAGATAGATATCAATTTCAGATTCAAAGATTCATTTTCTGCTTCCATTCTCTTCACGTGAATATATTCTTACTTATATCAGCATAGAAGATAGATATCAATTAAATAATGAATAAGTTATGGAATCGAAGCTTGATGAGTCTATTTTCATATGGAAGAAGCGAAATAGGTATATGAGCTATATTTTATGAGATGTTTAAATTTTTGTGAAACAGGGCCAGAGCGATTTCTGGATCCCCTGTTCTGACTTTGGAAATTCACCATAAATTTTACAAAGATAATTAGAAGTCATGCTTTATATGTACAGATTCCTTATTGAGTCTAGTTTTATTAGAGACAAACGGCATAGTCATTGAAGCTCTGTACAGGGAGATATCTGATTCGTAATACACAGAGGTTAGAGTAGTTGAACCCTAAAACAGGGGAGAATTTAACTAATAAACTGTACTAATTGGCCTGACCAAAAATTTTAGAAAAAAATTAGTAGATAGATATATGAGTCTAGTTTCAGGAAAAATTTACGGAATTGGATTTCGAGTTTCGGAACTCGAGATATGATTTTTAAAGTGACTGTAATGTAGTTAGCCAACTTGTCTGGAAATTTTAAAATAAATTGTATGAGCTGTTTAAGTAATGAATTAAGTCCGTTAACACCTCGTGTTCGACTCCGGCAACGGTCTCGGATACGGGGCGTTACAATAGCTCTCAACATAAGGGGTATTATTGTCTCACACTGGATGGTAAGGTGGTTGTTTCTCGTTATGTGGTATTTGATGAAAGTCGGTTTCTTTTTTCCGCATCCCCTGCTATAAGCTCTGACACTAATGGTTCAACTCTCAGTGATTCTGTTTCTACTCATGTTCCTATTGTCCGATCGTCTGCTGCTCAGTCATGTACGGCTCATCCACCTTGTCCGCCTCCAATTCGACACTCCTTCACTCCTATTCCATCCATTCCTGTTGACTCTCATGCTACTTGTAGTACTTCTCAACCCGTTGGTGTTGCTGAAACACCTGAGATTTCTGCCCCTCCTCTTGTCAACACTCATCGTATGGTAACTCGGTCTAAGGCAGGCATTTTTAAACCTAAGGTTCTCCATGTGGAAGCGGATGATTTTGAACCTCGCACTGTGGAGGATGCTCTGGCTCATCCAGAATGGAAGTTAGTTATGCAAGCTGAGTTTGATGCTCTTTCAGCTAATTCTACTTGGACCCTAGTATCGTTACCCCTTGGGCTGAAAGTCACTGGGTGTAAGTGGTTGTTTAAGGTTAAAAGACATTCTGATGGGACTATTGATCGTCGAAAGGCTCGTTTGGTTGCTAAAGGTTGTTCACAGGCCCCTGGCTGTGATTTTAAAGAAACGTTTAGTCCTGTGGTCAAACCTGCTACTATTAGACTCATATTATCTGTGGCTGTGTCTAAAGGGTAGACACTCCGTCAAGTTGATGATGGCTGTCGATTCCACCAATATAAACCTACACCTAGTTTGCAAATTAAAGCAGTATAGGGAGTAGGGTCGATCCTACAGAGACTAGAATTACTGAAAATTGTTTGTTTCTTGACCAGATTAGTGTCTGGGCAGTTGTCGTGCCCGCGACATTTTGGGGGGAATAAAATATGAAACCTGAAATAAACACAAGAAAACGTAAAAAGTAAAAGTTGAAATAAAAAACAACGAAGTAATATGAAGAAAAAACAATTAAACTTAGCTCACCCTTAAGCACGGGTTTTCCCGTCTTTGACCCGATCCTCAAAATTAGGTGAACTCCTCTTTTCCGATAAGCTAGTTATAACTACCAAGGACGCCTTGAACACCAACTCTTCCTTGTGTAAATTAGTTATGGAACGTCCTATAACTAACCATTACCGATCGAACAACCTACGAAACGTTCGTGATTTAGAACTCCGGCAGCTTTGCGTTCTAGAAGAGCCTAGCTCGAACCAATGACCTCAAACGTTTGGGGCATTTAAATCCGATTACTACTTCTCTTGACGGAACCAAACAGCAGTCCCCCCTTGGCACGCCAATGTGCTCACGGAAGACCAATTAGACAATCGATCCTTTCGGAATTCCAACTGTACGTCTAGCCATACTAACTCAAACGAAGTCTTTTTTGACTTAGTGTTGTCTAGACTTTGTGAGTTGACGAAGTCATACTCTTAATCCGGAGAAATAATAAATATCGAAAGTTGGGAATTAAACAGCTCGGGTTTTGTAACTCACGGGTTTTTGACGGGGTTAACACCGGCTTAAAGCTGAAAGGGGTTTAGTGTGGCATGAATTTAATCATGCTTGAAGGTTATGGAAATGATAGAAATTATATGAAAAAGGTAGTGGAAATGGATAGGAAAAATATTTGCAAAAAGAATTAGACAAATTTTGTAAAAAGAAGAAAAAATAATCTAATGCTCAATTGAATTAAGAAAAGAAAAACAAAGTGGATAATGGAATTCCAAAATGAAATAGGAATGTAAAGACAATTGATTAATGGATGATTTCCTAAGAACTAAAATCCCTATTTATATAGATAGGGTTTACTAAAAATAGCTTAAGAAAATTAATATAAAATCTAAAATAATAATAATTAAAATAAATAAAATTAAAATAAATTTAAAATAGAATTTCCTATTTTTGGCTTTTTACAAAGTTAAATTTATGACTAGTCCTTGGCTTGCTCCATCTTTTCGCTTTGGCCCATTCCAATAATTTTATTCTAATTTGGCCCCTTTTTAGCTTGCTTTTGGTCAATTGCATCCCTGACAAGAATTAAATCATAAAAATATTTAATTAGCAGGGTTCAATTCATCAAATAAACCAAATTAAGCACAAAAAATATGCAATTTGACATGTTTATCAGATCCCCCTACTTAGCTCATGCTTGCCCTCAAGCATGTTGTTCTTTCAAACATTAGAATTAATTCCACAATTTATTAAAAATCGAGCCCCTTTTTCATATCCTCAATGAATGCAAACAACATAGGCAAAAAGAAATAAATGTTCAAAATATACATTTTAATCAACAAGTGTCATAAAATTGAAATATGTCAACTAAACAATTTCGCTAAATTGAGATTGAATCCCATAATTTGCATGACATTATTAATTAACTATGCATCAGAAAATTAATAGACAAGATCAAACCTTTTTACGCGAATTAGGATGACAACCCAAGCACCCTATCCCGGTTACTCAGTTCAAACAGTCTTTATTTATTTTGTATTATTTTTTCTCTTTTTTTATTTTATGGGGTGTTCAGCTAGCGGAATGTTTGTAAGTTATCGACTTGTCACTCGAACCTTTTTACGCGAGACAAGATGACAACCCTAGCACCCTGCCCCGGTTACTTAATTCGGTCACATTTTCGAAACTTCATTCATAGCCTGAACCTTTATTTATTTATTTATGCACAAGCAAACATATTTTATTCAATCAATCAATTCATGCAAAAAAAATTCTAGCTACATATACCAATTTTAAAACCTAAATGTCGACCAATCTATATACTTAAACATTTAATTCAAAATTTTCCCAATTGCTTAAATCGACTAAGTATGAGGTTTTAAGGCTCAAATGTTGAATAAATTGTCGAAAGAATTCATTGTAAGATTGAACACATACAAAAGAGAAAGACATGCAGCAAAAATTAACATATCAATCCAACCCCCCTTGTGACAGCCCTAAAGTGACCCTAGTCGGAAAGCGGTTTCGGGACCGCTAAACCGAGTCACCAAATTATTTGAATATGATATCTATTGTCTAAAATATGTGATTATGAATGTGTGAAGGTTTTAAGCTTCGATTTAGTAAATTGCATGTGAAATTAGTCGATAGGACTTATGTGTGACACTTTTGAAATGTGATAGGTAAATCTATAAGGATCTATTAGTGCATGTAATCAAAGGGGTGGACTTGCATGTCAATTTCCCCCTTTTTAATTGCTAGTGGCCGGCCATGACAAAGGGTGATGGGCAAAACATGTCATAAAACATGTTGTGACAATGGTGTATGTTAGGAAAAATAAAATAAGGAGTATGGGTAATAAAGAAATGGGAAAAAAAAAAGAATGGTGTGAGTGTTCCCCCATTGTCGTGAGTTGAGGGAAAGAAGAAAAAAAAGTGTCCATCATTTTTCACTTCTTTTGGCTGAAAATTCTAAGGAAGAAAGAAAACAAGTTGTGTTCTTTGGTTCTTCTTGGCCGATTTGAGAGGGGGAAGAAATGAGTGAAGCAATCGGTCATCTTAGGTCGATATTAAGGTAAGGAAGTTGATACTAGTTCTTGAAATCCTAGTTGATTTTGAGTGAGATATCAAGTTATTGTTGGTAACCCATGTTGAAATTGTGATTTTGGAATAAGTAAGGTTTTCGGCTATGGAGATTAATAAGGGTGATGGTTGTGTTTCATGCTAAATCTTGATGATTATGAGTTCCTCTCTTGGGTCTACCTTAGATCCATGAAGTATATTTTTATTTGGTGTTGTTGGAAGTATCGGCCATGGTATATCCATAAGCATGATTTATGCTTATTGCATGATAGGTAAGATTTGTGTTTTGGATATATGTTTATATTTGGTTATAATCAACTTGTGATTCGGCTCTTGCATATATATATATATATATGTTTGCACATGATGTATTGGTATGACATATATACTATCTCAAGGTATATATTTACATATGATGATGTTTCGGTTATGAAGTAAATGATTGATGCGTATTGAGTTACAATATGTAATGCGTTAGTTAGTAAAATGTATGCCATTTATATGTGGTATTAAGTATATAATTGGCCTCAACATGGACATGCATATTCGGCCACATGAGGTGGATCGGTGTGCATGCATTCGGTTAGAGGCAAGCATATTGATGCCTATTCTTGGCTTAGATAATCGGCTAAAAGAGAGTGTGGACTATTGTGTTGAGTTAGATTCATGATTTCGTACATATGTGACTTTAATGTCTAATGAATATATATGGGCTAAGTACCTTGAGTTCCTCTTTTTGATACTCAAATGATTAAATCAATTTAATTGTCAATTTAAGCTCAAGAGCAAAGGGGAACTAAATCCGATAAAGGGAAGGAAAAAGTGGTCGAATAGCCATCGAAATCGCTCGACAACATCCGAGGTAAGTTTTCGAGTAATGGAATTTGGATTATGATTTGATTAGATCATGTTTTAAGCAAAATCAAAATCATGTTCTTTGTGTGTGGCTATTGAGCGAAATTGCAAGTGTGATAAGTGTCTTGTGTTTGAGTTTTGCTAATGAAAATGAAATACTGAATGTGTCATGATTTATTGATAATTGTGCTTGGTTATTCGAATGATGTCCGGCTAAGTCCCAAGGCTTTGTGCTAAGTGACTATATCCGGACTAAGATCCGAAGGCATTCGTATGAGTTACTATTCGGGCTAAGCTCAAGGCATTTGTGCGAGTTACTAAATCCGGGTTAAGTCCCGAAGGCATTTGTGCGAAGTTACTATAACCGGATATGTCCCGAAGGCATTTGAACGAGTAGCTATATCCGGTTAAACTCGAAGGTACGTGATTCGGGAATGAATGAACTTGCTGTAAAAATTTCAGTTAATACGCTTGTGAAATCCCAACAATGAGGTATGTTTCAGTATGTGCTTTGAATTAGTTGAGCCCTTACAAATAAGTATTCGCTCGTTGATAAATGAGCTACCGGCCTTTGGCTAAGTTGATCTTTATGTATGAATATAAGGGTTGGTAATGTGAAGTAAGTATGATATTGAGAATTTGTGCATATGAAATTATCTGTTTAGCTTCATAAATACTATACTTTGGTTGTGTCTAAATTCATGACTCAAACTTACTAAGCATTAAATGCTTACTCCGTTTCTTTGATTCTCTGTTTTATAGATTTTGGTTCTTCAGCTATCGGACTCGGGATTTTTGAAGTCGAAGTCGCCCACACTATCAAAGCTCCTTTTGGTATATTTTTTGGTTGAACTTTGAATGGCATGTATAGGACTACCCTTTTGTTGTAGGTCATGTACCTTTCGGTTTTGTGTAAATTTGGATAGCCATGCGAAAATGGCTTAAGTATACTTTGGGCATGGTATTATAATCATTGTATGTTGTTCATTAAGAGGTATGGAAATGTTTGGAAACGATTAGCCATTGGGATGGTTAATCATGATCATATTTTGTGCTATTTATGTTAAAGGGCTAGTTGAATCATGGAAACTATGAAATAGGTAAAGCCTACCTTAAAGACAGATGCTGACAGCTGCAGTGATGTGGATGTGAAAAATCACTAAAAATAGTAGGAATGGAATTAAATAGTGAATAAATTATGTAAATGAACCTTGACGAGTCTATTTTCATAGGAAAATAACAAAACGATCATATGAATAGTATGTTAAGAGATATTTAAGTTTTCGTGAGACAGGGCCAGAACGGTTTCTGGAGTCCCTGTTCCGAATTTGGAAATTCATTATAAATTTACCAGAGATAATTAGAAGCCATGCCATATATGTACAGATTCCTTTTCGAGTCTAGTTTCTGTAGAAACAAATGGCATCAGTATTGAAGCCCTGTACAGGGAGATATCCAAGTCGTAATGCGCAAAGGTCAGTGTAGTCGATCCCTGTAACATGGGGGACTTTAACTAATAAACTGTACTAATTGGCCTGACCAAAAATTCTAGAAAAAAATCTGTAGATGGACATATGAGTCTAGTTTCAGAAAAAAATTACGAAACTGATTTTCGAGTTTTGGAACTCAAGATATGATTTTTAAGGTGACAGTGATGCAGTTAGCCAACTGCCTGGAAATTTTTTTTTTAAATGGACTGTGAAAATGAGTGGTTTAAGCCCGTTAACCCCTCGTGTCCGACTCCGGCAGCGGTCTCGGGTACGGGGTGTTACACCCCTACTTAATCAATGCTTGTCCTCAAGCATGTGTTATATGCAATAAAGTTTAGTAACTCAAACAACAAGCAAAGAGAAAGGTTAAGAATGCTCCCCATGTGTTTCAACTGATGTTGTCGGTGTTGGGAAATAATTGTCAGCATTTAGCACGGCGTGCCCATGCTACCATCATTATCTGACTTCTGCAAAATCTCCATTACGTTCCTGAAAATAGCAAATTCACTAGATTAAATAAAAATTTATTTATTTACAACCTAAATCTTACTTAAACTCAAAATTAAATAAATGAAAATAAATTTGGGTTGCCTCCCAAAAAGCGCTTTTGTTTAACGTCGTTAGCTCGATGACTTTAAATGTTATCCTTTGGGTTTATTGAGAATTAATTTTTTCATCTCGTGCACTTGGATGTTGTTGCAGAAAAGTTTCGACCGTTTTCCACTATCCTTGAAGCATTTCTCAGATTCTCCTATCATTTGATCTTCTTCGTTCATCTTTACATTTTCCTCTATTGGAATCCTTGTATGTTTTAGAAACGGTTTGATTTCCAATTTCGAGGCTTTCATCACATCTTCATGTATTGGTTTTTGGATCATCGATAATTTCTCTTGCTTAAAATTGAGATTCATATTCCTGCAAGGCACAATTTGTAACTTATCATTTGAATGTCCCATATCCTCATAAACACTAAACCTAACCACGTCACCGTCAAATTCCATGGTAAGTGTTCCATTCCAAACATCAATTTTCGTTCGTGCAGTACTCAAGAATGGTCTCCCAAGAATTATGTCAGACGAATTAGCCAAATTGTCATCCTCCATGTCGATAATGTAAAAATCTACAGGGAAAACTAATTCGTTAACTTTAACAAGGACGTCTTCAAGCAGCCCTTAAGGATAGACGACTGTCCTGTCCGCCAACTGGATTATTACTCCTGTCTCTTTTAAAGGACCCGCGTTAATCAGTTTATAAATAGAATAAAGCATAACATTAATGGAAGCCCCTAAATCGCACATGGCTTTCTTAATGCCTATATTGCCTATCTCACAAGGAATAGCAAACATACCTTGGTCCTTGTATTTGGGTGGAACTTTCTTTTGCAGCACTGCAGAGACATTTTCTCCTATATTTACTCTTTCATTACCTATTAACCTCCTTTTGCTAGTACACAATTCCTTGAGGAATTTTGCATAACGAGGGATCTGTTTGATAGCGTCGGGTAAAGGGATATTTACCTCCACCTTCCTGAATGTCTCGAGGATTTCTTTTTCCTCCTTCTCTTTCTTATCCCTTGCAAGCCTCCTTGGAAAAGAAGGTGGCATCACAACTGGTTTCTGAACTTCTGATTCTGGCCTTGTTATTGGATCCGAGATCTGTTTTTCCCGTTCCTTTTCTTGCCCATGATTTTTGGCTAGAATTGTTTCTAGAACCTTTCCGCTACGAAGAGTTATTGCACTGACATTCTACCGAAGGTTCGGCTCTGTTTGAGAAGGTAGTTTACCTTGAGACTCCAAGCGATTAACTGCCATCGAGAGTTTACTAACTTGATTAGTTAACTCTTGTATTGATGCGTCTGTCCTATGTTGATATTTTACAGTATCGACAGCAAGTCTTTCCACGATAGCTTCTAGAGATGTGCTCGGCTTGTGTTGTGGTGGTGGTTGCAGAGGTCTCGGTTGGTATAGTAGATTATATTGAAGATTAGCTCTGTAATTCAGGTTGAGATGATCCTTCCACCCGGGATTGTAGGTGTTAGAGAAAGGATCATAGTGTCTTTGCGGAGGTCTTGGGAAACCTCCGATAGCGTCAACATGTACCATTGAATTGTCGTTAAAGATTGGGTACAAATCCGTCGGGTGTTCAGATGTAGTACAAATTCCAATTAGTGGGGTCAAACTCTTCTTTTCTGTAAGCAAAGATTGAACAACATTCGTAAGCTTATCCAATTTATCTTCTAAAGTTGAAACGTTTACCCCATTAACCCGTCTTGTCGGTTTCGAAGTTGGCCGATATTGTTGAGAATTTGATGCCATGGTGAATATTAGCTCTCTTGCCCTTTGAGAGGTCATATTGACAAGCGCTCCTCCGCTAGCGGCGTCGATCATCTTCATTTCCATAGGGAGCAAACCCTCGTAGAAATATTGAAGAAGTGATTGTTCGATCAACCCATGTTGAGGATAACTTGCACACAGTTTTTTGTACCGCTCCCAATAGTCGTAGAGCGATTCACTTTCTATTTGGCAAATTCCCACTATATCCCTCCTAAGCTCAGCTGCTCGTGACGCTGGGAAAATTCTATCAAGAAATACACGAGATAAGTCATCCCACGTTGTGATAGAACCGGGGGGTAAGTAAAATAACCATTCTTTTGCTGTATCAACTAAAGAAAAAGGAAATGCCCGAAGTTTGATCTCATCTTCGGGTACTCCCTAGGGTTTCATGCTTGAGCAGACCATGTGGAATTCTCTCAAGTGAGTGTGTGGATTTTCGTTCTTCAAGCCTCGAAAAGTGGCCAAAAGGTGAATCAAGCCCGAATTCAATTCGAAAGGGGTTCCTCCGGTTGGATAGTTGATACATAACGGTGTTTGCTCGTTGGGAGCAGCGGCTAGTTGACGAATGGTTAGGTTTGCCATCCTTTCTGATTCACCGAGGTTCCCTTTTTTTTCAAAGAGTGGTTCGATCTCAGGTTTAACCTCTTCGACTCATTTTCCACGTCGAATTGCCTCTGTACGAATGGCTTCGCTCAACTTTTCAACGTCGAATTCTAGGATCCCTTGTCCTAGCTCAACTCCTGCTTTACTTGCACGTTTAAGAGCTTCTGTCTCTTTTCGTCGTGCTTGCGCTGATTTCTCGATCTCTGGGTTGTATTTGAGATCTCTGGATGAAGATCTGGTCATGAAGACAATTTAAACAATTGTAAGTGTTGCCAGTCCCCGGCAACGGCGCCAAAACTGATGGCTGTCAATTCCACCAATATAAACCTACACCTAGTTTGCAAATTAAAGCAGTATAGGGAGTAGGGTCGATCCCACAGAGACTAGAATTACTGAAAATTGTTTGTTTCTTGACCAGATTAGTGTCTGGGCAGTTGTCGTGCCCGCGACATTTTGGGGGGAATAAAATATGAAACCTGAAATAAACACAAGAAAACGTAAAAAGTAAAAGTTGAAATAAAAAACAACGAAGTAATATGAAGAAAAATCAATTAAACTTAGCTCACCCTTAAGCACGGGTTTTCCTGTCTTTAACCCGATCCTCGAAATTAGGTGAACTCCTCTTTTCCGATAAGCTAGTTATAGCTACCAAGGACGCCTCGGACACCAACTCTTCCTTGTGTGAATTAGTTATGGAACGTTCTATAACTAACCCTTACGGATCGAACAACCTACGAAACGTTCGTGATTTAGAACTCCGGTAGCTTTGCGTTCTAGAAGAGCCTAGCTCGAACCAATGCCCTCAAACGTTTGGGGCATTTAAATCCGGTTACTACTTCCCTTGACGGAACCAAACAACAGTCCCCACTTGGCACGCCAATGTGTTCACGGAAGACCAATTAGACAATCGATCCTTTCAGAATTCCAACTGTACGTCTAGCCATACTAACTCAAACGACGTCTTTTTTGACTTAGTGTTGTCTAGACTTTGTGAGTTGACGAAGTCATACTCTTAATCCGGAGAAATAATAAATATCGAAAGTTGGGAATTAAACAGCTCAGGTTTTGTAACTCACAGGTTTTTGACGGGGTTAACACTGGCTTAAAGTTGAAAGGGGTTTAGTGTGGCATGAATTTAATCATGCTTGAAGGTTATGGAAATGATAGAAATTATATGAAAAAGGTAGTGGAAATGGATAGGAAAAATATTTGCAAAGAGAATTAGACAAATTTTGTAAAAAGAAGAAAAAATAATCTAATGCTCAATTGAATTAAGAAAAAGAAAAACAAAGTGGATAATGGAATTCCAAAATGAAATAGGAATGTAAAGACAATTGATTAATGGATGATTTCCTAAGAACTAAAATCCCCTATTTATATAGATAGGGTTTACTAAAAATAACTTAAGAAAATTAATATAAAATCTAAAATAATAATAATTAAAAATAAATAAAATTAAAATAAACTTAAAATAGAATTTCCTATTTTTGGCTTTTTACAAAGTTAAATTTATGACTAGTCCTTGGCTTGCTCCATCTTTTCGCTTTGGCCCATTCCAATAATTTTATTCTAATTTGGCCCCCTTTCAGCTTACTTTTGGCCAATTGCATCCCTGACAAGAATTAAATCATAAAAACACTTAATTAGCAGGGTTCAGTTCATCAATAAACCAAATTAAGCACAAAAAATATGCAATTTGACATGTTTATCAGTTGATGTGAACAATGCTTTCTTAAACGGTGATCTTACAGATGAGGTGTTTATGCAGTAACCTCCGGGGTATGTTCAAACTGGTCCTAATGGCGAGCGTTTGGTCTGTCGTCTGACCAAAGCATTGTATGGCTTACGTCAAGCTCCCTGTGCCTAGTTCGACAAACTGAAAGGTTTTCTTTTTTCTACAGGGTTTACTTTGTCTAAATCTGACGCCTTGTTATTTGTGCGTGTTATGACTACTTCCACTTTGTATGTTTTGGTTTATGTGGATGATATTATTGTTACTGGTAATCTACCAGATAGCATTGATGTTTTTGTTCGACAGTTGCATTACGAGTTTACCCTTAAAGATATGGGAGATCTCCACTACTTTTTTGGCATTGAGGTTATACGTACGTCTGCTGGTAGTCTTCATTTGTGTCAACGGAAATACATCCGTGATCTTCTTGAGCGTAGTGGCTTGGCGAATGCAAATAGTGTAAACACACCTATGATTAGCTCGGCTGTTCTTTCTAAAGATGATGGTGATCGTCTGAGTGATCCCACCGAGTATAGAAGTCTAGCTGGAGCTTTACAATATATAGTTTTAACTCACCCGGATATTGCTTATGCTGTGAATAGGGTTTGTCAGTTTATGCATTCTCCAACTTCTGAACATCTGGTCGCATTAAAGTGCATTTCGCGATACTTATGTGGTACAATTAGCTATGGGCTAGTGTTTCGACCCTCTGATCGGTTGTCTCTGGTGGGTTATGCTGATGCCAATTGGGGGCTTAATATTGACGATCGTCGGTCCACAACTGGGTACTGTGTTTTTTATGGTCAAACTCCTGTTTCTTGGTCCTCTAAAAAAGTAAAAAGTCGTGTCTCGATCTACGGCTGAGGCTGAATATCGGAGTCTGGCTGCTGCTGCTAGTGATGTTACCTGGTTGTTATCGCTTCTGCATGAATTACATCTGTCTTCTATTGATGTTCCTGCTCTCTGGTGTGATAATTCTAGTGCCGTTGCTATTTCTGCCAATCCTGTTCTTCACTCTAAATTCAAACATGTGGAGTTAGATCTGTTTTTTGTTCGCGAGAAAGTCGCTGATGGCTTGCTTGTGATTGGTGAGGTTCCGGCATATGACCAGGTTGCTGATGTTTTCACCAAGCCACTCTCTGTTTCCTTGTTTGTTCGATTTTGAAATTTTCTTCGGGTGTTTCCAGTAGAGAATATGGGAGCATGTTAGAGAATCGATATATTAGTCAGTTAGGTTGTTAGTCCAGCTGTAATGCAGTTGGAGTTGTTAGCTTTAGTTATCTCACCTTTTACGTGTATATATTCTTGCTTGTATCAGCATCGAAGATAGATATCAATTTTAGATTCAAAGATTCATTTTTTGCTTCCATTCTCTTCATTGTCTATACTTTCTTTCTATTATTTTAGATCTTCTATCACTAAGCGATGCTGCTTGCTCAAGCACCACTTACCCAATCCCTAGTCTGATTATGTATATTATATGATTTTAATCTCTTAAGATGAAAACAAATTAAATGGCAAAAATTTCTATTTTTTTTTGGCAGACCTGCGAAGAGACACTGTAGTGGCGAGACCAGCAATCCCAACTCCGATGATAACGATATTTTCTTTTCAAACACCAGCTGAAGCTTTAATGTTTACTGAGGGGTTGAGTTTGGTTCTAGATTGAGGTCGGAACCATGATGGTTTCTGTGAAAATCTGATATATACCATGAGAATTGTAGAAAGAAGGTCGTGGCATATGGGAAGTGGTCATTGCCATGGTGATATAGAGTGTAATGAGTTTGGGAAATTTTGTGATTGTTTTCTGAGATTGGAGAATAAAACACACACACACACACACACACACACACACACACACACACACACACACACACACACACACACACACACACACACACACCAGATTTTAAGTATGGAAATAAGTGGAGGAGATGAAAAGGATCCTGTTGGTTCACGTTGAGCCTTGTTTTTTGATAAAAAAAGAAGAAGAAGAAAGATACTTTGGTGTAGAAAATTCTGTCCCCTTGGTTTGATCCGAATTTGACCTTATCCAATCATAGAAAAAATATGACTGCTCAAACTCGAATTTGAAATGATGGGAATTAGAGCTTAAAGTGTTAGAATTGAGTGATTGAATCCTTATTGAAATAAAATACAATAGTAAAATAAAATAAAAGTAAATCAATATTGAACTACATTTATTTTATTTTATTTTAGAATAAGGTTTTTAAACTTTATTAAACATAATCTATTTGATATTGATTAGAATAAGTATTTCAATCTTGCTACACTAATTCTATTAGAATATGGTTTTACAAGCCTACAAATAGACATAGTCTATTCCTCTTGCAATTATTCAAATTCGACATAGTAAATTATCTTCTCCTCTACCCGTGGTTTTTTTCGACATAGTAAATTATCTTCTCCTCTACCCGTGATTTTTTCTCGAAAGGGTTTTCATGAAAAAATCTGTGTGTTCTTTATTTTTATTTTTCTTTTCTTTTCGATGCATTGTCATTACTGACATTCTATTTTTCACAAATTAGTATCCGAGCTTTCAGGTTGTTCATCTCAATCACGGCAATGGCGTCTTTGAAGTATAAAATTTCGCTGTTAGATCGCAACACCAGATTTACGTTGTGGCAGATAAAGTTGTAGGTAGTTCTTGCGTAGATAGAATTAGAGGATGCCCTACTAGGGATAAATAAGATGCCTTTGACATTGAGAGGAAGAGAAGAAGTGTAAGGATCGAAAGACATTAACGCAGTTACATATACATTTGTCTAACAAAATTTTGTAGGATGTGATGAAGGAGAAGACTGCTGCTGCATTATGGAAGAGACTGGAACAAATGTGCATATTAAAAACTCTAACCAATAAGTTACATATGAAGCAACATCTTTATGGTCATCGTTTGGAAGAAGGTGCGTCTGTGCATTAACACTTAACAATGTTTAAAGAAATTCTCTCAAACTTGGAGACAATGGAGGTTCAGTACGATAAGAAAGATCTAAGGTTGATTCTACTTTTTTCGTTGCCCCCGTCTTATTCAACCTTTAGAGACATAATTTTATATAGCTATAAGTCTCTCGTAGTTGATGAGGTTTATAATTCTTTGACCTCGTATGATAAGATGAAGCATCTTATGGTTAAACCTGACTCCTAGGGAGAGAGGGTCTAATTATTTGTGGAAGACAAAATCAGAATGCTGATGATGTTAATGGAAGGACACAGGAATGGAATCCTCACGGTAAATCTATTGGTAGATCGAAGTCTTCAAACAGAGGTAAAACTTGTAACTTCTACAAGAAGAAAGAGTACATTAAATCTGAGTGCTATAAGCTACAAAACAAGATCAAAAGGGAGGCTGCGAATCAAAAGGGAAAACAACTAGAAAAATTCGGTAAAGCTGATGTTGTAGAAAACTACAACAATGGTGAATTTCTAGTCGCTTTCGTTAACAATTCTAAAGTAAGTGAGGAGTGGATCCTTGATTTGGGCTGTACCTTCTACATGAGTCCTAATCGGGATTGTTTACAACTTATGAAACAGTGTCTGAATGTGTTGTTTTGATGGGAAATAATATTTCGTGTAAAATAGCAGGTGTTGGAATAATTAAAGTTAAAATGTTTGATGGAGTTGTCAGAACGCTTAGTGACGTGAGACATGTTCCAGAATTGAAAAGAAATTTGATTTTGTTGAGTACTCTTAATTCAAAGGGGTACAAATACACAGCTGAAAGTGGGGTTTTGAAGATTTTCAAAGGTTCCCTTATTGTGATAAAAGTGTAGAGAAAAACTGTCAAGTTATATGTTTTGCAGGGTTTTACTGTTATTGGTGATGCAGTTGTTGCTTCCTCTACCTTGTCAGATTATGATGTTACTAGACTTTGGCATATGCGCCTAGGACATATGAGTGAGAATGGCATGGCAAAATTAAGCAAAAGAGGACTTCTTGATGAGCAAGGAATTTGTAAATTGAAGTTTTGTGAGCACTATAGTTTTGGGAAGCAAAAGAGAGTTCGATTCACTAAAGGAATCCATAACAAGAAGAGAACTTCGGAGTATATTCATTCTAATCTGTGGGGGCCATCCAAAGTGTCTTTGAGAGGTAGAGCTAACTATATGCTAACACTTATTGATAATATTTCTAGAAAAGTTTAGATGTTTTTCCTAAAGGATAAAAACAATGTGTTTTCTGCATTTAAATATTGAAAAACTATAATTGAAAAACAGATGAGAAAACAAGTAAAACACCTCCGCATAAACAATGGCTTAGAGTTCTGTTTTGATGAGTTTAATGAACTATGCAAGTCAGAAGGGATCATGAGACACTTGACAATTCGTCATACTCCACAGCAAAATGGCATTGAAGAACGAATGAACAAAATGATAATGGAGAAAGTTCGATGTATATTGTTGAATGCTAACTTATTGAAGTCGTTTTGGGCCGAAGCAGCCTCTACTGCATGTTTTTTGATCAACTGATCTCCATCCATTGCCATTGAGAAAAAGACTCTATAAGAGGTATAGTCTGGTAATCTTGCTGATTATTCTGATTTAAAGATCTTTGGTTGTCCTGCGTATCCTCATATTGATAATGGAAAATTGGAACTGGGATCCATTAAATGTGTTTTTCTTGGTTATAAGCTGCTGTAAAAGGATATAAGTTATGGTGTCCTAAAAATAAAAAAGTTGTGATTAGTAGAGATGTTTTTTTATGAAACTGCTATGCTTCCTAACTTATCTCTTAAAGGCTCTTCCAATCAAGAACATCAAAAGCAGGTGGAGCATCAGATTAATCTAAAATCTATAACAAAGTTGACTCCTTAAGCCAGTACAAAAATTCAAAATAGAGTTACTTCTTCACCATAATACTTTATCGCTGAAAATAGAACTAGAAGAGAGATTAAACCTCCAAAAAAGTATGCCGAGGCTGATCTAATTACTTATGCTTTAAATGTGGCTGAAGATATAGATGCAAACCAAAAGCCATCTAATTATTTTAAGGTGGTAAACTGTGAAGACTTAGAAAAGTGGATGCTTACTATGCAATAGGAGATGAAATCACTTCACATAAATAGCACATGGGATCTTGTGAAACTTTTTAAAAGTAAAAAAATTGTTCGTTGTAAATGAGTGTTTAAAAAGAAAGAAGAGATTTTAAGAGTTGAAGAACCCAGATTGTAACACCCCAAACCCGACCTGGATGTTATGACCGGATCTGACGCGCCACATTGAAGCGTTCAAAACATTCCGTATTACTTAGTTGGAAAACCTTAGTTGGTGCTTGTGAAAAAAACACTTTTAAAAGTAGGTTAAAGTGAATGGAAGCTGTGCACCAGGTAGGAAACCAGGAAAGAGAGGAGGTGAGTCTGTCGGACTGCTTAAGTACCAAGCTCCCTTCGGATCCAATCCTAGACATGCACACCGCCATTGCCACACTCTAACATCTTGTATAATTTTGATAAAACCGTTTGGTTGTGTCTACCTTAAGAAAGTGGTTAAAGTTGAAAACGTTTGCTTAGCGGAAGTCTTACTTGTGTTTGTGATATTTTGAAAATACTTTAACGTTTTTGAAAACGCGTCCTAAAGCTAATCCATTCCGTTAATTATCATAGTTCAGTTTTATCATGATAGAATTAAATAATAAGAAAGCAACCCAAACCATAAAATAATTAGCGGCCTTATTACAACAAAAACCTAAAACCATAAAATAAAAATGTCGAAAATCTAGTTCACCAGAAGAAACGAATTTGCAGAAAACGTGTGGCCACTCTGAATCCCGCCCAGCTCCAAGTCCACCAACTAGGGCTCACCTGCAAGGATGGAAGAGGAAGGGGTGAGTTTGGGAAAACTCAGTGTATCTGAAGCCCATCCAAAGCCCAAATTAGCTCGAGCCCATGGGCCTAAGCCCTAATCGATAACAAGATACCCAATAGGTCAAACCCTTTTCGAATCATGAGCAAGGCCTTAGCCCTTTTACACAACAAGTGTGGCCCTTAGGCCCGATTCAAGAACATAAGTAACAGTAGTAATAATGCATGCAAACCCATCTGGGGAGACTACTCAACCCACCAACCGCTACACAGTCCCCGTACCAGCCCTACACTCCATGTGGGGAATATCTCAACCCACCCAGCCCTACACTTCACAGTTGCAGCAACGCTGCTCAATTATCAGTCAGTTGAGGCAAAGCCTCCAGTACGTGGATGAACCACATTCAGTACTTCCTCCATCAATACCCCAATCCCATGCAACAGATATTAATAAATGCATATCATGTAAAATACAGTCTTAATCAATCATGCAGTTTGGCCAATTTAGACCCTAGGGGTATTTCGGTAATTTTGCTCTTTAGGGGTAATTTCGTACTTACGTAACTACATAAGCTATTCCAGTAATTCTTAACAATTTTATGCAATTTGATCCTACCATCTATCTGATAGGCTACTTTGCCCACCTCTTGCCCATATTGGGCCGTAAGCCCATTGGGCCCAGTTTTAGCCCATCGAGGCCCTTTTTCCGAAGTACGTTAAAACATCACACAAACTTACTTACCACCTTGCGGTGCTAGATCTAACAATTAGTCTACATCTTGAGAGCATTCGCATACTTACAAGTCCATAAAATGCCGGAATTTCGGTATTTTGGCTTTTGCCAAATTGAGCTAAAGAAGGGTGTTCGGTACACACATGTTTCGCGACGACTGCTACTGAGATCCCTTTCGATGTCCTACAACTAATTAGCACAGTTCTTATTTACAAAACACAATCACTAAACCCAAAACTTACTTATCCATGATCGAACCATGTCCCTAAAAGCCTTTTCAACCCTTACCTTTTTGCCAAAACCGATAGCTAGCTTCGAATCTGATTGCTCCAATGAACCATGCCTTTAATTCAACGCTTAAGAAGACTCTAGTCACCGAAAGAAAACATCAGTTAAAGACCCTTAGAGCCATATGCCCAAATCAACAGCCTCCCTAGATTTTAGGGACTTCAGCTTTTTCGAAGTTGTAAAATAAGACTAGATCTGAAGTCATGAGCACTTACCACTTGTTCCTCTTTGATTTCTACGCAGATCTGATGCAGATTTATCCTCTAAACGATGGTAGAACTCGAATCTAGAAGATCTGAAGTTTCGGCTATAAGCCCCTAAATCTATGGTATTTCGACTTTTTAGGTGATGAAGAAGATGATGGTTTGAGGCTATAACCTTGGAGTAACGTTGTTGAAGCAGATATTAAGGGTTTAGAGAAGATGAATGTTGATCACAAGGAAGAAAAATCTTGAAGGATTTGGCTTTGGAGAAATCGGCACAAGTAGTGAGTTTTCAGGATTTCGGCCTTTTAATGGCGATTGGTGATGAAGGTTTAATGGAAGATGGGATCGACAAAGAAGGTGAATAAGATGGTCGAAGGTTTCGGCTAGAAGGAGAAGCATAAAGGAAGAGAAAACATGGAGGAAAAGAGAAGAAGAAAATTCGGCACAATGAGAAATAGACTTGTGTTTTCGGCTTTTGTGAGAATTCAGAAAAGATGAAAGAAAGCTTTCAGGTGGCTAACCCTAATTCTCCAAGATAGAAAAGAAAAGAACCTAACACTAATATTAAATTAGAGCAACCGGCCCATCTCTTTAAGGCCCTTGTCGAAATTTACTTGTGTGATCACATGCCTAGTACATGCCTAAAAACTAAAAGAAAAGCAATATGCCTACCTTACAACTTGAACCCTGGACCTTTAATTCCTTCCCAGATGCCTCTTTTTTTTTTTTTGGAACTTAGTGGTGCCACCTTGCCACTTTACCAAGGCCTTATTTGTGTCATAACTTACGCAGTTCTTCTTAAAAGCCCACTTAACCAAATCTCCTATTCACTTAAAAATCCCACCTTGATATTTTACTGTGTTTAGCTTAGTCTTGGGCCTTCTAAAGGTCTACTAACACATTTAAACATAATTCCAATATTTAGAACATGAAAATTTCAAGATTTACTAAAAATCATAAAACCCAAAAATCCAGAAAATCGTATTACAACCAATATTTTTTCCTTTCCAGTAATAATAATAATAATAATAATTTTATAAATATATCTAATAATAAAATTTCAAATATCAATAATACAGTAAATAATAATAATTTTCATTAAAATTTTCAAACATACATACAGTAATATTTTTCTAATAATAAAATTTTATCTCATAATACTAATTAAAATTTCATAAAAATTTAAAATATCCGTAATAATAAATACTGATAAAAATTTTCTAGTGGTAATTTAATAAAATAATTTTTTCTGAAACGATAATATTTAAAACTTCCTAATTATTCAGGTTTTCTTCTATTCGAATCCCAGACTTTCTAGGCCCCAAATTCAGGATGTTACACAGATATAAAGCAAGTCTTGTTGCAAAGGGTTACAGTTAAATTCCAGGAGTGGACTTCACAGATGAGTTCTCCTTAGTTGTGAAGCATAGTTCGATTCGAGATTTGTTTGTTATTGTGGCCATGCATGATTTGGAGCTTGAACAGTTAGATGTAAAAACTGCATTTTTACATGGAAAACTTGATGAGGATATTTACATGCAATAACCAAAGGGTTAAAAAAAAGAGGCTATGTTTACTTGTTGAAAAAGTCCCTTTATGGTTTGAAACAGTCACCAAGACAATGGTACAAGAGGTTTGATTCCTTTATAACTTCTCATGATTTTAAAAGAATTATATTTGACAGTTATGTTTACTTTAAGAAAAACAGTAATGATTTTTTTATGTATCTATTCCTTTATGTTGATGACATGTTGATAGCAACGAAAGATAAATGAGAGATAAAAAAGGTCAAAGGCTAACTAAGTGAAGAATTTGAGATGAAAGATTTGGGACCAGTAAGGAAAATACTTGGTATAGAGATTCTCAGAGATAGAAAAGTAAGTAAATTGTACCTAAGTCAGAAGGGGTACATTGGGAAAGTTCTTTGCAGGTTCAATATGCAGAGTGCTAAACCTGTTAGTATTCTTTTAGCAGCCCATTTTAGAATTTTATCGGCTTTGTCTCCACAAACAGATGATGAGATTAAGTATGTGTCATATGTTCTATATTCTAGTGCAGTGGGATCTCTCCTGTATGCTATGGTTTGTTCATGTTCAGATTTATCATATGCAGTCAGTGCAGTTAGCAGACACATGACGAATCCCGATAAAGAAAAATGGAAAGCAGTTCAGTGGATTTTAAGATACTTACGAGATACTACTGATGTTTGCTTACAGTTTAGAAGAACTAGAAATAGAGTTATTGGGTATATTGATGTTGGTTTTGCTGAAGACCTTGATAGAAGAAGATTTCTCACAGGTTATGTTTTTACAATCGAAGGTTGTGTAATCAGTTGGAAAGCCACTTTACAAACTATAGTCGCTTTGTCTACCACTGAAGTTGAGTACATGACGATCACTAAGGCTTGTAAAGAAGCCATTTGGTTGAAGGGACTCTTTACTAAACTCAATGAAGACATTCAAATTAGTACAATATTTTGTAACAGTCAAAGTGCCATCTTCCTTACAAAAGATCAAATGTTTCATGAGAGAAAAAATCACATTGATGTTCACTATCATTTTGTTCGTGATATTATTACTTGTGATGATATTGTTGTGAGAAAAATTAGTACTCATGAAAATCTGCAGATATGATGACTAAGTCACTTCCCATAATCAAGTTTGAGCATTGCTTAGACTTGATTGGTGTTTATTGTTGAAGTTAAACCCTTAAGGGGTTTTATGGAAGAGGTGGAGAACTTGTTCATTGAGAGTTTGCGATGAAAAACTTATTCATTGAGAACTCGTGTCAAGATGGAGATTGTTAGAATTGAGTGACCTAAATCCTTATTAAAATAAAATACAGTGGTAAAATAAAATAAAAGTAGAATCCATATAGAACTACACTTTTTATTTTATTTTATTTTAGAATAATGTTTTTAAACCTTATTAAACTTCACCTATTCAATATTTATTAGAATAAGGTGTTTCAATCTTACTACACTCATTTTATTAGAATATGGTTTTACAAGCCTATAAATAAACATAGTTTACTCCTCTTGTAATTATTCGAATTTAACATAGTGAATTATCTTCTCTTCTATCCGTGGTTTTTCCCAAAAGGGTTTCCACATAAAAATCTGTGTGTTCTTTATTTTACTTTCTCTTTTCTTTGCGATATATTGTCATTGTCTACATTCTATTTTTCACATAAAATTTGGTCTCAAATTTGGTTGAAGAAGCCTCGAATGATTTATAACATTCGAATGACTTAAAATAAATCAAACTTTGATCTAAATTGTGAAAATTGATCTAAACTTAATTTGTTTAAAACCAATGTGTCTCAATGAACATGTTTTTTTTTTGGGTAAACTATACGTACTGTCACTAAACTAATAATAAGATTACGTTTTGATCATTTAACTTAAAAAAGTTATGAAATTATCATTGAATAATTCGAAAGCTTTTATTCAAGTCATTGGGTTATTAAAATAGTTGATAAATGACATTATCTATTCGCACTGTTTACACTATCGAAATTCGAAAGTTATCATTCCTTTTCTCTTCTCCCATTTTTATGATCATTGAAAGATTCGAAAGTTCTCTCTCTCTGCTATATTTTCTAAGGATCTCTAATTCTTATTACCACTTTATTGGAGAAAATCTAGATATAGTTAAAAGAAACACTCAAGATGGAATACGCAATTTAGATATTCTTTTCTTACATTAACTTCGTCACTTACAATTTATACAAATATTCCAAGTGACTTCTAAATTCTATACATTCATCCATTCTAATCAAGTAATTAACATGTTACTCACTAATTTAATACATTCATACATTAATGACTATTAAATTTTCTAAATTCATCCATTTAAACTTTAATTACAAAACAATATTCAACAATTAGCAATAGAGTTTCAACATTATGTCATAGACATAGTAACACAACACAAAACAAGTGATGAGGAGGTTCTATACAACAAACTCCAAATCTGCAAACAAATCATCCTATTTGCAACGAGGCCATAATTTGTTGATGTATGACAAAAATGAACAGTTGGATAAAAACACAACACCTACACTTAACAACACTACACAAAATATAAAAAAGCTAAAATTAACAATGGCACAAATGAGGCTTGGTGATATGATTGTTGAGCAGAACAAATAGGTAATAGAGAAGAGAATTAAGGGTAGAGTCAATAGCTGACCATAAAACCCATTTGGGAGTAAAAGATAAATGGTTATGTTTGTCACCCAAAATAAAGTACCATTAAGAATCAAGAAAATTATGAGTGACCATTCTTTCATCTCCACCTTTCCTGCATTGTTGAATGAAAGTAAATCACTGTCGCTATTGTCAGCCTGTTGAAGCCCTCCCAGTGGGCTGATAACAGTTTAAAAAGTGGCTGTTGCAACCAGTACAACCACCAATAAAAAAGCATCACATGTTTCGGTTGAGATATTTTTTTCTAGACTTTTAGGAACCGTATGACATTGTTAAGAAGTGAAAACTTTGGTTCAAAATTTACTTGCTTCATAGAAAGAATAACATTAATGTCATTGGTCATTATTACATGACTATGTTTAGCTTCTACTTTGATTAAAACATCTTTCATGTTTTGTTAGGATTTGGGAATCAGTTGACCAAGTAACTGATGGGATCTAAACCTCCGACCCGGAAGAAGAATGTTCGCCTACAGGCATAGTTAGCTAATGAACTCACGAGAATGTAAGATGTTTGCAGAGGGAGCTTACGTAAGCCTCGTAAGAATGAGGTCGTAATAGGAAGGCTTACGTAAGCTTCATAGGGACGAGGTCGTGAGCCATGTCTGCGAATAGAAGCCTTGCTTATGACCAGCAGGTGCGAGGTTTGTTAGGAAAGTCAATTCCAAGATAAAAAAGGACCGCGTGCTCCACAAGTAAACGTCCAATAAGCTAAATGAGGCCTCGAGAATGTCAGCACTAGGGACAGGAAATGTCAGTACCCTCGGCCCAAGGCCGAGACAAAATAATTGGCCCTATTATGAGCTGTAATAGAACAGTAAGAATGCGTATACATACCCCTATGTTTCCTTTAATACAACACGAAAAAAATATTTCGGAGTGTCTTCGATGATGGTAATGGGCAAGCTCGCCTGGGCAATGGTTGGCAAGTTCACCAAATGGGAAGAACGGATGGGGGTAATTACAACAGAAGGGTTGTAACGGCCCAAATTCCAGTGGTGTCGGAACAGTGATTTGAGATCACCAAATCCAACAAATGAGTAGAAAATATTATTAATTTAATGAAAATAAGTTAGATGTGAAGTTAGGAAAATGATCGAAATAGTGAATAGTATTTTATAATAAATACTAAATAATTTAGAGGTAAAAACGAGGTATTGAGACCTCAGAATATTAAACCAAGGCATAAATATTTTTATAAATATTTATGGAGTGTTACTAAGCTAGTATTAAAGTTTCATCAAGAAATTTTAGGGTTTCGGTAGTCAATTGGGTAAAAAGGACTAATTCGAATTAAGTACAAAATTATAAAATGTAATTAAATAGCTTTAATAATAAATAAAGGAGGACTAAATAGGCAATTAAACACCTATTATTGGGCTGGACGACATGTGTGTTCAGGAAATATTGAAATTAGGTGTGAACAAGGGGTAAAATT
Source organism: Gossypium arboreum (assembly GCF_025698485.1). Taxonomy (NCBI): domain Eukaryota; kingdom Viridiplantae; phylum Streptophyta; class Magnoliopsida; order Malvales; family Malvaceae; genus Gossypium; species Gossypium arboreum. The sequence goes on along the minus strand of NC_069070.1, from coordinate 1,131,195 downwards.
GGAAAAGAAGTAAAAATTGAATAGTTAAAAATGAGATGTAATTGGAAATCTAGAGATTTCTTCAATTTTATTCATCCTCTTCAGCTAAAAATAGGCATTAAAGAAACCTTGGAGCTGGTTTTTCATATTTTTATTGCAAGTAAGTTCAAATCTTAATTATTTCTTGAAATTTTTGTGTTTTTTGGACTTTTACAACTAGGTCCTATCATTTAATTCATTAGTTTTTGATTTCATGGTTGATTTTGAAAGTTGAAATGAATAAGTTCTGGAATTTTATGATGATTTATCATGGAATTAAAGCTTTAATTTGTTTATATGTTGATTTTATCGAAAGAATCACAAAGAAAATGAATATTTGGGGACCTAATTATAAAAGAGCTTGAAATTAGGGTTTTATGTGGAAATTTTAAATTAAAATAGTTGTGAAGTATCTTATAATGTCTTGATAAAGTGTTATTTGAGAGGAATTAGCTCAATTGATGAATAAATTGACCAAGGACTAAATTGTAAAAATTAAAAAGTTTGGGGTAATAGTGTAATTTCGAAAATTTAAGGGCATAAATAGTGAATTAGAATATAATTGAAATAGATGCTACTGAAGGAATGATTTTATAATTATAGATCAAGAAAACGAAGTGAATTGTGGAAATGAGAAATTACAAGAATAGTCCCTGAATTTCTACGACTTTTGCATTTAGCCCCGATAAGTTTATGTGGCTAAATTTTAGTGATCATTGTTATTCTTATGAGTTTTATAATGAGTTATACTATATTTTTATGATAAAACCATGTATAATGTAAAAATATGAAATTGAAGAAATGATCAAATTGAATGAAACATCGGATTGAGTACTTCTGTTCAGTGACAAGCGATGAATTGATGGAAAATGACCATGGTTGGACCGTGGCAACAAGTGATAAGTGATATCTGTATAAGACTATAGCTGGGCTATGGCATCGGAAAACAATTGATAAGTGATATCCGTATAAGACCATAGCTGGGCTATGGCATCGGAGATAAGTGATAAGTGCTCCCGTGTAAGACCATATCCGGGATATGGCATCGGTATGATATACGACCCGTGTAAGACCATGGCTGGGCCATGGCTTCAAAAAGTGAAACGTGATCATGTGTAAGTCCATAGCTTACTATGGCAAAGTAAAGACGAAGTACTCAATTCCGTATAGTTTCTTAATTAGAAAAAAATGGTAAGTGATATATGGGCCCAAAAGAATGAAGTTTAATTGTGAATATTATTAAGTGAAATTGATTTGGTTTGTGAATGACAGGATAAATTAGCGAATTGTGTAATATACGAATGCTTAACCATATTTGGTAAGTTTACGTTCTATGCCTATGAGCTTACTAAGCTTTTATAAGCCTACTTGTGTATGATATGTGTTTTGTAGATTGACTTATATACATACGGAGGATCAGATCTACATCAAGGTTCACACTATCCAGATATACTCTGGTGGATTTTGTTAATCAACTTTTTGATTTTTATGGCATGTATAGGGGTTGATTTGATAATGAAATTGCATGAATGATTAAGTATGTAAGGTAAGTTGAATGTGATGTTTTGTGTTTGAAAATGAAATATACATGTTTTGGCTTGAAATAATTGATTGGTTGGACCCTATTAGTGCATAATTGTGTTTAAATGCAGGTAATAGATGAAAAGGTGAGAAAAGTGGTCTAAAATGGCCTATTTTCGTCCACATGGTTAGACACACGGGCGTGTGTCTAGGCCGTGTGTGACACACGGTAAGCCCACGGGCGTGTGATATGACCGTGTGTCCTTTGTATCCTTAAATGTGAAGTCAGAATAGTACACGGGACAAAGAAACGGCCATGTGTATTAGTCGTGTGAAGAACACGGGTTTCAAGCACAGTCATGTGTCAAAATAGTGTAAAAATGGCTTCAAAATGGTGAAAAATCAGTGTACCACACGGCCTAGCCACATGGACGGGCGTGTGCCTAGGCCGTGTGCCCCTTCGATACTTAAGAAATTGCAAGTCAGAATTCCACACAGGTTGGCCACACGACCATGTGATCCCCACGGGCTGGCCACATGGGCGTGTGCCCCTATCTCCAAGGAAAATTTTCCAAAGTTTCCAGTTTAGTCGCGAACCACTTCCAAAGCATGTATTGGGCCCCGTAGGCCTATATTAGGAACTTTATGGTGAAATTTGAAAAGAATTAATTTAGAATGCAAATTTATGACTCAGTTTTGTATAAATGATAGTGTATAAGTCTGGTAATGCCTCGTAACCCTATCCCGAAGAAGGATACGGGTTAGGGGTGTTACAAGGGTCTCCGCAATCAGCCCTTCTCTTCTGGCAGTGCTCTAATTGAGAACCACTCCCTTCCTCTTCACTAGAAGGATTGACTCGTGTGGCCCTAGCTGAAGTCTTACGCCTCTTATGAACATTACTTATTAAAGCGTCAATGTTCATGTAATATCCTGATTTTGGGCCTAGTCGGAATAGTGGTTTCGTGACCACAAAATCTGAGATAGAAATAATTATTTTATGATTATTTTAAGGTCTATGATATGATTGCATGATTGTGTGAAAATTTCGTGAAGAAATTTTATGCATAAAGTGCTTAAATTGAAATTAGGGACTAAATCGAATAATTTGCAAAACTTGCATTCTAGAAGTTTCTAGTATGAAATTGTTTTGAAATATTAATTAGGAGGTATTAAATAGAAATTTTACCAATTTCTAAGTCTATGGACAAAAATTAGACATGGATGGAATTTTTGGAAAATTTAGTAGTAAGGGCATTTTGGTCATTTAGGGGTAAAATGAATTAAAATACAAAATTAAAAGCCAATTTTGCTCATCTTCAACCCCATGGCCGAATATAGCAAGGAGAAACCATGGCTAGGGTTTTTCAAGCTTCCAAGCTCGATTGTGAGTCCATTCTAGCCTCGTTTTTAATGATTTTTACGTTTTTGGAGTCCCGATAACTTGATTTAGCTTATTCTAGCAGTAATTTAACCTAGGGTTTATATTTGGAAAAATACCAATAGGTGAAATTTGTGTATTTTGGTGTTTTATGATAGAATATGAGGTTTTAAATTATGTTAGAAAACTTGTGCTACTCGGTTTTAAGTGAAAACGAGCAAAAGGGCATAATCGGTAAAAATACCTAATAGTCATAAGTACATGTTATAGTGAGAATTTGATGTTGCCATAGAAGGTAAAAATGATCAGCATGTCATAAAACATAAGAAAATAGGCTGAAGTTTAATTTACGAGCTTTGGGGCAAAAGTGTAAATATGCAAAAGTTTAGGGGTAAAATTGTAATTTTTCCAAAATATGATTTTGGGTCAATTTGAATAATTTTAGTCCTAATTAGACTATATTTTAAATGATAGAGCAAGGAAAACTGAAATTCGGGCTAAAATGGGGAAAATACCAAGTTGTGGACAAAATGGTAAAAGTAGCCATTTTCGCAGACGAGGTAAGTTCATGTGTAAATAATGTAGCATAATTGTTATTTTTAAGTTATTGATGTTAATTATATGATATGCTGATTTTTATCGTGAAATATATGCTTTGTGATTATTTTCAAATAAAATGCAAATTATGTGTATTATTTGTTTAATATAAAGTGCTACCGAGTATTGGCTTCGGTATTTTATGGGAGATGGCAAGGATATGTGTTTGAGGAAAATCCCGTTTGAACCTTAGGAATAGATTAGGATACAAGTAACATGTCACTGGGATATTTGGGCATTCGAACTCGTTGAGTTGAGTCCGAGTTCACTTATGGATGCGAATGTCCGAACTCGTTGAGTTGAGTCCGAGTTCACTTATGGATGCGAACGTCCGAGCTTGTTGAGTTGAGTCCGAGTTCGCTTATGGGCGGGTTACATGGTAGCTTGGCTACATATGTGGCATTTATGTGCAAACTTTCCCTGTATTCGAATTATATTCCGATGTGTTCAACGGGTAAAGTTCTACTCAAATGGAGGAATACTCAAGATGAAAGGGACGTATTGGTAAGTGTTGTGAAATGGATACTTTGAACAGGTATGTACTTAACCCTCGGGTTGAAAACTCGATATAACAACAATATGGTAAGATGATAAATGAAAATATGATATGAATGTCTTGGTGATGATTATGCAAATGATGTTTTATGTTTGTTTATATGGTTATGTTACTTGCTATTTGCATGTGAACTTACTAAGCATTTATGCTTACTCCCTCCTTTTCATTCCTTGTAGTTTTGACAAGCTAGCTCAGAAATCGGGAACGGTCGGAGGCACGCTCACACTATCCGTATACCATCTTGGCATAATGGCTTGTATATTTTGAGTATGGCATGTATAACATTATAATCATTTTGTATATATGGTCCTATGATATGGTTATTGAGTGGTATAAAAATGTTTGGTAATGATTAGCCATTGGAATGACTAATTATGATCATATTTGGTGTTATGTATGTCAAATTGCTAGCTAATCCATGGAAACCATGAAATAGGTAAAATTTATCATAAAATAGATTCAGACAGCAGTAGTGACGTGAATTTGAAAAATAACTAAAAATAGTAGAAATGGAATTAAATAATGAATAAGTTATGAAATCTAAGCTTGATGAGTCTATTTTCATATGGAAGAAACAAAACAGGTAAATGAGTTATATTTTATGAGATATTTAAGTTTTGGTGGAACAGGATCAGAGCGATCTCTGAATCCCCTGTTCTGATTTTAAAAATTCACCATAAATTGTACAAAAACAATTAGGATTTGTGACTTACATATATTAAATCCTTATTGAGTCTAGTTTTATGAGGAACAAATGTCATAGTCATTGAAATTCTGTACAGGGAGATATCTAATTCGTAATACACAGGGGTTAGAGTAGTCAAACCCTAAAACAGGGGAAACTTTAACTAATAAACTGTACTAATTGGATCAAAAAAAAATTATATAAAAAATTAGTAGATAGATATATGAGTCTAGTTTCATTGAAAATTTACGGATCTTAATTTCGAGTTTTGAAACTCGAGATACGAATTTTTAAGCGATTGTGACGCAGATTGCCAGCTTGTCTGAAAATTTTAAAAATAAATTGTTTGAGCTGTTTAAATAATGAATTAAGTCTGTTAACACCTCGTGTTCGACTCCGGTGATGGTCTCGGGTACGGGGTGTTACATTTGGTGGTATCAGAGCAGGTTTAGTCAGTTCTCGGACTAACCTATTTGAACAGTTCATGGCTTCGTTAAGCTCGCGTGAGATGTTGTCAATGTCGCTTGAACTACCTTCACTGCTCTGATTACTCCCTACACCACCAATAACCCTAGGATCAGTAGAAGTAAGTAACAAGTGAGTACCTCCTCCAACCCTCTCCTCTCTTTTAAACTCTGGGAGGGCAAATGGACGAAACACTATCCCGCAATAATGGTAGAAGATGTTCGTAGGCTCCTTCAAGTGCCCTATTAATATCATCCCCAACTGGTCACAAGAATCGTAAGGCCAAGTGCCTCTCGCCAATCCACCACTAACTGACCGTACGACGTCTTGGTTGTCACCAGCCCTCTAGATAGAATCTGAAGACATTCCTGGCAGTTAGAGCCTCCTTTAAAGCCAGTACGTGACCAACGCGTAACTTCTGATATTGTGCGACAACTTCATTGGTGGCGAAGCTCCTTTGGAAAGCACACATGCCTTTGCCAGGGCAGGACCACTTAGTGAGGAACCCAAAACCCTCACCGAGTAAGCTGCAAACTTAGATGTACTTCTCCCATTTCAAGCGAAGATTCCTGCACTGGTTTTTGAGAATTGTTCATGCCTTTCAACGAAGAGAAAAATAGTAGAACATCGCAGATTCCCTCATGCCAGTCCCCTTCAGTTGATACAGATGTTGGAAGACAGAAAGCATAAGCACCTTGCCACGCTGGTAAAGTACGCCATGGTGAGCCATCAGGAGAAACCAAAAAGTTGGTCGGGAGCGAGCCTATAGTTGTTGAGGAGATTACAGAAGAAAGGGTGCAGAGGAAGGTAGAAGCCCGCTTCCAGGACGTGCAATAGAAAAAGGAAGCTATCCTTTGTTGCCTCACACACATGATGCAACTCTGAGGGAATGGAAAACTTATAAGTGAAGTGGGGAAGCTGGATTCCGTACACAACCAGAGCCTACTTCATCTCCTCTGGTATTGTGGTATAGACATAGGTTTTTGCAAATATGATGATGGGAATCGGGTAGGCTGGGACAATCTGGCTATGAGCTCATCTCATTCTTACCATATTTCGAATAAAAGAAGAAAGAAAACATATATCGGAGTTAAGAAACATAAAAATTTGTGAGATTTACCTCGATTTAGATTTGCAGAAAAGCCAAAAAATGAAGAAACCTAAAACCCCGACTATACCCTTTCAAAAGAAGACCCCTGAAACCATTCAGATATCCAAAAAAGAACATACGAACCAGATGTGAGCATAGAAAAACAATTCATATTTCAACAGCAGGATGTGCGCGCCCAATGTCTGGGTTCACACGTGGCAAGGTAGCTATTATACACTACGGCCCCATGGCGTACTTAGCAAGCTACATCTGAAATAAACCTAAGGCCCACCATTTTATAATGTTTCTTAGGCCCACTAAAGTGGGGACTAGATTGTTAGGATTTGGGAACCGATTGACCAAGTGACCGATGGGATCTGGACATCTGACACGAATAAACCCGACCCAGAAGAAGAATGTTCATCTACAGGCATAGTCTGATAAGGACCTCATGAGAATACAATATGTTCGTAAAGATAGCTCGTGCGGAAAGCCCACGGAGGGAGCTTGTGTAAACATTGCAAGAATGAGGTCGCAAGAGGAGGGCTGGCGTAAGCCTCGCAGGGACGAGATCGCAAGCCATGTCTGCAAAGAGGACTCCCGCCCGTGACTAGCAGGTGCGAGATTCGCTGGGAAAGTCAGTCCCAGGATCAGAAAGGACCGTGTGCTCCATAGGCAAGCGTCCAATAAGCTGAAGGAGGCCCAGATAATGTTAGCACCAGAGACAAGGAATGTCAGTACCCTCAGCCCAAAGGCCGATAATAAATAGTGGGCACTATTGTGAGCTGTAATAGTGGCAGTAGGAATGTGTAAAAATACCCTCTGTGTTTCCTTTAATACAACACAAAAAAATATTACTCAACATGTTTGGATTATTATTAGCACGATCAACAATGTCTAGAACTATTAAACCTACTAGGCTTTTTGCATTCACGTCAATGTTACACTTTAGTAACAATTTCACAACGTGCATAGTAGAATTTAGCAATGATGATACAAATGAGTGCAGAAGAGGATCGTAAGCTTGTCCAAGTTGCGAATTTGATTTAGTACTCTAAATGTTTAAAAAGAAACTTGGATTTTGGTACAACCTAAAACGCAAATGAATCAAAAATTAAATTAAATAATTAAAATAAATACAATAGAATAATAAATTAAATATTAGAACAATAAAGAAAATAATAAAGAAAATAGATGGAAAAGATAGATTGTAGTGTGTAGAAGTCCTAAAGAGCATTGGAAACGAGAAGAATCCACAACCGTCTTTAAACAGCTCTAATTTCTCCTTTAAGAAAAAAAAACTTTTAAGAGAAGTTTGAAGATGATCCCACAATCTGAAAAAGATTATTAAAACTCTTCTAAAAGAAAACCCAAGAAAAATTTTTGAAATTAAAAAATAAAAGAGAATTTATTAATTGAAAAGAGTAGTCGTTGAATACTGATGAATTGATTGAATTGTGTACAATGCAAAGGCCTTTATATAAGCTAGCTAAATAAATCTAAATAAAACTCTTAAGTATACTAGGACTCTAATTAACCTAAATAATAAGTAGTTTAAACTTAAACTTTTTGTTGATATAGAACTCCTAAATAACTTAAAATACTTAATAATTATAAAAATTTGGAATAAAAAATAAAATAATAAGAGTTAATAAATACAATATTGGGCTCATATATAATAAAAAGTAAGCCTAAAACCCGAACTTAATATGATTTAAACTCGAATTAAAAGCTCGAAACTTATAATTTCTGTAATAATCCTGTTCAGAAATTCTGCTTACGCAGTCTTCACTAAAACGATCATAACTTGAGCTCCCAAAAGTCGAAGTCGAGTGGTTCAAAATGTGTTTAAAAAATAAGAGATAGATATTCGAATGCTATGAAGACATCTTAATCCAGAAATGCCTGGATCCCATCCAAAAATTTGTCACAAGTTGAGTAATCATTTCAGCTTGAAAATTGACAACTTTGTTGAATTGACTTTAATACGCTTCACCCATTCCGTGCATGTATCATTCCTTGTTTCCTCGAAAAGATTCATCCTCACATACTGACTTTGATAGAATCTTGGTTTGATTTACTTGAGCTTGGACCTTGTTGTTGGGCCTTGAGATAATGTAAGTCCCATGGACCTGAAATTAAGCATTGAGACTCATATCAAGTAATTATTTTACTCTTAATTTCCTATTGTAGAAATGATTATTATGGTTAAATTATACTAATAGTTCATGTAGTATGTGGTTCTAGTGGATTTGGTTTGCATTCCATGTTGATCAATTTTAATATTTTGGACATTTTGAATATTAAAATTTTAAACTTTACTTAAAAGACAATATTTGGATAGTTAAGAAAAATGAGTTGGATTTTTTGTAACTTTTTTTCAGCCAATAGTGTAAAAAATTATTAAAAGAGGAAATAGCCCATTAAATACAATGGACTAAAACTAATTTTCATAGCAAAAATGTTAATCAAATATTAAAAATGGCATATTAATTTATTTTATACTCGAACAATGCGACATAAATTTACCGGATTAGAGTCAAATCTAATAAGGAATTCATAGATCGAGTTAATACGAAAATAGGAGTTTTAATTAGAAAGAGATTTTAATTAATCAACCTAGAGTCAGTTCTTTTTATTCTCGAAAGAGATATTAACATGAATTAGGGATTTCTACGGATCAAGACAAGTGAATAAATCGTTTAATTCAGATTTAGAATAATAAGTGAAGTCTAGGCGGATTCTTTCCTGGGTATTGTCTCTCTCGTCGATTTTCTTCAAATATTTTCCTACTTTATTCTCTATTTCGTCTAAGTAATTAGGTTAAAATAAATCCCTTCAATTTATTTGGCTAGATAATAAAAAGATAGTAACTGCTAGTACTTTTAGTCCTCGTAAATACGATATTCCCGACTCACCATAGCTATACTACCATTTGATAGGTACGCTTGCCTTTGTCGTGATTTTAGTTAGTTAAGTGAATCATCATCACAAATGCAACAAGTTGTTATTTTGTCACAATAGTGCTGGATGTAACACGTTCATTGACACATTGCAACAACTTCAAAATATGTCAACAATTTACCAAAAATCTAAAATAAAATCAAATGATGGTATGAAATAAATTAACTATACTAATTTTGTTGAAATTTTGATTACCTCTATAAATTTTGTTGAGGTAGTTATGAAAGTAGTGCAAGGTGTAGTTGTAGCACTACGTAGGTTACATAACTAGCCTTATTCGAAATTGATAATCTTTTGAATTAAAACATTACTTAACTAATTTTATTCGAATTGATAATATTTTGAATTAAAACATTAAATAACTTTTAAAAGTTAAAACTAAAATAAATAAAAATTAGTGAATGAGAAAGTGTTTGTTAAAGTTTTGTAAACCTCAAAACTAATAATTCTACGTCTATTTTTACAATATTTATTTTTCTTTAAAATTTTTATTTTAAACTATGCAGATATGATGTTTCATTTAATGGAGGGCTTTACTAATACAATCTTGATATTTGAGAATGTAATTAGTATATTTTAAATTTTGAGGACTAATTCACAATAAAAATTATAATTTGGAGACCTATTATGAAATTAACTCATTATTTAAAAAAATCCAAGCCATAAACTCAAATGATCTCTTTATTTAGGGAAGCAGTCTTACAAGGCAAACTACGAATGCAACACAAACAATCAGATAAAATTAGTTAAGGCTCTTCAATAACCAGTGTGGGATATTAAAAGAGCCCTAAGCATTATTAGAAAACCTAGCAAACATGTCGACTCTAGATATGATAATCATATCATAATACCAAACAAACCTCCCCAAAACCATCTTTTTTCCCCTTTCTTTACCTCACTCTGCACAGCAGCGATACAAGAAATTCAATTCCATCGGACGACCACACTCAGCACATTGTACCCTCTCCGGAATTCTACCACCGTTACCCGGGAGGATAAGGCGAGTGCAATGATGGTGCTTGATAACCTCTTCCAACTTCTTACGAAGTGCTGGGATAAAACCCATTTGCTTGGCAAGTTCTTCCCATTCATCAAAGCTCTCCATGGTGCTAAGCACTTTCTCTCCATTGGCTTTCACCATTTCACCCGATCCTGTGTAGAACACTGCCCATCCACTTTTACTACTGTCATATCCAAGCATCGTCATCACTTCTTGCTTTATAACATCGTTCTCAATGGTCTTCCCATGTTGGGTTTTCGAGTACAACATGCTCTCTAATAGGTTCCAAAAGAACCACACATTGTCATCTTCCCAAGCATGGCTAAGTTGCTTCTCTTTGATTAAACCAGTAATCTTTTGCACTCGTTCCCTTGCATTTTTCTTTCCAACATAAACCATTTCTATGCCACTATCGAGAGCCTTTGCAACCCCTTTTGTTGCGGTAGTGAAACTTTCGATCCATTCCATTTTCACACCACCATAGAAACAAACCACTTTCTGTTGGCTCACCTGATTATAACAACACAAAACCAAAAATAAATTAAGCATATTAATTGATATACACATATATATTAAAGTTATGTGGGGATGTTTATGTACCCAAGTAGGTAAGTTTGGTTCAAGGCGAGCAACGAGAAGGTCAAGTGTCCAAGGTTTAGCTTTCCAAAATTTTTCTTCTATTTCACTGCTAAACGGGAAAGCTGCATTTCCCCATATCCGCATCATGTTGAGTGCATTTGTGCATAAAACCTTTCCTTGTGGATTCAATGTCACCACAATTGGTTTCTTAACGAAACCCCATTCTTCCCTTATGTATTTAATCACTGCTGGTTCAATGGCAACATGGTTTCTCACAGTATACCACGACATATTTGATTGCATGGTCGAAAACTTTTCCTTATAACCATCATTCCAAGTTGTTCTGTCCACAATTGGGAGCCATATGATCTCATAGTTAAGCCGAGATGATACCCTTTCTTTGTAAACAACTTCAAGAACCCGAATCTCCTCTTGGGAGATATCAAGATCTGAAATGAGCAATAAAACATGCTTTTTTCTCAAGACATTGATATAAACCTGTTAAATTATACCAGCAACGTTAACATGCGATCCAATGAATTTTAAAACATGGATGAAACTTGGAACATGGAATTAAACAGACCTGGGCCCTCTCTGGATTCAAGACATTCTCTTCCCTGCCGAAGATGTTTTGGAGAATCATCAAGTTGTCCACTTGAGGTGTTTCAATGGTACGCTTGAAGTGTTCAAAAGCTTCCATTAGCTTCTTCTCATCTGCATTTCATTACAATCATACTCAACTTTTTATATAAATGTATATATATAGGATTTCTAGATTTATAGTCAAGGATGGGTCACCAATACGCTGGTAGCAAAGACATAATCGACTTTGAACGTGTTCATGTATGCTGCTAACTTTATGTGTCAAGCTTGATAGCTCCCATGCGTCCGAAGTCGATGTAATGAACCTGAAATGATTCAAAGAAAAGATTTAATTGTTGGTAAATTGAATGTCGTCATATTGTCTGATTGAGCACACAGAAAATTCATGACTCACTCATGTCTCATCCCTATAAGACCAGTAATCTGCCCAACACAAACGACAACACTCGAAATGATCCAGTAAGTAGCAGCGTGTATATGAGCCATGGCGGTCGACAACGGTGGCTCATCGATGGAAATATACTTAGAAGGTAGCTCAGTAAGCTCCACAATACACTTGGTTACATCGACCATTGCATTGATGAGCTTGCTGAGTGCATCAAAGTGGGTTTTCAGTGTTTGGGAGTGCTCTAAAATGTCGGGTTGCTTGAGGAGAGCCACTGATTTGGCCAATGAATTGGAAGTGCAAAGCTGAGCGATCAGCCAAAACTCCCCGAAATTCACTGCAAAAGCTGCTAATGTTAGCACCACTTTTGCACCCCATGAATAGCTTGAAAGCTTGTTGAAGATCGCCATTGTTGTTGCATGGGCATCACCTCCTCTAGAACACTTGCATGATAGCTACAAAACATCAACTTAGGTTACGATCGTTATTTTCCGGTTTCAAAAATGATCGAGATTCCGAAAGCAAAATAAAACAGCCGAATAACCTCGCAGCAGATTTCGTGTAATGCATCAAGCGCGCCATCAGCGTCAGACAAGTTGGTCTGATCGTCGGATGCATCGATGTGTCCCTACAAGACAAAACAAATCCAAAGCATTATCTTGAAACTCTTTCCATTTTCTGGAATATAAACATCATGAAATCTGAAGTTATCAAAGTTTACATTCATAGAAAGATTAATGTTGGGAATGATATGACGCAAAACATTGCGAGTGACTTGAAGAACTGATGTAACATCAACAACACGACCATCGGGGACATGAGTCGACCGAATTCGCTCATTCATCCCATCGCCGAACATCCAATGCTCATTCCTCATCGATTGCTGGGATGTTTTTGATGAGGATGAGACTAGGGTAGGGCGAGCCGTTGTCGAATATATGAAAGTACTACTATTTTTTGATGTTTGATGTGTGATGTGTTTACTAAGCATTGTAGTTTTTATATAGTGATGAGAACAACTGTTTTGTTTTTATTTGTTTGAGTTTTTTTTTTAAAAATATATATAAATAATATTACACAACGTTATAAACGTTGATTCCGCCTTTAATATTTTTTCAAGTATTTTAATACTATTTATTAATATATGCTTTTGGTGTTGAGTTCGCCTAATATTTTTCCAAGTTTTTCATGTGCCCTTAATATTAGGATCTGTACTATGATATAATTACTTTAATTGATAGTGTCGAGTTCATGGTGTAATTTTTAATTTTGAAGTATCATGAACTTGATATCTTCTACAATGTCTGAGTTGTGCACAATTTTTTTATAAAGAAAATATAATTTGATTAAAAATTTTAAAAAATATAAATTAAAATCGACACTAATAAATGTTGAGTTTCACTTAAAATTCTATCCTAAACCCTAAATAGTCAAGTATTAGGAAAATATAATTTTCAAGCATATCACAATGGCTACTCAATTATTGACATTTGAGCGAAGACATATTACCTTGAATCATTCATCAATTAATGGATGTCGATTTCTATCATGAAACACAAATTGGGAGAGTTGCTTATGCTCCATCATTCTTACTCACTCTAATTGAATAATAGAGATTAAAGACCCATACGTTTTATCTCTCATGCAACGAAGTGACAATAATGCTAGAAGATGGATTGATGTTGGTAGGACTTCCAATGGACAAGCATCCTATAACTGACAAATCTGAGCACAATCAAGGCAAATCCTTTATGAAACATTCAGGTAAGGTACGATCTTCCTGCGGACGACGCGATTTTGTTTTTAAAGGAAGAGGAAATGGTAGTGGAAAATATGAAATTTATTCTCCGTTGCTTCGAGACTTTTTCGGGGTTGAGTATTAACTTCAAAAAATCGTGTATTGTGGGGTTTGGAGTTAATGAGGAAGTTCTTTACCGTTTGGCAGCTATATGTAAATGTAAGGTTGGGGTGTTACCTATTTGCTATTTGGGTATTCCTTTAGGAGCAGATTTGAGAAGGGTGGCTACTTAGGACGTGGTGGTTGAGAAATTTAGAAAGAAATTGGCGGGATGGAAATGTAGAAGTATGTCGTCGGCAGCTAGGATAGTGTTGGTAAATGCAGTGTTATCGTCTCTTCCAATCTATTTTATGTCTTTATTTCAGGCCCCGGTGTCTGTAATTAAAAGAATTGATAAAATTAGGAGAAATTTTTTGTGGAGAGGGTTGGATGGCAAACGGAAAATGGTGAAAGTCAATTGGAAGTAGATTTGCAGACCAAAAGAAAATGGAGGAGCCGGAGTGGTTAACCTTGAGATTAAGAACAAAGCACTATTAGCAAAATAGAGGTGGCGAGTGATGGTGGATAAAAATGCGCTATAGAGCAAGGTGATTTTAGCAAAGTATGGTTCTAACGCTAAACAATGGCGATTTGGTGTGAACAATTTGAAAGATATGTCGACGGTTTGGAGAGGGATTGTGGAAAACTCTTTTGGTTCTAGAGTGAATAGGTGGATGGGAGTTAAAGATTTCAAATGGAAGGTAGGGAATGGAAAGGATACGTTGTTCTGGGGGGATCATTGGTGTGGTTATAGTCCATTAAAATTTGAATTCCCTAGACTTTTTTGTCTAGCTAAATTCAAAAATGGTTCGATTTTTTATTACTCTTTGGTTGGCGGTTTTTGTAATGTTAATTGGGAAGGGTTTTTCGTCAGAGCTTTGCTGGATAGGGAGTGGGGGATGCTAAGTCGTCTCTTGGATTGGGTGGGTGGTGTGGTATTGATCCCAAAGGTGGAGGACTGGATATTATGGAAGCACGACAAAAATGGTGAGTTCTTTGTGAAGCAGTTAACTAAATTAATGGTGGATGGGGTGGGGGTTGATTTTAGTTTTGCATTTGATAGAATATGGAAGCTAAAAATTCCTCCTAGAGTGCGTTATTTTCTTTGGTTAATAGCAATTGACAGAGTTCCCATGAAGGATTTTTTAATTAAGGGGTGAAAATTCTTGATATTGTTAATGTATGTCCTTGTGTAACAGGAAGTGGGAGAAGACAGACCATTTGTTTTTTAACTACATCTTTATTAATGGTTTTTGGAAGAGGATTTTTAATTGGTGGGACATTGAATGGAAAGGGGTGAATAATTTTGAAGATTTTTTATTCATACTGTTCCAAACTGAAAATTTTAGGATCTTGTAAATGTCTGTGGTTGATTGCAATTGCGGCTACTGTTTGATCAATTTGGCTTGCGAGAAATAAAAGGGTGTTTGACAATAAAGTGTTGACAATGGATACCTTGGTCTTCCATGAAAAGATGAGGGCTTTATTATGGAGCAGGGCTGCTTTTGATGAGTGTAGGTTTCATGAGAGATTATGGTGGTTTTGTCCATATAAGTGTTGTTTATCTAAGTCTGATCCTGGGGGTTGGTGTTTTCCACCTCATGGTTGGTTTAAATTTAACGTTAGCGGTATTGTTTTTGAAGGTGTTCAGGGTGGTGGAGGAGTGTTGAGAGGTGAGGCTGGAATTGTTAGAGCCTTATTTTCAGGACCAATTGATGCAGGTGATTCTGAGTCAACTGAATTGGGAGCTATAATCATTGCTCTTGATATTATTATTGAAATCGGCTGGAAGGGGACTGGTTCTTTGATTATTGAAATAGGTTCAAGGGAGGTTCTTAGTTGGATTCTGGAGAAAACAAAGAGACGTTGGTCACATCAAGTTATATTTGCTGAACTGGAAAGGAGGTGGAGCAGGGTGGGAGAGTTATCTTTTTCAGTCACTGTGGCGAATGGAAATGAAATGGCAGATTCTCTAGCTATTGCAGGGACGAATAGAACTAGTATGTTTAAGGCTTGGTGGTGAGTTGATTTATAATGTCAGATTTCATGTGTATCTTATGTGGTTTTGAGTACGTTTTGTAGTACTTTTTGGGTGGTCATTTCTGCAGTGTTGTTTGATAACTTTGGTCTTGGGATGTCGGGTTAGTATTGTTGATGAGTGGACTCAGTAAATAGGATTCGTTGATCTTGTTTGTATTACCCATATTTGCTTTTACAAGTTGTAAAGGCAGTAATGAGCAAAAAAAAAAAAAAGGTACGATCTTCCATCTGATTTCAAAAGGTCTCAGGTGAAGTTAAGACTAGTTGAAGAAGCATTTTGAGAGAAACCAATGCCTATTGATATTTATTGTTATGCTCGAGTGTACATTCCACGCTTGATCAAAGGTATGCATATGGAAAAAAAAAGTTATGCAACTTAGTTCATACCATATACCTCCCGTTGCTATAAAATTTTCAAATGACTATTACATATGGTTGAGCTTTACCATTTTAGCTTGCCTATACAAGACATTATACATAGGATGTAGAGTAGGGAATAAGAAAGTGAATGGCTGTTTTGTAATTTTACAATTGTGAAGATAGTATCGACTTTCACTCGTTGCATTTATACCTTCGAAACTGCTTAGTTACCATGGCTGAAATTGTCATATGTCAAAAGTACTATTGGATTTAAACAACAAAAAAGCTTTTATTGTTGCAAGTTTTCTAAATATAATAAAATTAATAAACAAAAGTACAAAATATATGCTTTAAAGGAAATCTCGATAGTTTTAGCTTCCTTTTAAATAAAATATTATAAAATTTATCAATTTTATGTAATTAAATAATATTTTATGTAACTTGTGTTATATAAAATTTTATTAGTTTTTAAATAATCTTATAATAAAATGATATTTTATATTTTATGCAATTAAATGATTAATTTAATTGATGTTACTTATTAATTAGGTCCTAACCCAAATAAAAATGATCAATAATCAAATTATTTTAAAAATAATAAATATAAAGTTAGTATTTAATACACTAACAATATACTTTTTTTTATTTCACAACCAATCTTAAAAAGTTGTTTTATGTCATTCTCTCTTTTTTAAATATTTATTTTTAATATTTTATTATGGGAAATTATTTGGTACATCGACAATGGAGTTTTAGACTCCACGAGTAGAATCGGAGGTTGACAAGTGTCCTATAGGAGTGAGAAAAACTCGATTCAATTTGAAAAAATTGAAAAAAATTTCGAATTTCGAGTTAATCGAATCGAGTTGTTTAAGTTATACAAATCGACTCGAATAACTAATTTGAATTTCGAGTTTGAGTCGAGTTGAATTTTATAATTTAAATAACAGATTGGTGTAAATACTCATTTGGTCCCTGTCAATTTTGAAAATAAGAAAATTGGTTTCTTTCTCAACAAAAAGTTACAAAATAATTAAAAATAATCTATAAAAATTCTAAAATTTTTATATTAAAAATTTAAAAAATTCTAAAAAATATATAAAGAAATGTAATTTTAAAATGTTTTTTCTAAAATAATAATTTTAGGTACCTAAATAAGTTAATTAGTGATTCAAGTTTATCATACCAAAAGTTCAAACATATATGTTTTCAAATTTATGTATTCTAACATGAAATTAGTTATAATGTAACAAGATTTTGATTTGACATGCTTAACTTTTTTTTTTAATTTAACTCTAACAATTTCACTTAATTTAACTTAACTCAAAATTCATTCACTCGACTCGATTCGAAAAAATTTTAAATCGAATTACGATAATAAAATAAGATTAATAAATTTAATTAATTCAAAAAAATTTACTCGATTCAACTTGATTCAATCAAATGGTGATCTCTTATTAAAGATGCTTCGACTATCGGAACTGTTGGTCCTAACAACGGGCTCGACTTTGCTGATGTAGTTGTTGATCTTGGATTTGCCTAGAAATTCACCAAACAGACCATTGATGATAATCTGTTTTTATTCTATTGTATTACTCTATTCTTGATATGTCAACCAATGTAATTTTTTAATACAAATAAAATTATTCATTTGGAGTAATAAACGACATAAACCATTTCCCTAGCTCCAAAAGAAAGAGCCACTTGATGATTGATCTAAACAATTATTATCACCATCTATGCATGGTTCATGCATCATCTATGTCACCATGGATAAAAAAGCTATAGTTTAGGTGTGTGTTAACATTATCCTTTTTCTTAATTCCAAATATTTGATTGCTTGATGACATTTGATAGACTTAGGTAGGTTTAGATAAACGGTGTATTTATTTGCGGTTAATGTAAACATAGTGGTGACGGTGAAATTAAATATTATAGTGACACTGTAGCGTAAAACAAAGAATAAGCTAAATGCATCCCACTATCCATCTAAACCCACGCTTACTGTCCTATAGATATATATAAAGCAAAAACCCAAAGAGATAAGAGAACTCCCAAAGTTAGTCACAAGGTTAAATTATGCTATTATTTCTATACTTTGCACAAGTTGTGGATTTAGTCCCTATAATTTCTAAATTTTGAGATTTTTATTCTGATCCTATTAACTATGAAATTCAATTACTAGTTTTCTATTATGCATCTAGTTGTAGATTTAGTCTATATTACCCAATTGAATCATTTTATGTTTATATATTTTTTCAAATTTCGAAATCCTGATAAAAATAACAATCGTTAATCCATTAACTAAATTTTTAATGAGTAATATATGAAAATGCGACAAGTTAGCATATGAAACCATGTAAGGCACGTCAAATTTTGGAAATAATAAAACTTAATATATTTAACGGTTATCATTTGATAATGGTTAAAATTTTAACATTTGAAAAGTACAAATACTAAAATTACTAGATTAAAATATATGAATTAATCTACAACTTTCATAAAAAATAGAGACTAATAACATAATTTAATCCCTTTTAATTTCCACTAGCTAAACCCACTAACTAAACAAAATACCCAAAGCACAACATTAGCCTAGGAGCGATCAAAAATCAGTTAAAATTAAATTAATTGGTAAGACCGATTTAATTTGGTTAATCGGTTTGTTGACCAATTTAATTTGGTCAAAATTTGGTTAATAATTTTTTTAAAGTTCGGTTTTCGATTAATTCAGTTCGAAATCAGGTACTTAACCAAACTTAATAATTAATAATATAAATTATATATAGTTTTAATTCGGATAATTCGACCAAATGAACCTTATCAATTTATTTTTCTTGATATGTTTTCTATTTTTTTGACCAAAAAAACAAAAACATAAAAATACGGTTAATTAATCAAATTAACCGAAATACTTCGATTCCATTAATTTTTTTTAAAAAAAGTTTAATTCGATTAACGATTAAAATATTTAATTAATTTTATAAATACTAATTTAATTCGATTAACTTTCAATTAACTGTCTAAACACCCCTACATTAACGAATTCAAAACATACAAGTCGAATTTAAAAACTCAAACACAAGACACGGAAAATCCTTAGCTTCTCCGAAAAGAAAAGAACATGAAAAATACACCCACAAATGAAACACCTTTTCACTTTGGGAATTGAAAAAAAAAAACTTGTTAAACAATGGTGGCAACAATCAATCAAAAGAAAGGCTTTCAAGCAATGACATTACAGAATCCATTAACTTTGAAATGGGTCAAGTATTTACTGCCTTTGCCCTTGGTTGTGGTATTGGTATAGGCTGTGGTATAAATCTAGGTATTGCTCATAACATTTTGATTTTTAATGAAAAAAGAAGAAGAAGAAAACTTATCTTTTGAGTTGTGAAGATGAATTGGGGTGATTTGTTTGGTCCCAAAAATGATGATTTTGGTCCTAATCTGCTTCCCAAAAAAACTTGTATGCATCGATTTTGGTATCACTTTCATTTTGGTTTTTTTTTTTACTACTTAATGGGAAAAATGTGGGTTAGTGAAATGAATATTAGCTTTCTTACTAGACGTTAATGGTACGGAAAATACATATTTAAACAGACTCGAACTCATATTTATCTATTTAGATGTTAATGGTTTTTAAACTAGTGTGTTCATTTATTTATAGTTTGTTAAAGCTTGAACATTTTCTGTTTTCTGAGAGTGACTTTTAGCTCAAAGTCGGTCTGGTTCTAAGAAAGAAAATGGAAACACAAGTCATCATTTCTTTGGCATGTAATTCGATAGAGTAGTCTTTGTTTGGTACATTTAGTAAGAACAAAATATGATTTTTCAAAATTTATATGATTAACATTACATAGTTGCATCTAGAATAAGGAATGAATTAAGTAGCGCCAAAACTTTCTACGATCGATGAACATATCGTATGGCAAACGATACAAGTTTTTTCCGGCATTTCTCGTTCATAGTACATTCTTTCGCGGATATTGTATTAAAGCTTGAAATTTGTAATTTCCGTAATAATCAAGTACAAAAATTCATGTTCGCATAGTATTCATTAAAACGATCATAACTTGAGTTTCCGAACTTGAAATCAAGTGGTTCAAAGTGTGTTTCAAAATTAAGAGATAGATATTCAAATGCTATACAAACATTTTAATCCAAAACTACCTAGATCCCAACAAAAAATTTGTCGCAAGTTAACTAATTTTTTTAGCTTGAATATTGACAGTTTGGTTGAATTGACTTTAATACATTTCACTTATTCTGTTCATGTATCATTTCTCGTTTCCTCAAAAATATTCATGCTCACATACTGATTTTGATCAAATCATAGTTTGATTTGCTTGACTTTTAACTTTATTGTTGGACTTTGAGGTAATGTAAGCCCATCATATTCATAGGCTTGAAATTGAGAATTGAGACTCATATTAAATAATTATCTTATTCCTAATTTCCTATTGAAGAAAGGATTATCATGGTTAAATTATGCTAATAGTTCATGTAATATGTGGTTCTAATGGATTTGGTCTTGCATTTCAACTCGATGAATTTTAATTTTTTTGACATTTTGAGTATTAAAAATTTAAAATTTACTCAAAAGACAAGAGTTGGATAGTTAAGGAAAATGACTTGGATTTTTTTGAGTTTTTTGTTCTCAATCAATAGTAAAAAAACTATCAAAAGAGAAAATAGCCCACTAAAGACAAAGGACTACAACTAATTTTCATAGCACAAATACTAATCAAATATTAATATTGATTTATTTTATAAATAAGTAATTAATTTAACCAAAAATAAAATAACACAAACCAAAATTTTAAGCTACACTAAAACAAGGGATAGTTAAATTATTTATGCAGTTCGATTTCTTTATATTTGTGGAGCCTAATTCAGTGAGATGAATCTACTATCTTTGAAATCAATACAATCAATGATCTTAGTTCCAACATACTCCCATGAAGAATCATTACTTTTGCACCTCAAAAGCTTGACCTCTACTAAATTTTCCTTTGTGAGAACTTAGGTTGTAGAACCATTCACAAAATGGTTTTACTGCCAAAATGCATTAATGTTCCTTATTAAACAAATAGTGCTTTTTAAAAAAAAATTTATCAAGCTATATATGTCTCCCAAATATATAAGGATTTTCGAGACTTGATAACATATTAAAGATCAATCACAGTCCCATCTAAATAGTAGTTAAAATAGTCAAATATAATATAATATTAACGACCAAATTGTTGGTAGATAAGCTTTCAAGTTTTGATTTGATCAAGAAATTTGATATAATTAATCAAATGTGATCCTCTAGATAGGTTTCTCCAAGTGAATTAATCTTCAATCATGGACTTGAATCATTTCACAATATTAACACAACTCAAAGATTTGTTTAAATAAATTATCAATCTTTCAAATATGACAAGTTGTTATTTTGTCACAGTGATGCTGGCAGTGACACTTCCATTGACACATTGCAACTTCAAAATATGACAACAATTTACCATAAATATAAAATAAAATCAAATGATTGTATGAAATAAATTAACTTTACTAATTTTGTTGAACTTTTGATTACCACTATAAAGGTGTAGTTGTAGCACTATGTAGGTTACATAACTTATCTTATTCGAATTAATAATCTTTTGAAGTGAAATTTCACCGCATAACTTTTAAAAGTTAAAACTAAAATAAAGTAAAATAGAAAAAAATTAGGGAACAATAAAGCATTTGTTAAAGTTTTGTAAACCTCAAAACTAATATTTCTACAACATATATTTTATAATATTTATTTTTCTTTAGTATTTTCTTTTAAACTATGCCACATAAAAACTATTCTTTTAAACTATGCCACATAAAACTATGTTTCATTTAATGGTGGACTTTACTAATACAGTCTTGATACTTTGAGAATATAATTAATATATTTTTAAGTTTGAGGACTAATTCACAATAAAAATTATAATTTGGAGATCTACTATGAAATTAACTCATTAACTCATTATTTAAAAAAATCCAGGCCATAAACTCAAATGAACACTTTATTTAGGGAAGTAGTCTCACAAGGCAAACTACGAATGCAACACAAACAATCAGATAAAATTAAGTAAGGCTCTTCAATAACCAGTGTGGGATATTAAAAGAGCCCTAAGCATTATTAGAAAAGCTAGCAAACATGTCGACTCTAGGTGATAATCATATCATAATACCAAACAAACCTCCCCAAAACCATCTTTTTTTCCCCTTTCTTTGCCTCACTCTGCACAGCAGCGATACAAGAAATTCAACTCCATCGGACGACCACACTCAGCACATTGCACCCTCTCCGGAATTCTACCACCGTTACCCGGGAGGATAAGGCGAGTGCAATGATGGTGCTTGATAACCTCTTCCAACTTCTTACGAAGTGCTGGGATAAAACCCATTTGCTTGGCAAGTTTTTCCCATTCATCAAAGCTCTCCATGGTGCTAAGCACTTTCTCTCCATTGGCTTTCACCATTTCACCCGATCCGGTGTAGAACACAGCCCATCCATTTTTACTACTGTCATATCCAAGCATCGTCATCACTTCTTGCTTTATAACATCGTTCTCAATGGTCTTCCCATGTTGGGTTTTCGAGTACAACATGCTCTCTAATAGGTTCCAAAAGAACCACACATTGTCATCTTCCCAAGCATGGCTAAGTTGCTTCTCTTTGATTAAACCAGTAATCTTTTGCACTCGTTCCTTGCATTTTCTTTCCAACATAAACCATTTCTATGCCAATATCGAGAGCCTTTGCAACCCCTTTTGTTGCGGTAGTGAAACTTTCGATCCATTCCATTTTCACACCACCATAGAAACAAACCACTTTCTGTTGGCTCACCTGATTATAACAACACAAAACCAAAAATAAATTAAGCATATTAATTGATATACACATATATATTAAAGTTATGTGGGGATGTTCATGTACCCAAGTAGGTAAGTTTGGTTCAAGGCGAGCAACGAGAAGGTCAAGTGTCCAAGGTTTAGCTTTCCAAAATCTTTCTTCTATTTCACTGCTAAACGGGAAAGCTGCATTTCCCCATATCCGCATCATGTTGAGTGCATTTGGGCATAAAACCTTTCCTTGTGGATTCAATGTCACCACAATTGGTTTCTTAACGAAACCCCATTCTTCCCTTATGTATTTAACCACTGCTGGTTCAATGGCAACATGGTTTCTCACAGTATACCACGACATATTTGATTGCATGGTCGAAAAATTTTCCTTATAACCATCATTCCAAGTTGTTCTGTCCACAATTGGGAGCCATATGATCTCATAGTTAAGCCGAGATGATACCCTTTCTTTGTAAACAACTTCAAGAACCCGAATCTCCTCTTGGGAGATATCAAGATCTGAAATGAGCAATAAAACATGCTTTTTTCTCAAGACATTGATATAAACCTGTTAAATTATACGAGCAACGTTAACATACGATCCAATGAATTTTAAAACATGGATGAAACCTGGAACATGGAATTAAACAGACCTGGGCCCTCTCTGGATTCAAGACATTCTCTTCCCTGCCGAAGATGTTTTGGAGAATCATCAAGTTGTCCACTTGAGGTGTTTCAATGGTACGCTTGAAGTGTTCAAAATCTTCCATTAGCTTCTTCTCATCTGCATTTCATTACAATCAGACTCAACTTTTTATATAAATGTATATATATAGGATTTATATTTCTAGATTTTATCGTCAAGGATGGGCTCACCAATACGTTCGTAACAAAGACGTAATCGACTTTGAAGGTGTTCATGTATGCTGCTAACTTTATGTGCCAAGCTTGATAGCTCCCATGCGTCCGAAGTCGATATAGTGAACCTGAAATGATTCAAAGAAAATATCTAATTGTTGGTAAATTGAATGTCGTCATATTGTCTGATTGAGCACATAGAAAATTCATGACTCACTCCTGTCTCATCCCCATAAGACCTGTAATCTGCCCAACACAAACGACGACACTCGAAATGATCCAGTAAGTAGCAGTGTGGATATGAGCCATGGCGGTCGACAATGGTGGCTCATCGATAGAAATATACTTAGAAGGTAGCTCAGTAAGCTCCACAATACACTTGGTTACATTGACCATTGCATTGATGAGCTTGCTGAGTGCATCAAAGTGGGTTTTCAGTGTTTGGGAGTGCTCTAAAATGTCGGGTTGCTTGAGGAGAGCCACTGATTTGGCCAATGAGTTGGAAGTGCAAAGCTGAGCGATCAGCCAAAACTCCCCGAAATTCACTGCAAAAGCCGCTAATGTTAGCACCACTTTTGCACCCCATGAATAGCTTGAAAGCTTGTTGAAGATCCCCATTGTTGTTGCATGGGCATCACCTCTAGAACACTTGCATGATAGCTACAAAACATCAACTTAGGTTACGATCGTTATTTTCCGGTTTCAAAAATGATCGAGATTCCGAAAGCAAAATAAAACAGCCGAATAACCTCGCAGCAGATTTTGTGTAATGCATCAAGTGCGCCATCAGCGGCTGACAAGTTGGTCTGATCGTCGGATGCATCGATGTGTCCCTACAAGACAAAACAAACCCAAAGCATTGTCTTGAAAATCTTTCCATTTTCTGGAATATAAACATCATGAAATCTTAAGTTTATCAAAGTTTACATTCATAGAAAGATTAATGTTGGGAATGATATGACCCAAAACATTGCTAGTGACTTGAAGAACTGGTGTAACATCAACAAAACGACCATCGGGGACATGAGTCGACAGAATTCGCTCATTCATCGCATCGTCGAACATCCAATGCTCATTCCCCATCGAATTCTGGGATGTTTTTGATGAGGATGAGACTGGGGAAGGGCGAGCCATTGTCGAATACATGGAAGTACTACTATTTTTTTATGTTTGATGTGTGATGTGTTTACTAAGCATTGTAGGGCTTATATAGTGATGAGAACCAACTGCTTTGTTATTTGTTTAAGGTATTTTTTTTTTGAAATATATATAAATAATATTACACAACGTTATAAACGTTGATTCCGCTGATATGTATGTATCAAATATTTTAATATTATTTATTAATATATGTTTGTACGAAAGTGGTTTTTCATGTGTTCGTATGAACGCCTTGAAGTTCTTCATGTGCCCTTAAAATTAGGATCTGTATTATGATATAATTACTGTAATTGATAGTGTCAAGTTCATGGTGTAATATTTAATTTTTAAGTACCATGACCTTGATATCTTTTACAATA
The DNA here is from genome assembly GCF_025698485.1 of Gossypium arboreum. Classification (NCBI taxonomy): domain Eukaryota; kingdom Viridiplantae; phylum Streptophyta; class Magnoliopsida; order Malvales; family Malvaceae; genus Gossypium; species Gossypium arboreum. The sequence goes on along the minus strand of NC_069070.1, from coordinate 1,105,870 downwards.
TCTGAGTTGTGAATTTTTTTTAAAAGATAATGTAATATGATTAAAATTTAAGGAAAATAGAAGTTGCGGTCGACACTAATGAATGTTGCATTTCACTTAAAATATCTAACAAAACCCCTTAATTTTAAACAAGCAATTGAATTTGTTAGTTTATAGCAAAACACCAAAACAAATAGTTTTCTATGTTCTATCATAAACTCTATATAAAATATTTGGAAATGATAATTGTCAAGTATATTAGAATGGCTATCCACTTATTGACATTTGAACAAAGACATACTACCGAGAACTATCATCAATTAATGGATGTCGATTTCTATTATGAAAAACAATTTAGGAGAGTTGCTTATGTTCCATCATTCTTATTTACTCTGACTGAACGATGGAGATTAAAGACTGATAAGTTTTGTCTCTCATGCAACGAAGCGACAATAATGCTAGAAGATGTGTTGCTGACAGGACTTCCAATGGACAAGCATCCTATAATTGATAAATCTAAGCACGATCTAGACAAATCCTTTATGAAACATTCAAAAAAAAATACAATCTTTTATTTGATTTCGAAAGGCTTCAGGTGAAGTTAGACTAGTTGAAAAAGAGTTTTGAGCATCTTTTGGAGAAACCAATTCATGTTGATATTTATTGCCATGCTTGAGCATGCATTCTACTCTTGACCAAAAGTATGCATGTGGAAAAAAAAGTTTGGCAACTTAGTTCATACCATGTACCTCCCGTTGTTATAAAATTTTTGGACGGCTAGTACATATGGTTGAGCTTTGCCATTTTGGCTTGCACATACAAGGCGTTGTGCAAAGGGTGTAGAGTAGGGAAAGGAAGCTAATGGCTGCTATTTTACAATTGTGAGGATAGTATCGACTTTCGCTCATTACATCTATGCCTTCTAAACCTTTTAGTTGCCCTCTAGGTAGATGATAAAAATAGAACCTTAAACCTTAAAACTCATTACTTTCTAAATGTTTTATATTTGTACTAACATTTTGTAATTTAATTTGTGGTCCAAGCAATGTAGCCATATACTAGAAGGATAGTTTGGCATCGATATTAGAAACAATTGATAGGGAATCCAATGTTTCGATTAATTGTACTCTATTAGGCCGAGTTCAATTACATTAAATAATATCATTTGATAATGGAATTTAAATTTAATGTTTTTGTAATAGCCCAAAATTGGGTCTAGTTGGAACAGAGGTTTCGGGACCACAAAATTCGAGATAGAAATAATTATTTTATGATTATTTTGAGGTCTATGATATGATTGCATGATTGTGTGAAAATTTCGTGAAGAAATTTTATGCATAAAGTGCTCAATTTGAAGTTAGGGACTAAATTGAATAAGTTGCAAAACTTGCATTCTAGAAGTTTCTAGTATGAAATTGCTTTGAAATATTAATTATGAGGTCTTAAATAGAAATTTTACCAATTTCTAAGTTATGGACAAAAATTGGACATGGATGGAATTTTGGAAAGTTTAGTAGTAAGGGCATTTTGGTCATTTAGGGGTAAAATGAATTAAAATACAAAATTAAAAGCCAATTTTGCTCATCTTCTTCACCATGGACGTGTATACCAAGGGAGACTCCATGGCTAGGGTTTTCAAGCTTCTCAAGCTCAATAGTAAGTCCGTTCTAACCTCGTTTTTCAAGTTCTTTACGTTTTTGAAGTCCCGGTAACTTGATTTAGCTCATGCTAGCAATAATTCAACCTAGGATTCATATTTGGAAAAATACCCATAGGTTAAATTTGTGTATTATGGTGTTTTATGATACAATATGAGGTTTTAAATTATGTTAGACAACTTGTGCTACTCGGTTTTAAGTGAAAATGAGCAAAAGGGCTTAATCGGTAAAAATACCTAATAGTCATAAGTATATGTTAGAGTGACAATTTGATGTTGTCATAGAAGAGAAAAGTGATCAGCATGTCATAAAACATAAGAATAAGGGATGAAGTTTAATTCCCGAGCCTAGGGGCAAAAGTGTAAATATGCAAAAGTTTAGGGGCAAAATTGTAAATTTTCCAAAGTTTGAGTTAAGGACTGTTTTGAATAGTACACTAATTAAATAAGTAAAATATGATGTTTTAGATCCCGGAAAACGAGATTTGAACCTAGAATGAGAGAAAAATCGAAAATTAGGAAAGTTGGTAAAATGACCGTTTAGTATCGAGGTAAGTTCATATGTATAATAAGCATCAATTTATGCATGTTTCAATGTAAAATTTGATATATTTACTATGATTTCCGTGGTGTTGAAAGTATGTAAGTTGGTATGATAATAATACTGACAATAATCTTGTAATTTATATTTGAAAGTTAAATTTAGTGAATTAATTGAATTATGTTAAATTAAATGATTATGGTGCCAAGTTTATGAATTGATTTAAAAATATGTCTATGGTACATGAAGTGCATTGAATTATCATACATAAATGTGATTTCTATGATTATGGATATTATGGGAAATTGTAAGTTCATATGATTTTTAATAAGGCAATGTGTAATTTAATCTTATTGCCTTGATATTAAATGAGAAGTAAGTTTATATTTAAGTAATACATCAATATTACTTGTATTATGATATTTTATAATAATATTGGAAATATGTTTGTGGATAATTACTTGATTGGTGAAATTGTTGGAAAAGAGAGAAATCCGGTTGAACCTTGGAAAGATTGGATGATACAGATGGTATGTAGCTAGGTCACATGTATGGTGCTGAGTGCACATCATGTGTACAAGAGAGCTACAAGATATTATGATGTAGCTAGGTCGCATGGATGATACTATGTGTACACCATGTAGACAAGAAAGCTACGGGATATATGTAGCTAGGTAGCATGCGTGGTTCCAGGTGAACGATACCATGTAGACAAGAGAGCTACGAGATAAACTGGCTAGGTCACATGGGTGGTACTAAGTGTTCACCATGTGTATAAAAGAGCCGAACTATATGGTGGGTGGAGCTATGTGCTGAAACCACCAAGTATCGAGGATTGATCCGAAGTGTTCAACGGGAGACTCTCTATGTATTGCTTTGTGAGTTTTGTAATGAATAAGTGCAGGAACTTGGTTATGTGAATAATGTGTTCATTAAGTGACCAGAATGTGGTAAGTCTATAAACAAGTAAGTTATACATGAGGATGATTTTATGGTGACCTTGCGATCATGGGCCTATACTTGTGATGTATGAAATGTGGTGAAAATGAATTGTGATATGTATGTTAAAATGAGGTTAATACAAAGAAAGTGTGAAAGAGTGAATTAGCAAAAAAACTAGTTTGGACAGTAGCAGTGATGTGATTTTGAAAAATCATCAAAAATAGTATAAATTTAATGAGAGATTGAATGAGATATCAAATTAAATATTAATAAGTCTATTTTCATATAAAAGAAACAGAGCAAGCAAAAGAGTTCTATATTTTGAGATATTTATGTTTTTGTGAGACTGGTTCAGAATGATTACGTGATACCCTGTTCTGACTTTGGAAAATCACAAAAATTTGGATAAAAATAATTAGAGGCTCAAACTTATATTTTTAAAATCCCTAATGAGTATTTTCAAGATAAATGAACAAGAACATTATCCGAGTTCTGTACTGTGAGATAATTAATTTTTAGTGAAGAGAGGTCAGAACTGTTAGAAAGTGAAACAGGGGAAATTTTAAATGAATAAACTGTACTAATTGGCTAAACTAAAAATTATGAAAATTTTATGGTGGAAAGATATGTGAGTATAGTTTCAGGGGAAATTTACGGATCTTAATTTGGAGTTCTGTAGCTCGAATTATAAATAAGTAAGTTACTATGACTCGTGTGAACAGTTTGATGTGAGTATTTATTAGTAAATTGTGAAATCGTACTTACAAGAACGCTATATACATTAAGGATGTGGAATGGAGAGGAGGAGGAGGAAAATAAATATATGTGGAATACATGGAAACTATGGTATATGAAATATTGATATAATGAAATAAATGATATGTGTTTTTAAGAAAACAGAAAGAGAATGATATGTATCGTGACATGTATATTTATATATATGACTAGTCTCTATGTAATGCTTGTTGGGTATGGAGTTGAATTGAAATGATTCAGGTAAACATGTTATTCTGCGCATCTGAATTGTGGTATTTTATAAAGATATGATCTAGCTTTAAATATGAATGCTTGATGATTAAGCTGAAGATATTTGGTAAGACGATAATCTTGGTGTAAATGTATAAGTGGTACTATAATAAATAAGCTAAAATGAGTATGAAAGACACATGTATGATGACATACAAATGCTATGTTTGTGGTTTAAATTGAGAATGTTTAATCATTAAATGAATACCATGTTATTGCTTTTGATTTTGTATAAGTGTATAAGAGATTAAGGTTGACCAAAGCTTGGAAAATAGCCTAGGTATATTCCACACAGGCAGAGACACAACCATGTGTCTCAGCCGTGTATGGAACACGACTTGGGACACGGGCGTGTGGAGCCTTAAAGCATGAAATTTCCAAGATTTTTGTAAGTTCTCAATTTAGTCCCGAACCCTTTCTAAAGTATGTTTTGGGCTCCGTAGACTCAAATAAGGGACTATGTGTAAGTAAATGAACGTTTTGATATATAATGAAATTTTATGGCCCGTATTTTAGTTTAATGTTTGTATGTTTGTCCGATAACGCCTCGTACCTTATCCCGGCCTCGGGTATGGGTAAGGGGTGTTACATTTGTTTTAAATATTTTTTGGATGTCATACCAAGCAGAAGAGAGTACTATTGTCAGAGTTACGTGTGCAGAGTTGTGTTTTTACTATATGCAAACCATGAGAAAGAATTGTATGAAACAGTGACCCCACGTCATCTGTATCCCTTTCCAATAGTTTTATACCATATCAGTATTCTTATCCTGAATTTCAAGATTTTATCCTGAATTTCAGTATTTTAATTTGGATTTGATTTTTTTCAGGATAAAATCTTGAAATTCAGTATAAGAATACTGATGTGGCATAAAACTATTGGAAAGAAATACAGATGACGTGTCGTCACTGTTTCATACAATCCTTTCTCTACAAACCAACCATTCTATGTTTTTTTTTTTTTTTGCATTGAGTGGCTTTAGTCAAATCAAATATTACAACAATAAAAGATGGTCCAAAGAATTCTAATAAATCCAGAGAACAGGGATAACTATGAACCCATTGATTTGCATTTGGCCTGAAAGCATAATTGAGTCATTAAATTTGTACAACACGTGAGATATTGAAGAAATCGTCTCCAACAAAGACCACAGGTTGCATAGATCAAGGATGACAATTTTTGCAGCTTTTTACGCCCTACATAGAATGGCGTAGGGACAATGGTAAACCAAATATGTATTCTTCAAGAGAGCCTCCATTTTCTTATCGATCATCTAGTTTCTAATATTAGATGAGGAACATGAAAGCGTGGGCTGAACCTATTATCAGCTATTGTTATTTATATTAAAAACAATAAATTAAGATTGTCGTAAAATTAAATATGAACAACTCCTAGCAACATGTTAGGGACACGATGGCAAAATAAATCATACTTTGTACCCGTCTTCATTGCTTCCCCGGAAAACACAACACGTTTACAATTTTTTTTTTTTTTTTTTTTTTTTTTTGCGGGGGGAGATAAAAGGAGCGTGATAAACGTATCAAATATTTTAATATTATTTATTAATATATGTTTTTCAAGTTTTCCATGTGCCCAGGATCTGTACTATGATATAATTAATGTAATTAAGTGATCTGGATAACATGTAACCATGAACTTTATGTCTTCTACAATGTCTGACTTGTGGACATTTCTTTTAAAAAGAAGATAGTGTAATTTAATTAATATTTAAGGAAAATATAAATTGAATTCAACACTAGTGAATATTGAGTTTCACTTTAAATTTTTAGCAAAAACCTTAATTTTTTCACGGAACATTAAAATAAATAGTCTTTTAATTCTATCTTAAACCTTAAATAGTCAAATACTTAGAAATGATAATTTTCAAGCATATCACAATGGCTACTCATTTATTGACATTTGAGCAAAGACATTGCCGAGAATCATTCATCATATATTGCAAGTTGACTAATTTTTTTAGCTTGAATATTGACAATTTGGTTGAATTGACTTTAACACATTTCACCTCTTCTGTTCATGTATTATTTCTCGTTTTCTCAAAAAGATTCATGCTCACATAATGACTTTGATCGAATCTTAATTTGATTTGCTTGACTTTTGACCTTATTGTTGGAGTTTGAGGTAGTGTAAGCCCATCATATCTATGGGCCTGAAATTGGGAATTGAGACTTGTATTAAATAATTATTTTATTCCTAATTTCCTACTGAAGAAAGGATTATCATGGTTAAATTATGTTAATAATTCATGTAATATGTGGTTCTAATGGATTTGGTCCTACATTCCAACTCGATGAATTTTATTTTTTTGGACATTTTGAGTATTAAAAGTTTAAAATTTAATCAAAAGACAGTATAGTTAAGAAAAATGACTTGGTAGTAAAAAAAATTATTAAAAGAGAACTCACTAGAGACAAAAGACTAAAACTAATTTTCATAGCACAAATACTAATCAAATATTAATATTGATTTATTTTATAAACAAGTAATTAATTCAACCAAAAATAAAATAACACAAACTAAATTTTTAACCTACACTAAAACAAGGGATAGTTAAATTATTTATGCAATTCGATTTTCTTATATTTGTGGAGCCTAATTCAGTGAGATGAATCTACTATGTTTAAAATCAATACAACCAATGATCTTAGTTCTAACATACTCCAATGAAGAATCATCACTTTTGTACCTCAAAAGCTTGACCTCTCACAACTAAATTTTCCTTTCTGAGAACTTAGGTTGTAGAACCATTCACAAAATGGTTTTATTGCCAAAATGTGCTCTCATAAGTAATGTTCATGTAGAAGCCCAAATTGCCCGGGCCCAATTATATGAAAACTCAACCAAACCTCTAAACCCACTAAAACCCTTAACCCATGACCCATTTACATCTACCCAAACCCAATTCAAAAGCCCATTAAGCCCCCCAAAAAAAAACCTAACCCAAAAAAAAAAAACAAAAAAAAAAGAAAAAGAAAAACCTACCAAAAAAACCTAACCCAAAAAAAAAAAAGAAAAAAAAGAAAAACCTAACAAAAAAAGATAAAAAAACCTAGCCACCTAACCACTTTCCCACTTGCCCCATTTTTCCTCCCATTGTCTACCACCACCACCTACAAAATAGAAAAAAAAAAAAGAAAATCATGTAAAAGATGGCTATAAAAAGCCATTCAAAATCATGTAAAAAGAAAGGAGGAGGATTTTACAAAGATTGAAAAAAAAACACAAAAATCCCTTCAAATTTTGAACACAAAAGAAACATCAATAAAAAGGTTGCATCTTTTTCCTTTTTCCTCTTCTTTCGAATCTTTTTTTCTTTTTTTTGTGTTTTTTTCTTTCTTTATATATACATATATTGTTAAAAATTTACCTTTTCCGCCACTGTAGTGGTGGTCATGGTGGTGGTTGGCGGTGGCCGACGGCGGAGATCGACGATCGACGGTGACCGCCCCCTTGGCGGATTTCCTTCCCCTCCCTTCTCTCTTCTTTCCCCTTCTTTTTTAGGTATTTTATATATATTATGTATATATTTTTAATGCCATTAGTTATATATTTCTTATGTATATATTCTTAAATACTATTATATACATATATATATATATATATATTTTAAATACCATATTGTGTATATATTATTATTACAAATTATTACTATTGTTAGTATTATTATAACTATTATTATATTAGTGTATATTTTATGTACATATGTATATATATATTTTGCACATATCATTATTTTATATTATTGTTGTAAATTTTTATGTATATATTTTTTATGTACGTTTCCTAATATTTTCTTTTATTGTAGATATTATTATTATTATTATTACATACTTTTATTATATGCATATATATATATATATATATATATATATATATGTATTTTATGTACATATTATTATTTTATATTATTATTACCAAATATATCATTTTCCTATTTTATTATTAGTACATGATTTGTTTTTATTTTGTAAATATCATTATTATTATTATTATTATTATTCTAATATTCTAGTATTCCATGTTAATATTTTTCATTAATGATATCATTTTTTGCGTCCTTTATCTATTTTTAATTTCTCACTTTAGGAATATTTTTCTCATGTTTTAATTAATTTCAAAAATAAGACAATGTACTAATTTAATATTAAGCCATCGATTTTATCGCTATGTTGGGTGAAATTAAATGGCTTGTGTTAAAAAGCAGGACACCCTTTCTAAAAAAAAAAAATCGAAAACTAAAAATTCTCATTTTTCAATCGGATCATGATTAAATATTATATTGAACTCGTATTTTTGAAAATCAAGTCAACACATGTTTATGAGATACCAATTTTGGGCGTCGCGAGGGTGCTAATACCTTCCTCACGCCAGAATCGACTCCGAACCCCAATTTTTCTCTGGACTTTCATGTAGACCTAAATTTGGCCTTCTTTTTGTTTTAAAATAATTTTATTAGGTGTCCGATCACACCTATAAAAAAGGATCGGTGGCGACTCCCTTTGTTAATAAAATCGAAAGTTGGTTTTCAAATGTTTAATAAATCGCCACAATTAGCGACCAAGCGAAGCTAAAATTTTTTTACGTCGCTACAGCTGGCGACTCCACTGGGGACAAAACTTGCGAGTCGAGTCGAATTAAACACGTTTTGTCAAAATTTTCAAATTTCCTTGTTCAAAGTAAATATTTGGTCGTGATCCGAAAATCTCGTTTTCAAAATTCATGCATTTGTATCGTGTTGTAAATATTTCTTCTAACTTGTTATTTGGTTGTTTTTCAGTTTTCAATTTTTATGGTTTTAATTTTGGTTTAGTTTCTTTAAGTAAAACGTAAAGGTTTATGAGTTTTTCCCCACACACCGTGCACTTGTATTTTCGCATAACATGAGCTCTCTACCGGGCCTCCGTCCGTTTAAGTGAAAGTAAACGCTACGCCTTCGTGAGTTAACTCGTCCCTCCGCATAGGCTAGTGAATACTTTCGGGTTACATATGACTTATGCTTTCGTGAGTTAACTTGTCCTCCGCATAGGCATAAGTAAATGTAATCCTCGAATTGAACTCGTGAGCTGTGATGGGTTATGATGAGGCTTCGTACTAATCTTAGCAGATGTGATGACGGACAATTCGAGTACCTATCTAGAACCAAAATCGCATATAATAAACTATATGAGCCACCTAACTAGAGCCATGCCGAACCTCCGCTCGTTTAGTAGTCACCGAAATAAGTACACGGGAAAAGCACATCTTACCTTCTATTTCTTTTACATTTGTGCTTTCTAAGCAAGGGAATCGAGTCCACTGGACCAAGTAGCTTAATTTGTTAGATTTTCCACAGTTTTTCTATGTTTATATGTGTTGCGCTAACCAAGGTCGTTTGTCTGTATTTTTATTTTTCATCATGCATCGAAGGCATCTTGTTAGGAAGGTGTTGATTAGAGATTGGTTGCCAAAACGGGTTTCTAATGGAGGAGTCAATTATACGAGTGACCAAACGTTGTGTAATACTCCTTTGATTAAGGAAATGCCTAAATAGGGCTATCTTGAAATTAACACCAAATTTTTGCATATTCATTCATGATGACATTCATTTAACATTCATGCATTCATTTATGCATTCATTCATTCATTGCATATTCCATACTCGTCATTTGAGGTTAAAACATACAATTAGCTAGTTGTGCATACCATACGGAAACCGGGGACATTCCACGGAAAGCGCCTAGCCTTTAAGAGAAGAGTTCAAGGACTCATTGATGCGGTATCCTATGATTCGATAGTGCGATAATGCAACTGGGAACCCATTCCCTAACCATACCGAAAGGGATGTGAGCATAGTGGGGAAAGTGGACGAATGGAAAGTCGGAAGATGGGTTCTTGAAATAAAACACCTCTGCAGAGAATCTGGAGGTACTAGTTAAGAAAGGATTACTTTGTCACCCGATAGAATTCTCGGAGAAGAAGGTCAAATTTTTGCAATTTCCATGGAATTGTGGGACATGACATTCGATCGTGTGAGGAATTTAAAAGGTTGCTTCAAGACCGGATGGATAATAAAGAGATTAAGGTCCTTAACAAAGGAAGAGACTAATGAAAGAGAAATATGTGCCTCTCACAATCAATCATCGGGTTTCCCATATAGCGCCGACCAATAGTTAATAATCTATTATGACGCGAAGAAGGAGCCGGTGAAACCAAAATGATAATTGAAGTACCATCTCCTTTCCCTTATAAGGACAATAAAACAAGATCTGTGGAAATACGATGTCAACATTGTTACACACGAAGATGAAAAGCCCAAAGCCATGATTTGGAAGCGTCGGGAAGTAGGTCATTTCACTCTTAGTGGAAGATGTTATTGAAGGAGATAAAGAAAAGCAGTGACTTGAAGCAGAAAGGAAAAGCACCGATGCACGTGGTGATGATGAGCATGAAACTACGCTGGACAAGAAGCTAAAAATCACGTGGACGAGGAGGAAGCACAGAATTCTTAAAATTTATCAAGCATAGTGGTAGAATAATTGAGTAAGCGACCGGTCACGAATCTCGATATTATCTCTGTTGTTGAATTGAGAACCACACCGAAACGCTCTCGCTGAAAGTGTTAAATCAAGCTTATGTGGCAAACAATGTATCCGTTGAAAACCGACTAGATGGATGAACAACTTGAATGCGGATAATTTCATTTCTTTTAGTGATGATGAAATATCGCCCAATGGTAGAGGCTCGGTGAAAACGCTGCATATCACGACTCATTGCAAGGGCTACATAATACGAACGTGCTCATCGATAATGGGTCGACGTTAAATGTTATGCCATTGGCCACGCTTTTCAGAATACCGATGGATTTGTCCTACTTAAGGCCCTGTCATTCCACGGTAAGGGCATTCGACGGGACGAGGCGCGAAGTCATGGGAAAGATCGAAATCCCTTTGAAAGTGGGCCCTTACATTTATGATGTCGAGTTCCAAGTCATGGACATTACACCCTCTTATAACTGCCTTTTGGGAAGACCCTGGATCCATTCTGCTGGAGCAATCCCATCATCCCTCCATCAAAAGGTGAAATTTATCATGGACGGTTGTTTGGTCACTGTCGATGGAGAAGAAGACACTTGTCGCATCTGTCTCTGGCGATGCACCGTGCTTGAAGTGAACAAAGGCGCATTGGAATGTTCCTTCCGATCCCTTGAATTTGTCAATGCCACTTTTGTCGTTGAGGAAAGCGAATTCGGTACCAAAGCGCCGAGAAATACTAGAATGGGTGTCAAATTGATGATGGGAAGGGAGCTCGGCGAGAAGAGGTTTAGGGAGATATCGCAAGGAATAGTCGGGCTTTAAAGCCGATTACACCACAGACCGATCGATTTGGGGTTCCACTGACATCGTCAAAGAAGAAGACAGTGAAAAAATCGGAAAGAAGGATTGCAAGAACTTTGGGCGAGAACCGAATAGGAACCAATAGAGTACCCTCCTTTGTCAAAAACATTTACATCTGCGGGAATGATGTACCCGGACAAGATAGTCCACGAAACACGCTATGGTTAATTGAAAAGGGTCTTCAAAATGTCGATATAAATGTTATTGACAAAGGGGCTGATGTGAGTAAAGACGTCTCGAGGATACGCCCTTGTCCTCCTGGTTTCATGTTGAACAATTGGACTACCGAGGACCTTCTTGTAGTTTATAAGTCTTGAGTAATGCTCAAACGTTAACATTACGTTATGTCCTTATATATAATAGAATTCTTTTGTAAGAGCCTGCATTCGCTCTTTATCATTCAAATGAATATCAATGAAGATGCATTTCGTCATAATCTTTCACATTATCACTAATTTCATAATCATTTTCTCATGTCATAGCCAATCCTTACATTTGCCTCATCCTATGCCATAACATTTCGTTTGTTGGTTTCAATACTTGGATGCCCTCTATAGTTCCTTTTCCATTCAACTTTCGGTGCTCGGATGTCAACAACATGAACAAGCCCTATTCTGAGTCACGAAATTGATTTTGAGAAGGTTGTTTGTTTAGAAGAATTGAAGCAAGAAAAGCGCGAAGACTATGTCTCGTCTCGATTTGCTAAGAATGGTAGAACAAGAGGATGAACAGATTTTGCCTCATCAAGAATCTGTTGAAATAATAAATCTGGGAACCGAAGAAAGGAGGCAAGAAGTGAAGATTGGGACTTCTATTTGAGGGGCACTAGGCATAATTTGATTGCTTTACTCATGAATACAAAGATGTATTCAGTATGGTCATATCGAGGACATGCGAGATTGGATGAAGATATAGCGCCCATAAGCTCCCATTAAAGCGAATGCAAGCCCATTCAACAAAAGCTAAGACGAATGAGGTTTGAGATGTTGTTGAAGATAAAAGTGGAAGTCAAGAAGCAATTTGATCTTTGGCTTCCTACAAGCCTCAAATATCCGAATGGGTGGCTAACATAGTCCCGATACCAAAGAAAGATGGCAAAGTACGAATGTGCGTGGATTATCGTGACTGAATCGAGCAAGTCCTAAAGATAATTTTCCTTACCACTCATTGATACGTTGGTGGATAACACGACAAAACATTCATTGTTTTCTTTCATGGACGGATTCTCGGGGTATAATCGGATCAAGATGGCCCCGAGGATATGGAGAAAACTACCTTCGTAACAATGTGGGGAACATTCGCTACAAGGTGATGCCATTTGGGTTAAAGAATCTTTGGAGCAACATATCGAGGGCTATGGTAACGTTATTCCATGACATGATGCATAAGGAAATAGAGGTCTACGTCTACGATATGATTGCTAAATCAGGGAGGAAGAGCATGTAGTGAACTGAAGAAATTGTTCGACAGACCGAGAAAGTTCAGCTAAGGCTTAATCCCGCCAAATGTACGTTTGGGGCTACCTCGGGAAAGTTGCTAGGCTTCATTGTCGATGAAAGAGGTATCGAAGTTGATCCGGATAAAATAAAAGCCATCCAAGAATTACCACCCCGCGCACGCAAAAGGAAGTTAGAGGATTTTAGGAGATTAAACTACATCGCCCGATTTATCGCTCAACTTACCAACCAATGCGACCCAATCTTTCGGCTTCTTTGAAAATATAAACCGGAAGAATGGAGCGAGAAATGCCGGTAGCCTTTGATAAGATAAAACAATATTTGTCCGATCCTCCAATGCTAGTACCGCCAACTCCGGAAGACCATTGATATTGTATTTGATGTGTTCGAAAGTTCAATGGGTTACGTCTTTGGGGCAACACGACGAGTCAGGAAAGAAAGAAAAAGCGATCTACTACCTCAGCAAAAAGTTCACTGAATATGAGGCAAAATATTCGTCCATTGAGAAATATTGTTGCGCTCTGGTTTGGGTAGCTCGGAGACTCAGACAATATATGTTGTATCACACGACATGGCTAATTTCAAAGCTGGACCTAATAAAATACGTGATGGAATCGCCGGCACTATCAGGAAGAATGGCACGATGGCAGATCCTCCTTTCGGAATATGACATTGCCTATGTAAGTCAAAAGTCGATAAAAGGGAGAGCAATAGCTGACTTCTTAGCAACTCGAACGACAGAGGAATATGAGCCTTTAAGATTCGATTTCCAGACGAAGACTTAATATGCATCACGAAATAGAATCGAGTCATCAAAGAGAAGTCATAGAAGATGTGCTTTGATGGTGCGTCAAATGCTTTAGGGCATGGAATTGGAGCAATCTGGTATCACCAGACGGAATCATTATCCGTTCACCATAAGACCGAACTTCTTCGTACCAATAATATCGCAGAATATGAGGCTGTATCATGGGGCTTCGTGCGACTATCGAGCGAAACATCAAGATCTTGGAGGTGTCTGGGGACTCAAACCTAGTGATTTACCAAATCCGTGGAGAGTGGGAAGTGAGGACTCAAAATTGATTAAGTACAATGATTTAGTGGTTGGATTGATCAAGGAATTCAAAGAAATAGCTTTTCATTACTTCCCACGAGAAGAGAACCAACTGGGTGATGCCACGCCACTTTGGCTTCAATGTTCAAAGCAAGTAGAGAAGCGAAATAATGCCCTCAAAATGAGCATATCGAGGTCCCCGCACCTTGTTGTAGCATTGAGAAAGAAGTAGACGGACGGCCTTGGTTCTATGATATCTTAGAATATATCAAGAATCAAAGGTATCCCGAACAAGCGAATGAGAACGATAAAGAACAATTAGAAGAATGGCGGTGGATTTGTTCTTAATGGGGATATCTGTATAAAGAGGAAAGGAACAGATGCTTTTGAGATGTGTGGATGATGTTGAAGCCAGAAAAATACTTGAAGAGGTCCATGAGGGAATTTGCAAAACGCATGTCAATGGTTTCAATATGGCCAGAAAGATCATGAGACTCGGTTATTATTGGCTGACAATGGAAAATGACTGAATCAATTTTGCCAGAAAATGCCACAAATGTCAAATCTATGGCGATAAAATTCATGTAGCCCCTTCACCCCTTCATGTCATGACTTCTCCGTGGCCTTTTTCTATGTGGGGCATGGATGTCATAAGGCCAATTTCTCCAAAAGCATCAAATGGACATCGATTCGTTTTTGTGGTCATTGATTACTTCACAAAATGGATAGATGCCGCTTCGTTTGCCAATGTGACGAGGACTGCAGTTTGCAGGTTTTTGAAAAAGGAAATCATTTGCCGGTATGGTTTGCCTGAAAGAATCATTTCAGATAGTGCCACGAATCGAACAATAAGATGATGAAAGAAGTGTGTGGCGGTTCCAAATAAAGCATCATAACTCCTCGCCTATCGCCTAAAGATGAGCAGAACATTGAAGCGACCAATAAAAATATTAAGAGGATCATTGGGAAAATAAGCTGAGACATATAAAGATTGGCACGAGAAGCTTCTATTTGCTTTGTTTGCATATCGCACATCTGTGCGAACATCTACGGAGCAACTCCTTCTCTCTCGCTTACGGAATGGAAGTCGTGCTACCTATTGAGGTTGAGATCCCTCCTGCGAGTCTTAATGGAATTAAAGTTAGAAGAAGCGAGAATGGGTTCGAGCTCGATATGATTAGTTGAACCTCATCGAAGAAAACGTCTAAGAGTAATTTGTCACGGCGGATGTACCAGAAGAGAATGATCGCGGCCCATGACAAGAAAGTATGGCCAAGAGAATTCCACGAAGGAGAACTCGTACTGAGGAAGATTCTCCCAATACAAAAGGACCTGCGAGGAAAATGGGCACCAAATTGGGAAGGACCATACGTCGTAAAGAAGGCATTTTCAGGAGGACCTTTGATCCTTACCGAGATGGATGGCAAGGAGCTACTGAATCCAGTGAACTCAGATGCTGTGAAGAAATATTATGCTTGAGATGAAAACCCGAAAAGGGCATCAAAAAAAAAAAGGGATCAAGGCGAAAACCCCAAAAAGGCGTCTTGGTTAGCACAAAAGATTAGGATGAAAACCCGAGAGGCCCTAATGAGGTAAACCCGGCTTAAAGAGCGTGGCGTTTTTACGGTGGGTCAAGCAGTGAGACTACTGAGATTTGAAGCATTTTAAAGCTCAAATCTTCTACACAAGAAGCCGCTCGAAAAGATTTTGATTGAGGAGCGAGGAAGAGTTCATGTGTTGAATATCTAGAGCATTTGTATCCATTGAATACGATCCTTTCTTTCTTTTTGACATTTTTTACTCTCATTGGTTAACTTGCTTTGTTTGCCACATTTGAAATAGATGAATATGAAATATCATTTTTGTCCCTATCGACCTTTTCATGCATCTCATTATGTGTTTATTTACATGATAAATGGTGAAATGACACACTCTAAGCAAAAGAAATGTTAAGCATTACGGATGAAAATTTGATAAGCACAAGAGTCTCAAAGTAAGAACAAAGTTCAATCGGGGCAAAAGAGTGATATCGAGAAACGTCGATTACTCGTGAAGCTTGAAGAAGGTATAAGGCACGAAGAGAAAGTCGAGAATCAAAGCAATGAACACGGATCCTCAACAATCGTGGCTAAATGGACATACGACAAACATGCTTAAGGAGCTTTGCATAATCATGTAGGCATAAAAGCATTTAAGACAAACATGTGCATATCATGATAACATCATACATGGCATATACAGTACTCCAACAGAGCAAGAAATCTTGAATGAAAGTCGAATGAATCAAAGGAAAAGACACGAATTCTACCAAAGGATGGGTTTTGGTATTTTGATGTTTTTAATTCATGCTTTTCAAGGAAAATCAACTCATATTGCGAGAGATGAGTTGAGCCTCAAGACACGTTGAGGTATTTTTAATTGTTGTTTTCAAAATCAACTCATATTGCGAGAAGTGAGTTGAGCCTCGGGACACTGTTGAGGTATTTTAGTTTTAAATTGACTCATATTGCGAGAGGTGAGTTAAGCCTTTTAATTTTGTTTTCAAAATCAACTCATATTGCTAGAGGTGAGTTGAGCCTCGAGCACGTTGAGGTATTTTCAATTTTGTGTTTTAATCAACTCATATTGCGAGAGATGAGTTGAGCCTCAAGACACGTTGAGGTATTTTTAATTTTGTTTTCAAAATCAACTCATATTGCGAGAAGTGAGTTGAGCCTCGGGGCACGTTGAGGTATTTTTAGTTTATGTTTTAAATTGACTCATATTGCGAGAGGTGAGTTAAGCCTTTTAATTTTGTTTTTCAAAATCAACTCATATTGCTAGAGGTGAGTTGAGCCTCGAGAACGTTGAGGTATTTTCAATTTTGTGTTTTAATTTCAACTCATATTGCGATAGGTGAGTTGAGCCTCGAGTCCTGTTGAGGTATTTTCAATTCTGTTTTCAATTTACGTTGTTCAAGAATCAACTCATATTGCGAGAGGTAGGTTGAACCTTTTAATTTCTACTTTTTCAAAATCAACTCATATTGCGAGAGGTGAGTTGAGCCTCGTGACACTGTTGAGGTAATTTCAATTCTGTTGTCAAAAAATCAACTCAGTATTGCAGTGGCGAGTTGAGCCTCGGGTCACACGCCGAGGTATTTTCAATTTCCGTTTTCAATTTTTGCCTTTCAAAAAATCAACTCATATTGCGAGAGGTGAGTTGAGCCTCGTGACACGTTGAGGTAATTTCAATTCTGTTGTCAAAAAGTCAACTCGTATTGCGAGAGGTGAGTTGAGCCTCGGATCACACGCCGAGGTATTTTCAATTTCCATTTTCAATTTCGCATTTCAAAAAAAAAATCAACTCATATTAGAGAGGTGAGTTGAGCCTCGGGACACTGTTGAGGTAATTTCAATTTCATTTTCAAAATTCAACTCATATTGTGAGAAATGAGTTGAGCCTCAAGACACGTTGAGGTATTTTCAATTTCTGTTTTCAAAAATCAACTTATATTGCGAGAGGTGAGTTGACCCTTGGCTCATCTGTTGAGCTATTTTCAATTTCTATCTTTCAAAAAATCAACTCATATTGCGAGAGGTGAGTTGAGCTTGAGATCACCTGCGAGGTATTTTTTCAATTTATATTTTTCAAAAAATCAACTCACATTGCGAGATGTGAGTTGAGCCTCGAGTTACATGTCGAGGTATTTTCAAAATCTGTTTTTCAAATTGTTTTCAAAAATCAACTCATATTGCGAGAAGTGAGTTGAGCCTTGGCTCACGTCTTGAGCTATTTTCAATTCTTTTTTTTCAAAAAATTCAACTCATATTGCGAGAGGTGAGTTGAGCTTTTAATTCTGCGAGAGTTGAGTTGAGTCTTTTAATTTCATTTTTCAAAAATCAACTCATATTGCGAGAGGTGAGTTGAACCTCCATCACATATCGAGGTATTTTCAAAATCGCTTTTCAAGTTAAGTTTCAAAAATCAACTCATATTGCGAGAGGTGAGTTGAGCCTTGGCTCACGCTAATGAGCTATTTTCAATTTCTTTTTAATGTCTTTTTAGAGAGTCAATTCATATTGCAAAAATGAGTTGAGCTCGGGATCACATGCCGAGTAGAGAATAAAGATTGAAGGTGATTGAAGGCGCCGATTCGCCTCCTTAAAGTTGTAGTGGAGTTGATCGAGGCATCGGATCTTGTCTTTCCGAGTCGCAGAAGAGAAGACCAAAACCTTATCTCACCGAAGCGATAAAAGAGCATATTGAAATTGTAGATCTTATCTTTCCGAGTTACTGATGAAGCGGATCGAAGCCACAAATCTCATATCCTTGAAGTTACTTTGGAGCAGTTGAAGCTACAAGGCATATCTCGAATTTGCGATGGATTGAACCAAAGCTACAAGATGCGGTGGACTGAAAAGAGACTAACTAAACAAGAAGAGTTCCAAAGCAAGTCAAGACCTAGCAAGACCGGCAAGTTTGGTCTTCCTTGAAAGTCTTTGCTCTATTATCGTTGCACGACAATGAGCAAAGAGGGCATATAGAAGCCCAAATTGCCCGGCCCAATTATATGAAAACCCAACCAAACCTCTAAACCCACTAAAACCCTTAACCCATGACCCATTTACATCTACCCAAACCCAATTCAAAAGCCCATTAAGCCCCCAAAAAAACCTAACCCAAAAAAAAAACAAAGAAAAAAAAAGAAAAGAAAAACCTACCAAAAAAACCTAACCCAAAAAAAAAAAGAAGAAAAGAAAAACCTAACAAAAAAGATAAAAAACCTAGCCACCTAACCACTTTCCCACTTGCCCCATTTTTCCTCCCATTGTCTACCACCACCACCTACAAAATAGAAAAAAAAAAAGAAAATCATGTAAAAGATGGCTATAAAAGCCATTCAAAAATCATGTAAAAAGAAAGGAGGAGGATTTTACAAAGATTGAAAAAAAACACAAAAATCCTTCAAATTTTGAACACAAAAGAAACATCAATAAAAGGTTGCATCTTTTTCTTTTTCCTCTTCTTCGAATCTTTTTTTTCTTTTTTGTGTTGTTTTTTTCTTTCTTTATATATACATATATTGTTAAAAAATTTACCTTTTCCGCCACTGTGGTGTTGCATGGTACTTCGACGACGGTAGGAGATCGACGATCGACCGGTGACCGTGACCGCCCCCTTGGCCGGATTTCCTTTCCCCCTCCTTCTCTCTTCTTTCCCCTTCTTTTTTTAGGTATTTTATATATATTATGTATATATTTTTAATGCCATTAGTTATATATTTCTTATGTATATATTCTTAAATACTATTATATACATATATATATATATATATATATATATATATATATATATTTTAAATACCATATTGTGTATATATTATTATTACAAATTATTACTATTGTTAGTATTATTATAACTATTATTATATTAGTGTATATTTTATGTACATATGTATATATATATTTTTGCACATATCATTATTTTATATTATTGTTGTAAATTTTTATGTATATATTTTTATATACGTTTCCTAATATTTTCTTTTATTGTAGATATTATTATTATTATTATTACATACTTTTATTATATGCATATATATATATATATATATGTATTTTTATGTACATATTATTATTTTATATTATTATTACCAAATATATCATTTTTCCTATTTTATTATTAGTACATGATTTGTTTTATTTTGTAAATATCATTATTATTATTATTATTCTAATATTCTAGTATTCCATGTTAATATTTTTCATTAATGATATCATTTTTTAAGGTCCTTTATCTATTTTAATTTCTCACTTTAGGAATATTTTTCTCATGTTTTAATTAATTTCAAAAATAAGACAATGTACCAATTTAATATTAAGCCATCGATTTTATCGCTATGTTGGGTGAAATTCGTCGGCTTGTGTTAAAAAACGGGACACCCTTTCTAAAAAAAAAAAATCGAAAACTAAAAATTCTCATTTTTCAATCGGATCATGATTAAATATTATATTGAACTCGTATTTTTGAAAATCAAGTCAACACATGTTTATGAGATACCAATTTTGGGCGTCGCGAGGGTGCTAATACCTTCCTCACGTGAATCGACTCCGAACCCCAATTTTCTCTGGACTTTCATGTAGACCTAAATTTGGCCTTCTTTTTGTTTTAAAATAATTTTATTAGGTGTCCGATCACACCTATAAAAAGGATCGTGGCGACTCCTTTATTAATAAAATCGAAAGTTAGTTTTCAAATGTTTAATAAATCGCCACAATTAGCGACCAAGCGAAGCTAAAATTTTTTTTTTACGTCGCTACAGTTCATTATTGAATAAATAGTGCTCTTTTAAAAAAAAATTATCAATCTGTATGTCTCCCAAATATATAAGGATTTTCGAGACTTGATAACATATTAAAGATCAATCACAACCCCATCTAAATAGTAGTTAAAATAGCCAAATATAATATAATATTAACGACCATAGTAGATTGTTGGTAGATAAGCTTTCAAGTTTTGATCCGATCAAGGAATTTGATATAATTGATCAAATGTGATCCTCTAAATAGGTTTCTCCAAGTGAATTAATCTTCAATTATGGACTTGAATCATTTCACAATATTAACATAACTCAAAGGTTTGTTTAAATAAATTATCAATCTTCCAAATACGACAAGTTGTTATTTTGTCACAGTGGTGCTGGCGGAAACACTTCCATTGGCACATTGCAACTTCAAAATATGGCAACAATTTACCATAAATCTAAAATAAAGTCAAATGATTGTATGAAATAAATTAACTTTACTAATTTTGTTGAACTTTTGATTACCACTATAAAGGTGTAGTTGTAGCACTATGTAGGTTACATAACTTGTCTTATTCAGAATTAATAATCTTTTGAAGTAAAATATTACTGCATGATAACATGTTAATTTGCATGACATTTTGAGTTTAATTCGATTTATTTCTGAATTGATCCCTGCTAAATTAGTGCTTTTATCTTATCAGGGATGCAATTTGGAGGCTAAGAGACAAAAACAAGCAGAAAAGGACCAAATTGAAACACAATCAATGAAATGAGGCCGAATAAAAAATATGGAGAAAGCCAGCCAAGGACTCATCAAATTTTTTGACTTTGTAAAAGCCAAAAATATAAAAAAAATCTTATTTTATTATTTATTTATTTTTGTTTAATTTTATGTTAAACTAGTTAGGGCTAAAATTAGTAAGTTCCATGTATATAAATAGGGCCTTAATGTACTTAGGAATGACATATCTAATTCTACATTCTGACTTCAATTTGAAATTGAATTGAATTATTTTTCTTTTCCTTTCAATTTGGCCTGAGAATTCTATTACTTTCATTTCAATTTCTTTGTCCTTTCAAAATTCGTCCAATTGCCTTCCAAGTCCTTTCATTCCCTATTCTTCACCATAATTATCAAACCACCTTTCAAAGTTTACAAAGCATGAATAATTTCATGCTTCACTAAATTCCATCTTAGCTTTAGGCCGATGTTCTTTTCGGTTGGGAATCGTGAGATTCGTATCCATACTAAAAATCCTTCCATTCGGTATTCATATTTTTCCTAAGTATCGGGATTGACAACTTATCCCTTAAAGTTGACTCAATTTCAAGTTAAAAAGTACACGTTGGGTTGGAGTTGTATTTGCTGACAGTTGGAGAAATGAGTCGGTCGTGCTGTATTCGAATCTTCGAGAACAAATCAATGAGGAAGTGATCGGGTTTAAACGACCCAATCGGTTGAGGCCGTTAATTCGAGTTGAGTTCTTCAGAGTGCAAGGCTGCTGGAATCTTGAATCGGGGACACGTGTACCTTGATTAGATGATTGGTAAGGGTTGGTTTACTGGTCGTACTAGGACAAGCTACGAGAGGAAGAATTAGTGGTTAGGACGTTCTTAACTGCTATGACCAGCTTATCTTTTGGAGGAGAAGATTAATTTTCAAGGATCGATTCTTAATCCGGAATCTATCAAGTCTAAGGTCCGTTTAAAGTCATGGGCACTACTTTTGCCACGAATTTCGACACGACAAACATTTTGTTCACAAGTTAAATGCAGAAGTAGATTATAACATCCAATCCTTGTAGACTCAACCCTACTACCACTCTTTACTACTATTTAAAGTTATTTTTGTAGGAATTATTTTTGGTGGTTTCGACACCCATTCTTCCTCTCGTAGTTGGTCCCGGTATGACCTGCAAACCAACCCTTACCAATTGTCTAACCGAGATACACGTGTTCCCGATTCAAGATTCTGACAACCTTGCGCTCTAAAAACCCAACTCGAATTAACAGCCTCAACTGCATGGGTCGTTTAAACCCGATCACTTCCTCCTTGATTTATTCTCAAAGGTTCAAATACAGCACGGCCGACTCGTTTCTCCAACTGTCAGCAAACACGAGTCTAACCCAACATGCACTTTTTGACTTGAATTTGAGTCAGCTTTAAGGGATGAGTTGTCAATCCCAATAATTAGGAAAAATAGGAATATTGAATGGAAGGATTTTTAGTATGGATACGAATCTCACAATTCTCGACCAGAAAAAACACCGGCCTAAAGTTAAGATGGAATTTAGTGAAGCATGAAATTATTCATGCTTTGTAAACTTTGAAAGGTGGTTTGATGATTATGGTGAAAAATAGGGAGTGAAAGGATTCGGAAGGTAATTGGATGAATTTTGAAAGAACAAAGAAATTGAAATGAAAGTAACAGAATTCTCACGCCAAATTGAAAGGAAAAGAATAATAATTCAATTCAATTCCAAATTGAAGTCAGAATGTAGAATTAGATCTGTCCTTCCTAAGTACATTAAGCCCCCTATTTATATACATGAAATTTATTAATTTTAGCCTTAACTAATTTAACATAAAACTAAACAAAAAATAAATAAATAATAAAATAAGATTTTTTTCTATTTTTGGCTTTTACAAAGTCAAAAAATCTGATAAGTCATTGGCTTTCTCCACAATTTTTATTCGGCCTCATTTCATTGATTGTGTTTTAATTTGGTCCTTTTCTGGTCATTTTTGTTTCTTAGCGTCCCAATTGAATCCCTGACAAGATAAAAGCACTAATTTAGCAGGAATCAATTCAAAAATAAACCGAATTAAATACAAAATGTCATGCAAATTAACATGTTATCAAATCTCCCTACTTAACTCATGATTGTCCTCAAGCATATTGTTCCTTCAAACATTAGAAATTATTCTACAATTTATTAAAAATTGAGCCCCTTTTTCGCATCCATAATCAATGTAAACAACATAGGCAAAAAATAAATAAATTTTTAGAATATATAGTTTGAGCGACAAATGTCATAAAACTGAAATATGTGAACTAAATCATTTCACAAAATTGAGTTTGAATCCAATAATTTGCAAGGTATTATTAATTAATCATGCATTAAAAAAATATTTAGACATGGTCAAACATTTTTACTCGAGCTAGGATGACAACCCAAGCACTCTATCCCGGTTACTCCATTCAAACAGTCTTTTTTTTTTAGACTTGGTTAGCGGAGTGTTTGTAAGTTCTTAATTTATCACTTTTACCCTTTTATGCGAGATGAAATGACAACCCAAGTACCTCACCTCGGTTACTAAATTCGGTCACGTTTTTGAAACTTTCACTCATAACTTGAGCCTTTATTTATTTATTTATGTACAAGTAAATATATATATATTTTTCAAACAATCAATTTATATGAAAAATCAAGTTACATATATCAACCTTAAAACACAAATGTCGACCAATCTAGATACTTGAACACTTTAATTTAAAAATTACCCAATTGTCCAAATTGACTAACTAATGAGATTAGAGGCTCAATGCCAAAATAAACTATCAAATAAATCTAGCTTAAGATTGAACATATACAAAAAAGAGACATGCAGCAAAAATCATGCATGCATACTTACAATTTTTTGTAAACCTCAAAACTAATATTCCTACAACATCTATTTTATAATATTCATTTTCTTTAAAATTTTATTTTAAACTATGCCTCATAAAAACTGATGTTTCATCTAATGGAGGACTTTACTAATACAATATTAATACTTTAAGAATGTAATTAGTATATTTTAAAGTTTGAAGACTAATTCACAATAAAAATTATAATTTGGAGATCTACTATGAATTTAACTCATTATTTAAAAAAATCCAAGCCATAAACTCAAATTAGGGAAGTAGTCTTACAAGGCAAACTACGAATGCTATTCAAACAATCAGATAAAATTAGGTAAGGCTCTTCAATAACCAGTGTGGGATATTAAAAGAGCCCTAAGCATTATTAGAAAACCAAGCAAACATGTCGGCTCTAGATATGATAATCATATCATAATACCAAACAAACCTCCCAAAACCATCTTTTTTCCCCTTTCTTTACCTCACTCTGCACAGCAACGATACAAGAAATTCAACTCCATCGGATGACCACACTCAGCACATTGCACCCTCTCCGGAATTCTACCACCGTTACCCGGAAGGATAAGGCGAGTGCAATGATGGTGCTTGATAACCCCTTCCAACTTCTTACGAAGTGCTGGGATAAAACCCATTTGCTTGGCAAGTTTTTCCCATTCATCAAAGCTCTCCATTGTGCTAAGCACTTTCTCTCCATTGGCTTTCACCATTTCACCCAATCCAGTGTAGAACACAGCCCATCCATTTTTACTACTGTCATATCCAAGCATCGTCATCACTTCTTGCTTTATAAAATCGTTTTCAATGGTCTTCCCATGTTGGGTTTTCGAGTACAACATGCTCTCTAATAGGTTCCAAAAGAACCACACATTGTCATCTTCCCAAGCATGGCTAAGTTGCTTCTCTTTGATTAAACCAGTAATCTTTTTCACTCGTTCCCTTGCATTTTTCTTTCCAACATAAACCATTTCTATGCCAATATCGAGAGCCTTTGCAACCCCTTTTGTTGCGGTAGTGAAACATTCGATCCATTCCATTTCCACACCACCATAGAAACAAACCACTTTCTGTTGGCTCACCTGATTATAGCAACACAACCAAAAATAAATTAAGCATATTAATTGATATACACATATATACTAAAGTTATGTGGGGATATTCATGTACCCAAGTAGGTAAGTTTGGTTCAAGGCGAGCAACGAGAAGGTCAAGTGTCCAAGGTTTAGCTTTCCAAAAACTTTCTTCTTTTTCACTGCTAAACGGGAAAGCTGAATTTCCCCACATCCACATCATGTTGAGTGCATTTGGGCATAAAACCTTTCCTTGTGGATTCAATGTCACCACAATTGGTTTCTGAGCAAAACCCCATTCTTCCCTTATGTATTTAATCACTGCTGGTTCAATGGCAACAGGGTTGCTCACAGTATACCACGACATAATTGATTGCAGGGTCGAAAACTTTTCCTGATAACCATCATTCCAAGTTGTTCTGTCCACAATTGGGAGCCATATAATCTCATAGTTAAGCCCACATGATACCCTTTCTCTGTAAACAACTTCAAGAACCCGAATCTCCTCTTGGGAGATATCAAGATCTGAAATGAGCAATAAAACATGCTTTCTTCTGAAGACATTGATGTAAACCTGTTAAATTATACCAGCAACGTTAACATACGATCCAATGAATTTTAAAACATGGTTGAAACTTGGATCATGGAATTAAACAGACCTCGGCCTTGTCTGGATTCAAGACATTCTCTTCCTTGCCGAAGATGTTTTGGAGAATCTTCAAGTTGTCCACTTGAGGTGTTTCAATGGTACGCTTGAAGTGTTCAAAAGCTTCCATTAGCTTCTTCTCATCTGCATTTCATTACAATCATACTCAATCTTTTATATAAATGTATATATATATATAGGATTTATATTTCTAGATTTATCGTCAAGGATGGGCTCACGAATACGCTCGTAACAAAGACGTAATCGACTTTGAAGGTGTTCATGTATGCTGCTAACTTTATGTGCCAAGCTTGATAGCTCCCATGCGTCCGAAGTCGATGTAGTGAACCTGAAATGATTCAAAGAAAAGATTTAATTGTTGGTAAATTGAATGTCGTCATATGTCTGATTGAGCACATAGAAAATTCATGACTCACTCATGTCTCATCCCTACAAGGCCTGTAATTTTCCTAGCACAAGCGACGACACTCGAAATGATCCAGTAGGTAGCAGTGTGGATATGAGCCATGGCAGTTGACAATGGTGGCTCATCGATGGAAATATACTTAGAAGGTAGCTCAGTAAGCTCAACAATGCACTCGGTTACATCGACCATTGCATTGATGAGCTTGCTGAGTGCATCAAAGTGGGATTTCAGTGTTTGGGAGTGCTCTAAAATATCGGGTTGCTTGAGGAGAGCCACTGATTTTGCCAATGAGTTGGAAGTGCAAAGCTGAGCGATCAGCCAAAACTCCCCGAAATTCACTGCAAAAGCCGCTAATGTTAGCACCACTTTTGCACCCCATGAATAGCTTGAAAGCATGTTGAAGATCGCCATTGTTGTTGCATGAGCATCACCTCCTCTGGAACACTTGCATGATAGCTACAAAACATCAACTTAGGTTACGATCGTTATTTGCCGGTTTCAAAAATGATCATTCCGAAAGCAAGATAAAACAGCCGAATAACCTCGCAGCAGATTTTGTGTAATGCATCAAGCTCGCCATCAACGGCTGACAAGTTGGTGTGATCGTCGGATGCATCGATGTGTCCCTACAAGACAAAACAAACCCAAAGCATTGTCATGAAAATCTTTCCATTTTCTGGAATATAAACATCATGAAATCTTAAGTTTATCAAAGTTTACATTCATAGAAAGATTAATGTTGGGAATGATATGACGCAAAACATTGCGAGTGACTTGAAGAACTGGTGTAACATCAACAACACGACTAGCGGGGACATGAGTCGACAGAATTCGCTCGTTCATCGCATCGTCGAACATCCAATGCTCATTCCTCATCGAATTCTGGGATGTTTTTGATGAGGATGAGACTGAGGAAGGGCGAGCCATTGTCGAATACATGGAAGTACTACTATTTTTTTTATGTTTGATGTGTTTACTGAGCATTGTAGGGTTTATATAGTGCTGAGAACTAACTGTTTTGTTATTTGTTTAAGGTTTTTTTTTTTTTTTTTTTTGAAATACATATAAATAATATTACACAACGTTATAAACGTTGATTCCGCTGATATGTATGTATCAAATATTTTAATATTATTTATTAATATATGTTTGTACGAAAGTAGTTTGTCATGTGCTCGTATGAACGCCTTCAAGTTTTTCATGTGCCCTTAAAATTAGGATCAGTAATTATATAATTACTGTAATTGATAGTGTCAAGTTCATGGTGTAATATTTAATTTTTAAGTACCACGAACTTGATATCTTCTACAATATCCGAGTTGTGGAAATTTTTTTTTTAAAAGATAATGTAATATGATTAAAATTTAAGGAAAATATAAATTGAGGTGGACACTAATGAATGTTGACTTTCACTTAAAATTTCTAACAATACCCGTTAATTTTTATGTAAACAAGCAATTGAATTTGTTAGTTTATCACAAAACACCAAAGCAAATAGTTTTTTATGTTCTATCCTAAACCCTAAATGGCCAAGTATTTGGAAATGATAATTTTCAAGCATATCACAATGGCTGCCCACTTATTGACATTTGAGCGAAGACAAATGGCCGAGAATCATTCATCAATTAATGGATGTCGATTTCTATCATGAAAGATAAATTGGGAGAGTTGCTTACGCTCTATCATTCTTATTCACTCTTATTGAACAATGGAGATTAAAGACTGATACATTTTATCTCTCATGCAACGAAGCGACAATAATGCTAGAAGATGTAGTGTTGCTAACAGGACTTCCAATGGACAAGCATCCTATAATTGATAGATCTGACCATAATCTAGGAAAATCCTTTATGAAACATTCAAAAAAGGTACTATCTTCCATTTGATTTCGAAAGGCTTCAAGTGAAGTTAGACTAGTTGAAGAAGAATTTTGAGCGTATTTTGGAGAAACCAATGCCCGTTGATATTTATTGCCATGCTTGAACATACATTCTACTCTTGATCAAAAGTATGCTTGTGGAAAAAAAAGTTTGGCAACTTAGTTCATACCATGTACCTCCTTTTGTTATAAAAGTTTTGGTCGGCTAGTACATATGGTTGAGCTTTGCCATTTTGGCTTGCCTATACAAGCCATTGTGCAAAGGGTGTAAAGTAGGGAATAATTAAGGAAGTAAATAGCTATCTTGTGATTTTATAGTTGTAAGGATAGTATCGACTTTCGCTCATTGGATCTATACCTTCTAAACCTCTCAATTACCCTCAAGGTAGATGGAAAATAAAACCCTAAACCTTAAAATCCATTACTTTTTAAATGTTTTATATTTGTATTAATATTTTGTAATTTAATTGGTGGTCCAAGCAATGTAACCATATGACATACTACAAGGATAGTTTGGCATTGATGTTAGAAACAATTGATAGGGAATCCAATGTTTTGATTAATTGTGTTCTACTAGTCAGAGTTCAATTACATTAAGTAATATCACTTGCTAATGTAATTTAAATTCAATATCTTTTTTTTCAAATTGTTTTTGAATGTCATGCCAAGCAGAAGAGATTGCTATCATACTACTGCTAGAGTTACGCGTGCAGAGTTATGTTTTTACTATATACAAACCATTATATGCTTTTCTTGCATTGAGTGACTTTAATTAGATCAAGTATTACAAAAATTCAAGATGGTCCAAAGAATTCTAATAAATTCAGAGAACAAGGATAACTATGAACCCATTGATCTACGTACATTTGGGCTGAAAGCATAATTGAGTCATTAAATTTGTACAACACGTAAGATATTGAAGAAATCGTCTCCAACAAAGACCACAGGTTGTATAGATCAAGAACGACAATTTTTAAAGCTTTTTACGCTATATATATAGAATGGTGTAGGGACAATGGTAAACCATATATGTATTCTTCAAGAAAGCCTCCATTTTCTTAGATGGATCATCTAGTTTCTAATATTAGATGAGGAACATGAAAGCGTGGGCTGAATTTATTATCAGCTATTGTTATTTATCTTAAAAAGAATAAATTAAGATTGTCGTAAATTTAAATATCAACAACTCCTAGCAACATGTTAGGGTCCCAATGGCAAAATAAATCATGCTGTGTACCCGTCTTCATTGCTTCCCCGGAAAACACGACACATTTACAATTTTTTTTTTTTTGGGGGAAGAGAAAAAAGGAGCGTGATAAACGTATCAGATATTTTAATATTATTTATTAATATATGTTTGTACGAAAGTAATTTTTCAAGTTTTCTATGTGCCCAGGATCTATACTAAGATATAATTACTGTAATTAAGTGATCTGGATAACATGCATCCATGAACTTTATGTTCTTCTACATTAATGTCTGAGTTGTGGACAATTTTTTTTTAAAAGAAGATAATGTAATTTAATTAAAATTTAAGGAGAATATAAATTGAATTCAACACTAATGAATGTTGAGTTTCACTTAAAATTTCTAGCAAAATCATTAATTTTTTCACGGATCACCAAAATAAATAGTCTTTTACATTCTATCCTAAAGCCTGAATAGTCAAATATTTAGAAATGATAATTTTCAAGCATATCACAATGGCTACTCATTTATTGACATTTGAGCGAAGACATATTGCCGGGAATCATTCATCATATGTCGATTTCTATCATGAAGGATAAATTGTGAGAGTTTTTTATGCATCATTCTTATTCACTCTGATTAAATGATGGAGATTAAAGATCCATATGTTTTATCTCTAATGCAATGAAGTGACAATAATACTAGAAGATATATTGTTGCTTACAGGACTTTCAATGAAGAGGCATCCTATAACTGACTGATCTGAACATAATCTAGATAAATCCTTTATGAAACATTCAAAAAACTGACCGATCAATTCTTATAAGGCCTCAATATTTCCATGATAAGCAGGCCTCATGAATTCCGGACGCATTTTTGAGAGAATAATAGCTACAAACTTACTCGACTGCTAGCCTAAACACAAGTTAGCCTCAGCACATGATAACTTAGGATCGGTTTGGATGGATGGGCGTTTACCTGCAGTTAGTGTAACTGTTGTGGTGAAATTCGATACTATAATGTAAAACAAAATGTAAGTTAAAACGCACTACACCACACCCCACCTCCTTCCAAACCCACCCTTTATATGCTATAGATATATATAAAACAAAAACCAGAAGAGATAAAAAGGTTGAAGAGACTCCCAAAATTAGAAAAAAGTTAAATTATGCTATTATTTCTTATATTTTGTAAAAGTTATGGATTTAGTCCTTATAATTTTTTAATTTTGAGGATTTTATTCTGACCCTATTAGCTATTAAATTCAATTACTAGTTCTCTATTATGCATTCAGTTGTAGATTTAGTCTACATTACTCAATTGAGTCATTCTAAGTTTATATATTTTTTCAAATTTTGAAGTCTTAATGTAAATGACAATCGTTAATCCATTAACTAAATTTTAATGAATAATATGTGAAAATGACAAGTTAACATACGATAATATGTATGCCGCGTCATATTTTGAAAATAACAAAACTTAGTATATTTAACTATTATCATTTGGTAAGGGTTGAAATTTTAACATTTGAAAAGCACGAATACTAAAAATTACCAAATTAAAATATATGAATTAAATCTACAACTTTCATAAAATATAGAGACTAACAACATAATTCAATCCCTTTTAATCTCCACTAGCTCAACCCACTAAGTAAATAAAATACCCAAAGCCCAACATTAGTCTAGGGGCGTTCAAATTTCGGTTAAAACCAAATTAATTGGTTGAACCAATCTAATTTTGTTAACCTGTCAATTAACCAATCTAATTAGTCGAAGTTTGGTTAATAATTTTTTTGAAGTTTAGTTATCGGTTAATTCGGTTCGAGATCGAGTACTTAACAGAATTTAATAATTAATAATACAAATTATATGTAGTTTTAATTCAGAAAATTCGATCAAATAAATATTATCAATTTATTTTTCTTGATATGTTTTATAAATGTTTTGATAAAAAAAAACATAAAAATTTCGGTTAATTCAGTCGAACAATAAAATTAACTGAAATATTTCAATTTGGTTAATTTTTTTGAAAAAGTTTCAATTCAATTTTAAAGAATTAAAATACTCAATTAACTTTATTAATACTAATTCGATTCAATTAACACTTCAATTAATTGTTTGAACACCCCTACATTATCCTATTCAAAAGTAACAAGACGAACTTAAACACTGTTAACAAGACACGAAAAATCCTTAGCTTCTCCGAACAGAAAAGAACATGAAAAAGACACCCACAAATGAAACACCTTTTCGCTTTAGGAATTGAAAAAAAAAAAAAAAGACTTGTTAAACAATGGTGGCAACAATCATTCAAAAGAAAGGCTTTCAAGCAATGACATTACAGAATCCGTTAACTTTGAAAATGGGTCAAGTATTTACTGCCTTTGCCCTTGGTTGTGGTATTGGTATAGGCTGTGGTATAAATCTAGGTACTGCTCATAACATTTGATTTTTAATGAAAAAAAAGAGAAGAAAACCTTATCTTTTGAGTTGTGAAGATGAATTGGGGTGATTTGTTTGGTCCCAAAAATGATGATTTTGGTCCTAATTTGCTTCCCAAAAAAACTTGTATGTATCAATTTTGGTATCACTTTCATTTTGGTTTTTTTACTACCTAATGGAAAAAATGCGGGTTAGTGAAATGGATATTAACTCTCTGATTGGATGTTAATGGCATGGGAACTACACACTTAAATGGATTCGAACTCATGTTTTTTTGTTTGGATATTATTGGTTTTTGATCTGGTATGTTTATTGATTTATAATTTGTTAAAAGCTTAAATTTTTTGTGCCTTGTGATTGTGATTTTTAGTTTAGTGTTAATTAGGATAGGTCCGATAAGAGGAATAAAAGTGGGTACACAAATCGCATGTAATTAGATAGGGTAGTCTTTCTTTCTCTTAATAGGAACAAAATAAAATTTATGGGAACGAAAAATATATATATTTTTTTTTTTGGAATTGTTTATTTTAGTCAATAATGTCATATATAGTAAATTGTTGAAGAGGGGCCGACCTTTTTAATGTATTGTCTGGTCATAGTTGATGGACCTTTTAATGTGTTGGTATTGTCTTTGGATCAAGCGAGGGTTTGATCTCTCAATTATGATGATAGCTTAAGTCTAAGGTGGACTTCACATAGCGAGAGTGTTTTGTTGAATCCATATCTGCTTCTATTTGGATGTTTATGGTTTTTGAGATGGTGGGTTCGTTGATTTGTAGTTTGTTAAAGCTTGAACATTTTCTGTTTTTTGAGAGTGACTTTTAGCTCAAGGTCGATCCAGTTCTAAGAACGAAAATGGAAACACGAGTCACCATTTCTTTGGCATCTAATTCAATAGGATAGTCTTTGTTTGATTCATTTAGTAAGAACGAAATACAATTTTTCAAAACTTATATGATTACATTACATAGTTGCATCTAGAATAAGGAATGAATTAGTAGCATCAAAAGTTTTATGATCGATGAACATATCGTACGGTGAACGATGCAAGTTTTTCCGGTATTTCTAGTTCATGGTACATTCTTTCGCGGATATTGTGTTAACCGCACTGTAATATCAGGTACGATACCTATGTTGGGACAAGTTATGAGTGCAACTAGAGGCGCAACAGATGCGTTTTCTGGTGTTAGCAAACACGTAAATGGTGCTGTAAGTTAAATGCGCGGTTTTATGATCGCCTTTCGTCTTTGATTTTTGTTTGTTTGATCGCAATCTGCATTTCTCGTCTTTCTTGTGTTGTTTTAGTTAATGAAATTCGGAGCTAAGAGCATTGAAGCCGGGATTGGATGTGGTGTCGGTTTTGGCCACGGTTTCGGTGTCGGTATGCAATGTCCTCATTGAACCAGCTTTGCTTTCTATTATCTTTTTTCCCATGCTGCAATACAAATAATGTGCGCTATGAACTAAAGACATTGGTTTTTTACGGAGAATGTTGTTCCCGGTACAGGACTCTCTGCGAAGCCTGGGATGTTGCACCAAATTCAATGTTGTGTTATAGAAACAATGGCGAAATTGATGATGAAGTTCGGAAAGGCTCCCGGATTACCTTTCATTGGAGGTGCTTTTCCTGTATCGTTTCGAAGTGGTTGGACCACAACGAATGAACCATCCCGAAATCCACTCGGAAACATGAACCAGCTAGTGTCAAAGCTAGCAGATTCTACATCTCAAGGGTTGCCTGGACCCGGGATTACGAGCAGAGGTTCAACTTTTGGAACTCGAGCAGAAAAAGTTCTCAGTAGTTTTTTGCAAAATCCAGTTTTCAACGATGACGAATCCTGCCAAAATGAACTGGTATGCAAAGCTACTTTTATGCTTGTGCGTGTGGCATATCGTGTTTACACGACCCGGGAACGAGCGGTTGTGTTTTGTTCCGATTTTGGTTATCAGTGATTGCGGTAGGCAGTTGCATGCGATAATTAACCTGGTTTGGTTGATTTGTAGGCGGCACGGTTGCCAACTGAAAACAACATGCTTCAATCGGTAATGCCCCTTATTTGCTTTGCAACCCGGTTTTTGTTGTTTTATGTTCGTGTTCGTGTTCATGTTCGTTGTCTCGTTCAGAATGTGTTAGAATTTCTACTTTCCGTTCAGGTAATGAAACATAAACAAATCATCGAACAACTTATGGAGGAAAATCGGAAGCTTCATCAGATACTTACGGAAGACCTAAACATACCTACTAGCAAGCTCCAAACCGGTTACTTGAGTAAAACGGAATCTCCATGTTCGGATTGCTTCTTTTGCCGAAGGAAACAAAGGAGAAACAGACGATGATTAGTCGTCTCGTGCCTCATTCGAACGTGCACACTCGCGCCCCCACAACCGGCCTGGTTATGACTAATCGGAATTTGATTTTCTTATGTGCCGTTTTCAGTTGCATACCAACAAAATTCAACCATTTTCACTCTAGAAAACACAAGACATGACAAATGTTTGTACAAAAGTATGTTTGTTTTCACTCAAAACAGGTCTTTTTCAGAAGCAATAAAGGTCATTTTAACAAGAGACATGAATGTCTTTTTTATTTCCTTGGTGCCAGAGACATGAGTGTCTTTTGGTTGTTCCCTTACTATCCGAGTTTTTACTAGTCCTTTCGAGATTTTTAAGTTGTTAGTAAAAGTATCATGGAAATCTTTGTAGTAAGATTCAAATTGTATTTTTCATTTTTACTTAAAAATAAGTAAATTAGTTGTTATATGTTAAATTAAAAAGTAAATTAATTGTTTCTATTAAAATTTCTATCTATTTGTATCATTAAAAATTGTATGGCTACTGGAATAATCAAATACATGTCACGTATGCCTCATACTAATGTATAAAGACCAATTTTTAATAACAAAAATTAATGAAATCTTTAATAGAATGACTAGTTTGCTTTTTTATCTAAGGTACATTGGCTAATTTGTCCATTTTTGTAGTAGATGGACAAAATGCAATCTAACTCTTAGTACAATGACTTTTATCGTATTTTTGCCTACAAAGATTTGATGAGATATAACTACATAAGGTGATATCGGTTTGATTCGGTCAGATTTTTCGAATCATCCATCATAATTCAGTTCAATTCAGCTCAATTTAATTCTTGATTTTTTCATATTAATTTTTTGTTTTGGATTTTTAGACTTATTTTAACCGAAGATATTTTAATTTATGATTGTTAAATATTATATCACAAAATTTCAAAGTATTTTTTCATAATTATATCTATTTTAATTATTTTCACTACTTTAAATTTAAACTATTTATTTTTATTCTTTCCAATTTTTAAATATAATTATTGAATATAAGTTGATCTACTATTTAGATCAAAATTTTATCTGTAATATTTAAATATTATCTTATTATTTTTAAATGATCATATTAATTATTTACATTCATTTTTCAATTAAATCTATTATATGAATTTAATTACAATAAATATTTTATTTGGTGATAGTTTTCTTGTCAATTTACTAAATTAATAAATTATATTATATTTGTTGATTTTAATAATTTATTTGTATTTATTCTTACTTTGACTTGGTAATATATGTTATCATTATGTGCATCTTAGAATATGGACTATATTGCATCTTAAGTTATTATATCTTATGCTATATGTTAAATATATGTATAATAGTCTCAATATGAATATGTAACTTCATTTTAAATAATTCTATTTATACATTTAAATATTTTGTAAAAATAGTTTCTTCTTATGATACTATGATAAGTAATTGATTCTCTTATTGATTTGGATAACATTGAATTTTGCAAATTTAATGTATTGTAGTATTGTTATATATTTAATTTGAACATTAATTATCATATGATTAGATTTACTTAACTCTGTTACTCGTCAAATAGGTTATGTTTTAAATGTCATCTAATTGAATGATTTCATTAAGCTTCTGCTATATATTTCGTTATCAACTTATTAAGTCTTTGATACATTTTGAACTGAATGTTAATGAATTGCGTTCAAGCAATCTTCATGTATTGCAATTTGAGTTATGATCATATTGTAATCTTAATTATATAATGTTTTAACTTATGATGTTTGACATTTCAAGTTTCTTACTACTTAGTATATATGTTAATGCATGTTGTGTAATTCTAAAGGTCTTGTCTGTCTTTAATAGTATCGTATAATTCAAGTATGTCTCTAACTATTAATAATATTAGATTAGTATATTGTCATTTAATTCATATTTAACAAGTAAATGTTCCAACTTGGATATATGTTAAATAATTAGTAATTGTTGACATGTTGATGATTAAGATAGCTATCAAATTGGAATTGACTGATGAATTATTCTTAGTTAGCTTGCAATTACAGCTATGTTACTGGATTCAACTTATCTTATTATCACGTTAGTATTATGTCTTCAGATTTGATTCTCATGATTTCTGTAACTTTACATGTATTTAGTTATAATTAAATCTATATGTTTACAATTACACCTAATAGGTCTACTAAATTACTATCTACGTGTTATGATTACCATTAATATTGGCTATATTGATAAACTTAATGTATGTCTATTGAACTAATGATACACTGAGTGATACCTATTGACATGCTTTACGATATGATCATAAGTTTTCAATGAAAAAAATAAATGAATGATCAATATGGCTAAGTTTGTTCTTCGTATATTATTTGTACATAATTCTTATAATTCCTTAGTTAATCAGTGAAATAGATAAAGTGAAATTAGTCCTAATGTGTATAATTAAAGTAGAGTATTCATGTAATGTGACATCACCATTTATCCAGATGATATTATTCTTGACTCAATATTATATCCAATACTAAAGTGAATATTAAACATTTTAATAATTCTGTTATTTTGTCTAATTTACACTATTTGAATTAATTATGATTCTAAGTTGACATAGACTGTATGTACCTATGCTTCATCTGTAAATTGTACTATTGTATATATGCCTGAAATATTGCATTCAGTTGAGTATGATTTTATCTTTCAGTATATCTTATGTTAACTATATAAATATTGCTAAATATTATTCATTGTATAACTACAGATTATTGCATGAAGATTAGTTGAAAATCCAGAAGCAGCTACTCAATACCATGGTAAGTTGCTCATCTAATGCAATACTAATTAATTTTGATCATATTCTTATCACTATTAATAATGAATAATGTTGATTACATAGTTATTAATTTATTTATCTGTTATTTCAATTACTAAAGCAATTATTATTAAATGCAATGACTCAATAAGTTTAGAGTTTATCCACTAAAGTTAAGTATTGCTATGAATTATCTTGAGAATATGTTGAGTTTAATGAAGTATTTGTGCATGATTCGAATTCACATTTACGATTATCTATAATCAATCTTTGATTTTCTATTTTTGATGTCATTTATTTTGAATACATGTCATTCATGCAATATTATCAATCACTAGATTTAAGTCTGAAGTCTGAATGAATAAATGCTATTAACATACAATACAAGGTAAGCTTGACAATAATTGAAAAATAGCATTTATAATAATTAGTTTGGTACCAATTTATTTAATTTTAACTAGATATAATGAATATTTAATATTCCAATTTAGAATAGCTAATTTAAATCATAGATATGATTATTTGACTTACATAATATACCAATATTCATTCATTATATCTTTGACAATTTTATAATTTAATAACTATTAATATTATAAAGACATTTAAATATTATCTTAAATTCATATTAAATAAAAGTTGATAATAAATATTAGAATTAATTGATATTAATGACATTAATTTGATACTTATTGATTAATTTTGATACATGTAATCAATAAGGTCATATTTGATCGATGCAAATTATAACATTATAATCAAAACTAAAAATTACAAAAATAGTTAAATATATAATAAGCTAAACAATTTAAAGTTCTCAGCTAAATTCTAAAAATTACAAACATTAAATTTATAGCTTTATCAAATATCTAAATAATTTAGATTTTACAATCAATGTTACTATTAAATAATTTAGTTAATTTATAATCGAATTAGTTGACAATTAATCTCACTTAAATTAAACATTTTAATACATATCTATAAATAAATATCATTAACTATTTACACCTAACTTCTTGAAATATTTACACTATAATTTGTTCAATATGGCTATCGAATAAGTCAATTTATAATTAACTTTAGATTTAAAATTTATGATATAAAAAATAATGGAACAAAAATCATAAATCAAATCAATTACTAATAAAATTACTGATATATAGCTAAATCATTTATTATTACAAGTAATATCAATTGATAATATATCAATTAAATCTAGATTTATAACCTAATTATATTATGTAATAAAATTGAACAATTCATAATCTGAAGTCATAATATATTCTAAATGAAGTAGAATTAATTGATTAAAATTAACCAATGTATTCATTAGTTATCATAGTATCAAATCATAATGTTATAATAAGTTCACTAATATTTTAGTCAACCATGATGACTAAATTCATATCAATTAAAAGTTAATCATTAGTTCTATAATTCATAATTTTTGATTAATTTCTTATTTTATAATTAACTAATACTTAATATTCTATTATATGCATAATAAATTCCAATCATTATATCAATAATTAAAATTAAATTGGAAAATAAGTATAATTATTCTAATTATCATAACCTATTTTATTATTAATAAAATCATTTACAAATAGCAATTAATTTCGAACTTTTGATAACTTTGAATTACCTTAAATATAATCACACATTCATTAATAATAATATTTTAATAATGTTTTAACATTAATTATTAAATATTGTTATTTGCTATTATTGATTTATTCATAATTTTAGAACTATTCATACTATTAATGTATTATTATTAACTGTTTTTATACTAAAATATACTTGAAAACACAATTGTCAATTGTATTAATTTTTAAGTTTACTATTAACTTTACATATATATATCTATG
Organism: Gossypium arboreum; assembly: GCF_025698485.1. Taxonomy (NCBI): domain Eukaryota; kingdom Viridiplantae; phylum Streptophyta; class Magnoliopsida; order Malvales; family Malvaceae; genus Gossypium; species Gossypium arboreum. The sequence goes on along the minus strand of NC_069070.1, from coordinate 1,067,220 downwards.
ACTTATAATTAACATATAAGCAAATTGATCAAAATATTAAGGTTAATTAATGATTTAATATATAATATTTATCAATATTTCAATTATATATAAGCATATTATATTGATATTTGAATACATTAAAATTATATAAATCTATATTTACTGTAATTATATAATTTTGTACGTCTTTAATTCTGTAAAATTATTTCATTATAAATTAAACGTATAATTCTATATATCTACATTTGAACTTAACTTATTTAATAACAATATATTAATACATCTATTCAACTTAAACACATTTATTGAAAATGTTTTTACTGAACATTATTAATAATTGTAATTTATTATAAGAATGCTTAATCATTATGCTATTCAGCAAATATATTATCATTTCATATTAATATGAGTTAAGGAGAAATAAAATAAAATGTTAATCTAAAAGCAAATCAATATTTTATCAATTTGAAACATTTATCAAAACTATTGATAACAATCTATAGAATCATTGAATATCTACAGTATTAACAATTTAAGTAAGTATAATTAATTAAGATTTTCATAATTTAATTAATTTGATAATATTCATTATATTAAAATTATAATTAACTTTGTAATTTTAGTACTTATAATTTATTTAATAATAGACTCACATACATTTATAATACATATCAACTTTTATCTAGTTAAAAACAATGAATATACTTTCATTACCAAAACTAATTTACTTTGAACACAAACTTTAAACAAGTGATTATATAGTGTAAGATCTGATCTTAGCAATCTATCTAAGCTTATGTAGTTATTCCTATCAATCATTATAGATGATAATGACTATCAAATCCAAACCAATTGTAGAAATATTTAATGAAGTTATCTCCTTATTGAATTAATAATAGGTCTCTTGACTATTCAAACCTTCTATATTCATTTACCTTATAATTCTAAAATCGTCATCTTAACACATTCTTCTGAACTTTACAGTATTAAATTGTACAAGCTATGCAATTCCAATGATATCCGATAACATGTTCTTCTGAATTATTAGTTAATCTTGTCAAACTTCAAGCAATGAACTATACATGTATTGTTCTTTGACTCATTTTACTGCATTCAATAAATATGCAATTTACTATCACAATTCTTTATTCGAAATTCAACTTCGATCTACTTCTAGCTTTTCATAAACTTACTTGAATTAAGTCTACTTAGTCTATTACTATCTTACAAAAGTCATAGCAATAATCATTTACACTAATTTACCCGATTTTACGCATCGATCATTCTAGAACAACTTACTAGCAATTCGTTGTTCATGATCTTCATTATCCATCGCTTTCATTAATCTAAGTACTTAGTAGTCTGCACGTTTATATACTACATGATCATTGCACCTTCTTTTCTAATTCACGTATACTTTGACATAACTGGTACTTGAAGTTCATCAAACTTGCATACAGTAAGTGCTATGCGAACAAACTTCAATCGAATGTTATATCTGAACCTTTCAGCATCTATGCAAACATTTGACAAATGCTTATGACTTCGAATCTGACATTTTCAGTTACAATCTAATCAGACCTTTCTCGAAGAACTGAACGTTTCTCGAAATTCAGATACCCATCATTGAAATTATTCTTCAATCAGGATCTCATACGTTAGATTGAACACTCCTCGAACTTGATTTCTGAATTGATATCTCTTCAACCGTTACAAGATTATCCATCTTATGGATATCTTGAATCGCTCATTCGTACATCAATTAGTATCGAATACTTCCAGAAGTCATTCACACACAGTCGAAGATATACATGTTCCTGCATTAAGGACTGAATCTCTTCAATACAATTTCCTTCTTAGACTTGCCAGTTAACAATTCTCTTCCTAATACGTCCATTTCACTGATCACTGACCATTACATCTAATAGCAATCTTCACCTACTATGCATAGCAAGTCCTTAGCATTTCAGCAAACCATCATGATCCAAATTTGAAATCGGAATTATGCACATTAGTCCTTCACAATCCATGAATCTTAACTCATATCAGATGTTCTGAATAATCCTTCAGATAACATTGCAACGAACAATAGCACTCATCGAAACTCAAATCTTGGATTTACAACCACTATTCTTATACATGCTTAAATTTTCAACACCTCTTCATTGAATTCGATTCATAAGTATCACTCAATAGACATTAAAGTTTGCATATTGACGTCCTATAATGCTGACAATTCATCATCTTAAATTTCGATCTTGATTTTCACATCGACTCTTGCTCACATTTACGAACATTCGAGTCTTTTACATTCCTTGCTTAAGTTTATCTGAACATCATTCCCAGATTTGGTTTCATGTATCTCACATTCATCGATCTTTTCACATGTTAACCTTCCGTTAGTTTCTATCCACTAATCTTCCGATCTTACTTCGAGTTGAATTAACTCCTTTAGATAGCATTAGTACACTCCTTAAGTTTCACTAGGAACTCAGAGTAATCCACGATCACTCCTACGAATTTCCTACGAATTTCTCCTTTAACGATGCAAGCCATTCTCCAAACTGTAATGGCGAGCTCATCGATTAAAATCATTCCTAAAGATAGACACAACTAAAACTGTATATTGCTTAAGTTTAAGTTCAAAACATTTCTGGACTCCAATGCTACAGTTCAGACTACTTCATCCTATGCTAAGTTTCGTTGAGACAACAATTCGATAGAATCTTAGACTAGCATCTCATATAGCGCTTCATTTTACGTGCAACTTTTGCATCATATTTCTCAAGCAGATTGCATCTTTTCATAATGCTAATTCAATAATTTCGTTAAATCTTTTACTTCTTTATGTTGGTAATGTTATTTATTTACTCACTTATATAGGAATTGAGAACTGTTTATATGAACTCGGGGAGGTTAGCTCAAGTTGTAACATGCTCCCATCAATGACTAGTAAGCCATAGGTCATGTATGAATCGTGTTACGCCTTGCGCAAACTCTTCAATTTGTGTATGTTTTTGCTTGTGTATGTACTTTGAATCGTCCTTACTTTGCAAACCTGCTAAGGCTTTCAGTAGATAGAGAGACAAAACCCCGACATGTGATAATATCAGACTTGTTGAGTTTGGGAATTGAGGAAGTTGAATAATTTACTAAAGAGAGGACCTTTTCACCCAATTTTTATTAGATGGTTGAGTCATTTGATGACAGAGCTTGACTCTATTAAAGAGAGGACCTTTCACCCAATTGTTGTTAGATGGTTGAGTCATTTGATGAAAGAGCTTAACTTTACTATAGATAGGATCTTTCACCTGATGTACCCCTTGGCTTGTGAACTCGGGCTTTTGGTAGAGTCGAGGTTAGCTCAAGTTGTAACATGCTCATGTGAACTCTTCAATTTGCACATGTTTCTGTCTGCTCAGGCACTCCGAGTCATTCTCACTCTATGAACCTGCTAAGGCTTTCGGTAGAGTAGAGAGACAAAACCCCGGCAAGGGATAATACCAAACTTGTTGAGGGTCTAACCCATGGGAATCGAGGAAGTTGAATAATTTACTAAAGAGAGGACCTTTTCACCCAATTGCTGTTAGATGGTTGAGCCATTTGATGAAAGAGCTTAATTTTACTAAAGAGAGGACCTTTTATCCAATTGGTTGATGTACCTTTCGGCCTATGAACTCGGTCTGTTGGTGGAGTCGAGGTTAGCTCAATTTGTATCATGCTCCTAGGAACTCTTCAATTTGTGTATGTTTTTATCTGTTCAGGCACTCCGAGTGTCTGTCACTTTGTGAACCTCTTAATGTTCTCGCCAGAGTAGAGAGACAAAACCCAAACAAGGGATAATATCGGACTTGTTGAGCCTTGACAAAAAGAAAATTAAAATTTTGGCATTGCGTTTTGGTTTTTTCTTTTTGAGTTGGTTTGGGAATTGAGAAAGTTGAATAATTTGCTAAAGAGAGGACCTTTTCACCCATTTGTTATTAAACGGTTGAGTCATTTGATGAAAGAGCTAACTTTGTTAAACTGGTTTTTAGTATCTCTTTTGAGCATTTTAATTGTCTGTTTAATTTGATAAACATAATTGCTTGTTTTTGTGAGTAGATATTGAATAAAAGAGCAATTGAAGCATCAGATAAGGAAAGACCAACTCCGGACCTTAGGACCGGTGATATTGTAGAGATCAAATTGGTAAATTCAAGTTTCTCGTTATTCATACTGAATTCTTTTTTATTGTTAGTCTTATGGTTTTCCTTTGTTTGGTCTATTTATAGGAAGTTCCAGAAAATAGACGTAGGCTTTCCGTGTACAAAGGTATAGTCATATCAAAACAAAATGCCGGTATCCACACCACCATTCGAATTCGGAGAATCATTGCAGGCATTGGAGTTGAGATTGTATTCCCTGTGTAAGTATTTCTTTCATATCACTATGCATAATCGCAACAATAACTGTAAGACCATTTCCTTTGTTTAGTTCGAGCATACTACTGGTTCATTTCTTACACCTAATTAACTAACTGATTAACTAACATGTCATCTCAATGATTTATCTTGGTTGATTGACCTTTTATGTTTTAGAACATGTGGAATCTTTGTTTTCGAACTATGTTCTATCGATTTTGTTAATTTGTTATCGTAGTTATTCGCCGAACATAAAGGAAATTAAAGTAGTCAAACACCGGAAAGTCCGGAGGGCGAGGCTGTATTATCTAAGAGATAAGCTTCCAAGGTTGTCGACTTTCAAATGAAAGACACTGCCGATGGCATCATCACTCGGGGTCTTCTTCCCCAAATATTCCAAGGCCAGTTTCTTAGGTGCATACATGTTGTAAGAGCTTTAATTTCTATGATCCACCCCCCTTTTTTCCCCTTTTGTTGTAAAATTTGTTGTTTTGATTTGGGAAAAAAACAACTAAATTCAAATATTCAATGCTTTGCTTAATTCATTTCAATCTGCTACTTTGACAATTCAATTTTTTAGCCTTCAAATATTGCTATTGATCCCATGGCAAAACTTCATGTGGGTTAAAATAAAAATTTTATGCAGTTCCTACGTCTATTGATTTCAGAATCAGATCAGATGGACAGGGCAGATTGGTTGGAGCAAGAATCAATTAAGGTATCGATCCAAAATAAAGTTGGATCAAATTGGTTGAATCCACGGTTGGACCAGTTAAATAAAGTTTTTTTTTTTTTTACTTCTAATAATTTAATCAATTAAATTGGACAAAAACAGTTAGACCATTGATTGGTTTTGAAAGCCTTACCTATCTCCACAAAACGAGGATCCAATTTACATGATTTAAATTGATCCAATCTTCAATTATTTGTTATTTTATTAGATCGATTTTTATAAATGAGTCAACACACGTTCACTTAATCAACTAAATCATATCTATTTGATCAACACTAAATATAATAAGTTATAGATTCCGAACAATTACAGGTACAATTGTAACTATTACCATAAAACCTCCAACAAAACAAAATTAAATCGAATTCTATGAATAGAAAATACAGTATTAAAAAATTTTGTTTTCGTTTAAAATTCAATTTGATTTAACTTCAAATTTAATCGAATTTTATTGTAATTATTGGATATAAGATAGTGATTAATTAAAACACTTTAAAAGGTTTTTTTTTTTTCCTTAAGCTAAGATGGGGGATCTTTCAATTGTTAAAGCTTAAAAAGATCCCCTAAAGATTTCTTCAACAAGAAAGTGGAAAAATGCTGCTTTAAGCCCCCATATGATTGTTAGCACAAGCAACCAACGGCGGCAATTGAATTCTTAAAAGCTAATATTCAATTATTATTGTTATTATTATATTAAAATCCCAAGCTTTAGCCTTCTAATATGTTTGGTAAAATTATTATGGACACCCTTTATTAAGAATTAGATTATATTTTACTTCCTTCATTTAAAAAATGGGTAATCTAACTAGATGAAAGAATAAACTAGTCCTTTCTATTAAGAATTACATCCATTTCTATTGTTTAAAACAAGCGTAACTAGTAGAATAATTAAACAATTATACATGGGGTACCACGTGTACCTCGTGCTAACGTATAGAGACCAATTTTTAACAGTGAAAATGATAGAAGAATTAGTTCAATTTTTTATCTAAATTATTAGGTGGGTGGTAGGAGTGTTATAATGATGTTACGCCATGTCCCCATTTTTATCATGCCTCATGGAGTCATAATTGAGGGATAATTAATTTTTTTAATACAAAATAAGTTTTATTTTACTTTATTTTATTTAAAAAAAAAGTCATTTGTACTTTTGCTATTTCATGAATTCATGTTGATATTACCAATCTATCATAGTTTTCATCGATTGTAATGAGCTAATGATGTTGTTTATATTAAAACAATATATTAATGAACAATTATGTTTAAAAAATTGTTTTATTTTTAATTTTAAAAATGATAAATGTCAATTTATGATTTTGATCCTTGTTAGTCCAAATAATTAACACCATCTATTATTTTAGTTAAATATTGACATGGATATTTTAGAAAAAATCCATTCCAATAGGGGTGAATCTAGAATTTTGGATTAGAAAGAGTGGAATAAAATAAAAAGAATATTGGGAAAAAGTTAATTATAATTTTTTTGAAGGACTAAAATGAAAATTAACCTTTTGAATAATAAGGATGGCAGAGCCCACGGCTGCCCCCATTGGATTTTCCTATGCCTTCCAATAGTGTTTTCTTTTTTCTACATTAAAGTGGAAGGTAAGAGGTTTCTTTTTAATTAGTGCCACGTCAATGGGTCCCACTCACAGGCTGTTACACAAGAACCAGGCTCCACACCACATTAAATAAACACGTGTCGACATTTTATTTACTCATATCATCCCCCGGGCAACAACAGACGGTGCACAGTCTCTCCAAACTACCTTCCACCATTTTTATTTTTATTCTCTTCATTAACTCTTGTTCGGAGTAACCTCCGACTTTGGCGGCGATTCCGGCCGACCCAGTTTCCGTTTCCTCCACTTGGTGGTTCCTCATTCGTCCTACTTTGGGTGATTGATATTAACCAAATTGGAAAATTATTTCTCTCTCAATTTTTTTTTTTAAAAGTAGAAACTGTGTTGAAGAGTTGGTTTTTTAAAGGGTTTTCAGGGTTCTGTTTGTTGAATTTTTTTTTGTTTTGGGTTTTTGTTTGTGGGTTGTTTTGATTGAAAATTTTCCTAAAAGGGTAAAAGATCTAGTGTTGGTGGTGGGATCCAGTCATGACTGCTGGTGGTGATGTTAATCAGTTGATCTCTATTCAACCCAATGATCTCAAGTTCATTAGTAAGTCCCACTTTATCTATGTTTAAACTTGCATACATGCGTACATGATGTATGTATCTATGTGTCTATGTAAACATGCATGGGAAAGTTCAAAGTTCCATGATTCAGTTCTATTGTTATATGATGAACTAGGGGAAGGGAAAAAAATATAGGTGTAAAGGATTGGTTGTGGTGTTGAATTTCAGGTTCTGATTGGAGGAAGCAATGGAAATGTATGTATGCATGTATGTATGTATGTATGTGAAAGTTCATGATTCAATGCTATGGTTATGTGATGAATTAGGGGAAGGAAAAAAAATATGGGTGCAAAAGATTGGTTTGTGTTGAATTTCAGGTTTTGATTGGGAAGGAAACAATGGAGATGTATGTATGTATGTATGTATGTATGTATGTATGGTTCATTGATTAAATGCTATGATTATGTGATGAACTCCGGGAGGGAAAAAGGTAAAAGTACCATAAGGCTATTTTACTAGGAGTTGAATTGCATTTTGCTTCTTAAACAATGGGCAAATTAATCTATGTATATTAAATCAAAAAATAAACTCGTCGTTCTGTTAAAAAATTCATCAATTTTACTCTTAAAAGTTAGTGTCACACCAAGTGTCACTATCTAGTTATTTTGTTAGCCACATCAGTTTTTAACAATACAAATGGATGAAATTTTAACAGAAAGAACCAAATTACTCCCTAATTTAACATATAGGATCTAATTGCCCATTTGTTAAGTAGAATAGGTAAAATGTAATTTGATTCTTAGTACGGGTCCATGATGGTTTTATGAGAAAAAATGGTTTCAAAGGTTGAATTTGACTTTGTTTATTGCTTTTGCTTATGATTTGGATTATTTACTTCATTAGGGTCCCTTGTCTGTAATTGGCAATCATTGGTAATGTTTTATGTATGCTAACTTGAATAATAAGTAAACTGTTGAGAGCTGGACCCTCAAAAAGGTCCAGTATTGTTCCCGAATCCCGATCAAGAGCCTTAATGGATTCATAGAGTAAAAATGCCTCGACTGCCTAAACAGGCAAATGTAAGGTTAACATGTCGTGACTTTTGTTCATGTGATTCATGTTTTCAGTTGAGCTCGACAAACAGAATTTTTGTGATCTTCAAGTTACCAACAACACAGAACATCACGTGGCGTTTAAGGTACATACCCGATTCCGTCGTTGTTGCATGTGTATGTTTATTCTCTCTTTTTTATTTTAATGAGTTCCCAACTTGTTATCAATGTTAGGTTAAAACGACTTCGCCTAAGAAGTACTTTGTTCGACCGAACACCGGTATCGTATTGCCTCATGACTCGTGTGTTATTAGAGGTATTTTTCTTTTGATCCCAAAAACCGTCTTGTTCTTTTTTCGACTCTGTTGGTGTATGATACTGATTTCATTGACATATATCAGTCACTCTCCAACCAAGACGGGAGTATCCTCACGATATGCAATGCAAGGACAAATTTTTGCTACAAAGTACTATCGTGCCTAGAAACACCAACATGGATGATCTACCGGCAGATACTGTAAGAACTCGTGTGTTTTCATTTACGAAGTTGTTTTAAAACGAATCTGGTTTTTTGGAATGTGATCTATTTCTTTACGTCCAGTTCAATAAGGACGGTACTAAGGAGATACAAGAGTGCAAGCTTAAAGTTATCTATGAAACGAATTCGGACGACGGTGGATTTAAGAGCTTCACATCACAAAGCCCTGATTCGACCAGGGTGAGTTTATTCGGTGATTTGCTCGCTTGTATGGAATGCTTGTTGTCGGATTAAGGATCTTGTTTTATATGTCTTCCCCATGAAATGCTACTTTTTTATGCATTAGGCCTTACAACACCTTAAGGACGAAAGAGACGCAGCGGTTCGCCAAACGGTGCAACTGCAACAAGAGCTGGTATGTTTCTGATTTTTTTCGTTTCAGTTCTCGATTATAAGCTCGAAAGTAGACGTGCACACTCGGACAAACACAATTATGGGCTTACGGCTTTGCCAATTCGGTACGTAACGATATTGTTTCCCTCGACAGGATTTTCTGAAGAGGCAAAGAAAACGTAGCAATGGCTCCAGTTTCTCTTTTGTGTTCGCGTCATTAGTGGGATTGATCGGGATAACGGTCGGTTTTCTGTTGAATCTTTCGTTGGCTTCGCCATCGACGGCATGAATATACGCTGCCGTTTACCGAGTGTGTAGGAACCAGTAAATTTGTTCAACATTTCACTGTATAATGCTGAATGTTCATGTTGTAATATGTTTGATCTTTCTCCATAGTATGTCTTTGATCAGCTTTATTTCATTCAATTCATAAGTTGGAATGTTACTTAGAGAAAAGTTGTCAGTAAATTATACCTAATACAAGTAAATTTGAAAAATTCATGCATGGGATAATAAACTAGTTTTTCAAAAATATTAATCTATTTATTATCGGTATTAAATTCAAGTATTACTACTTAAATTTGATTTCAAATTAAATAAATTATTTGTATGATGTTGAAATATTGTATATACCAATGCAAATATATTTATAAATTAGTTAAATTACGTTATTAGTCTGTGTAATTTTATAAAATTTAAAATTTAGTCTTTATATTTTTTAATTTAAAAGATTTTAGTTCAATCGTTATCTTTGTTGGTGATAGCTTAAAAATATGTCAATTTGACAAATTTTGATGGAAAATACTAATAATGCTAATAGTTGGATTGATATTTTAAAATTAGAAAAGTATGAGGAGTCAAATTTTATCATTTTAAGTACAAGGACTAAATATCAAAATTTTCAAAGTACAAGGACTAATAGAAAATTTTAACCTTAAAATTTTTTAAATTAAAATTCTTTTTATTTTTCATTTAGAGGATGAAGTAACACAAATACCAATTTCTTTCAATTTCTCTGTTATTTTCGTCAAAATATTGAAAAAAAAAAATGGATTCTTTCTCTTCGTTCTTCGATTCTCAATCGAGAACCCATTGGAGTTACTCTACTTTCAAGAATTTCAGCCAGATCTCTCCGCTCGTTCAATCTCATCTCAAAAGGGTATAATCAATCTTCCCCTAAACCCTAATTTCTAACCTTGGGTTTTTGTAGATTCATTTTTTATTTACCTCTTGGATTGAATCTGTGCTTTTAATACAAGTTCATGTGTTTAATTATTCTTTTTTTCTTGATTATCTGAATGTTGTAATTTGAATTTGTAGGTTTACTTGACGCTATGCTGTGCGTTGGTTGCCTCAGCTTTTGGGGCTTATCTTCATATCCTTTGGAACATTGGGGGTTATCTCACAACATTTGCTTGCTTCGGAACCATGATTTGGCTCCTCTCTATCCCTACTTATCAAGAAGTGATAATCTTTACTTTATTTTTGCCTTAAATAATGATGATTGGTTCCTTTTTCATGTTTAGAACTCATGTTTTATTTTTGGTATTGTTTTTGTGTTAACTTTGCAGCAAAAGAGGGTTTCTCTTCTTATGGCATCAGCTGTATTCCAAGGGGCTTCGATCGGTCCTCTGATTGATTTGGCCATCAAGATTGACCCAAGGTATCTCTCCTAGTCCTATAACTGTTAAATGGATAATTTTGTATTATTAATAATGTATCAATGTGGTGAAAATACTTGGATTTTATATCAAGTTAGGATATGTGTTAACCTTTTCTGGCTAATATTTTACTCAGCATCAAGTTAGGATAGGTGTAATCGAGCCAAGATGAGCTCAAATGCTGGCAAGCTTGAGCTCGATCGAACATCTATTCTTAAGTTCGAGCTTGGCTTATATAATCAAGCTACTCAAGCTTGAGCTCGATTAAGCTCGTTTATCATTTTTCGAACTCAAGTTGTTTAAGCTCGTACATATCAATCTCTCGCTTGAGTTTGGCTTAATAATATATATTAAGGGCAATAACATAATTTAATAATATAAAATTATTTAAAATATATATTAAAAAGCTTGATGAGGCTTGTGAGCCATTCAAGGTGAGTATTCCTAAGCTCAAATTTAGCTCGACCGATAGCGCAGCTTGGCTTAATAATTATCAAATCGAGTTCGAGTTTGAGTTTTTTCCAAGTCAAATTCGAGTAGCTTGCAAGCACCAATGTCTTATTTACACCTAGGATAGATACATAATATGTTCCTTTTAGCGGGTGACTTTGATTTTTGTTTCTTTCCAATTGATCATAGTTTTCCAAAAAAAAAAAAAAATGAAATGAAAAAGAGAAAATGGCTTTAGTTATGGGTTTTTCTCTCCGCTATGACAGTGTTTTGGTAGCTGCATTTGTGGGGACAGCATTGGCCTTTGCATGTTTTTCAGGAGCTGCAATGTTAGCAAGGCGAAGAGAGTACCTTTACCTCAGTGGCTTGCTTTCATCTGGTGTGTCCATTCTTATGTGGTTGCATTTTGCTTCCTCTGTTTTCGGTGGCTCCACCACCCTCTTTATGTTCGAGGCAAGTGAATATTAATCGTAAACTTTCCCCATTCTTCTTATACTACTTAAAAGCTGCTATTCGCAACAACCAATATTCATCTTCGTGTTTGATTCTTCTCACAGATCTACTTTGGGCTCTTGGTGTTTGTTGGCTACATGGTAGTGGACACACAGGACATAATTGAGAAAGCACATTTGGGTGACCTGGATTATGTGAAGCAAGCCCTCACCCTTTTCACTGATTTTGTTGCTGTATTTGTTCGCATCCTGATAATCATGGTGATTCAAGCTAGAATACCTAAAAGTTTTCTTTTTAATTACTTTATTGTATACTTGTATATCTGTACTAACATCAACTCATCCAAACGTACATGTTTCAGTTGAAAAATTCAGCTGAGAAGAACGAGAAGAAGAAAAAGAGAAGGAATGATTGAACCGTAAAGGCGTAGCCCAGTAAAGTTTGCTCATCAGATATAACCTGCCTTGGAAATATGGAAGTTAGTTGACAATACAAGTTCGTTTTCTTGCTTTTTTTTTTGTGGTGAATCACTATGTTAATATACCTAAAAGATAGGTGTTAACTGTTACTTCATCTTTATGTTGGTTTTTGTTTTGGAACATTGGTCAAACTAATGACATGTTCATATTTGCTTCTCTCAAGGTTTGCAGTTTCTTGCATCTCCCTATCTGCTTGTGGTATTGTAATTGTGAACTTGATTGCTTAGGTGATAATGGTTCGGTTTCAATGGCAAGGTTGAGGTCTTGGGAACTTTTGAGTTCCCATATTCGAGTCCTATCTTATATAAATGTGTAGGTTCTCTTCTAGATTTATTCAAATCAATTTTCGATTTTCTCTATTTTTCTTCACCCTTTTGTTTATATGGGGCAAATTAATATGCTTTGCAACTTCAGCTGAAAGGGCAATCTTTTCCTTAGTCCTCGGCGGTATAGGGTAGCCTCGGCCCATTTTATTAAGACCATTCACTATACTAAGGTCATAGGCCCCTTCAACAAGTGAAATAATGCTAGAAATATATATGAAAGAAAAGTATTTGGTACCCTATTTGGATTTTGTAACTAGAGTTCAATAGGTGACATATAATGTAATTCAAATCTTTTTCTTATTTAAACTTTTTTAAAGCAATTACAATTAATGATGTTTGAAATCGAACTAGATTGGTTGGATCAGGAACTAATTGGAGTATCGATTCAAAGAATGGTATTGATCTAGTTGAACTATTTTTTATAATTTTTTTTATGAATGTTTAATAATTTTTTTAATTGAACCAATAGAATCGATGAACTGATGATTTGACCAGTTTAACCATCGATTTGATTCTAAAAATATTGGTTATAAGTATAATTACAAATGCACCATAGTGATAAGTATAATATAAAAATACAAATAATATATATCGGATCAACTAAGTCATTAGAATAAACTCAGTGCAAAGCACGATAAAATAAAAATTAGAATATATTTGGACAAGACTAGTACAAAATGAAACTTATCATTGAAGTAATTTTACTTGACTCAAGCTTAACTCGACCTTTACCAACATAAGGTCAAATTTGGTATCAACTCTTATATTGCACCGAGTTCATAACTCCTACCACTTCCTCAAAAAAAAATAAAAAAAAATTTTAAGTTCCATATTTCTAGGTTAAAAAAATAAGGCCTATTATTTAAATTTCCATCCCTAGCATGGCCCATAATTTTGCTTGGACCATAACAAAATGTCACGCCCAAATTCTAAATTTATCAGTTCTTATCCAAACTCGAAAATTTGATCTAATTTTCTTAAACTTAAACTCGATTATAGTTAATTTTATTATAAAAAGCCAACAACCTAAATTGGAACCCAAAATGATCTCAACTTAAAACAACTCAAACCCAAAACAATATGGATCAATGAAATGATTAGAACTTGAAGTGACTAGTGTTACGAGGCTAGAACTTTAGTCTCGTAATTTGTATGATCTTAAGTGATTTTTTGCTTCAAATGTGCCTAAGTCGGCCTAACTCTTAAAAAGTGAGAATTTATAATCGAAATTCTCTAAGGAATTGAAAATAAAGCGAAAGTAACTCAAAAACAAAAGAGCAATGAAAAAACAAAAGCCACAAGAAAGCAAAAACACGCAAAGTGTTTGAGTAAATGCTCTCAATAGTATTCAATTACTATAAAAGATTAGAACTGAGTGATTACAAATTACGAGCATGCCTCTTTTTATAGTTGAGTTCCCCCAAATCCAACGGTAGAACTTACTTTACATCAATGATCAAGATTAAAACTAATTTACAATTAAGATTCTTAAGGGATTTACATAACCCCCTACCATTACAAAGTCAATATCAGGCTACAAATTAAAAGGTAGCCCTAATTTTCCTTAAGTGCTTGGAGTAGATAGAATTCTCCATATGTTTTACGAATTGGGTCAGTTCAAGTGGGTCAAATAAGTCACATTTAATCAATTAACCTCCATGAGACGCTACTTTGTGTATTAGTCATTGATTTTGATTCATGGCCCATAACATTAAAACTTAAAATAATTCAAAATCCTAATGATCTAATTAAAAAAATCAAACCTCAAACCTAAAATCCCTTCAATTCAAAATTAACCCCAACTAAATAATCCAAAAATTTTGAAAATGGAATTTACTATTCAATTCAATTTTACTTTTGGTGATCCAACTTTAATGCCTTTTATTTTACTTTTAGAATCTGAATAAAAACATGCCCAATTACTTGATTAGTGCATGATTTTGATGATTTTGATATAAAGCGATATAACTTATTGGGAAAAAAAAGATGAGCCCTAAATTATTCTTCGGTCCCATACTCTTTTTTTTTCTTTACATATAAATTTACAAAATCAGAGCCCACTCTCAATATGTATAGTCGTTATTTTTTTACTTATCCTTTTTTTTTCTTTAAATTCATATTTTACATAAAAGGATAAGACAACATTTAGTCTATAAAATTGGTATTTTTTTCAACTTAATCTTTGATTTTTTTTTTGCCCATATTAATTTCTGAACTTGACAATATTTCTCAAGTTTAGGTCCATATGATCATGTGGCACTATGATATTGAGAAAAGTTGTTAAGTTCAAAAACTAATGTAAACAAAAAATAGTTTAAGGACTAAGTTGAGAAGAATTACTAAATTTAAGGATTTGGTGTTGCTTTATTTCTTACATAAACCAAAGCTTCTCTCACTTTGCTTTTAGTCAAAATCATTTAGGGTAGGTTTGGATGGGCAATTGGGTGTGGTTCAGTGTGGTGCGGTGCGTTTAATTTACTTTTTGTCTCACGCTATAGTATGTAATCTCATCGCCACCGCTATTTTTAAATAAACCGCAAATAAATACACCATCCATCTAAACCTACACCACCCATCTAAATCTATCATTAGACTTAATTGGGTTATTGGGTTTGAATTAGTGTCTATTCAATTACTTTTCATAATTCCATTGACACTTGAATAGAATTGGTGAATTTTATTTCTTTTTTAATTGAACTTTTAATTTATCCTATAAAATTAGGTGGATTCAAAAACCACTAAATTTAGGTAATTTGTTATGCTATCTCATTCTTATTTCAAAGGGACTTTTTAAAGTGAAAGCCAAAAGTAAAACAGAATATGTAAAGATAAAAGTTGAACATATAATAGTCTCTTGATTACACTAATTTTCTATTATAGAAAATCCAATTTTGGAATCCATATAACCAAAGTAATTATATGGTTAAGGAAAGTTTAAAATAGTAAGATTCTTTCATGAATTGCCAAGCAACATTGACAACACATACCAAATTGAAATATAAGTCATTTTTCTAATTAATTAAAAGATTTTTGGTTCAATGTTTTTATATGTGTATATATAATATTTGCAATTTAAGACTTTAAACCGATATTGTTTCGGTTATATTGATTGGTACGTATTATTTCATTCTTAAATTTGTGAAAAATAAAATAGAATAAAATAAATAAAAATAAAGAACACATAAATTTTACGTGGAAACCCTTTCGGGAAAAAAACCACGGGCAGAGGAGAAGAAAATTCACTATGTCGAAAATTTTTTTTACTCAAATACAAGAGGAATAGACTATGTCTATTTATAGGCTTGCAAAGCCATATTCTAGTAGGATTGAAACACCTTATCCTAATCAATATAAAATAGATGGAGTTTAATAAGGTTTAAAACCTTATTCTAAAATAAAATAAAAGAAGTCTAGTTCTATATGGATTTTACTTTTATTTTATTTTCCATCGTATTTTATTTAAATAAGAATTTGGGTCACTTAATTCTAACAATCTCCACCTTGACACAAATTCTCAATGAACAAGTTCTTCATCGCGAACTTTCAATAAACAAGTTCTTCACCTCTTCCAAAAAACCCTTAAGGGTTTAACTTCAACAATGAACACCAACCAAGTCTAAGCAATGCTCAAACTTGGTTATAGGAAGTGACTTAGTCATCATATCTGCAGGATTTTCATGAGTGCTAATTTTGCTCACAACAATATCACCACGAGCAATAATATCACGAACAAAATGATACCGAATATCAATGTGTTTTGTTCTCTCATGAAACATTTGATCTTTTGTAAGAAAGATGGCACTGATCGTCACCCTTTGCAACAAGCCTTGCTTTATATCCGGTTCTTCAACTCCTGAGTCCCTTCTTTCTTTTAAACACCCATTTACAACGAATGCCTTTTTACCTTTAGGAAGTTTTACAAGATCCCATGTTCTGTTTTTGTAGAGTGATTCCATCTCCTCTTGCATAGCAAACATCCACTTTTTCGAGTCTTCACACTAATCGCCTCGAATAATTAAATGGCTCTTGATTCGCATCTATATCTTCACCACATTTAAAGCATAAGCAACTAGATCAACCTCGGCATACTTCTTTGGAGGTTTAATTTCTCTTCTTGTCCTGTTTTTGGCGATAGAGTATTGCGGTGAAGAAGCAACTCTATTCTCAATTTTGTACTTGGCTTGAGGAGTTGATTCGTATTAATCGATGCTCCACCGCTTTTGGTTTTCTTTATTGGAAGAGTCTTTAAGAGATAAGTTAGGTAGCATAGCGGTTTCATCAAAAACAACATCTCTCGCTAATCACAACTTTTCTATTTTCGGACACCATAACTTATAGCCTTTTACACCACTTTATAACCAAGAAAACGCATTTAATGGATCTTGGTTCCAATTTTCCATTATCAACATGAGCATACGCAGGACACCCAAAAATCTTTAAATCGAATAATTAGCGGGATTACGGACCATACCTCTTGTGGAGTCTTTTCTCAATGGCAACGGATGGAGATCGGTTGATCAAAAACATGCAAGAGAGGTCGTCGCCCAAAATGACTTCGGTAAGTTGGCATTTGACAACATACATCGAACCTTCTCCATGATCGTTCGTTCATTCGCTCGCAACGCCGCTTTTGTTGTGGAGTATGACGAATCGTCAAGTGTCTCATGATCCTTCGACTTGCACAATCTATTAAACTCATCGAGCGTAACTCTAAGCCATTGTCTGTACGGAGGTATTTTATCTGTTTTCCCGTCTGTTTTTCAATCATAATTTTCCAAGACTTAAATGTGGAAAACACATCGCTTTTCTGCTTCAGGAAGAACGCCCAAACTTTTCTGGAAAAATCATCAATAAAGGTTAGCATATAATTAGCTCCACCTCTCGAAGGCACTCTGGACGGCCCCCACAGATCAGAATGGATATACTCCAACGTTTCCTTCGTGTTATGGATTCCTCTAGTGAATCGAACTCTCTTTTGCTTCCCAAAACACAAGTGCTCACAGAATTCGGTTTGCAAGTTCCTTGCCCATTAAGAAGTCCTCTTTGCTTAATTTCGCCATGCCATTCTCACTCATATGCCCTAGGCGCATATGCCAAAGTTTAGTAATATCATCATCGACAAGGAAGAGGAAGCGACAATTGCATCACCAAGAATAAAGAGAACCTCAGAAACATATAACTTGGCAATCTTTCTTTGCCCTTTCATCACAACAAGGGACCCTTTGGAAATCTTTAAAACTCCACTTTCATTGTGTATCTGCACTTTTGAATCAAGAGTACTCAACGAAATTAAATTTCTTTTCAATTCGGAACATGCCGCACGTCACTAAGTGTTCGACAACTCCATCAAACATCTTAACTTTAATTGTTCCAACACCGCGATTTTACATGAAGCATTATTTCCCATCAAAGCAACACCTTCAGACATCGTTTCATAAGTTGTAAACCAATCCCGATTGGGACTCATGTGGAAGGTGCGCTGAATCAAGTATCCACTCTCGCACTTTAGAATCATTGATGAAGCAACTAGAAGTTCACCATCGTTGTAGTCTTCTACAACATCGCCTTCACCGAATTTTTCGTCTGTTTTCCTTTTGATTCGCACCTCCTTTTAATCTTATTTTGTAGCTTATAGCACTCGATTTAATGTGCCCTTTCTTCTTGCGAAGTTGCAAGTTTTACCTCTGTTTGAAGATTTCGATCTACCCTTAGATTTACCACGAGGATTCCGTTCTGTGTTCTACCACGATCATCATCAACATTCCGGTCTTGTCTCCCACGAACAATGAGACCCTCTCCCGAGAGTTGGGTTTAACCACAAGATGCTTCATCTTATCATACGAGGTTAAAGAATCATAAACCTCATCAACTGTGAGAGACTCATGGCTATATAAAATAATGTCTCTAAAGGTTGAATAAGACGGGGCAACGAACAAAGTAGAATCAACCCTAGATCTTCCTTATCATCGAACCTCCATGGCCTCCAAGTTTGAGAGAATTTCTTTAAACACTGTTAAGTGTTCGTGTACTGACGCACCTTCCTCCAAACGATGAGCATAAAGACGCTGCTTCATATGCAACTTGCTTGTTAGAGTTTTCGACATACATATTTCTAGCCTCTTCCATAATGCAGCGGCAGTTTTCTCTTTCATCACATCCTGCAAAATTTCGTTGGACAAATGCAGATGTAATTGTGTTAATGCCTTTCGATCCTTACGCTTATTCTCTTCATCTGTTAATGTCGAAGGCATCTTATCTATCCCTAGCAGGGCATCCTCTAGATCCATTTGTGCAAGAACTGCTTGCATCTTAATTTGCCACAACGCAAATCTGGTGTTGCGATCCAACAGCGGAATTTCATACTTCAAAGACGCCATTACCGTGATCGAGATGAATAACCCGGAAGCTCTGATACCAATTTGTGAAAAATAAAATAGAATAAAATAAATAAAAATAAAGAACACATAAATTTTACGTGGAAACCCTTTCGGAAAAAAACCACGCAAGAGGAGAAGAAAATTCACTATGTCGAAAATTTTTTACTCAAATACAAGAGGAATAGACTATGTCTATTTATAGGCTTGCAAAGCCATATTCTAGTAGGATTGAAACACCTTATCCTAATCAATATAAAATAGATGGAGTTTAATAAGGTTTAAAACCTTATTCTAAAATAAAATAAAAGAAGTCTAGTTCTATATGGATTTTACTTTTATTTTATTTTCCATCGTATTTTATTTAAATAAGAATTTGGGTCACTTAATTCTAACAAAATTAATATTAAATAATTTATATTTCTTTCCATAAAAAATGAATGCACTAAGAAAAATAGGAAAAAAATGTAATCAAAATTATTATACATTGTGAGAGCCTAGCAATTTTACTTTATTTCCTTTTCCTTTTGAACCTTGCTAATATAGTTTGGGTAAAGAATAATAAATTTATCACTACCATTTACATTAAATGAGTATTGTTGACACATTTGATAGTAAGAAAGATTTTGTAGCTGAAACAGTGGTCATAATTTCAGGCATTGTTTATGGTCATTGTTTCATTGTCTTACTTGTTTATTTTAATAGTTGACAAATTTTAAAACAAAAGTATTAGGCTATGTATTGTGGAATTATTTGGACGAATTAAAGTCCAAAACGTGAAGGCCAATTGAGTTGAAATTGAAGGCTTGAAGATTGGTTTCTTGCAGATTGAGTCAGGTTACTTGTGGAACAAATTAAGTCACTTTCTATGATTGAAGACTTTAAATTACACCAAGACTCTTATAGAAAGATTATCCTATGATGATTTTTAGCTTTCTTTATAGAAAAGTAATTAGATTATAATTATTATGTAAACAAAACTTAAGTAGTACATAAACTTAAGTTTTGTCTAGGTTAAATAGTACCGAGAGATTAAGAGAGCACAAATTTGTTCAAGTGAGGAACGTTTTACGTGCATTGTTTCTGCAAGTAATTAAGAGATTTTTTTGGATCGCAAAGCTAAGCTTTCAAAGGAGAAGCTTAGTGGGAAAGTGATCTAATCTCTGTACAACGGTAAGGTTGCTAAATTTGTGAGTGTTAGACTAGTGTGAAGACTTAAATAATTGATTGTATTGTGAGAAAGGTAGTAGATCATTGCTCTGGACAAGGCCCCACAAACATAGATTAAGATCGAATTGCATAAACAATCTTAGTGTTTTTTTATTGTTTTCACACTTTTGGTTTTATGGTTGAAATTATGGCCACAGTTCCAAGCACTATTGCAACCATAGTTTCTGTTTTGCAAAGCAAGTACCCCCTCGCCTCTACAATTTGTATCAAAGCCTCTCACTTAACATAAATAGTGATTACCCTAGTTGATATACTTACTTGCAATAGAAAGATCATCAGTCTCTCGCCTCCTATGCTTGATGGAGAAAATTATGCCTACTGGAAAGCTAATATGAAAGCTTTCATTAAGTCAACTAATGAACGAACATTGAAAGTTGTTTTAACTGGATGGACTCATCCCCTCGTTGAAATTGAAGTAAAAACTCCCACGTTCAAGGCAACCTGGACCATTGAAGAAGAAATGACTATTAATGTCAACTCTAGAACTTTAGATGCACAGGAGTACATGAGAATTTCTAAATGTATTGAAGCCAATGAGGCCTAGGAAATTCTAGAGACAAGTCATGAATAGACTAATACAGTGAAACAATCTAAGCTTTAGATGCTGACAACTAAATCTGAGGATACAAGAAACAAAGATCATTAGAGAGTTTTATGCAAAACTATATGTCGTGACTAATCAAACTTTTGCATTAGGAAGTGAGTACTTAAACTCCAAGCTTGTAAGGAAGGTTCTTAGGTCATTACCTAAGAGGTTCAACAACAAAGTGACAACAATTGAGGAGACCATAGATATTGATGCCATTTGGATTGATGAGTTAATTGAATCCCTCTAAACTTTTGAGATTAACATGGAATAGGCCAAGAATGGCAAATCAAAATGTGAGAAGAACATTGCCTTTTCAGTGGTAGAAACTGTGCCCACTGAACAAAGCACCGTTATAAAGGAGATATAGGACAATTAACTTTGCTTACTTAAGGGTTCAACAAGATGGCCAAAAAACAGTTTGGAAGGAATAAATGCAATGAGTCATCCAAGACTATCCAGAAGGGAAAATTCAAGAACAAAGCTGAATTGAATGAACCTATTAAGAAGAATAAATAATGAATACAAAGTCATGAGTACCATGGTTTTGGGTATATCCAAGCAAAATGTGCTAGCACCTTAAAAAAGAAGAAGGGAAAATCTCTATGTGTGACATGGAGTGATGAGGAAACCAACTTAGAATCAGAGTCTGATAATGAACAAGTAACTTTTTTGCTTTTACAACGAAGGTGGATGAATTAGATGATTTTGATTGTGAGTTAGTCGAGTGTAATGAAAAAGAGGCATGTGAGGAATTGTTAAAAGCCTACAATCTCATGTTGGATAAATGGAATCTTCTATGTGAAGTTAACTCAAAGCTTTCAACTGAGAATGATTTTCTGAAGAAAAAAGTCTCCATGCTGGTTGGACAAATAGATGTAAAAATGATGGAGCTTGATAAACAATAGAAAGCAAAACTTGAAGAAAAATTAAGGGATGCAAGGCAGACTCTCGAATAATTCAATTGCCGCATTGGTAAATTGAATAGGATGGTAGCAATTGGAAAAATATATTAGAAGAGAGAAGGCCTAGGCTTTATAGATAAAGGGAAGGAAGTTGTAGAAAGCCCTAGAGCATTTGTAAAAGCAGGGAGTAACCACTTTCCTAGATAATGGTCTAAACAGGTAAAAGCTATATGGGATCCCTAGTCTTAAGAATGTACTATATGTTGATAGCCTAAAAGCTAACTTAGTCAGCATTAGTCAACTCTGTGATCAGGGAATGCTTGTGAATTTCAAAAATGTGTGGTAACCTCAAGGTAGAATAAAAAAAATCATGGAAGCTGCCAAGACTTTTGACAACTTCTATAAAGTCCCTATAATACTCCGAAATTTTTTACAGTAAGATATTATCCTTGATATAGTAAAATAAGAAAATAAAGTGACAAAAAGGAAACTTTGAGTTATGTCCACATTGGGAAGTATATTATGATATATTAATTCAAGAAAGGACTAAATTGTAAAAGAGAGAAAAGTTTTGTTGCATAAGAGTAAATACTCAAAATTTGAGGGGTTAAAGTGTAAATATAAAAGAGTTGAATGACCAATAGTGTAAATATTTTAAGGGAGGAATGATCTAGAAACTAAGGAAAATGGATGAATTAGGACCAAATTGAATAGGTGAAGAACTATGAGGGACTAAATTGTAATTTTATCAAATTAAATGATGACTTAATGATGGAATTTTAAAAGATAATAAATGGCAAAATGTTCAATTGAAAGAGAGAGAAATCTAGAAAGTAATAATGATGCTAGAGATATTTTGATATTTTATAATTATTTAATTAGATTATTTTATTAATATTTTAATAAGATATTTTATTATTTTATTATTATTTTATTAGTATATAAAGAAAGAAAGATGAGGAATTCTCATCCATTTTTCCCATGCAAAACCAACGTGAGAAGAAGAAGAAGAAGAAAAAAAGTTTTCATTTCTTTACGATTTGGTCCTTTTACCAAAAATTCACCATTTTCACCCAAAAATCAAAAGAATTTCCATAGCTACCAAGAGAGAAAAATGTTAAGGAGACTATGGAAAGTTAGAATATCAAGTTGGATTCAAGAAATGGAAGCTGAAGGAGAGAGAAAATTAAGATGAAGATTGAAATCAATAGAACAAGGTAAGAACATCATGATTTCAATATATTTTTAAGTTTGATATAAACTACTACCGAATAAATATACATAAAATATATGGAAATGATGGAGCATGAAATATTGATATAATGAAATGAATGATATATACTTATGAAGAAACGATAAGAGAATGATATGTTTCATGATATGTACATATATGATTATCTTTGATATGTTGATACAAGAAAATTATGTAGGTAAAGACAATTATTAAACTCAAGTGTGACATGTCGAGAAAATAAGTATATCAATGTTGAATTTATATGAAATATGTACTGGTATACTAACAATGTCTCTGTTTGATGCTTATACAAGTGCCGAGCTATTGATTGAATGGTAATATATTTATTTATATGATACATTGAATCGGTAAGTATTTAATTGAATTTTTTCTTAGGTGATCTGCAAATTTTAGTAATGCCCCGAAACTCTGTTTCGACGTCGGATACGGGTTCAGGGTGTTACAGTCCCTTTGCCTTCCAAGTGCAAAAAAGGCAAGAGTGTTTGATCTAGAGCTGTGGCATGAGAAGTTGGAATATATTCAATATCAAGGACTACAAAGATTGGTTCGATATGATGCAGTTCGGGGCTTGCCAAAACTAGAAGGAACAATTCGTAAAGTATGTGGAGATTGTCTCAAAGGGAAGCAGCATAGAGAGTCTCACAAACTATTGGCACATATTCAAACCATAACCCCACTTTTAGTTTTTTCACATAGATCTTTTTAGACCAATGCAAATTAAGAGTATTGGAGGTAATAAATATGTGTTGATATGTGTAGATGATTTCTCTCGTTACACTTGGGTGAGATTCTTGAAGGAAAAATTAGACACCTTTAGAGAATTTAAGAAATCTGCAAAAGCCTCATGATCGAGAAAGAGAGAACCATTGGAGCTATTGTTAGGATTATGAGTGATCATAGCAAGGAGTTTGAAAATCAAGAATTTGTTAAGTTTTTTTATAAGGAAGACATTGCTCATGAATTCTCTATTGCCAAGACTCATCAACAAAATGAAGTGGTAGAAAGGAAAAATAGAATCATACAGGAGATGGCTTGAGTAATGTTGAATAGTAAAGGAATAGCTCACAGGTTTTGTGTTGAAGCAGTTTATACTGTTGCCTATATCATCAACAAAGTCCACTTAAGACCAAAGACCTGCTCAACTCTATATGAATGGCATGATAAGAAACCTAATGTTAAATATTTTCATATATTTGGCATAAACAATCTTGGTGTTCTTCTTTATTGTTTTCGCACTTTTTGTTTTGTGGCTGAAATTGTGGCCACAGTTCCAAGCATTATTGCAACCACAATTTCTACTTTGCAAAGTAAGTACCCATTTGTTTCTACAAGTATGATTCACTCAAATGACAATAATAAATAAACATATGGTCATAAATGACCATTACAAACAATAGCTTGAAACCATCCTAATATTACTTAGTTGATCATCTAATTTTTAAGGTGCTTTTATTTTGGTCACTTATTATTATTATTTTTTTGCAATTTCGTCATTGTTGTTAAAGAATGCTTTTATTTTAGTTACCAAGTATTAAATCCCTAATGACAATGCTTTCATTTTAGTCACTCAAGCATTAAATCCATAATGACTTTTTTATATGGTGTGTTCAGTTAACCGCCGTTAGGATTTAATGTTTTGGCAACTAAAATGAAAGCATTCTCTAATGACAGTGACAAAAATTGCAAGAACAACTTTTAGAGGTGACCAAAATGAAAGCGCACTAAAAATTGAGTGATCAATTGAATAGTTTACCCCTCCTAAATACCAATTTAGTTGGTTGCAACGTTTTAAAAATTGTAAGTTCGAATGTGCTTTAACACGCAATTATTATTTTTAAAATAAAAGGAATTTTCCAAAATCCAATATCTTGAATGGGTTAACCCCATTTTATCAAACAATTCGCTACCTTATTATCTCTTAAAAACATGATTTGTATTTTTTATTGTAGCTTGTAACATCTTTAATTTAATTAATTAAAATTTGAGGAATTTATTGACAATTCATAACAATATAAAAAAGATTTTGCACATTTTATAAGAGAGAAATTACTTACTAGTATCAAATGAAAGGGCATGATGGCCTTGTCCAATTGAAATTTAATGTTCTTAAATCCTTTCATTGGCTCCTACATAGAGTTGGTCCATGAATTCATGGGAGGGTAAAAGGATTTAATATTTTATTATATATAAAGATTGCATTATAAAAAGAAAAAACACCAAAAAAAAATAAAATTGTGGAGACCATGTTCAATCACCCAAAAATCTAGACCACTTTTTACATTTATTATGTAGAAACTAACATCTTACATTAAAAAATAAAATAAAAAGTTAAAAATAAAACATAAAAAACAAGATGAGGAAATTAAGGGATATGGTGCCAATAAACTATAAAATATGTTGCTTCATACATCTAACCTAATCTAGACTTGTTTTTTCAAATAATTTAGCTAAAAAACATCACATTTGAGATCCCACCAACTGTCCTTTACTAACTCTCATTTTCTTAAATAAAAAAATCTCATTTTTATGTTATATATTATAAATTAAATATTGTTAATTTTCATCAAAATATTTCTCTCTAATAATTACAAACATACTTATATATATATAGATTGTTCTATGTATTTATCAATTAAATTATAAGGCTTATTAAAATTATTATTTTAAAGGAATAAATTTTAAAATTTAATTTGTAATTTGATACATGAATTTTGATTTGGTGTAGTTATACATTTAAAATTTTGATTGTGCTTCAAACGTATACACAAAACTTTAATTTTGATTCAATCATACATATTTAAAGAAATAAATATATAAATTTATTTTATATTAGATAAATATAATTATTTATGTATGTAATATATAAATATAAAATAATGCTATATCAATAACAGTGTTAATAATTTGTAAGAATTGGATCGATTAAAATTTCATATATAAAATTACACAAAATTTATACTTTTTAATTAAATTTATTTTGTTTATAAAAATAATTATATTTTGAAATTAAATTAAAATTTAATCAAATTTTAAATTAGAGAAAAAACATAATTTTAGTTGTTGTAATAATAATGATACCAACTAAATTAAGGTTTAATTGAAAATAATTTTTTAGATGAATGATAGTTATTTATTAATATAGATAAAAAATTGAATGGATAGATTTTTTAGTAAATAATATTTTTAACCTTATTTGATAAATTTATTGTAATTGAATTACAAGAGTAAGGTAAAGTACTAACAATAATGTGATTAGCGCAAATCAAATCCTGACCACACTTGAGACACTAAATACCCTAACCATCAAACTAACACACGGAATAATTGTTTGAAAATTTTTAAAGTGCAAATTTACATCTCTGACTAAAAAGTAATTATATTGAAAACGTATAGACCAAATGTATATTATTAATAGCAAGCCAATAATAGACTGTTAATTAATTTAAAAAAGCTTTTAATAACAAAAAAATTATTATTAAAAATTAAAATTAAAATTAATTAGTGTTACAACATATACAAATATAAATAAATAAATAAATAATAAGTGGGTAAGCCATAAAAGAGCCAGCCAAGCCACTTAAGAACCAACAATAGTTATGACTTTTTGGGTAAACAGTAAAATGGTCACTAACTATGCTCATATTCCTGTTTTGGTCACTCAACTTTGAAAAATTTTTAATTTAGACATTAAACTTTGTATTTGTTCATTTTTGGTTGCCCATCCTTAAATTAATAACGAAAAGCCTTTTTCTAACTGATATAATAGCACATTTAGTCCTAAATATTTATATATTCTATCAATTTGATCCTAATTCTAAATAATTCAATAAAAAAGATAATTATATAAATA
The DNA here is from genome assembly GCF_025698485.1 of Gossypium arboreum. Classification (NCBI taxonomy): domain Eukaryota; kingdom Viridiplantae; phylum Streptophyta; class Magnoliopsida; order Malvales; family Malvaceae; genus Gossypium; species Gossypium arboreum. The sequence continues at coordinate 1,040,484 of NC_069070.1, read as the reverse complement.
TATATGTAATAAAATAAAAAATAAAAAGTAAATTAAACATATGGTATCTTTTAAAACTTCACTTAAACAAAAAGTAAACTTTCACTATCCATATATGTGATGATAATCCTCGAATCAAAAGAATTTTTTTTCAATAGCGCAAAATTGGAGAATTTTTTTTCTTTTTCTTTTTAAGGTTTTACAAATTTATAAACATGGAATGCCTCTATTTTGAAAGTTGAAAGCTTGGTTAGGAAGTTTAGGGATCAAATTGATAAAATTTGTAAACATGAAGAATTAAATTTATTGTATTATTTAAAATTAGGATCAAATCGAAAGAATTTATAAGTATTGAGGATATATAATTTTAATGGTGGATGACTAAAACAGGAACAAATGCAAAGTTTAATGCCTAAATTGAAAAAATTTAAAGTTGGGGTGACTAAAACAGAAATACAGACGTGATTGGGTGACCCTTTTATGTGGACCCACGCATGACTATTTTTAATTTTTCTGGTAATAATTTTTTATAATTTTTATTATATATCAACAAAGCTAAAAAGTCTATTCAACAGCACATTACCAATATATTCTATTATTCTCTCACTATCTTATCATTTTTGAGGTTTTATATTCATTTCTTTTATTATTAATGAATTAAAGCATCAAATCAATAAAAAATTAAAAGGTGATCTCATTAAAAATTTTAATCTTTTATTTATATTTTGAAGATTAAATTAATTTACCTACATTTGTGATAACAAATACAATCATAAATTAAAAAAATGCAAAATAAATATTTATTTTTAATCTTTGATATGAAAATTAGAAAGAGAATAAGGGATTTATATATATATATATATAATGCACATAAAACACACTTAACACTGCTGTCTCTTTTTTCATTTCTTTTCTTTTTCATCCTCTTTTCCCATTTAACCTTCCTCTTTTCATAGCCATTTATTAGATTCCTTTCAATTAGTCCTTTTTTATTATAAATTTTCTCTCCATTGGATTGTATAAATTCAAAGCTGAAATACCCATCTCTAAAATCTTTAATTTCTTCTTGGGTTTTAAATTTTTTGGCTTGTTTTAATTTATATATATATATGTATGTATTTGTTTATTGGACTGATAAAAAGGACATACAAGCTTTTTCTGGGTATTTTTCAAATTTTTTTTTTGGCTTTTGCTTTGTTCTGTAAGCTAATTTAGCTTTCTGGGTTGTTGCAGAAAAGAAAGAAAAAAGCCTTTAATACCCAGTTGAATATGTTATATAAAGCTTGAAGAAATCAATCAAATTTATACAACAAAAAACTTTTTTTCAATTTTTACTACCAAGTTTTTTTTGGGTCAATAAAGACTTTTTTTTCCTTTTTAATATATATTTTTTCCCTTGAGCAAAAGAGAAAAGATATGGGAAAGCAAGGTCCTTGCTATCACTGTGGAGTTACAAGTGAGTTCTTGTTTCTCCAGTTTAACCTTTTTTTTTTTTTTATATAAATCTTTAGAAATGAAAAAAAGAGAGTGAATTTTGAGTTCTGGGATATATGTAAATGTCTTTTTTGGTGTATGATTTTATATATATGCTTGGATGAATAATTTTATCATTGGAATTTGGAAGGGGGAATTAATTGTATGTAGAAAGATTATATGAACAAAGATAATGAATTTTAGAATATATTATGTTCTTTGTGTTAATTCTGTTTGTATATGAATTTAGGACATTTTTAACTTGGGGTTTTGGTATTGAATTGAATTGTTTCTGTCAATCGCATTTTCTAAGCCTTATATCAATTGGGGTTAGTCTTCTTTGACTGTTGTTCAAATTCCCAGTGTATAAAATGAGTTTGAATTCTCTATTTTGTTGAATTTATATTCAAAATTTGATTGGTATTGGTTTTCCCATTGCTCCATTGATGTTTATAAGCTTTAATATCAAGTCAAACATTAGTTTTCCTTTTATTCAATTGACTGGAATGTTATTTTCTTGCACTATCAATTTTTTTGATCCTTTAGGGCTGCACTTGCCATTGATTTCTTATTCATTTTCTCTTAAATAATGTCAATGTTAAAGAAGAAAAATTTTCACATGTCTGTTCTAAACCTCCAATGGACTCCAATTCTAATGTGAAATAACATTCTTTTGCATTTTGAAGTTAATTGTGTAAAATCTTTAGCCTTTAAGCAGTTCAACCTTGTTGAGGGGGCCGACTCCTTTGGGAGAAGTCTTTGAAGTGTTGTCTACCAGGCAGCTGGTCGAGTCCCCAACAATGGAAGGCATTGTCCCTTTGTGTGTGTGTTGGGGGGGGGGTTTCTCCTGTACTCTGGTAAGAGCCAGTGTGCCCTAAGAGGCTTGGTTCACAGAGCTGGGAGTGCTTCGGTTGGTGGAGATATGAATTGGAAGACTCAGAGGAGAGGTGCTAGTATAGTGTGTAGTATTAATAATGGAGGTCACCTGCATGTGGGGAGACCTGAACCACTAACCTAAGGCACTTAAGCCACATATTGCAACAGAACTTATTTTGCTGGTCACTGATTGCCATTGGATGTTAAATTGTTTCAAGTAAAAGTGTTAAGGGAAGGGCCAATTGTCCTTGTTTGCCTTGGTGTAGACAAGAGCATCAATCCCAAATTTCTTTTAACGAATTGCATCCATCATTATGTTCTAAAATGGAGTTTTCAAATATCAACAAGAGCCATAAGCATATCTATTTGTCGTTGATCATTCTATACTTATTGACAACAATGCAATGTGATAGGTACTCCTCTTTGGCGCAATGGACCTCCTGAGAAACCGGTATTGTGTAATGCATGTGGATCACGGTGGAGGACTAAAGGGACACTTGCAAAATATACCCCACTTCATGCTCGGGCTGAACCTGAGGATCTTAGAGCTTCTAGAGTGAAGAGCATATCTATAAATAAGGACAGAGAAGCAAAAAGAAAGCCAAATCATGATATAGCCATTGTTTCCCCTGATTACAACCTCGGTTTCCGTAAATTTGTGGATGAGGATACTAGTAATAGATCAAGTTCTGGTTCAGCCATTTCTAATTCTGAAAGCTGTGCACAATTTGGCAGTGCAGATGTTAGTGACTTGACAGGTTTGACACAATGCCATCAGCGTTCCCTCGTTAGTTGCATATTAGCATTATAATGATCTGAAATACTGATATAAGTTGTCTTCTTGTTTATCTTTTTCCAGGGCCTTCTCAATCTAATGTATGGGACTCAATGGTACCTTCTAAGAAAAGAACATGTGTAAATCGTCCAAAGCCGTCACCAGTTGAGAAACTTACGAAAGATTTATGTACTATTTTACATGAACAGCAGTCTTCATATTTCTCTGTATCTTCCAATGATGATTTGCTTCTTGAGAGTGAAACTCCCATGGTTTCTGTCGAGATTGGACATGGAGGCATTCTGATCAAACATCCGAGCTCAATAGCTCGAGAAGAGGAATCAGAAGCTAGCTCCCTCTCTTTTGAAAACAAACAATATTCAATGAACGAGGCTTATTCGCATTCATCAAGCTTCCTTGCGTATAATGATAGCAAGGGCGTCAAATATTTGGGACATGGAATTGAAAAGGCTAAGAACCCTGCTGGACAAGGGATGCAGCATGAGCAACTTAAGAGGTAAATCTTTTACTTTTGTTATGGTATTTATCGATGTCACTCAGAAAGCTTAAGATATAAATGCATTTATCGGAACAATACATTTCTTATAGCAATGCAAAGCATGTAACTTATCTCAAAAGCTCCGAGGAGATATGGCAGAATGGTGCTTTCATGTTGATTAATATGTCTTTTCTTTTTTCCTTTATAACATTTGGCAGAGACAAGGCTCAACATGAAAAATTGCTAATACTGGAAAGTCGTAATTTGCCGCTTTGTAACATAGATTTGAGTGTAAGTCCCCTGATTAAGAAAGGGTTGAGTTACCATGATAATGTATGTGACTGCACATATTCTTTTCTCATTTATGCGATGATTATTTTTTTTGGTGCAGGATATTATCAATTTTGAGGAGTTTGTGAAGCATTTAACAAAAGACGAGCAGCAGCACTTACTGCAGTATCTACCTCCGCTTGACATTGCAAAACTCCCCGAGAGGTACCCTTTTTCATTTCTTTTATCAGGAGAGGGAAAATACATCTTTCGCTTTCGTGTTTTGTCTGTAATGGGATGCATTTACTGATAATAATACCGTTTTTATTTCGATAGTATCTCATGGGCAGAAACCAGTAATGGTTGAAACATGATGTTGGAATCGGAATCACTGATAGTTTTCTTCATGCCTGCAGCCTCAAAAGCATGTTTGAAAGTCCTCAATTCGAGGATAACTTGTGTTATTTTCAGCAACTGCTTGAGGAAGGGGTCTTTAACATCTCCGTTCCCGGGGTAAATGCTGAAGATTGTAAGACTTTAAAAAGACTTGCATTAATCAATTTGACGAAATCACACTGGGTGGAATGCCATCATGGACTTAAGGTTTGAATTGGTTTTCTTTAATGGTGACACCATGACATGAACTTCTTGTCGTGCTCACTAAAGGCCTAAAAACATTTCTTTTGGTGCAGAAATGTAGTAGTGTTGGACGGTCTGTTATTACTAGAGGACCAAGTGTCGTTCCTTCGAATAATTCAGCAACTGTGAAAAGATCACGGGATGGTCAAATTCCAGGTTCAAAACTTTTCTCTGCTGGAATTGCTCAAGTGTTACGGGTTAACAACGGCATTTTGCTTAAGAAAAATTGCATTTTTCGTTTTCCAGAAGCAAGGACTTTAATGAGTCCGAAACGAGTGATCATGAAAGCCACACACGAAAACAAAGAACTCAGAGACAATGAGAGTTCTTGCTTTAGCCCGAGAAGCCTGTTTGCTTTGCCTCCTGATGGTAGCTCTCCCGTGCTGGATTCGCTCCATTTTGTCGATGAATGTTCAGACCAAGATTTGCTATTGGATGTGCCATCCAATGGCTCGTTCCCACAGGCGGAACTGCTTTGTCCTACTTCGAGTTTCGGGCAACAGGCAAGTACTAGTAGTAACTCACCACACCCACACCTTGTCCATCCCTAGCAATGAATTGTTTAATAACTAGAAACTATAAAAGTTATGCTCCTTTATGCAAGATTCCGATGAATGGGGTCGACATATTTTGCATGCCGAAAACTGAGGTTTGATGGTTGCTCGTTTCTTTTATCGAACTTACGATGGTAAGGGATGAATTTGGGGTGGGTATTTTTGTTTAGGTTGCCAATAGATTTGTAATATAGAGCTCAAAAAAAATGCAGAAAAGGTAGTAATTTTCCAAAGAATTTTGTATGCAAATGTAGTTTTTTTGCATACGAACATAATTTTAATGGTAAGCTAGACCTAAGTTTGCTAAAAGTTTACGATTTAGTAACTCAACTTTAAAAAAATATAAAATGTTTTTTGAACTATTTAAAAGTTAATTTAAGTCATTAGATTGTTAAGTTTTTTTTTAGAGTTATTTAGTGAGTTTCAAGAGATGATTTGATGACTGGTACTATGTCAATATCTATAAACAAGTACCAAAACATACTTTAGATCCAAATTGATCTGACGGTTAGTGTCGGCGATCAAAGAAAAAAACTGTTTGGATTTTGATTTATAGATTTGTGATGTTTAAAATTGTTTAATGAAAGAAAAGTTGAACTATAAAAGAGGAGTGTTTTTAATTGGTGTAGGTGGTACGAATAAAGAATGTCATATATTAGTGATTTTAATAGTTTAATGGCTTAAATGAAAATTTTTAAATAGTTTAGTGATTTTTTTATGTTTTTTTAAAATCGAGCAATTAAAACGTAAATTTATTAATAGTTTAATAGCTTTAGTTGTAGACTCAATTTTTATGTAGCTTGATTAGTTTCCCTAGAATAAAAAGGGATATTATGCATGATAAGGAATGGCTAATTGACTCAATCCAAAATTAAGTCACTTCAGGTGGTGGATTGAATGTTTGCGAAATTTAGCGAAATTTAAATCATACATTTTGTTATATGCATTTAATAAGTTTAAAAAAAATAAAAATATTAAAAAGTCAAGCAGATAAAAATTCGAATATCTAAACTTGAATTTGTATTCGCATAAAAGAAGAAGCAGATTTAGATAATCAATATTTAAAATTAATATTTATATTTACTTTAAATACATCATAGATAATAATTAAAAATTTAAATTCAGATATTATTTCAACCTATTATACTTAAATAATAATTAAAAAGAGTAAGTTGTATGAACACAAATAATTGAATCCACACTATGCGTTATTGTTTTTTCCATCATTTGCTCATTGATGTAGTTATTCAAAGGAATAGAGGTGAGCCTTATACTTATAATGGGAGTGGGAGATTTTTAAATCTTCAAAAAGGGTATATGAGTCATTTGTTACTATGGCGGAGACAGCGGTGGTATCCATCGGGATGTCGGTCGGATTTCGCCAACCCAAGGTGGAGTCACGGGAATTCGACAGGCCAAAAATATGAACGGTTAGGAAAGCTAGAGTCCTTCAAATTTCTATTTGTTTAATAGATTTCCCGCCCTTTTTTCCTTTTTATGTTGATAACGACCGTTTGATGACATGGCATGACCGGCCTTTGATATAATTTGGTAAAATTCTGGTTTTCATCCCTATATTATACTAAACTTGAAGATTTAATCCCTATACTTTGATATAATAATTATAATTTGGTCTTCCTAGTATTACTAATTTTTTATATAAAAAATGAGACTGAATTGATTTTTAAAATGATAAATTAATCTAAAATAATTATTTTGATAATTATAATTTCATTTTTAAATCACATCTTTTTTTTTTTTTTACTTTCGAGCTTCTTTTTCTAAAAACAATGTATATTAGAAAAAAATCAACTCAATTAAAGAATACCATTAATAATAGTAGAAAGATAAAATAAAAATTAATTTCTTAAATAAAATGCAATATAGGGAAAAACCATAATTTTATTTATATATTTAAACAATGCCAATTGCAATCGAGTTAAGAGTGAATCGATTCACTTATTAAAATTCTAGATAAAGCAATTAACATATTTTCTAATATTTAAATAATAGTATTATATATATTATTATATATTTAATTTTTTATTATAAATTATATAATATATAAAAATAAAACAACATAATATATTACAAACGGATTATGTTTTCATTTTCTTTTAAATTTCGATAATTGGATAAAGAATTGGGCCTTTCAACTCAAAATGCGTATTAGTAGATCTTTCGGCCCATCCAATCCATATATATACACGAGGAAAGGATTCAAAAAATAAAAAAAACTTCAGTAATAGCAGCAAAGAAAAGAGAGATGGATTTCAGTGTTCTCAATGAAGCGTTGGTCTCTAAATCCTTCAATAAGATCGCTGATATATGCGATAATCTCATGCTTCAGGTAATTTTTCTGTTTTTGGGTTTCAAAATCTTAGATCGAATTTATAAACTAAAAGCGTTGTTTAAAAAAAAATGATGATTGAAACAGGTAGCAGCCGAGGGCGTTCCTTTTCGAGACGAATGGCCTTTCGCAATTCATCTTCTGGGTCACATCTACATCGATGATATGTAAAAACCCTTTTATCTTTCTTTTGTTTGTTTAATTAATGAATTTTAGAATTTTGGGGTTTACATCTTTATATGACTTTAGTTTCTTCAAAAAATGTTAATTTGGAGCTATGGGTTGCGTCAATTCGAGTTTTATAATTTTCGGGTTATTTTGATTTTGGGTTTTTTGTTTGTTTGTTTGTTTGTTTGTTTAGATTAAATCCATTTCGGATTCGTCTTATTTTGGGTTCGAGTCGGTTGGTTTTCAAATAGGATTTGATACTTGGATGGGTATGGTTTTCCGGTAATAGTGTAAAGGTTCTTTGTTGCTTTTATTTAAATGGGTCGAATCATTTCGAGTTTTACAACTTTTGTGTTATTCTGGTCTTGAGTTTGTTTCTTCTTAGGTTAAGTCAGTTTCGAATTTGGATGGTTTTGGGTTTGGGTTATTATGGTTTTCAAGATTGTATGAACTCGGTGTAGGATTTGATACTTGGATGGGATTTGTTTTTTTTTTTTTACAGTAATAGTGCAAGGTTTCTCTGGAAATCAATACCTCCTGCAATCAAAGAGAGCCAACCGGAGGTGGTTGCGGCCTGGAAAATAGGTCAAAAGCTGTGGACAAGGGACTATGCTGGTGTCTACGAGGCTATTCGTGGTTTTGATTGGACTCAACAAACACAAGTTCTTGTTGCTGCTTTCTCAGGCAAAGCTTTCTCTATCATAGTCTTCATACTAATTTGATTAATTAGATAGATGATGAAATAAATACGTTTGTTTGAAAAGACGAACCTATATATGTTAATTTGGACTTTATGGCATGAAATAGGAGCAAAATCATGTAAAATCCTTAACTTTATATTATAGAATGTCTTGTTGTGCATTAAAGATTTAGGTAATGTAGCAGTTGATTTGATTATTTTCGGTTCTGTTTTTAGAGCTTTACACTAAGAGGATGTTTGAACTGCTGCAATCTGCTTATTCGACAATAAGCATCCAAGATGCAGCTCAATTTCTTGGAATGAGTGAGGAAGATGCCTCGAATTGTAAGCATGCACATTTATGTTTATGCTGTGAAGTTTCTTATTATTTTACTACTTTTAGATGTATTGCATAAGCTTCTTTTATTCGCCGTATATCTTTGTGGTGTACTATAAACATGTGATATCTGAAGGATGACTTATGATGTAGTTTAGTGCTAAGAATTCCCTGTTGTAGCCTATTGATAGCTTGGCTCAAATTCGAGCATCCATACTACATCCAAATTATCCAAACAATGAAAGAAAAATAGAGAAGATATTATATTACGAAGTCGACATCTCTAGACTACCTTAGGTACAAGCTCGGTTTTGTTTTTTTTCTTTAAAAGAGAAGTCAACGTCTCTAGGCTTCAAAACTTCTGCCTTTCAAGTGCTCCCCGTACATGCATAATGTATGAAACTCGAGACTCTATTACTACTAATACATTGTCTTTAGTTCTTGGATTTTATGAAACAAGAATGGGTACAAAAAACTAAATTCCCATTGAAAAGCAATAAACTTATACGTTTTACGGGTTACTAATTACAATGTTATGGCTTATGTGTGTAAGTGGGTTATTGGTTTTATCTGCAAAAGCAGATTGTAGATTCTGCAATGTTTCTCCGAGCCTCTGACTCTTTTCAGGGTTGTTTTAGCTTCCATTAGGGTTTAGGGATGCTTGTTACTTAAGGATTACAAGGTTTTCCAAGCCTTGAATAGACTATTTCGAGGTTTGTTTTTAGCTGTTTCTTGGTTGTTACTTGCAGATGTACTCGGACAAGGTTGGACGGTCGATCCTACTTCTCGAATGATAACCGTGATGAAGCAGGCTATCGTGAAGGAGCAGAAGTTAGACCCGGGCAAATTGCAGCGACTAACTGAATACGTCTTCCACCTCGAACATTAAATCATGTCTGTAATTTCTGTGATTTTTTGACTGTCTTGTTGAAATTTTCTTTTAAGCAAAGTTACATTTTACGTGAAGTTAGAGATTTGAAGATATTTAGTGAGCAAGCTAAGTTAATATGGATCGAAGTAAGCTGTATAGGGAAAGTAGTAAGTAATTAATGAAACTAAGTTTGTAGTAATGTGAAATTAGAATAGATTGTTTTGACTAAAGGTGAGATCTTGTAAGCAAGCAAATAGATAAGTATTGCTAAAGTTACATTGTTGACAATTGGTCCACATGATCTAATTAGTTAATTGATCAATTATGTTAGCATGATCTTATTGTTCAACATTATTGTTCTATAAACTTTGACATTGTTCAAGCTTAATCAAACTAGTCTACCCATTACAGCTATCTATACCATATAATGATTACTATGCTAGTCTTCAATAATGTCAGACCTATATAGAACATTGTATCTATAACTGATGACTATGAACTATAGCATTAGTAATCAAGCAATATGATAGAAGAATTAATAAGTTTTTTAACTGAATTGATACCTCTAGATAGATCACTTAAGCTGACAAACCCATGAATAATGTCAAATTAAAGACTATTAATGCGACAGTCAATGATGAACATATGACTAGCAATTAGAGCTAAGGAATTCAGAGATGAATACGTAATACAAATTAAGCTTAGATTGAAACACAAGCTAGGATACAAAAGTCATAAAGAGTATACAATGAACAACAACTAAGTTAAGATCAAACTATAATGATATGAACTTAGAATTAGTTTACAAGTTGCAAATTAGGTATACAATTCAAGAAAGTGATACATATTAAGTGTAATCAACAACTTAGTAACATTGAGACAATTGATGACATTTATGAGACTTGAATCCTTAAATGTTTGAATAAATGATGATTGCAATTGACTGGCAAATTGCAAAACATGGAATGAGAAATGCATCATAGAAAGGCAAATTAAAAAGCTATGAGTTAAAGCAGTTAACAAAGTTAACATTGATATGACATAATATGCACCTAAATAAGTAAGGAATAATCAATGGACAAGATTCAAGAACATAGAAGTGAATAATAACAAAGAAATAATGAATTCAACGAAGTATAATCGTTTAAGGATATATCAAGATAATTGAAGCACTAATGTGAGGAAAATTGCTATGTAAGAAGAGCAGACAATTATAAGATGATAATGGAAATAATGTACAAGCTTAGATGATTGAGAAACAAATGTAAGCATGAGTGCATAGATAAAAATTGTAGAATTGAGTTGAATAATAAGTATAAGAGAACTATTGAGTGACAATTAGTATAAGGAGAAATTAATGAATTGAAGAATAAGTGAGCATATAAGAAAAAGAGTGATAATGATGAAGAAATTGTATGAAGCTAGTTGAAATAGGAAACTGATATTGTAGAATGGTGTAAAGGAGTAATCTTAGATATAAATGATGTAGCAAGTAAGAAAGTATTAGATAGAAGCTATTGATTGAAAAAGGTAACCTAGTATAATGTAAGAAGTTGTACTTAAAGTCAAATAAAGCTAGAATTGAATTAGACAAGATAAAAGTACTCAATCTGTAATGATTAAATGTGAAGACTAAGTGTAATGTATAAAATAGAAAGAATGTAAATAAAGTGAAGGATTATAATATGCAATTGAAGTTACATTTAGTCATAGATGAGTAAATGTAATTAAAATAGGATATTAGAAACTATAGAATTAATGAGAAGATAGATTAAATCAAGATTGAGAATAAGTGAGTAAGCATTAGATTGTAAAATAATGAAATTAATAAAATATGAATCAAGATTAGATACAATTTGAAGTAAATTAAATAGTAATTGATGAACTAAGATATATTGAATGAATAGGAAATTGAAGTAGAAATGAATAGTAAATACAATGATATAAATATAGAGAATTAATAATTTTAATTATTCAAATAAAGAAGAAAACTTAGATAATTAGAAGATAATAAATGAATTCATTTAAGATATTATAAAATTACTTATCAATATGAATTTATAGATATTTTAATTAGATTATAAGTTAGATAATAATTATAATATGAATGAATAAATGAAGTAAATGAGAAGATAGAACTATCATATATAATGGAATATACGAAAAAATTTATTGATTATAGAAATTATAACAATGAAGATGAATTAAAATGAAATTATATAAAGATTAATGATAAGAATTTGAATAATGATTAGTATAGAATAAGAAATAGAAGGAAATTAAGATAGTTAAATGAATTAAAAGTGTTATAAATAGTATATTAAATATAGTATAATGTGAAATATAAATTGAATATTGAATAGATAATTATATATATATAATGAGTAAATATTGATATTAGATAATATATTCAGAATCAATATAACTTGAAATTGAGATATGAAATTATGAAGTACGAAATTATTGATACTTATGGACATGTGAAAATAATAATTTAATAATAAAAATGTTAATTTATAGGATACTAAAAGTAGTGATTATAAAGTCATAATTGATGAATGAATATAATTATTGTAATTATGAATATAAATATTTAATAGTAGAAATCAATGATTAATATTGCAATATTAAAAGAAAAGTGTTTAGCATGTTTGTAAACTAATTTTGATTGAGTGAAAATTAGAATGTATATATTCTATGATATGGCAAGAAGATTTATCAATATGTACTAGTGATATAAAAAAGTTAAAGTATTGAGTTGTAATAGAGATATATTATGAAAGTAAGTGATATCAAGACAGAATGTAGAGTATAAGCAGGTGAGATTATTCAAAGTAACAATGAAGTATGTAGAAAAAATATTAAGAATGCATAATGATCATGAAATATAATTTTGTGATAATCTTTTGCAATTATAATTGAATCTAAGATATTGAGAACCTTTACTATAGAATAAACATTATAGCAAATTGACAAAGAAATTGATTATATGTCATGTACATGATAAAATGGATTGAAATGATTAAATATAGTAATCTAAGTAGGTATTATATAGGACTATTATTATTGACAGTATAAAAAATATAAAGAATATCAAGCTTACAATTATTGAAAATCTAATTGTATAACTAATAGTTTAATATTATATTGTGCTTAAACGTTATATAATGTCAACTATTGATATGCTAAGCACCAATTATATCAATTGAACATGTAAATCATTAGTATTAGTATTGAAAAATATTTATTATGATTCATTAATGATAATTGAGTATTAATGCACTATCATATTTTCAGTAATTTCACGTTTATGATAATGTAACATTTGTTTACAATTAGCATATTAAAAATTATCAGTTGATCCTAATTAAGCATTGTCACTTAATTTAATATTATAGTATTAAATGATTAGTTAGATTATGTATTAGATATTTTGATAAATATCATTATAAGGATAAACCAATTGTATATGAGTGTCAAAATCTGCAAGTAATTAATATCATGAATTTATATAGTAAATTTAAGTTGTTAAGTTCATAATAGATTCAATGACATTGAACAAATGCATAATGACACTTTATTTAGCAATAAACATGTAAATATATAATTGAATTAACTCATTCAATTATTGGTATGATTTATAGAAATTATGTGTTAAATTTAAATTAATTAATTTAAAATCATATAAAATAATTAGAGAATCAACATTATATCATTGAATTGTCAATATTATCAAATCATTATTGTAAATTAAATTTAGATTATGTTAAATTTAATATGACATTAAATACTAAATGAATTTTATTAATATATAAGATCATTCAAAAATTAATGATTTTAATGGTAATAATTTAGTAAATATTAATACAAATGAAGTGTTGATCTAATTAATTTACTAACATTTAAATAGGTATATTATGCTATTATATGTTTATCATTCGATAGTAAGATTTAATAATTTAATTAATATATATAGAAATATATCAAGAAAATAACATTTAAAATATTTCAAATTTGAATACTTTTTATTTAAAATATTGTATTCAAATATCTTAATTAATTAAATTTGATATAAACATTAATTTAAAAAATTAAACATTAAAATTAAATTAGAAAATTAATTTAAGTTAATTAATATTGATGATCATAAAATTCTATTATAATCAATTTAAATATTTATAAATAATTTACAAATATATTTTAATAATATATTATTAATCAATCTAATTTTAGTAACTATGTATATCAAAAATTTATTCATTAATATATTAAATCATAATATTAAAAATATTATTTTAAAATTTAATTATTTTAGTAAATTATTATATTAAGTTATATTAAAATTATTTAAATTTAAGATTATAATAAATGCTATTATATTGTTCAATGAATAATTTAAAATAGTTTTAATAGATAATAATTTATTGAAGTCAAATTACAATTAACAATTAAGTGATCAATTAGAAATATAAAATTATAATACAATGATGAAATACTTGATAAAGATATTAATATAATGTATTATAATAAGTAATTAATTAACTATGAAACATATATAAATTGACAAAATTTAATTTTAAAGAACTTTTATTAAAAAATTATTATATAAAATATATCATTAAATTTAAAAATTTAATAAATATAATGTAGCTATAAAAAATATAAGTAACACAATAATATAATTTAATTGTAATAAATTAAATAAATATTATATTTATATATACAATTATTAATTTTATAATTTAAATAATATTTTCATTTATTAATGATTTAAATTGATAAAGATCACATATTTTATACGCATATTAAATATTACATTATTAATAATAAATACATAAAGTAATCTCAATTATTCATTAAATATATAAGATAATTGATTAAAATTATTAAAATATAATTAAAATATATTATATTAATTATTAAAAGATATAATTTTGAATAATTTAAGTTTATTAAAATAAATAATAATTAAATTAAAAAATTAATTTGATTAAGAATAAATTTATAAATTGAAGCTAAAATAAATTGTATTAGATTATTTGTAACATTTAGATTAATTAAAATAAATATTAATAATATAATTAATTGTTATTCAAATTGCAATTTAAGAATTAATTTAATTATTATATAATATATAAAATTGTGCCATTTTAATTATAAAGATTATAATTATTTGTATAAATTTATAATTACACTAATATAAATTTCTATTAATAAATTAAATATAAGTTTATTATATTACAATCAATTATATTAAAATCATTTTTTAATTATTATAACTTTAATTTAATTAATAAATTTAATATTATTATCAATTTAATATAAAATCTAAAAATATATATTTAAATATCAAAATGAAAATTTATATCTATTTTTATGTATTAATATAATTAAAAATAATTATTATATATGTAATAAATAGATTATAATTATTTTAATTAATTTTATTTAATGTTATTAATTTAATTAGTTCAAATAATTTTTGTTCTTATAATCTTTTAATCATTCTATATAACTTATAAATTAATCTATATAATTTATTTACTAAATTCAATAATATACTTTTATTGGATATTGAATTTTTGAATATTTTAATAAATTTATATTTATTGCTAATTAATTTATTTAAATAAGTGATTTGAAATTGTAATACATTATTTGTATATAATAAGTAATATAAATTTATAAATTAAATTTTTATTAAGATAAATTAATAGATAAATTTATTAAATATTTATTGATACTAAATAATTGGGTAGAACTTAAGTTTCACTATAATATTATTTATTAGAATATTTTATTAAATCAATTATATTTATTAATTAAATGAATAGCATAATGTTCTATTTAATTTTAATTCTGTAATAAATTTTAATTTGAATTATTTTAATATTATGATTAAGTCAATATTAATAAAATATCTTATTAAATTTAATTTTTTAGAATATTGTAATTAATTAATTAAATTTAAAATTATAATTAAAAAAATATAAATTTTTTAATCTTTTAAAATTATAAAATGTAAATTTTTAATTATATGTTATAATCTTAAAACTTTAATACTTGATTAAATATTTTTTTATTAAAATTTATATTAATGATATAAATTTAATTATTTAAAATTTGTTGAAATTAAAATTAACTAAAATTACTTTAATTTCAAATAATTAAACTTTAATTTAATAAATAATTTATGTTATAAAATAAGAAATAAATTTAATCCAAATTAATAAATTTATTTTTAAATAATTTAATAATTTAATTTCTTTTGAAATAATATTTTAATAATAAAATTTTATAAATTTGTAATATAAATTAATTATCAAAATTTTTATTGTCTACTTTTTTTTATAAATTATTAAATAAATTATTTTTTTAATAATAAATAAAATTTTTAAGTAATTGATTAATATTTTTATCATTAATTTAATTAATAAATTTCAATTAAAAAATAATAATATAAAATTATATTTATATTTATTTTTTTAATAATAAAAAAAAATTTTAATTATTATGTATAATAATATAAAAAAAATTATTAACTTTAAATTTTAATCTAATTTCTTTTAATTTTTAATAAAAATCTAGTTCTCCTTCTAGAAAAGAGTCTTTTGATATTGATGATGTAAAATTTTATCAAGATGATCTAAGTGAAGCATCATAACAATAGTAATCACAAGATGAGTTGGTTCAAGAGCCTAAGCAAGATGATCTTCATGAACCAAGTCAAGTGGAGAAGGAAGCTAGCCACCTAAGGGAGCTCTCATATGTCAAAGATGACCACATCACTGGTGATCTATCTAAAGAGAGCTATCGATGTGGTTACATGTGTATTTTCTCTATTTTTTTGTCTCAATTCATGCATTAATTTATTTAGGGTTTGCTTATTCATATGTCTATATTAGTACGATTAAAGATGGAGTATTCTAGTAGAGTTGTTAGAGATAATAGATTTCTGCTTCTAGTCTTTTGGGGACAAAATGCGGTAGTCAATAGAGTTTGTAAGCAATGTCCTTTTGAGATCCAATGAGTTGTCTTTTTGGCTAATCTTATGGTAATGTCGTTTCATGAGTCTGACATTATTTTGGGTATGAGTTGGTTATTGAAATATAGTTTGGTGGTTAATTATTATTAAGTAGGAAGCTCTAATACCAATTGTTAACCTGAAACAATTGCTAAGTAACAAACAAAGTATGAGCAGAAGTGATTGAGAAAATGGGCACTTTTGCAAGAACTGTGACAAGGGACAACAAAGTTGTTTATGAAGTTCAATTTTCCTACATTTACGGAGCTTAGCTCAGTGAGAAGAATCCACAATTTTTAAACAATTACAACTAGTAAACCAAATTCTAACACTCCCACGTTTGGAATCCTCACTCTTGTACCTTGAAGACTAGATCTCTCACTATTAAATTCTCCTCTTAAGAACTTAGTTTGTAAAACCACAATACATGTTTTACAATCAAATGCACTGCTACAAATAATGTTACTCATTTCAAACAGATAAGTGCTCTTAAAATTTAGTACATCAACCTATACATTCTTTTAATTATATAAGAAATTTAAGACTTGCTAACATAATAAAGATCAGTCATGATCCCTCCTAAATAGTACCTAAAATAGCTGAAATATAATATAATATAATATAATATAATATAATATAAACAACCAATGTAATATGGACATTTGGCAGATAAGACTATTCAATCCAATCCAATCTGATCTTTTAAATAAGTTTCTCCAAGTGATTTACTCTTCATTGATTGGCTTGATACAATCCAAAATCTCATCTTAGCCTAAAGATATGATTTAATAAATTGTCAATCTTCTAAATATGACAAGTTTTTTTATCGTGGTGGTGAAAAATGTGAGCACTTCTTCAAGTACATTACAACAACTTCAAATATTTCAACAAACTTGTATTTTATTCTCATAGATTAGGTGAAATAATTGGAAAAAAAATGACTTTAAAGATTATTTTTGGTAAGTTTTTATGGATTGGACTTTCAACTTATATTGCTTCAGTATGTTGATCATATCTTGAGCTAAAGGACTCTGATTTGAGCCCATTATATACTATTTCTAAGGGAATCAAAAGATCTAGGTGGATTCATTTCACGACTCAGAATTAAAACATCAAGAAAGTGCCCAGTAGTGTCCTAGAAATTTGCAATGTAAATCTACCAAAAGCCTAGAAAAACTCATTTAATTTATTAAAGGCACTTTTTTTCTCTCTTACGCAATTTTTCCCCTATAAATACATAGTTTTAGGTTTAGAATTAAAGATAGTCACATAGAGCTACCTTAATATTATTTCATTTTTGTGTTTTATTTTCGCTGAGTTGCTAAACTCTTTTTCTAGTCAAAGGAATTTTGACGTTTTGATTCTAAAAGTATGTGAGATCTAATTTATACTCCTTTGAATCACTCGATTTCGAGTTCGGGAACTCAAGTTATGACCGTCTTAGTGAAACCTACGCGAGCAGAATTTCTAGACGGGAGTTTTATGTCATCAAGAAAGCTTAGTTTAAAACTATTTGTTTAGATTAACTAGAGTTTCAGTATACTTGAGAGTTTTATTTAGATGTAAGCTAGCCTATATAAAGGCCTCTTCATTATACACAATTCAATCAATTCATTAATTATTCATTTTGAGTTAATAAAATTCTCTTTGAGTTTTTTTTTAAAGAATTTCTCTTGAGTTTTCTTTTAGAAGAGTTTTAATAATCTTTTCAAATTTTGAGGATCATCTTCAAGTTTTTTCTAACCAAGTTTTCTTTTTTTGGAGAAGAAATTAGAGTCGTTTGAAGGGGTTGTGGATTCATTTTGTTTCCAAGACTCCTTAGGACTTCTATACGTCACTTTTCATCTTCTTCATCTATCTTCTTTATTTTATTTTGTTCTTATTTAATTATTCAACTTTTGGATTTATTTAATTACTTTTTCTATCTTATTTATCTATTTTAATTGCTTCCTTTAATTTTTTTAGATCTAACTTGGATTTGTTTGCGTTTCAAGTTGTCTCAAAATTCAAGTTTCTTTCTGATCATTTATAGCCCTAAGTCAAATTCTCGACTTTGACAAACTTATGTGCAACGTTTTTTAACCTATTAACACTTGTCCAAGTTGTGGATTTGACTTAGAGCTCTAGATGATCGAAAAGAAACTTGAATTTTGAGACAATCTGAAGCGCAAACAAATCAAAATCAGAACTAAACAAAATTAAAGGAACAATTAAAATAGAAAAATAATTAAATAAATTCAAAATTTGAATAATCAAAAAGGGACAGAATAAAATAAAAAAATAAATGAAAAGAGGTGTATAAAAATCCTAAAAAATCTTAAAAATAAGATAAACCTATGTGTTTATGTGCTCACGGAATCGATATTGAGTTATTAAAATAATATCCTAATTACGCATTTATAACTATGTTGGTGGTAACATGGAGTGACGATGACTCAATTAGTGAAAAAACTGGTAATGATGAACACCTGCCTAACTATGTTGCCTTTACGTGTCAAGTGGCAACTTACTTCGACAACTGCAGTTCCTTTAATTTTTTTTGTTTTGAAAACTTGTATACATGATATATAGCAGCTCGTCCCCATTGTTCAAATATTTACAAAGCACAGCTGCATTACTTTTTGAAACTTGCTTATATATACTTACAATCATAAATACATTAAAGATTACAAAAGAAATATATAATATATATTATGGTTGACCTGAATGAATCATACAACCTTCCTTGGAGTTGGAACAGCTGAATTGGGTTTTTTATTCTGAACACCAACTGAACTTGATCTACTTTGTGCTCTAAAATTAGGAGCAGAACTAGGAAGTCCAGTCTTTTTAGTAGAGTTTGAGGAGACAGGCCATTGCCCACAAGAGATTGCCATGTCCTTGTACTCTAGTAAGGATTCAAGTGTTTGAATAACGACTGTCATCTTCGGCCTATCTTTTGGGTTCAAACTAATGCATTGTAAAGCTAGAAGAGACATTTGTTTTGCTCCTCTCACTGAATACTGGCCGCCAAGTCTTGGATCCATAATATAGCGCAGCCTTCGACTACTATTTAAGTAAGGTTTAGCCCAATCAACTAGGTTTTGCTCATTCTTACACCGCGATTTGTCCACTGCTCTTTTTCCTGTAAGCATCTCTAATAATACTACTCCGAAACTGTAAACATCACTCTTTGTGGTCAAGTGACCTGAATGTATATCAATCATAACAATAGTGTCATGTCATGGTCAGTTTCTATTCATCTCAGATGCCATCAATCATAACACATATGGATAGATAGATGATCCTAACCTGTTGATACGTATTCTGGGGCAGCATAACCATAGGTACCCATAACGCGAGTTGTGACATGCGTGTTTGAGCCCTCAGGTCCTATCTTGGCAAGTCCAAAATCCGATAGTTTAGCTGTAAAATCCTGATAAAGCAAAATTAATCAAGAAATGGTCTTACATAAATATAGATTTTTAAAGCTAATTAAGCTTGCCATATATATATGTTTGCAAACAGTAAACACACGTACGTACAGAATGAAGCAAGATATTGGAAGTTTTGAAGTCACGATATATGACAGGATTCTCAGCCCCATGCAAGAATGCAAGCCCTTTCGCAGCTCCAATGGCTATCTTTAATCTGGTTCCCCATGGTAGTGATGTTGAGATCCCCGGCCCTGTTATCAAGTTAATTTTTTTTTTAAAATTATAACTATTAAATTGGGAATATTTAATCTGTTTATCGGGCTTCTAGTTTTTACAACATGAGGATTATATATACCATATTATGGTAATGGGTGAAAATTTGTTTATGTAAGAAATATATTTTTAAAAATTGATATAAAAATTAAACGAGATTTTAGTTGAAATTGTAAAGTTAAATGTTTAAAATTGATTGTTTTATGTGTTTAAATTTTATTATAATCGAGACTGAGTTGATGCTTGGTTCACTCATGATTTCAACTCATTTAGGATTTAAATATAAATATAAATGGTAGATATAGATGATGTATAATTAAGTCTTGAGACAGATTAAGTAAAAATTTTAAAAATTTTAGGGTTTAATTAAAATTTTAAAAATTTAAAGACTTAATAAGAAATTAATTTAAATTTTTGAAAGAATTAATAAGAATTTTTAAAAATCTAATTAATTTTTTAAAACTTCTAGAAGGCTCAATAAAAATTTTCCAAAATTTTGCCAGCAAAGCTTTATAATCTTAAACTTTAAACCCTGAATACTACCGAGTTTAATTATCGGAAATACTTGCTTTTGAATAAATGATTCTCCAAACTTCCTCTGGCCATGAACTCATAGACAAGGAGACGTTGTTCGTCTTCACAACAATACCCAATCAATTTCACTAGGTGTGGGTGCCGTAGTTGCCCCAACAATATCACTTCAGCCTGCAACACACCCATATATATATATAATGATTAAGAAAGATTCCACAGTGATTCAAGGAGTCCATGTAGGTGTAAATAAGCTTACAAGCCATTCACGGTGTCCTTGTAGACCTTCAATGTCCAAAAGCTTGACAGCAACAGCTTGAGGTTTCAACCCTTGCCTTAAATTCTCATCCACGTAACCTTTATGCACAGTCCCAAACCCACCTTCTCCTAGCATATAATTGGCAGAAAAATTCTGGGTTATAGCCCGTAGCTCACTTAGTTGAAAATCATACAAATCGGGACCGAAAGATTGTGCGAGATCCTCGTTGATACGTATCGACGATGAACGGCTAAGATCGGAAAATGACAATCGTCGAAACGATGGTAACGGAGCAATGTTCTTTGAGAAATCGGATTTGGATGTCCTACAACGGCTGAAATTGCCCAAAATTGTTTGGTTATCAGCTGAACAACAATTTGAAGTAAATGGTCTCCAAGGCTTTGAGGATTCGGTGGTAGCCATGGTTACTATTTAGCAAATACACAAATTAAGAAGAATATATGTATATATAAGAGAAGAAGATGATATATTAAATATGTGATAATGGATTGGCTGGCTAGTGGCTATTTATGATAAAAAACTACATATCATATATAAAGATAGTTAAATAATAATATGATTTGGCCAGTATCTTTGAAGTTATGTATATATATATATATTATATAATAGTCTACCATAAAAGGCTAGACAGACGCAAATTTTTGTTCTAACTGCTCTAACAACTACTCTGCTAAATGGAACAACTTAATTTCTTTTTCTTTTGAGTGAGTATAATATCTATATCTAAACCAGAAAGTTCAGCATATGACGTAATGGTTTCTCATTTTATCTCTTACTTGTATGATCAGAGGTTTGATATCCCTTCATGGGAATAAAACACAAAATTAAATGTTAATCTTTTCGAATAGCAGGGATTAATTACTGTGGGGAGTAGTAAATATCCTAATTTGAAAAAAAAATTTATATATAAATCACATATGTTTTTATCAATCATTGATAACTTAGGTTTTCTCTCTTTATATATAATTGAAATCTTTTAACTTATACTATATGATTGTCAGAATTTGATTAGACTAGCCAATCAGACCAAGAATTGATTAATATATTAATCTAAACAGAAGATTGAATCAGTTTTTGAGAGAATCGCTCAAAACCCGTAGAACTAGGTGAATTAAACCGGTGTTTCCTGAGGTGAGGATGTAAAGTTGGAGTAGTTGGGGTTTGAGAATATAATGATGTATGCATGTTATTCCTAATCTTAGAAACT
This sequence comes from Gossypium arboreum, assembly GCF_025698485.1. Classification (NCBI taxonomy): domain Eukaryota; kingdom Viridiplantae; phylum Streptophyta; class Magnoliopsida; order Malvales; family Malvaceae; genus Gossypium; species Gossypium arboreum. Next base: position 1,018,283 of record NC_069070.1, on the reverse strand, counting down.
AAGCAGCCAGCTACTCCAATATTTCATTTCTCAAACACATTAAAATATTCACAGAGCGTGTTGAAATATGTGCTATCTTATTTCCATTTACTGCTTATTATGATAATTTTAATACTCATCTTTATCATAATCAAGTGGTTGGTTGTATAAATTAAAATTTTCCTTGGTTAATTGTGAGTCACGAGACTCGTATATATTACCCAACTGAAGCAATAAAGTTTACTTGAAGTGGGTATTTATTTTTCCAAGAGCATATAATATTTGATTTTGTTTAGGGATGATAGCATATATAATACCTGTATTCTTTTTAAGGTTGGAATCAAGATTCGTATTGCTGCTTTAAAATTTGGATTCAAATCTATAAAATTCTTTAAAATTTGAATATGATAATAAGTACCCGATGGTAAAGATAAAGTTCGGTTCAGGCGAAAAACTGGATGATTATATAATGGGATATTCTTTGTTTTATAGTCACATAGAGTGAGTCGTATGGTTGTGCGGATAAACCAAAGGTTAGAAGTTAGATGCCAAATCAGTATTATTGTTGCAGGTTAGTTGTTTTTATGGTATGTGTTGCGTGGTTTTATCTATGTTATGGATTATCTTATTTTGATATTATTGTCCTTTAGAGTGCCAAATGATAGGTGGGTTCGTTCGTCTTTACGCAAGAAGTCTCAGGAAAGAAATCTTAAGCGAAAGGTGTCGGATGGTAATGGGGCGAGGCAGATTTTTTCTTGCCCCGACCTTGACCCGAACTTTGACCAATCTGCTCCGAACTTGAACCCAAAATTTAATTGGAGACTTGAACCCAACTCAAATTTAATTTAATTGTTCTATTTTTATTTTGAAGCAAATAAGATAACATTTTTTATTATTTTATTTTTTGTTTTGAAGCAAATAAGATTTTTTTTAGTTTAGATTTAAAATTTAATATACTTATTTATTGAAAGAAAAAATTAATATATATATTAAGGGCATTTTGTAAATATCTTAGGACAGGTAGGACGAATTTACCTAAAATTTAACGCTAACACGGAATGACTATTTTTTCTAATTCCACCCAACCTGACCTGTCTTGAACCCGATATGTCAAAAAAAAATTGACCCTAATGATTCGGCTCGGGTTGGAACCATCCCTAATCCCATGAAGGGTTAATCGCAGACCTCTTGTAGGTTCAATATGAGACCTTTGTTGGCAAGGGCGGATCGAGGGGGGTTGGAAAGGACCCCGACCCCTTAAAATGGAAGATTTTTCATTTAAGCCGTTTATAATTTATAAAATTTTAAATTAGTAATGGTAAATTATATTTTGGTTCCCTAAAAAATGATAAAAAATTAATTTAATTCTCTAAAAATTATAAAGATATAGGCTATTAAAATGTCGAAATTACATTTTTACTATTATAAAAATATATAATTTTTGAATTGGTAAATTTTAATCGTATGAATTCATTTTTGAATCGGTTGTTGCGACCATATATTCTCATTGTGGTGTGGAGATACATTTATACATTTATTTTAAGATGTGAAATTTCTTTACCTTTTAAAATTGAAAAGATATGACCTTGGGATTTGGTTTACATGGACTATTGTTGACTTTTCTATTGGTTTTTAAGTCTTGAGAGAACAACAATAATGGAAGGTTTTGATGTTCTGTTAAAGGATAAATTCTGGTGGTTTTTTAGTGTAACATTGGAGCTGGTGTTTGATAGTGTGGAGAAGGGGAAGTGTAATTTTGCATGTGAAGATGGTAGTGAATAGATATGACTCATTGTTGTGCTGAATTGTAAATTTTCAATCCAAAAGTTTAGCATTGATGATCTTGACATAGGAACAAGTTTACTTTTTGGTTTTCAGAGTGATTGGTTTGTCACAGCCTTGGTCGATGCTTTTGTTGTTGGATGAATTTTGGTGGAGGAGGTTTGATTTTTTTAAAGAATTGGTGATGTGAAATGTGATTGGGCTGCTGCCTCGCTTTGGCATGAGTGTCTTTATTTTTTGATATTATTGATTTGCATTAACGGGTGCGAATCGTGATGTTTAGATTATGGTTTGTTGTTCCTTTTCATCTTGCTTCGGCCATTAAGAAACTAGTGGTGCATTGAGTATGGCATTCTTACTTGCTTATCAGTCTTTGAAGTTAAGGATGGCAACTGTTTATACTTAGCTGGTGATGCTTTAAGCAACTTATTTGATGTGAACTAGGCTCAAGGAGATTATGGATTCATGTGAGCGTTTTTGTTTTCAAAGTTTATAAATTTTTTTGAGTCTTATATCAGTATATGTGTCTTGTAGCTTTCTTTAAATTATATTTTTAATTAAATGATATTAAATAAGTGAAAAGAAGCAAAAATTAAATTAATTAGTCATTATAATTTTTACTATTATATTTTAACCTTTAAAATTTTATGATTCAATTTCGAACATAAATAAATTATTAGATTTACTCTGGGTTAGTATATGAGTAATCCTTACTATTCACATTGGCAGGCAGTCAAGAGGATATATCAAGGTATTTGAAAGGGAATATTGGTGATGGTTTATTATTACAACCAGCAAATACTTTATTTAAAAGTGAAAACATAAATCCAAGCCATAAACTTGGAAAACACTATATTTGGCAAAAGTAATCTTACAAACAAAACACACAATCATATAAAATCAGCTAAGGCTCTTTGATAGCCGGTGTGGGCTAATAAAAGATCCCTAAACATTATTAGAAGCCGCACAAACATCACTACATCGTAGACTTTAGATATGATAATCATAAATAACTCTAAACAAACATCAAACTATGATGATTGTTATTTTTATTTCTAGTCTTTTACTTGGTCCCTCCCAAAAGTAATTTTTTGGCTTTGTTTAGCTCACTCAACACAGCAGCGATACATGAAATACATCTCCATCGGACGTCCACACTCAGCACACTGCACCTTCTCCGGAATCCCGCCACTGTTTCCCGGTAGGATAAGGCGAGTGCAGTGATGTTCATCGATAATCCCTTCCAAATGTTTACGAAGTGCTGGGATAAACCCCATTTGCTTCGCAAGTTTTTCCCATTCATCAAAGCTCTTCATGCTGCTAAGCACTTTCTCTCCATTGGCTCTCACCATTTCATCTGAACCAGTGAAGAACACTGCCCATCCATTTTCACTACCGTCATATGCAAGCAAGGTCATCACTTCTTGCTTTATAAAATCGTTTTCAATGGCTTTCCCATGTTGTGTTTTCGAGTACAACATGCTCTCTAATCGGTTCCAAAAGAACCACACATTGTCATCTTCCCAAGCGTGGCTAAGTTTTTTCTCTTTGATTAGACCAGTAATCTTTTTCACTCGTTCCTTTGCATTGTTTTTGCCAACATAAACCATTTCTAAGCCAATGTCGAGAGCCTTCGCAACCCCTTTTGTTACGGTAGTGAAACTTTCGATCCATTCCATTTGCACACCACCATAGAAACATACCACTTTCTGTTGGTTCACCTGATTATATAAGAAACCATGCAAAACCATGAATAAATTAAGCTTATTAATTGATATACATATGTATATTAAAGTTATATGGAGATGTTCATGTACCCAAGTAGGTAAGTTTGGCTCAAGGCGATCAACGAGAAGCTCAAGGGTCCAAGCTTCAGCTTTCCAAAAACTTTCTTCTTTTTCACTGCTAAATGGGAAAACTGAATTTCCCCATATCCACATCATGTTGAGTGCATTTGGGCATAAAACCTTTCCTTGTGGATCCAATGTCAACGCAATTGGTTTCTTAACGAAACCCCATACTTCCATTATGTATTTAATCACTGCTGGTTCAATGGCGAAAGGATGGTTCACTGTATACCATGACATAATTGATTGCAAGCTCAAAAACTTTTGTTCATAACCATCATTCCAAGTTGATCTGTCCACGATTGGGAGCCATAGGATCTCATAGTTAAGCTCAGATGATACCCTTTCACCTTTGTAAAGAGCCTCAAGAACTCGAATCTCCTCATGGGAGATGTCAAGATCTGAAATGAGCAATAAAACATGCTTTCTTCTTAAGACATCGATAAGAACCTGCTAAATTTATATGAAGTTAATATACGGTCCAATCAATTTAAAAACATGGTTGAAACTTGGAACATGGAATTAAATCAACCTTGGTCTTGTCTGGATTCAAGAGATAATAAGTCTCTTCCTTGCGGAATATTTTTAGGAGAATCTTCAAGTTGTCCATTTGAGGTGTTTCAATAGTACGCTTGAAGTCTTCAAAAGCTTCCAATAGCTTCTTCTCATCTGCATCTCATTATCATTATGTGTCATCTCTTTATATAAATATAAGGTAAAAGTACTATTGAGGCTTTTATATTAAGAGTAAGGTTGTATTTTGTCCCTTTTACTTATAAAATTGATAATTAGTTCTTATATATTAGATCAAAGAGCAACATAATTCTTTCTATTAAAAATTTCATCAAATTCTAATATATAATGATTAATTTACTCACTTTTTAAATATAAAAAGTAAAATACAACCGAACTATTAATATAAATGATCCATTGCACTTTTTAGCATATATATACATATATGATTTATGTTTCTAGATTTCTCTAGGATGGACTTACCAATGCGTTGATAACAAAGATGTAATAGACTTTGAAGGTGTTCATGTATGCTACTAACTTTATGTGCCAAGCTTGATAGTTCCCATGCCTCCGAAGTCGATGTAATGAACCTGAACCAAAAAAAAGAACAAAAGATTTGATTATTGATAAATTTGGTCATCATATTGTGTTATTGAGAGCACGTAAAAAATTCATCACTCACTCGTGTCTCATCCCTACAAGACCCGTAACCTGTGCAGCACAAGCGACGACACTCCAAATGATCCAGTAGGTAGCAGTGGGGATATGAGCCATGGCGGTCGACAATGGTGGCACATCGATCGAAATAAACTCAGAAGGTAGCTCAGTGAACTCAACAATGCACTTGGTTACATCAATCATTGCATTGATGAGCTTGTTAAGTGCATCAAAGTGGGGTTTCAATGTTGGGGAATGCTCTAAAATGTCGGGTAACTGCTTGAGGAGAGCCACGGATTTGGCCAATGAGTTGGAAGTGCAAAGCTGAACGATCAGCCAAAATTCCCCAAAATTCACTGCGAAAGCAGCTAATGTTAGCACCACTTTTGCATCCCACGAATAGCTTGAAAGCATGTTGAGAATCCCCATTGTTGTTGCATGAGCATCCCCTCCTCCTGAACACTTGCATGATACCTACAAAACATCAAATGTTACTATCGTCATTTTTCGGTTTCGGAAAAGATCGAGATTCCGAAAGAAAAAAGAAGAGCCGAAGAACCTCGCAGCAGATTTTGTGTACGATATAAGCCAAAGCATCAAGTGCACCATCAACGGCAGACGAGTTGGTCCGATCATCGAGGGCATCGATGTGTCCCGTTCCACCCTACAAGACAAAAAACAAATTACCATTTTCTTGAAAATCCTTCTATTTTCATGAATATAAACATCATGAAATCATAGGGTTATCAAAATTTACATTCATAGCATGATCAATGTTGGGAATGATATGATGCAACACATTGTCAATGACTTGGAGAATTGGTTTAACATCAACAACACGACCATCGGGGGCATGAGTCGACTGAATTTGCTTCATCATTGCACCATCGTCGGATGCGGCCAACATCCGACGCTCATTCCTCACCAGTTGCTGGGATTTAGAAGCTAGTGATGAGAGTGAGAGTGAGATAGGGGTAGCCATTGTTGAAAATATGAAAGTATTACTATTTTGGATGTTTGATGTGTGATGTGCTTAGTAAGTATTGTAGGGTTTATATAATGATGGGAGCATGCAATGGGGACGGTGCTCTTTGTCTTGTTTTATTACCGGTCCTTGTCCTGTTTCCACTTTGTAACTACGTTTAACTTTTATATATTACTTGGAGGAATACATCCGACTATGCGTTGTTTGTCTTTTTAATTATATTTATTAATAATTAAAAATAATAAGTAAATGTTTAATTTATCAAATTTTATTATTTTTATAATTTTGGAATTTAAATTTTTGTTAGAATACTGTACTCTTAGTTTTATTTACCAAGGTTATATTGGCTTTTTAATTTTATTAAATGTAAAATATTTTGTTAAATTTTATTAAGTAATAAAATATTTAAGTATACAATTTACCAATATGTTTTAACTCTAATATTACAAATTTCAATTTACCAATATTAAAATAGAAAATTAAAATATTTATTTAAAATAATCAAATTTCAATAAATGCCAAACATTCAAAGGTAAAAATAAAATAAAAAAACTTTGGTTCAATTATGCAAAATATTTTATCATATTATTGAATCTATATTTATAATTAGTTAAATATTTTATTACCTTACAATACATGAATTTTAACTATTTAAAATTATTTTACAGTTATTAATTATTTTTCTCTCACACCTATTGTTGTTATCTTTCTTCGTTGTTTGGTTACATGCGCTTGATAAGAGAATTATAAAATGTAAGATGACGGTGTAATGTAAAATTATCTTGTTTAGTTCAATTAGTTATAAACATTCAAGTGTTTAATTGACAAAATATAAAATTATTTAGAAATACATTTTGCTTGATTGTAATTTAATATAAGATATATCCTACTTTATAAAATGTAAAGTAAATATGTGTACATTTTTCTTATAAAATATATGCACGTTTCCTTATAAAATATAATAAAGTAAAATTGGCCTTCTTTCCGTAATTATTGTTGTTGTTTGGTTATTTAAAATGGTTGGCTTTTTCCATATCAATAAAAAACTACATCAATTATTGAGTTCAAACAAAACAATTTACCTTTTTTTTGTTAGAGTGAATAACATCTGTTCACACTGGGTGTTTTTTTTATTTCTGGTTAATTTTTGGATAGTTTACAATTAAAGTTATTAAATTATTAATAAATTTATGTTTCAGTCATTTAATTTTAAAATTTATAAAATAATTATTAAATCTTTTTAAAATTTTTATTAAAGTCACTGAACTATTTTATTTTTTCTAAATACTATAAATTCATATAAAAATTGTGTTTAAAATCGCATGTTTTTATTTGGTAGTATTAATTTTTGTTTTAAAATACTATAAATTTATATTAAAAATTTGTTTCAATGTTCGTGCTATTTTTGATTAAAAATTATAATATTTTAATATAATGATTATTTTTTATTGATATTAATACATTTTATATATTTGTATGTTTATATGTTTAAAGAATATAAAGTTATATATAGTTTTTCTCATGTTATTAATTCATTGTACTATGTTTAAAATTTTATATATACAAAAAAATTAAATGTTTAAAATTTATTGTACTATGTTTAAGTTTTTATTATTTATAAAAGATAAAAACATGAAAATCTTCCTACAATAATATAACTTGTTTTGTAAAGAGCTATTTTGGTAATTTCACAATTAAGTTGTTGCTCAGTTTACTCGTAACACCAACTCAATTATGGACCTAATATAAGTTGGGCTACCTATTTTGAAAATAATCGGACAAGTTAGAGCCCAAAAGATGAAAACCATTCGAGTTGAGATTAAAGACTTAAAGATTGGTTTTTGCGGATCATATAAATTCACTTTCCATATTTTAAGACATTGAATTACATCAAGACTCTTATGGAATTATTATCCTACATTGGTTTGTACCTTTTTTTTATAGGAAAGATATTAGACTATGACTCTTATGTAAGCAAAGCTTAAGTGATATATAAACTTAAGTTTTATCTAGGTTAAGTGGACCAAAAAATACCAAGAGATAGAGAGAGCACAAATTTGTTCAAGTTAGTAATGTTTTATGCGTGCATTGTTTTTGTAAGCAATCAAGAGAGTCTCTTAAGTTGCAAAACTAAGCTTTCGAGGGGGAAGCTTAGTAGGAGAGTAATCTAGTCTTTGAACAATGGTGAGATAGCTAAATTGATGAGAGTTAAATAGGTATTAGGACTTAATTCATTGGTTGTACTCTGAGAACTTAAATAATTGGTTGTACTCTGAGAAAGATATGTGTCGTTACTTTGGACAAGGCGTTGCAGACATAGACTGAGGTTGAACTGTATAAATAATCTTGGTGTTCATTTTAACTTTTGTGCACCTTTTTTTTTTTTAATTTCATTGTTAAAACTATGATGATAGTTCCAAACACTATTTTACCAACCGTTTCTGTTTGCAAAGCAAGTAGCCCTCGTTCCGCTGACATAGACTGAGGTTGAACTGCATATTCAATCTTGGGGTTCATTTTTACTATTGTTCATGTTTTTTTTTTATTTCGTGGTTAAAATTATGATGTCAGTTTCAAACACTATTTTAGCCATAATTTCAGTTTGCAAAGCAAGTACTCCTCATTCATGTGATATTAAAATTAATTTGTCAAATTTCAAGAGTTCCCTCGTACTTTTCACACATTTGTTGTTGGATTTTTTAAAAGTTTGTTAGAATGCTATAAATATTCATGTGATATCAAAGTATAATTTTTTGCACATGAATTTCTTTTGATACTAACTATATTTTTATGGAATTGAGGGTTTTGTGAAGACCTAATCATGCTTTAAACATGTAGTCCCTCTTAAATCATTCCTAACATCAATAGTTAAAATAATCTTAGTCCCAATGAAAACTAAAATTTGAACATCTTGCTTAGTGAAACAGAGGAAACTCCAAATAAATGTAATCATTCATGCAATTAAATTTAATGTCATCTACCACATGTCAGTCATACATTAGCTATTTTTGTCCCTTCATATAAAACTTTAGCTATTTTTGTCCCCACATATAAAACTAACACCGATAATGTTTTGGGGTAATTTGATAACATTTGACAGGTTTAGATATCAAATTGAATTAAAAAAAAACAGCTTAAATACCAAATTAAAAAAGAAAGTTATCGAGTTCAAGTACCAAATGTTATATTAAGCCTTACTATAAAGACTAAATCTCAATTTTTATTTTTATTTTTGCAACATTCGAATTGTACTGTTATCTAAAGACAAACAGAATATCTAACAATAATACAGAATTTTAGCAGATAAAAAATCACATTGCAACAATACTACATCAATAGAGCAACAATACAAAAATCTCACCACCAAGCTTTAAACATTTTCTCCCTATTAACACCAGCGATCACGAAGGAAAATGCCAATTCATTACCTTTCTTATCTGCACCTAGAATACAACATTTCCAGCCTTTAACAAATCTCTATTGATGCCTTGTTAACACACCAAGAAAACACACCAAAGAACCAAGTTCAATAAATAAAGAATCATAAGTTTTCCAATTCATAGTTAAAAATACTTCCAGAGCCACCTTTACCGCACCAGCCTCGGGCACATCAGCATCGTTAGCAGCCACTGAACTAGAAAATAATGCTCTTGCAACACCCTCCTTATCACTCAATACCCCGCCACTTCCCGCTCTACCATCTTTTGCAACGCCACACACATTAAACTTTAACCATCCACGAGGGGGAGGTCGCCAAAATGCAGCAGTTGACTTGGATTCACAAGTATCAAAACTACACCTGTTCGGACAAATTCACCAAAAACTCTTCTGCAACTTAACTTCATTATACACAGACCAAATCCACAACAGAGCCCTCATCTTAGACTGAAAAATCAAATTTTCTATAGACACCCTCTTTGCTTTCAAAAATCAACCCATCTCAAATTTTAAATATGGTAGTAGCGCCAAAAACCATATTTTTTTTTTTTTACTTTTAACAGCTCTTTTGAGATGGTGACTACCACTTTTATTGGCTTAAATAATGAGGCAACTCTCCATTAACAAAAATATTGCCACTTCCAACAAATAATGGAGTAAAACACTTTTGAGAATTGTGACCAAAAGAACATCCATGTGTCTATATCTCCAAAACAAACACTTCTTTTTTCTTTTTGTGCATGTCTGAGATAAGAAGAACAGCACCACCCAAAGTTCCTGTTTAGCCATTCTCAATGCAAACCCATAAAACATAAAAGAACAATAAACAAAAATGGGTAAATTTTGTATTGGAACCCACCATTGTTTGAAAAGTCAAATGGGGTGGGCACCGAAAGTAGAAAGTAATATTGGTTGGCAAGTTGGGTTAAAAGTTGGCATGGGATAATTGCAATTTTGGTCTCTAATTGTATAGGGACATTGCAAGTTGATCCTTGAACCTCAACTATAAATAGGCCTAACCATTGCTTACTTTCTTCATCCCATAATTGCCATTCTCTACTTAAGGCATTATTCTCTCTCTCTATTTGTAAATTTCACTTGTAATTTATGGAGTGAAATATATTTGGTAGTGCCCGAGGACGTAGGCAAAATTTGCTGAACCTCGTTAAAATTCTGGTGTTCTTTATTATTTGTTTTGCATATTTTGTGAATGTGGTTGTAATGATTTATTGTGCTATTAAATTACGATAGAGGGATATTCTGGCTAGGAAAGACTTGGTATTTAAGTGATCTTCGTGATCTACCTCTCTTTCCGGAATTGAACTTAGTGTGATTTTTCAAGACAATAATTTTACTCTTTCACACGCTCACAAGAACAATTGGTACCAGAGCGATTCGTACTTGGGGAATACGACCGCTTATGGTACTATTCACGATATGGCACTATTCACGATATCGGCACTATTTACGATACGTAACTATTCACGATATAAAGACTATTCACGATATACTGATCTGTTCACGATACTGAGTTGGGATTGAGGAGAAAAATGGCAGCAAAGATCGCCATCAAGAAGGACTATCGTGACAAATACAAAATTTGAAGTAGAGAAATTTGACGGTACAAATAATTTTGGTATGTGGCAATGTGAGATCCTGGATGTCTTATGTCGCAAGAGCTAGATATAGCCCTTGAAGAAAAACCCGACAAGATGGATGACAAGGTGGGCCAAGATCAATAGACAAAGCGTGTGGTACAATCCGCCTATGTTTGGCCAAAGAGCGAAGTACTGTCATGAGGGAGACATCGTCAAGAAGTTATGGGATACACTGGAAGAAAAGTTTCTAACGAAAAGTCTTGAAAATAGGCTATATATGAAAAAGAAACTTTATCGATTCACGATGCACCGGTATGTCGATGAATGACCATGTGAACTCATTCAATAAAATTTTAGCAGACTTGCTAAATTTGGATGAGAAATTTGAAGATGAAGACAAGGCATTATTATTGTTGAATTCCTTCCGATGAATATGATCATCTTACCACCACATTGCTTCATGGGAAGGACACGATCACATTTGATGCGATCAGAGTGCGTTGTATAGATCCGAGACTCGAAAGAAATATAAAAGAGATCACAGAGATACAACCGCAGAAGTCTTAACAAGAAGAGGTCGTTCACACAAAGAAAATCGGTAGAAGGGGAAAGTCCAAAGGGAGACCCGCCAAAGATGAATGTGCCTTTTGCCGTGAAAAAGGGCATTGGAAAAAGAATTGTCCTAAGCTAGAAAAGGGCAAGGCTATTTCTAATACATGTGTAGCGGAGCATGATGAGGAGTCAGACTTTAGCTTGGTTGGCATGGCAATGGCATGTCAAACGGATGAGTGGATTTTGGATTCAGGATGTACTTACCATATGTGTCCTAATAATGACTGGTTTTCTAGTCTTAAAGAGCTAGAAGGTGGAATTGTTCTTATGGGCAATGATAGTGCTTGTAAGACAATGGGAGTGGGTACAGTCCAATTGAAGAATCACGACGGCTCAATCCAAGTCTTGACAGATGTTCACTACGCATCTAGCCTCAAGAAAATCTCATCTCATTAGGGCCCTAGAATCTAAAGGGCTTACAATCACTTTGAGAGATGGATTACTAAAAGTAGTAGTGGGCAACCGACGGTGATGAAAGGCACAAGAAGAAATAACTTGTATTTTTAAATAGAAGTACGCTTATTGGATCAACATCAACAGCTTTCTACAAAAGATGTAGATTCAGAGGCTACCAGATTATGGCATATGCGATTGGGACATGCTGGTGAAAAAACTTTGCAGACATTGGTGAAGCAAGGCTTATTGAAAGGTGCAAATTCTTGCAAAATGGAATTCTGTGAACATTGTGTTTTGGGCAAGCAGAAGAGGGTAAAATTTGGTCCAGCAATTCACAATACGAAAGGAATTCTGGACTACGTTCACAGTGATGTGTGGGGACCTACCAAAGTAGCTTCTTTGGGAGGTATGCACTATTTTGTTACTTTTGTTGATGATTATTCAAGAAAAGTATGAGTGTATCTAATGAAAAGAAAAAGTGAAGTTTTGGATGCATTTCTGAAATGGAAGAAGATGGTGGAGACTCAGACTGGTCGAAAGGTCAAACGACTTCGATCGATAATGGTACCGAGTACAAAACGATCCATTTTACAAGTATGCCAAGATGAGGGCATTGTGCGACACTTCACCGTTCGGGATACACCATGCAGAATGGGGTGGCAGACGCATGAATCGAACTATACCGAGAAAGTTCGATGTATGTTGTCCAATGCTGGATTGGGTAAAGAATTTTGGACTGAGGCAGTTACATATGCGTGCTATCTAATTAACCGTTTGCCATCAGCTACAATAAATGGAAAAACTCCTATGGAGATGTGGATGGTAAATCACATCGATTATGATTCTTTACATGTATTTGGTTCCACCTGCATATTATCATGTAAAGAATCTAAGTTAGACCCAAGAGCAAAGAAAGCATTATTCTTGGGTATAACTGATGGAGTAAAAGGATATCGTCTCTGGTGTCCTGATACAAGGAAGATTGTTTTCAGTAGAGATGTGACTTTTGATGAATCAACCATATTGAAGTACAAGGATTCACAAAAGGATGACAAAACCAGTAGTACTTTGCAGCAGGTGGAGCTTGAAAAGGTTAACGATGATCCAGCTAATATTGAAGGGACAAATGATGAAAAGGTTCCTACCCAAGAACCTCTACAGCAACAAGATTCAATTGTATATAGAAGGCCAAGAAGAGAGATTCGTAAGCCTGTTCGCTTTGATGATATAGTGGCCTATGCACTTCCAATTACAGATGATGATGTTCCTTCTACTTACACAGAAGTAATAAGTAACCCTGATGGTGTAAAGTGGAAGCAAGCAATGAATGAAGAAATGCAGTCTCTTCATAAAAATAAGACCTGGGGGTTGGTGACACTACCCAAGGGAAAGAAGGCAATTGGATGCAAATGGGTATATGCAAAGAAGGAATGATTTCCTGATAAAAATAAAATTTGATACAAGGCTAGATTAGTAGCAATGGGTTACGCTCAGAAAGAAGGAATAGACTACAATGAAGTGTTTTCTCCAGTTGTGAAGCATTCGTCTATTCGGATTTTGCTAGCCTTGGTTGCGCAATATGATCTTGAACTAGTTCAGCTTGATGTGAAGATCGCGTTTTTACACGGTGATTTGGAAGAGGAAATCTATATGACTCAGCCAGATGGATTCAAGCTTGCTGGAAAAGAAAATTGGGTTTGCAAACTGAAAAAGTCACTTTATGGATTGAAGCAATCTCTGAGGCAGTGGTACAAGCGATTTGATCAGTTCATGAAAGGGCAAAGGTACACAAGAAGTAAATTTGATCATTGCGTGTATTTTCAGAAGCTACAAGAAGGAACTTTCATATACTTGCTCTTATATGTTGATGATATGCTAATAGCATCTAAGAGCAAAGTTGAGATTGAAAGATTGAAGACTCAACTCAATCTCGAGTTTGAGATGAAAGATCTAGGAGAAGCTAAAAAGATTCTCGGCATGGAAATATGGAGAGATAGAGCTCATGATAGAGTTAGCTTGTCTCGTAAGCGATTTGAAAAAGGTACTACTAGTTTGGCATGAACGAGCGGACAAAACCTGTAAGTACCCGTTGGCTTCTCATTTCAAGCTTTTGCACAACTATCTCCTTCGACGAATACGGAACGAGAATACATGTTGCAAGTTCCGTATTCTAATGCAAAGGTAGCTTGATGTATGCAATGGTGTGTACAAGACCCGACATTTCACGTGCAAGTTAGTATAGTGAGCGGTATATGCATAATCTCGAAAAGGACATTGGCAAGTCGTGAAATGGATTCTACGGTATATTCGTAAGACCGAGGATGTTGGATTACTGCTCAAGCGTGATAATACACTTGGTAAAGGTGTTATTGGGTACGTTGATTCGACTATCTTTGGTGATTTGGACAAGCGAAGATCAACCACCGGTTATGTGTTTACACTTGCTGGAGGACCAATAAGTTGGAAGTCTACACTATCTCTGATTGCATTGTCAACCACAGAAGCCGAGTACATGGCTGTAACAGAGGCTATAAAGGAGGCTATTTGGTTACAAGGTATGGCTAAAACCTTGGGGTTGGTTCAGGAGCATATTAACGTGTATTGTGATAGTCAAAGTGCTATTCATTTAGCAAAGAATCAAGTCTATCATGCACGTACAAAACATATCGACGTACGATTCCATTTTGTGCGGGAAATTATTGAAGAGGGGAAAATTTGTCTTCAGAAGATCAAGACCGCAGATAATCCCGCAGATATGATGACCAAGGTAGTAATAAAGAACCAAGTTCGAACATTGTTTGAACTTGATTAATATCTGCAAGTTTAACAGTTGAAGAAGGCACTATCAAGTATTGTTGTCAAAAGCAGAAGAATTGTGTGAAGATAAGATTATCGTAATCAAATCTTCAAGGTGGAGATTATTGGAACCCACCATTGTTTGAAAAGTCAAATGGGTGGGCATCAAAGTAGAAAGTAATATTGGTTGGCAAGTTGGGTTAAAAGTTGGCATGGGATAATTGCAATTTTGGTCCCTAATTGTATAGGGACATTGCAAGTTGATCCTTGAACCTCAACTATAAATAGGCCTAACCATTGCTTACTTTCTTCATCCCATAATTGCCATTCTCTACTTAAGGCATTATTCTCTCTCTCTATTTGTAAATTTCACTTGTAATTTTGGAGTGAAATATATTTGGTAGTGCCCGAGGACGTAGGCAAAATTTCTTTGAACCTCGTTAAAATTCGTGTTCTTTATTATTTGTTTTGCATATTTTGTGAATGTGATTGTAGTGATTTATTGTGCTATTAAATTACGATAGAGGGATATTCTGGCTAGGAAAGACTTGGTATTTAAGTGATCTTCGTGATCTACCTCTCTTTCTTGGGAATTGAACTTAGTGTGATTTTTCAGTACAATAATTTTACTCTTTCACACGCTTCCGCGCAACATTTTGATACATCAACCCTTGAGTTCAAATAAAACAATTTACCACTTTTGTTAGAGTGAATAACATCCGTTCACTCTAGCTATTAGATGTTGTCCCTTAATTTCACAATGAAAAGAAAAAAAAATCGCATTCAATTTAATAACTTTCTTCCACTTAATTCTCCATAAATGTCCAATTCTACCTTGTTTAAGAGGATCCATCATGTCGTCCCGGTTTAGGCAGTGGAGCATTAGACACATTTCTAGAGAGGATAATAAAGAAATTGATTGATTAACTAATTTGGTCAAATATAAAACATATAATTTACTTTTGTTTGAGACCTTCCATTAGAGGGGATAGTTTACTTTTTGTAATTAGTTTAGTTATACTATTTTTTCAAAAAAAAAACTTTCTTTCACTTGACACGTGTACACCAATATCTTTTCCTTTAAATTATAACGTAAAATTATAAAATACGTTCTAAATTTCTATACACTTTATGTATTTGGAATTCTATACCTTTCATAACTTATGTTTAAAGGGTAAACTTATATATAATTTTTTCTCATGTTATTAATTATTTTTAGAGACAGCTTCATATATGTTTGTCATGTTGTTCTTTTGTTTATTTATTTATTTTCATAAACAAATATATTTAATTAAAAGTTTATACAAAAATCAAACGGTCCTTTGATATAAATGGTAAAGTTAATTGTATAAAGTTTGTGTCATGAGTTCAAATATAATTACGCCTAAGTTTTCATTGATTTGTAAATGTAGAAAGATAAAAATACTTTTATGATAATATAACTTGCTTTGTACATAAAAAAATACATCGATAATTTTTCAATTAAATTGATGTTTAATTAACTCGTGACATCAACTCAATTTGAAATCAGAGATAATATTATTCTTCAACCTCTTTTGTATAATTTATTATAGTAATTTAATTTAGAGAAAAAATTATTTTCTTTTTATTTTATTTTATTGTAGAAATTTTTATAAATTGTGATAAATTAATAATTCATTTTATGTAATTTTTCACTTTCATACATTTTTATATATGTGATACATTAATATAAATATCTATTCAAACTTAAATTTCGTGATATACTTTTAAAATTGATTTATGTATTATTTTATATAAGGTGACACATTATTCACGAAAACTCTCAAATTTACTTTTAATGTAATTAAGTGTTCTGATCCGTTTTATAATTTAAAATTAATTTTGTTAAGATTGAAAGTGAACTTAAATAAATTTTTTTTCAATAATAAGACTTTAATATTCAAACTTACTCCCACTTTTTTCAACTACTTGTTAAAATTTTCCGGATCTTTTGTCCTCATTAATGGTCGGTATTGAAAGTGTTGCACAATGAGTTGTCGATCGACGTATTATATATTGATGACCTTTCATGAATATGGTGCTGAGATGTACCAAAAGGGAAAACAAAACAAGAAGATAAGTAAATGCATGACATTATTTACGTGCGAAAAAAAATAAATACAGATTCAGTACAAATATAGAGTTTCAACTATATATTTTTTTTTCAACTTAATGCATTGATAGCAGAAGTGTTTATGTGTGAACTTAGATTTGTGAATGGTATTAATACAATATTAATTGTTTAATTTTATACAAAATATTAACTTTAACTTTTGTTGAATTTTGTTCATATTTTATAGAAAAGAGATTAAATTATGATTCTTATGTAAGTAAGGAACACAAATCAATTCAAGTTAGGAACGTTTTATGTATGTATTATTTTTGTAAACAATCAAGAAAGTCTCTTGAGTTGTAAAGTTAAGCTTTTGAGAGAGAAGCTTAGTAGGAGAGTGATCTCGTCTTTATGCTATGGTGGGTAGCTAAATTGGTGAGTATTAAACTAGTGTTAGATTTTAAATCATTGATTGTACTCTGAAAAAGATGGTGGATCGTTGCTCTAGGCAAGACCTACAGACATATACTAAAGTTGAATTGTATAAACAATCTTAATGTTCATATTGACTTTTGTACACGTTTTTTATTTTGTGGTTGAACTATGATGACAATTCCAAACACTATTTTAATTACATTTTCTATTTACAAAGTAAGTAATCCCATGTTTCACGTGATATCAAAACTAATTTATCAAATTTCAAGAGTTCCCTTTTACTTGTCACATTGATTGGTAGATTTATTATAAGGTTGTTAGAATGCAATAAATATTCACTAATTAATATATTTTATTTGATACATGAGTTTGATACATTTTTCTAACGTGGAATTTATGTATGACTGACATGTAGCGGATGAGATTTTTTTTTTTTGTATTTTAAATGTTCAATTACTTTTAGTTTAATTTTCTTTAATTTATTTTAATTTAATCTAATGAATTTCTTTATTTTGGATTCTTAAAACTCTTGGTTTTTTTTTTTCAATATCGTTTCATTAATTTGCACACAAATTTCTTTTAATAATGACGATGTTTTTATGGAATTGAGGACTTTATGAAGATTTAGTCATACTTTAAGCATGCAGTCCCTCTTAAATTATTCCTACTACACTACAGGAAAACAGACTTTTAGTGGCGTTTTTAAGCGCCACTAATATTTTTAGCGGCGCTTTCCCAAGCGCCGCAAAAAACGTCGCTATATGCAACGCCGCTAAAGACCATGACCTTTAACGGCGCTTTTTTCGCAAACGCTGCTAAAGACCATGACCTTTAGCGGCACTTTTTTCTCAAACGCCGCTAAAGACCATGACCTTTAGCGGCACTTTTTTCTCAAACGCCGCTAAAGATCATAACCTTTAACGGCACTTTTCTCACAAACGCCGCTAAAAATAATGATTTTAAAAAAAATTATTTTATTTTAATTAAATAATATTTATTTCTATGTTAAATATTATATTATGTTTAATTTTGAAATTTGAACTTTAAACTATATACCTTTAAGGATAAATAAAAATATTAATTAAATTAAATTTTCCATTAAAATTTAAACTTCAAAACTAAATATAAAAATTAATGAATTTAAATTTAATACATAAACATTGATTCAATATGTAATTTAATACATAAAGAAACACACACACATACACACAAAGTATTAGAATTTCTAAAACATAATTCATCCTGGTGAGAAAATAATGCCAAATCATCATCACATCTCATTAATCAAAGGAAAAAGATCAGAAAAGAAGAAGAAACAATATACAACAGAGGGCTAGTTCAAGCTTTAGATGAAGCCAAAGTATTGCAATGATTGCATATATAACTTAGTGCAAGACTTTGATCTTGATCTTGGTTAAGACTTGTTCCAACAATAAAGAAAATTGTTAGGAATCTCGGTCACCGATTGAGCAAAACAAGGAAATTAGCTATACCATTTATCAGAACGAAAGTAAAATCAGTAAAAAGTAAACCCATAATAAAAAACCGATGCTAGGCTAATCGTAAATGCAGTAGTTTCCTAAAGAGCCAAATGTTATTCTTCATGAATCAAGTCGTTCAACACTCGTAATCACAAGAAATTATGAAGTACCATAAATTTTTAATCATAAGCTAACAACAACTGACAACATTGCATCAAAGTTAATTATTATCATATGGTTTAATTTCACATCCTAGTAACAATTCAACATTCCGAATTCGAATAGCATTGGTTCCTAAAGGTGATTTACTACTCAAGCAATTAAAATTAGCAATCATAGTGACATTTTCAAAAGACAAAAGCCCTTGAAAGTTATCGGAAAAGTAATCGTATGATTTATTCTAAGTTCTTAACATCCTAGCAACAGTTTAACATTCCACAATTAACAATACTATTGGTTCCCAGAGGTGATTGACTACTCATACTATGGAATTTGCATACTATCACCAAATATTCAAAAGAAAGGCCTTAAAAGTTACCGGAAATGTAAGCTAGTGAGGCAACGTGCAATCTGTCAAAAGCGGAACCATACATCGTTGGAACTCCACAGATCGTGTTGCTTCAAGTACTTCCTCAAGTTCCCGAGGAAGAGAACTTCCTTCGACAATTAGTCAAAGGCCAATACTTCAACAACCCTCTAATAACCGTATCAGCTAACTTATGAATCGCTTTCAAAAACTCCGTTTGTGGATTAACATGATTGAACTCTCAAGCACCTATAAATAAAGCAACACATGGAATTGAGCTACATATGAACTTCAATGTACCACAAGAGAAAATTCAAATAAAATCTTTTTATAAAATTCTGAAAAAGATATAGCTTTTCCTAACAAATGGAATGTGTGACTTGAAGTTAAAATTGAGTAACCTTGTTTTCAAATTTGTGAAAATCAAATCAATTGAAATGATATGGCAGTGCTAGTAAATTGACATAACATTATATATAATTTATTTATCATATAAGATTTTTGAAATTATATAATTTAGTTTAAGGAATTTAATGTCGAACTAAATTTCATTTTTTAAAGGAAAAAATCGATTAAAATAGCCAAATTAGAGTATAAATACTAAATCAGTAATATAAATATAGTGCAATGACAAACAGCAGAATTTGACATATATATAATACTTTAAAAAGTTATAAACACAATTTTTAAAAATCATTTATATGTAACTCAACAGAAATTATATACAAGAATAGGCTCTTATAGTTCATTTGTCAACTTAAGAACACTTGATTATAATATGGTAGGAGAGGTTTCAATATAAAATCAAACATAATAATAACAAAACCTCTTCTCAAACACAAAATCAAAATTGTAAAATAACATATTAATAAAGTTCTAAAAACATGTCCAAAAGATATAAAAACAAAATCCAGCTACAAAACTTATGTAATCTGAACATCAAGCTAAAGCAGCAATCAAAACCAATCCTACTTAAATAATGAATAACCTTTTCTGCAATTTCAGATTACATGCCATTGTTAAAATTTCCATACCTCACCACTCTTAAGAAGCACTAGGAACGGCAGCTGCAGCGGCGTACATGCTAGGACCCGGACTTGGTGGTGTTGCATAGCCATAACCGTAACCGTAGCCGTAACCACCGTAGCCTTACCGTCAATAATAACCTCCATTCCACTGGTTTCCAAAATCAGCTCTCCGCTGTCAAAACCGGTTTTAAGTAAGCTTTGGTGCACTGCAATATGACTCATGCTATTCTATTTGTGAAAGGATGTGAATTATATAATGCAAGTTTATTCTATTTCGATTCTCTAGCAGTTGGACCTCGGAAATATAAATCGTCCAAGCATTATGCAATGAGCAAGGCAGAATTAGACTATTTAAGACGGTTGCCTACTAAGAATAACTATTTCGGCATAAATTTACCTGTTTGTTTCCAATACTTCGACCCCAAGAAAGTCGGACAGTCTGCTTGCCTATGGTTATTCCGTTCAAGCTCTGGATTGCAAATAAGAACACTCATCAATAGTACTACAATGTGGTGAAGTACATATAGGGAGCAGTCACCTGTTTGCAAATAGCACAAACCCGCATCCTTTTCCAGGTGGTATTTTCACAGAGATGACCTCACCGAACTGGGAAAAGGGTTGTCTAAGATCATCATCGCTAACATCCGAGTCAAGTCCTCCAACAAAAATCTGCAAGAAACCAAATATTGTGGTCAATTTGTAAAATATAGTGGTGAGATAGAACGAATGGAGGGAGAAGGACTCACGGTAGCATTGTTCGAGTCATTATAAGAATGAAAACCTTGTTCCACAGCACCATTCGATGCTTGTCTACCTGCCAATACCAAACCTAATAATAAGGTTAATATAGATATAATGATTCAATTTACAATTCACACCGAGCTTTAAGACAAAATTGATACAAAGAACAAAAAATCACAATATGATTCCACTTAAATGCTCAATAAGGCGTTTCAGAGGGGGAAAATTAGGCGTTTCAGAGGGGGAAAATTTAGGGATAAAACCGCGATTTTTTAAGTGAAATAATTTTTTGTGGCGTTTTTATAAAAAACGTCGTTATTGTTAACAAAAAATTATTTCATTTTAAATAAAATGACTCTGTTTTATTATGCTAAATTTTTTTATTTCTCTATTAAAAATTATTAGTTAAGTGATTTTATAAAATATTTTTATTACTATTTTTATAAATTGGTTTTATAAATAAAAAATTAAGTATTCGAAAATAAATATCGTATATTTTACTAAGAAAACAAATAATTAAATGGCTGTAATTAATTATTAAGTTAGAATTATCCAATGTAAGTAATCAATCTCTTACATATCAAATTTCTATTAAAGATTGAAACGTTAATCATAATTTTATATTATTCTTTTTCGATCTAATCTCCATTTCATTAGAGATATTTCTTCCTAACTAAAATATAACTATTTTGCTAGATGTTCGTGTGGAATGATTTTAGTTTTTGTATTTTATTTTTATTTGTTATAATTGGTCCTATCCAAAATAGATAGTTACCTATCCATATCAATCTGTTATTTTATTTATCAATGTTTTTTAAATCTAATATTTGATATAATGGCATACTGGTTATTACATCAAATTTTATTAATTTTGTTACATAAAAATTCAATGAGTGTGCCATATTCTAGTATGATTATTTTACTTTACTTAATTCAAAACATCAATTGTTTGAATCGAGTTTTAAACAAAATTAATTGTAATTTTATAATTTATATCAATTTGAGTGCAATAATTGTTTGTCTATATAAATTAAATATTAAAAATATCTTTAGTTGAATCATATTAATGGAAAGAAAAATTTATAATTATAGTTATTTTTTATTAAGTTGGTGTTATGGGTTAATCAAGTATATTAATTCAGTTGTGAAATTATTAACTTACCCTTTCACATATAAATTAAATTAAGTTATAAGAATGTATTTTTATATTGATATATATATATATAATAAAAACTCAAACACAATTAACTTTATGATTATAACCAAAATAACAATTAATTTTTATATAAACTTTTAAATTAATTTTTATATAAACTTTTAATAAATATATGAGTTAAATAATATCTTTTCGCATAGGAGTGTTAAATCTTAAAAAGAAAAAGTAATTCTCTTAACATACTTTAACAAATTGAATACTAAACCACTTAATCAGTAAAAGTTAAAATATGAGATAAGTATTTGTACTTTTCAGTAAAATTAAAATTTGGTCATTATATTTCTATTCTTAAGAATTTAATTCCTCTATGTTTCAAATTTCTGAATTTAAGTTCAATTGTTAAAATTACTTTTTATTATTATTAAATTCGTTAGGGATTTAGGATGTCGAATTTGGGAATGGGTGATAATACTTTAGGGATTTAGGATGATGAAGAAGGGGGAAATAAAACTGGGGAAAAACGGGGAAAATGTTAAGTGTATCAGGTGTGGGTAAAAAATAAGACAGCTAAACGACGAAGTTTTGAACAAAATAATTTAACATCAGCAGCGTTTATAACCTAGCGCCACTAAAAATGCACCTATTGCGGCGTTTAGGGTTTTAGGGGTTATAATTTAGTGTTTAGGGCTTGTTAGGGTTTAGGGGTTTACTATTTTAGGGGTTATAGATTAGTGTTTTATGTTTTTTTGGGGGTTTAGGATTTTAGGTGTTACATGACTTTTAGCGGCGTTTCACCAAAAGCGCCGCTAATGCTCTGGTCTTTAGCAGCATTTTACCAAAAGCGCCACTATTGCTCAGTTTTTAGCGGCGTTTTTGTCAAAACGCCGCTATGGCCTTGTGTTTTATAATTTTTGCTAAAAATGCTGTTAAAACCCTATTTTCCTGTAGTACTAGTAACCGTTAACATAATCTTAGTCCCAACGAAAACTAAAATTTAAACATATTATTTAGCGAAACAAAGGAAACTTCAAATAAATGTAATCATTCATGTCATCTACCACATGTTAGTCATACATTAACTATTTCCATTCCTTCATAAAAAAGCCAACACTGACAATATTTTAAGGTAATTTGTATAACATCTGACAAATTTAAAAAAATCAAAATCAAAACCAAAACTAAAACTTAACCTTTACTTTAAAAGCTCTTTTGAGATGGTGACTGGCACTTTTATTGGCTTAAATACTGAGGTAAGTCTCCATTAACAAAAATATTGCCACTTCCAACAATTAAAGAAGTGAAATTTGAGAATTGTGACCAAAAGAACATCCACGTGTCTATATCTCCCAAACAAACACTTCCTTTTTCTTTTTGTGTGTGTGAGAGAGATAAGAACAGCACTATACCCAAAGCTCCTGTTTAGCCATTCTCAATGCAACCCCATAAATCATAAAAGAACAGTGAAGAAAAATGGGTAAATTTTGATACATTAATCCTTGAGTTCAAATGAAATAATTTACCATATTTGTTAGAGTGAATAACACCCGTTCATACTAGCTATTAAATGTTGTCCCCTTATTTACAACAAAAAGAAAAAAAGAAAATCTCATCCACTTTAATAATTTTCTTTGACTTCGACACGTGTAAGTTAATATTTTTTCCCTTTTATAAAATAATAAGTATGATTTTTACGTAGGTTCTACTCGATTGACTTGTGACACTAAATTAAATAAAAATTTATAAATAATAATTCAATTTTTTTTTGCATTCTCATTATAATATTATTCATTTTATGTATTATTTTATACGAAGTGCCATGTTATTACTAAAACTCCTAAATTTTATGTTATTGTAATCCGTTTTACAGTTTAAAATCAATTCTGTTTAGGTTAAAAGTAGATTAAATTTTCATGATAATAATTTCAAATCTAAATTTACTTTCTCTTTTTTCAATCTTAGTTCCCGGAATTTTATCCTCATGAATTGTCGGTGTCACACAATGAGTTTTGTCCATATATTATTTACTGATGACCTTTCATGAATATGGTACTGAGATGTCCCAAAAAGGAAAAAAGAAAAAGTCCATGCTTGACCTTTTTTACATGTGAAAAAAAAAATTACAGATTGCAGTGCAAATATAGACTTTCAACTAGTTTTCTTTTATCAACTTAATGCATTGATAGCAGAAGTGTTCATGTGTGAAGTATTAGTACAATATTAACTGTTTAACTTTATACGAAATATTAATTTGAAAATCATTTTTACTCATTGGATTAAATTGAAAATAATTTTTTAAATCAATTTTTATTAAATTAAATGAAAGATGATTGTGTTAGCCATAAATTGTTTTACATCAAATTATAGTTAGAGTCTTCTACTATTTTTAAATTTAGAATTCAATATCTATACTTTTGATATAATTTGGTTCTTTCACATAATATCATTAATTAGCGAAATAATTGATACTCTTATTTAATCTAGTTAAAATGTTGAGGTCGGATTTTTCTTAAAAACACCTGTTCTAGCTACATAAAGAAATATATATTTTGTATTAGAAAAATATTTTAAGAGAAATTTGTGTCATCATTTTTATAGAAATAGTTAAGGATGTTAATTATTTAGATTCACTAATGTCATTTTAAAAGTAAATGACCAAATTACGTCAATTAAAATATAAAGATCAAATCTCAAATGTAAGCATAATAGAGAATTTGAAACTACAATTTTACCATTACCTTATAATTACTACAAAAAGTAAAAAAGAAAAGAAAAATAGTCATCTCATTGTTAGCCCAACTACGTAACACCCTTATTAATTTCGATAGTTGACGTGAATTTAAAAAAAAGTACTTATTCCAATTCATCATGTCAAAATAAATTTTTGTTAAAATAATATTTTAAAAAATAAATCCACGTGAAAAAATAGTTGAAGTAGTCAATAATATTAAATATTTAGATTAACTTATAATATTATAAAGTATATAAACTAAATTATGTTAAAAATTAAATTAAAATTAAATATTAATTTTAGACATAATAGAGGATCAAAATTGAAATATTACCATTTTCTTATAATGTGGAAAAATAAAATTAATGTAACACATGTCAACGAAGAGGCCTCCTATATAAAATATTAAATCCCAATTTAATGGGATATAAAATTTCGCAAAGTGAACTCAAGCAGTATATTCATTGATTGAAGTAAGTTAATTTATATGCAAAATGGGTTCTATTCACATATTCACTTGTGTGGTAGCGTAGTGTGAGCATGTGTGTAGAAACGAATCTTAAATATTTTTATTTGGGGCCAAAATTGAATTATAAGTTTTTAAGAAGTTAAAGTTTAACTTTATCTTATACTAACTTTTGATTTCATCAATTTTGAAAGGATTGAATAGAAATTCTTTCATTTGGGTCAAAATGCATTTTTTTTCACAATAACTTTTATTTTTTATAATTTATTAAGGACCACAACATAATTTTTTATTTAAGAGAGGGCCAACCTATCTATTTTTTCACAATAACTTTTATTTTTATAATTTATTAAGGAACCGCAACATAATTTTTATTTAAGAGAGGGCCAACCTATCTATTTTTTCACAATAACTTTTATTTTTATAATTTATTAAGTGACCACAACATAATTTTTTATTTAAGAGAGGGCCAACCTATCTATTTATTCACAATAACTTTTATTTTTATAATTTATTAAGGGACCACAACATAATTTTTTATTTAAGAGAGGGCCAACCTATCTACTCCCTCTAAATTTACTGGTGTGTGAGTTTAAATTTGTTGAAAGAAAAATTTTAATGATGGGACACTGAATACTTTATATATGTCAATGTTTGTATCTTTTATCAATTTGGCTTTTTAATTAAATTTAATTATCAATATTTTAAAATAAATAAAATTATTTTTAATGGAAATATTAATTAAAACATTAATTTTTTAACGGTATTAGCAGGACAACCCCAACTGCATGGTAGTCCACGATATTTCATGCTAACATGACATTATTTGTCTTATGTGTTATGCCAATATATAATTTAAAAATTTAAAATTAAAAATAAATAAATAATTATAAAGAGTTCATAAAAATTAAAAAATAGCATGAAGTACATGTTAATTGCCATGCGGCTACCATTTCTAAAGATTTAATATTGTAGTCAATATTTCCGTTAAAAAAATTCTATTCTTTTAAAATATTGAAGATCAAAATTAACTTAAAAATAGAATAAAATTTAAATTCAAAAAATATAAATATTAAAAATTAAATATGATATTATGCATCTTCTTCCTCACAATTATTGCTGTGGTTGATTGTTTGGTTACTTTACCTTAATGGTTTTCAATTTCAAAACTTGACTTTAATAGGAGGTAAAAGAAACAAAAAAAGTAAATTTTAGTTCAAATAATTAATATCTTTATTAAATTTTGGTAATTAATATAAATTTTAAAAAAAATATTTCGACTCATCATATTAAAATAATTTTCTTTGTTTGAATAATATTTTAAAAATAAATTCATATAAAAAATTAGTTAAAATAATCAACAATATTAAATACTTAGACTAATTAATAATATTATAAAGTATATAGATCGAATTATATTAAAAATTAAATATTAATTTTAAATATAGTAGAGGGACCAAAATTAAAATATTACCATTTCCTTATAATGTGAAAAAGTAAAGAATGACGGTACACATGTCAACGCGTATGCCTTCCAGATAAATAAATTTAAATTTATGTATATAGAATTCAAGCAGTGAGTTGATTGAAGAAAGTTCTTCTATATCCAGGACAGGTTTCATCCACGTGTGTGCAGGCGTGAATCTTAAATTTTCTTACTGGTGTTGAAATTGAATTATAAAATTTTATAAGGTTGGAAGTATAATTTTATCTTATATTAATTTATAATATCATCACTTTTAAAATATTTTATTTTAGGGGTTAAAATGTATTTTTTCACATAGTAATTTTTATTTCTATTATTTATTAAGGACCAAAACAATTTTTTTGAGAGGGGCAAAGGCCCTGCCTGCTCTCTCTAAATTCGTCTTGCGTTTGTGGGTGTGTAAATTTGAGTTTGTATTGTATTGTATAAGAAAGATCCTTTTAAATGCAAATTGTTGAAAGAAAAATTTCAGTGATGGGGTAGCGACTAGCGACCATTATATAAATATTAATGTTTGTATCTTTTATCAATTTGACTTTAATTATTAATGTTTTAAAATAAATCAAATTATTTTTAATAAAATGTTAATTAAAACATCAATTTTTTAATAATATTGATGTAAGATTGAATCGTTCGGCACATGAATTCTTGAATTCAATTAAAATAACTTTAGTTAGAGTAAATTAAATCGTTTTCACATTAATTATTTATCATAAAGGCCTCATGTGCTTTCTTTTATGACAACTGTCCATAATTTTTTTTCTTTTACATTTTTAATGCAATGATTATATTTCAATTGGGTTCCTTTATTTCCTTTTACATTTAATACAAATGATTAAATTTCAAATTCGGTCCTTATATTACAATCAAATTTAAAATTTAATCTTTATGTTTTAACATAAGAATGTCACAGCGGAAAGTGTAATAAAAATTTTAATAATGTTAACAATTGAACTTAAATTTTAAATTTGAAAAATATGATG
Source organism: Gossypium arboreum (assembly GCF_025698485.1). Taxonomy (NCBI): domain Eukaryota; kingdom Viridiplantae; phylum Streptophyta; class Magnoliopsida; order Malvales; family Malvaceae; genus Gossypium; species Gossypium arboreum. Next base: position 990,573 of record NC_069070.1, on the reverse strand, counting down.
GCTCAATTCAAATATACAGAAAGTATAGAAATTTAAAACATATTGTAAGCTTTAAATTTTAACTCTATAATTTAACCAAAAGATAATTAACCCAATGCAAGGTGTAGGTTAAGAACCATACTAGTATAAAGTAATTTCAAATGTTCAAAAATAATTGACGAAATGTAAGTTTAGATAACAATCTAGATTGATAAAAAAGTATAATATACCGAAAAGAGAAAACCAACCAAATTCAGAGGTTAAAATGTGAATTATCTCAATTTTATTCTAAGAACCCTTTGCCGAAGATTTATTTAAATAGATGTAATTTATTTTAGAATATAATAAAATAATAATTAAATAATTAAAGAAACATTTGACATTATCTTAAATTGTTTATATCGTTTTTTATTCCATCGATAATGAACAAATAATTATTCGACTTTTTAATAATACGATTATTCAATTTTTAAAATTAATGAAGAGCACCAAAACAAATGAATATGACTTACATTTTTATTAGGATGTTTGAATTAGATTAGATTAGTTGGATTAGAGATCAATCAGAGTACGGGTTCGAATTTATTAAATTAGAAATCAATACCAACTAATTGAATCTAATGTTAAATTACTATAAATATAAATTTATGTATATAAAATATTAAATCAATATAAAATTCTGCAAAGTGAGCTGAAGTTATAAACCCATTGACTGAAATAATTTCATCTATATTTAAGACGAGTTCGATCCATAGATTCATTTGTATAATAACATAATATATGCATATGTGTGTGCAAGTGCGAATCGTGAATTTTTGGGTGGCAAGCTGGTGATGTGAGCGTTTTTGTTTTCAAAGCTTATAATTTTTTTTTGAGTCTTCTCCTATATAGTGCGTTGCAGTTTTGTTAATAAAATTTTATTTCCTGAGAAAAGGAAAATAAAAAGAATTAAAATTTAATTATAAATTATTTAAGTCTTAATTATATATATTCAATCGATCCTTCATTAACTTAACACAACTTTATATGAATAGCATTTAAAACTGATACAATGAATAAATGAAAATAATAAAAGAAAAATAGATTGTATGTATTACTATCTACACTAAATGAATTTTATTAGACATAATAGAAGGATCAAAATTAAAATATTACCATTTTCTTATAATATGGAAAAATAAAGATTAATGTAACACATGTCAACAAAGAGGCCTTCTATATAAAATATTAAATCCCAATTTAATGGGATATAAAATTCCGCAAAGTGAAATCAAGCAATATATTCTTTGATTGAAGTAAGTTAATTTATACCCAAGATGGGTTCTATTCACATATTCAGTTGTGTGGTAGTGTAATGTGAGCATGTGTGTAGAAACGAATCTTAAATATTTTTATGAGGGGCCAAAATTGAATTATATGTTTTTAAGAAGTTAAAGTTTAACTTTATCTTACATTAACTTTTGATTTTATCACTTTTTGAAAGGATTGAATAGAAATTTTTTCATTTGGGTTAAAATGCATTTTTTTTTCTTATTTTTATAATTTATTAAGGGGCCACAACATAATTTTTTATTTAAGAGAGGTCCAAGGTCCCTACTTGCTCCCTCTAAATTTACTCGTGTGTTGGTTAAAATTTGTTGAAAGAAAAATTTTAATGATGGGATAGTAAGTAGTTTATAAATGCCAATGTTTATATTTTTATCAATTTGGCTCTTTTAGCTAAATTTAATTATTAATATTTTAAAATGAGAAAAATTATTTTTAATGAAAATGTTAACTAAAACATTAATTTTTTAACGATATTAGCATGACAACCACAACCCGCATGGTATTCCACGTATATTTTATGTTGACATGACATTATTTGTTTTATGTGTTATGCCAATAAATAATTTAAAAATTAAAAATTAGAAAATAAAGAAAAAATTATAAAGAGTTCATAAAAAAAAAATAGCATGAAGTACATGTTAATTGCCATGCGGGTTACCATTTCTAAAGATTTAACATTGTATTCAATAATTCCGTTAAAAAATAATTCGATTCTTTTTAAAAGATTGAAGATCAAAATTAACTTAAAAATAGAATAAAAGTTAAATTCAAAAAATATAAATATTAAAAATTAAATCTGATATTATGCTTCTTCTTTGTCACAATTATTGCTGTGGTTGATTGTTTGGTTACTTTACCTTAATGGTTTTCAATTTCAAAACTTGACTTTAATAGAAATTATCTTACATTAATTTATATTATCATCACTTTTGAAAGGATAAAATAGAAATCTTTTATTCTGAGGTTAAAATGTACTTTGTTCACATAGCAATTTTTATTTCTGTCATTTATTGAGGGACCAAAACATAATTTTTTATTTGAGAAGGGATTAAGGCCCTACCTGCTTCCTCTAAATTCGTCCTGCATTTGGTTATGTTACCTTAGTGGTTTTCAATTTCAAAACTTGACTTTAGTACGAGGTGAAAAGAAATAAACAAAAAGTCATGTTAGTTCAAATAATTAGTATCTTTATTAAATTTCGTAACTAACATAAATTTAAAAATAATACTTATTCCGACTCATCATGTCAAAATAATGTTTTTGTTAGAATAATATTTTAAAAATAAATGCACTTAAAAAATTGGTTGAAGTAGATGTTAAAATTAAATTATAAAATTAAATATTAATTTTAAATATAGTAGAAGGATCAAAATTCAAATATTACCATTTTGGTGAAAAAAAGTAAAGAATAATGGAATACATGTCAACGCAGAGGCCTTCCAAGTAAACAATAATTTTACGTATATAAAATTCTGCAAACTGAACTTAAACAGTAAGATGATTGATTGAAGTAAGTTACTCTATATCCAAGACAGGTTTGATCCATATATTCACCAACCTCGTAGTGTAGTGTGTGCATGCATGTGTGTGTCGGGGTGAATTTTAAAATTTTTTTATGGGCCTCGAAATTAAATTATAAATTTTTATGAAATTAAAGTGTGATTTTATCTTAAATTAATTTATGATATAAATATTTTAAAAAGACTAAATAGAAATCTTTTCATTTCGAGGGTTAAAATGTATTTTTTACATTGTAACTTTTATTTCTATAATTTATTAAGAGATTAAAACATAATTTTTTATTTGAGAGCGAGTTAATATCCTACCTACTCCCTCTAAATTCATCCCGTTTGTGGGTGTGTAAGTTTGAATTTGTATTGTATAAAAAAATTCTTTTAACGCAAATCGTTGAAAGAAAAATTTTAGTGATGGGGCAGCGATCACATTATAAAGGCCAATATTTATATTTTTTTATCAATTTAAAATTTTTAATTAAATGTAATTATTAATATTTTAAAATAAATCAAATTATTTTTAATGAAAATATTGATTAAAATATTAAAATTTTAATAATATTGGCGTAAAATTAAAAGCGTTCGGCACATGAATTCTTGAAATCAATTAAAATAAATTTAGTTAGAGTCTTGTTTCACAGTAATTATTTATCATAAAAACTACAGCAAAACAAGTTTTTAGCGACTTTTTTTTGGGCCTATAGTAGCGTTTTTACAAGCACAACAAAAAAATATCACTACAGATAACGCCGCTAAATTTTACCGTGTTTATGTGGAAAAACGGAACTATAGAACAAGACTTTTAACGGTGTTTTTCAAAAAGCGCAATCATTAAATTTCAATTAGGTTATTTTATGCGGAAAAAGGCCCTATTTCCTTTCTCTTATGACAAGTGTCTATAATCTTTTTTTTTTTTTTGCATTATTAATGCAATGATTATATTTCAATTGGGTTCTTTTAGATTTTATACAAATGGTTAAATTTCAATTTCGGTCCTTATATTACAATTAAATTTGAGATTCTATCTTTATACTTTAACAAAAGAATGTTACAACGGAAAATTTAATGGAAGAATTTTAATAATGTTAACAACTAAATTTAAATTTTTAAATTTGAAAAGTATGATGGCTCAATTCAAATATACAGAGAGTATAGAAATTTAAAGCATATTGCAAGCTTTAAATTTTAATTTTATAATTTAACTAAAAGAATAATTAATCCAATGCAAAGTGTAGGTTAAGAACCATATTGGTATAAAGTAATTTCAAAGGTTCAAAAATAACTGACAGAGTTTAGATAACAATCTAGATTGATAAAAAAAAGTTACATGCTGAAAAGGGAAAAACAATCAAATTTAAAGGTTAAAATGTGAATTATCACAAATTTATTCTAAGATCCTCTTTTTCGAAGATTTGATTGAAATGATTGAGCTAAAATACAAAAATTATAGTGTTTTGAGTTCAAATCTCATAATAAACGAAGTAAAAATATAAAAGAGTCTTACGAATATAAATTTATGAAAAATTTAAAAATATATAAACAGTTATAAACATCTCCTTTTTCAAATAAATTGAATTTATATTTTCAACATAATAAATGAAGTAAAAGAAATTCTTTCAGTTTAAATTGATGTCATTTATTTTAGAATACAATTAAATAATAATTGTAATGGGCCATTTTGCCCAGGCCCAAAGAAGAACCAAAATACAAAATATAAATAAAAAACCAAATAATAAAAAATCTAATTATCAGTCCATTACATATCAGACCCAATAGCCCAGTTACAAGCCCATTTACAAAACAACCTAGCCCAATCAAATAACCCAATGCCTAAAAGGCCCAATGGCCCAAAACCTAGACATAGGTTCAGCCAAACGGAAACCTAAGGTTTCCTAGCGCCGCAGCCCTTAGCCTCCAACGCTTCAACAGCCTCCAGCACACAGCCCCCGTACATCCCACGTCAAGCGCCACGTACCACCGCTCCAATGGGGCTCCGTACCTGCGAAGAAACAGACAACAACAGCACAGCAAAGAGGCAGAACCAATCGATTTGTATTTTCTTTTTTCGGTTTTTACTCTGTTTCGGCTATAAAGCTAAGAATACTGCCATTGTAAATTTTTTACACACATATTGAAAATAGGCAAACGAAATACAAGAAAAGCAATCCAAAAAAATTAGAAGGTGATTTTTTTTCTTTAGTTTTTGCGATTTGCCTTTTTTTTTTGGTCCTGTATATTTTTGTTTTCGCATAAAAATACAGAGGAGGAAGGGTTTACCATCGTAAATACACCGTCGGAGTCCCTATCTCCTTCGTCGCGATCGGAGCTTGATATGGGATTTCAAAGTTAAAATCGGTAATCCACGAGTTGTGGTTTCAAACGGTGTAAAAGAGGGGCATATATTCATCGCCAATCATCAAATACAGTGGTGTCATGGTGATGAGTGTGAGTTTTTCGGTTAGATCCGATGAGAATCAAAATGGCTAAGGTTTTGGTCCTTTTGTCGGCCAAGCGAGGAAAAACATGAGGGATTAGGGTTTTGATTCAATTGCTGAAGAGAATAGCAGATTACCATTCATTTTTTTAGTTTTGATAACAAAAGAAAACGATGTCGTTTAGGGGGGAGGGGATCCGCGCGTCGACCCGTTCCAGAACCCAAACTCGCGCCTTTGTGATTCAAATGGGTTATTTCTGATATAAGTCCCTCCCCTTTCGCGCCGCATTTCAATCAGCTTATATCGGTGTCTCATTAATTTCTAAATTTTTCCTATAATTTGCGCATGAATTCGATCTGGTTCGCGCTTCGATGCTGCGTTTTGGGGTCTGGAATATTTCCAGATTTGGTCCTTGCGCATTAGCACATGTTGCGCGCTGGTCCTTATTTTGGGATTTCTTCTATTTTCAAATTATCCCGCTTATTTTAATTCAATTTTAATTTAGTCTTCTATTAGTATAGCCTATTATTTTACAATATATTTAACGTTTGTACATTTGTTGATTCATTTTAATATTTGTACAATTATTTTGACTTTTTTATCTTATTATTTTCACATTGTGCATCCTATTTCTTTAAATATTTTATACATCTTTGCATATACATCATTCTTATTAAAATTTTAATTTATAATAACTATTATTTTGAAGTTAACAATATTCTTATTTATTTTTTGACAAGATCATCGTTTTAAGATTCTTTACATTAAATTATTTTAATACCTTATTACAAAGTTTTGTTTAGATATTTTTATATATTGATACATAAATTATTTTAATAGAGTTTTCTATTTAAAATATTTCTTGATTCATGATTCACTTAACATTTTATGTATATATGACACTATTTTGGGAACTTCATTTTTATGTTTATAAAATTATTATTTTAAATGTTTCTCTATATTATATTATCTTAGTATCTTATTTAGTATCTCTTTTAAATGTTTTTAAGTATAATGGTACATATATAATTTATAAGCTAACTTAATTTTATATGCATCATTCATTTCATGCTATTTTTTACAAATAATTATTCCTAAATATATATATATATATATATATGTTTGGTACGTATATCTTATCATGTATTCCACCATTTTTTCATATTCTTAAGTTATTGTATATTGTCATTTTTTAAAATGAATTAGTGTTGAAAATATTTCGCATACTATTTGATTCAAATAATTTATTCGTAATATTTATTTCAATGATTATATATAGCCTTAGTTTTTAGCTAAATTATTTCAAATTTATCAATTCATCCACTTATATATCATATATATTATGTGTTCATTCATCTATTTTGAAATTGTCTTATACCACATTGACTTCTAAATTCCATTTTGCTTTGTATGTGATTTGTTGATTGATTTATATTGTGCCATATTTATTGTTGTTGTATATTATTTATTCATTATTTTATTCGTTATATTAATTGTTTTCCATCCATGCTTAAAAATTTGATCATGTTTTTCTTAGAATAGTTGTACTTAATCGTTGGATTTATCAATTGTGGTTTATTGTACTTTACGTATGCATATTATCGCATGTTTATTCATTTTTTTTACAAATGTTTCTTTGAAATACACTAATTATTCTATTCTATTTCAAGTCAAATTAATGCGTTTTAAGCTAGTTTTATAATTATTCATTTAAAAATTCTTTAAAACGAAGGCAATGTTCAATGTTTGGCAATTCGGGGAATCGTGCCCTATCGTGCTGGGTTGCAATTTCACGTTTGTTCAGAACAATCGAATATTCCTTTAGAATTTCACTCATGTCTTCTAAATTCTAAAACAAGGCAATTTTCAATGTCTAGAAATTCGAGGAATCGTGCCCTACTGTGCTGGGTTTCGATTTTTTTTCGTTGGACAAATAATTGGGCATCCTTTTGTAATTTTCAACATATAAACTTTAGGAACTCAAAATTTATAGTGTTTTCGGGGGTATAAAGGACCGTGTCCTATCGTGCTGGATGTAATGTTGTATTCCTCTAAAATAAGAGAATTTTGACGACCAACTTGGGCTATTCAAATGTTTATAAAAGGAACCACATTTCAAAAACGTTTTTAAATCTTAGACATAAGGACAGTATTTAATCGATTTGGTACCAATTTTGGGCGTAGTGAGGGTGCTAATCCTTCCTCATACGTAACCGACTCCCGAACCCGTTTTCTCATATTTACGTAGGCCAAAATTGATTTAAATAAAATAAAATACTTTATCAGGTGATCCAATCACACCTAAACAAAAAGGATTGGTTGCGGCTCCACGATTTGTTTTAAAAAGTCGATCCCCCTTCTTTTTAAAAAATTTTTTTGACAATAATTAAATAATTAAAGAAACATTTGGCATTATCTTAAATCCGCTTATATGATTTTTTTTTTATTCCATTGATAATGGACAAATAATTATTCAACTTTTTAATAATATGATTATTCAATTTTTTAAGTTAATGAAGACCACCAAAACAAATTGTTGAGATTGACAACGAAGAGAGTAGAAGAAATATATTCTGACTTCATTAATTCCTTCAACCAATAACCTGTATTTAATACAAGTACACCAGCTGACAGTTCTAACTGAAACCAACTGAAACCGTCACAATGCTAACCAACTAACTGTAAAATAGTTACTCCTCACATGCCCCGTACTTTGTCAACTTTTACCCCCTTCAGAACTTTCATTAGTATCAACGACCCGAAGCAGATCGCGAAACTTTGTGAACAGTGGTACTGACAGTGGCTTTGTCAATATGTCGGCAAGTTGATCGAAACCAGGGACATGTCTTACTTGAAATTGTCCACTCGCAACTTTTTCTCTGACAAAGAACAAGTCTAACTCTACATGCTTGACTTTGGAGTGTAAAACAGGATTCTCCGCTACTGCAACTGCAGCCGAACTATCATACCATATTAACGCTTTAGTTTTAACTGGAACACATAACTCAGCCAGTAAGGACTGAATCCACACCATTTCAGCAGTAACATAAGCAACACTCCTGTATTCTGCTTCTGCAGTAGAATGGGAGACAACTTGCTATTTCTAAAGCTCTAGAAAATTGGGTTCCCTCCAAGAAACACACAAAAGCCTAAGGTTGATCTACGATCATCGACATCTGACCCCCAACTGGCATCGGAGTAGCTCTCAAGTAAGAATTTCGAGGTTCGAGTGAATTTCAATCCATAGTGCAGTGTCCCTTGCAAATACCTTAATATCCGTTTCACAGCTTTGAAATAAAAATCCAAGGGTTTATGCATGAACTAGCAAACCTTGTTTACTGAGTAAGAAATGTCTAGTCTAGTGATGACCACGTACTGCAATACTCCAACAATACTTCTGTAATGATGCTCAGCTTCAACAGGACTACCTTCACTAGTGGATAGCTGACATGCAGTGACCATTGGTGTTGGCAAGCCATTAAATCTGTCCATAGAGGCTCTTTTGAGGAGATCTAGAATGTATTTCTTCTGAGTAAGGAATACACTTTTTGAACCATAGTTGACTTCAATACCAAGGAAGTAACTCAGCTTTCCTAGATCTTTTAGTGAAAACATATCATTGAGTTAAGCAACAAACTGATCTATAGCTCTAGAATCATTCCCAATGATGATAATATTATCAACGTAGACTAAAACATAAAGTAGCTGGGATCCTGACCGAAGAAGGAAGAGAGAATTATCAGCTTTGGACACTTCGAACTTTGTGGCTACCAAAAACTCTTTCAACTTGTGAAACCAAGCTCTTGGTGCTTGTTTAAGATGATAAAGAGCTTTCCTTAGTTTGCAGACTAGGTGCTCCCCATTTGGCCCTTGTTGCTCAAACCCTGATGGTTACACCATGTAAATATCCTCACTCAAGTCGCTATTCAGGAACGCATTATTTATGTTAACTTGTCGAAAGGGCCAGTTCAAAGACACAGCCAATGCAAGAACCACTCTAATCGTAGTTGGTTTACCACAAGGCTGAAGGTTTCTTAGAAGTCGATGCCAGCTTCTTAAAGGTAGCCCTTAACCACTAGTTTCCCCTTGTAACATGCGATCGAGCCATCTGCATGTCTTTTGATTTTAAAAATCCACTTGAACCCAACAGCTCGATAACTTTCGGGTAAAGGCATAAGATCCCAAGTGTGATTAGCAATTAAAGCACTATATTCAGCTTGGGCGGTTGCAGTCTAGGCAGTACTTTGAAAGGCTTCAACGATAGACACTAGCTCAGTATCAGTTAGGATAGAAGAAAATAACTTAGGCTTAAAAATACCACTTTTGGAGCGAGTCTGCATAGGGTAAAGACTCACAACTAGAGGAGCTATGGTGAGACACTCAGATTGATCACAAGGTGTAGGAGTAGGAGTTACAGCTGAGAGGTCAGCAGAGGAACTGGAAGGAGATCGAATATGATGATGGAGAGACTGATCAGAGGAAGGTATCTCAGGAGAGACCCTAGCTGGCCTTGGTGTAGTGTGACTAGAAGAGACATCAGATACAACCACAGGCAAAACCGATCGTTGATGAAAAACCCTTGTAGAAACGATTGGGGAAAAGGAACAAAAATCAGCAGCATGAAAAGAAAAGTGAGCCTCATCAAATTTAACATGTCGAGAGATATAAACTCGACCATCCTGAGCAAGACACCTATAACCCTTGCGATTAGGAGCAATACCTAGAAACACACACCGTTGGGATCGAAACTGGAGCTTGTACTGTTGAAAGGGTCTCAGATATGGAAAACAGGCACAACCAAACACTCGGAGCAAACCATAGTTAGGTTGGAGGTCGTAGAGTGTATCATACGGACTAACTTGATGTAGGACAGGAGTAGGCAGTTTGTTGGTTAAATAAACTACATGCACAAAAGCATAATACCAGAACTTTAAGGGTATAGTAGAGTGAGCTAAAAGAGACAAGTCCATGTCAACTATCTACTTGTGTTTTCTTTCAGCGACCCCATTTTGCTCTGAGGTGTAGGGACAAGTAACCCTGTGTTGAATACCGAGATAAGAAAGTTCCTTTGACAAAGCACGATATTCCCCTCCCCAGTCAGTTTAAAGCATTTTAATAAATTGACCAAATTGTGTTCGAACCAACTGATGAAAATTAAGAAAACACTGAAGCACTTCAGACTTGCTTTTGAGAAAATAAACCCAAGTATATCTACTGTACATGTCGACAAAGAAAACATAATAAGAAAGCCATTGGAAGACACATGTGCAGGTCCCCAGACATCAGTCACCACAAGCTCAAAGGGAAAAGAATATATTGTATGAGAAGAACCAAACGGTAGCTTGTGAACCTTTCCGAGCTGACAAGCAGTACATATATGAGGCAAAGAATTTTGTTTAAAAGACACATTAAAGGACTTCAATACACGAGCAAGTGTTTTATTACAAAGATGGCCAAGTCTGTTGTGCCATAAAGAAGAGGAAGAAATTTGAGTAATGTTCAGTAGCGGGGAGCAAAGCTTCTGAGCAGTAGGGACCGTAGTGGGAGCAGTCTTTGAAAACTGAAACTTGTAGAGACCCTCATGCATGTGGCCCTCTAACAGAGTCGTCCCTGTCTGAATCTCTTTCACAAAACATAGAAAGGGGTGAAATTCAAAATAAACACCATTATCTTTAGCAAATTGATCCACAAATATCAGATTCTTGCATACAGTAGGAACATGTAAAACATTTTGAAGCCGCAGAAGTCTGGAACCAGCCAAAATGGTAGACGAACCTACATTAGCTATAGACTCACCATTTCCTATAGTGACATAGCTTGTACCTGTGTAGGGAGAAGCAGTCGTGAGATTGGAGGCTTCAGATGTAATATGATTTGTGGCACTAGAGTCAGGATACCAAAGCTGATCTGAAGTGAATGGAGTAGGAGCTCTAGGAGGGATCGAAAGAGAAACCGCAGGTGTTGAAGAAACTAAGCCACAACAATGAGCAATAGATGAACATGTAGGTGGAGAAGAGAAATGCTCATGATTGTGAACCTGATGCCAGTTGACTGAAGGATTTTGATTAACTCCAGAAAAACTCTCATCAAACCTATGATAGCAATTTTGGACAATATGACCAATTTTCTCACACAACTAACATTGGGGTCGAGAGCGAGACCAACTCTTACCACTTCCACGAGACCAGCCTCGGCCTGACTCTCTTTGCCCGTGCTTAGGTTCCTGAGGATGAGGGAGTTTTGAGCCATTGGCATTATCTGGACATTGAGTGGCCAAATTTGCTTGCATAAGAACATCAGTCAATAAGGCTAGTTGTCTTACTTCACAGTCAAGAAGCATGTCAGTGAGCAGGTCCAGATATATTGGAGAAGCAGACGCAAAAACACGAATAGACTCATATTCAACCGAAAGGCCAACCAAAATAAGACTCACTTGTTCTGTCTCAGTGACCAAATTACCCACTGCTGTTAAGTTTTCGCAAAGAGTCTTTACCTTGGATAAGTATTCTGTGATGGTGAGATTGGACTTCTTGATCGAGTACAAAGCGTGACGCATACTCGAAATCTTGAGCATAGACGTGGTACCAAATCTTCTTTCAATGGTAGTCCAAACATCAAAGCTTGTCTTAGCAGTTGTGAGATGAACTAAGACTTCATCAGTAACAGTCGACATGAGCCAAGAAGCTAGAAATTTATCTTGCTTCTTATGAGCAAGAAATACAGGATTATCCACGAGTTGACCCTCACTTCCAGCAATAAAGGGTGGAGGAATTGCAACCGTGCCCAAGACAAAACCTTCGAGACCATACCCTTCTAGAATTAACAAAAGTTGATGCTTCCACAGTAGATAATTGTGCGCAGCAAGTTTGATCGTATCATGTTTAGCAAAATAATGAACGTGTTGTGTACCACCACGACCAAGACTCTACGAAAATGGACTGCTTCCCCAGTATTCGAAGAATGACGTGGAGTATCGACCGCTGGTACTGCCTTTGTGGCCATGAAACACAAGAAATGAAGAAAAAGAAGAAAAAAAATTATGCCAAGAAAATTCTGGCTCTTGATACCATGCTAAGATTGACAATGAAGAGAGTAGAAGAAATATATTCTGACTTCATTAATTCCTTCAACCAATAACCTTGTATTTAATACAAGTACACCAGCTGACAGTTCTAACTGAAACCAACTGAAACTGTCACAATGCTAACTAACTAACTGTAAAATAGTTACTCCTAACACAAATGAATATGGCTTACGTTTTTACTAGGATGTTTGAATTAGATTGGATTAGTTGGATTGGAGATCAATCGGAGTATGGGTGTGGAGAATGGTTTTGAATTTGTTAGATCGGGAATCAATACGAACTGGTTGAATCTAAATTTAAATAAATATAAATATAAATTTATGTATATAAAATATTAAATCAATACGCATTGATTGAATCTAAAGTGCCTTACAGCTTTGATTAATAAAATTTTATTTCATAAGAAAAGAAAATAAAAATATTAAAATTTAATTACAAATTATTTAAGTCTTAATTATATATGTCCAATCAATCTTCCATTAGCTTAACACAACCTTATATGAATAGCATTTAAAACTGATACAATGAATAAATGAAAACGATAAAAGAGAAATAGATTATACGTATTACTATGTACACTAAATGAATTTTATTAAATAGAAATATAGATGATTTAGAAATTAATTTAATTTCTTTAATTATCATTTAATGGATTATAATTACATAATTGAATAAGAAGTGAAATTAAATTATTTAGTCATTGGAGTTTTCTCAAATAAAGTGATTAAATTTATTTATTCATATTTTTAATTTTTAAATTTTTTGAAATAATCAAATCTTAAATTAATAAATAATAAAATTATATTTTAACTTTTAAAGGGTGAAATTTAGTATAAGAGAAATCTGTTTGATTCATATTCCGAGACACAGTCAAGAGGATATTAAGGTATTTGAAAGGCACTATTATTGATGATGGTACAACTTAATTTAGAAGTGAAAGCATAAATCCAAGCGACAAACTTGGGAAACACATTATTTAGCTAACTAGGGCTCTTCAATAGCCGATGCGGGATAATAAAAGAGCCCTAAACATTATTACAAATCTCACAAACATCACTATATTGTAGACTCTAGATATGATCATCATTAATAACTCTAAACAAACATCAACTATGATGATTGTTATATTTTTATTTCTTGTATTTTACTTGGTCCCCCCAATAGTAATTTTTGTGGCTTTGTTTAGCTCACTCAACACAGCAGCGATACATGAAATACATCTCCATCGGACGTCCACACTCAGCACACTGCACCCTCTCCGGAATCCCGCCACCGTTTCCCGGTAGGATAAGGCGAGTGCAGTGATGGTCATCGGTAATCCCGTCCAAATGTTTACGAAGTGCTGGGATAAACCCCATTTGCTTCGCAAGTTTTTCCCATTCATCAAAGCTCTTCATGCTGCTAAGCACTTTCTCTCCATTGGCTCTCACCATTTCATCTGAACCAGTGAAGAACACTGCCCATCCATTTTCACTACCGTCATATGCAAGCATCGTCATCACTTCTTGTTTTATAACGTCGTTTTCAATGGTCTTCCCATGTTGGGTTTTCGAGTACAACATGCTTTCTAATCGGTTCCAAAAGAACCACACATTTTCATCTTCCCAAGCGTGGCTAAGTTGCTTCTCTTTGATTAGACCAGTAATCTTTTTCACTCGTTCCTTTGCATTGTTTTTTCCAACATAAACCATTTCTAACCCAATGTCGAGAGCCTTTGCAACCCCTTTTGTTGCGGTAGTGAAACTTTCGATCCATTCCATTTGCACACCGCCATAAAAGCATACCACTTTCTGTTGGCTCACCTGATTATATAAGAAACCATGCAAAACCATGAATAAAGTAAGCATATTAATTGATATACATATGTATATTAAAGTTATGTGGAGATGTTCTTGTACCCAAGTAGGTAAGTTTGGCTCAAGGCGATCAACGAGAAGCTCAAGGGTCCAAGCTTCAACTTTCCAAAAACTTTCTTCTTTTTCACTGCTAAATGGGAAAGCTGAATTTCCCCATATCCACATCATGTTGAGTGCATTTGGGCATAAAACCTTTCCTTGTGGATCCAATGTCACCGCAATTGGTTTCTTAACGAAACCCCATACTTCCATTATGTATTTAATCACTGCTGGTTCAATGGCAAAAGGATGTTTCACTGTATACCATGACATAATTGATTTCAAGTTCAAAAACTTTTGTTCATAACCATCATTCCAAGTCGATCTGTCCACGATTGGGAGCCATAGGATCTCATAGTTAAGCTCAGATGATACCCTTTCACCTTTGTAAAGAGCCTCAAGAACTCGAATCTCCTCATGGGAGATGTCAAGATCTGAAATGAGCAATAAAACATGCTTTCTTCTCAAGACATCGATAAGAACCTGTTAAATTTATATGAAGTTAATATACGGTCCAATCAATTTAAAAACACGGTTGAAACTTGGAACATGGAATTAAATCAACCTCGGTCTTGTCTGGATTCAAGAGATAACAAGTCTCTTCCTTGCGGAATATTTTTAGGAGAATCTTCAAGTTGTCCATTTGAGGTGTTTCAATAGTACGCTTGAAGTCTTCAAAAGCTTTCAATAGCTTCTTCTCATCTGCATCTCATTATCATTATGTGTCAGTATCTTTATATAAATATAAGGTAAAAATACTATTGAGGCTCTTATATTAAGAATTAAATTGTATTTTGTCTTCTTTATTTATAAAATTGACAAATTAACCTTTATATGTTAGATCAAAGAGCAATATGATTTTTTTTTTTAAATTTCATTAATTTCTAACGTGTATGGATTAATTTACTTGCTTTTTTATTATATAAGGCAAGATGTAATCGTAGTATAAGTAATCCATGGAACTTTTAGTATATATACATATATGATTTATATTTCTGAGTTCTCTAGGATAGACTCACCAATGCGCTCATAACAAAGATGTAATAGACTTTGAAGGTGTTCATGTATGCTACTAACTTTATGTGCTAAGCTTGATAGTTCCCATGCCTCAGAAGTCGATGTAATGAACCTGAACGAACAAAAGATTTGATTATTGATAGATTTTGTCATCATATTGTATCATTGAGAGCATATAAGAAATTCATTACTCACTCGTGTCTCATCCCTACAAGACCCGTAATCTGTGCAGCACAAGCGACGACACTCCAAATGATCCAGTAGGTAGCAGTGGGGATATGAGCCATGGCGGTCGACAATGGTGGCACATCGATCGAAATAAACTCAGAAGGTAGTTCAGTGAACTCAACAATGCACTTGGTTACATCAATCATTGCATTGATGAGCTTGTTAAGTGCATCAAAGTGGGGTTTCAATGTTGGGGAATGCTCTAAAAGGTCGGGTAATTGCTTGAGGAGAGCCACGGATTTGGCCAATGAGTTGGAAGTGCAAAGCTGAACGATCAGCCAAAATTCACCAAAATTCACTGCGAAAGCAGCTAATGTTAGCACCACTTTTGCATCCCATGAATAGCTTGAAAGCATGTTGAGAATCCCCATTGTTGTTGCATGAGCATCCCCTCCGCCTGAACACTTGCATGATACCTACAAAACATCAAATGTTACTATCGTCATTTTTCGGTTTCGAAAAAGATCGAGATTCCGAAAGAAAAGAGAACAGCCGAATTACCTCGCAGCAGATTTTGTGTACGATATAAGCCAATGCATCAAGTGCACCATCAACGGCAGACGAGGTGGTAAGATCATCGAGAGCATCGATGTGTCCCGTTCCACCCTACCGGACAAAAAAAAAAAAAGAAGAAGAAGCCAAATTACTATTGTCTTGAAAATCTTTCTATTTTCATGAATATAAACATCATGAAATCATAAGGCCATCAAAATTTACTTTCATAGCATGATCAATGTTGGGAATGATATGATGCAACACATTTTCAATGACTTGGAGAATTGGTTTAACATCAACAACACGACCATCGGGAGCATGAGTGGACTGAATTTGCTTCATCATTGCACCGTCATCGGATGCGGCGAACATCCGACGCTCATTCCTCACCAGTTGCTGGGATTTAGAAGCCAGTGATGAGAGTGAGAATGAGATAGGGGCAGCCATTGTTGAATATATGAAAGTATTACTATTTTCCGATGTTTGATGTGTGATGTGTTTAGTAAGCATTGTAGGGTTTATATAATGATGGGAATATGCAATGGGGAGGGTGCTCTTTGTATCGTTTTATTAGCTGTCCTCCTCATCATTTTTTGTAATTTTTTTAATATTAATCTTGTTATTATATATGTTTTTATATATAATATCTACAATTACTTATAACTCCTATCCAACTCCTTAAATAAGAAAATAATACACTCAACGCAATCAAACTCACATTCCGTACTAACAACAATGTTTTAATTATAAGTTATTAAATGTTTTTAACTTTTATATATAACTAAGAATACAGCCATGCATTGTTTGTCTTTTTAATCATATTTATTAATAATTAAAATTATAAAATAAAATTTTAATATATAAAATTTTATTATTTTTATTATTTAATATTTTAATCTTTTAATTACACCAAATTTTGCTTTTTATAATTTTGAAATTTAGATTGGCTTTTTTATTTTTATTAAATGTAAAATCATATTTAATTTTTTTTGTTCTTGTTTTTAAAGTATTTGTTATATTTTATTAAGTAATGAAATATTGAAGTATAGAATTTATCAATATTGTAAATTTCTTTTCAATAGTCTTGTGAGAATAAAAATAAAAAAATTAGGAAATTCTCACAATTAAAATATAAGTGCCAAAATATCAGTAAATGTAATTAATTAGTTAATACTTAAGAGTTAAAATGGATTAATATTCAAAATAGTAAGAGCAAATTTAATACTATTTTAAAAATATTTTACAGTTATTAAAAGTCTCAATTTAAGTATCTCAAACAAATGAAACCTTGGGATTTTTTTTCTCACAACTATTGTTGTTATCCCTTCTTTGTTGTTTAGTTACCTTGGCTTGGTTTTCCGAATTTTAGATATTATATATATAATATGAGATTATCTCGTTTGGTTCATTTGGTTGTAATTTAATATTCAAGTGTTTAGTTGACGGATTATAAAATTACCTAAAATAAATTTTACTCAATTAATTTTGTTATGAAATTTGTTCTTTTAACAATTTTAGTTTCTTTTGATCTTTTTAATCTCATTATCTATAAAATTATGATATTTTTTTATTATAATTCTTACTTTTTATTATAATTATATATTCATAAATAAATATACGATGTTGAAATAAATTTGTAAAATATAATAATTGTAATGCATGATATCTACTAATTCACTATTAAGAACAAATATATATTGTTTTTAATTAGTCTTAAATTTTATTTAAGAAAAAAGCTTAAATTGACTAAAATAATAAAACAAATGATAAATTGATTCAAAATTTAAGATTACGCCATAATCTAAAATAATTTAAGGAATATATTATAATGAGATTACATCTTATATTATAAAATCTTAACATTATTATATAACGTGAGGTTATGAAATGACCGAAACATTAAATTTTAAACACCGTAATCTTATTATAAAATGTAATATCACGGAGAAAACGTTACATTCGATTATCCAACTCCAAAATGGTTGTTTCCATTGCTTGGGACCCCAAAGTTCAAAATGACAGTATTATTTAATTGGCCTTCTCTCGTAATTATTGTTGTTGTTTGGTTACTTTAAATGGTTGGTTTTTTCCATATAAAATACATCAAATCTTGAGTTCAAACAAAACAATTTACCTTTTTTGTTAGAGTGAATGACATCTGTTCACACTTGGTGTTTTTTCAATTCATCATAGTTAAAATTTTAGATAATTTATACCTAAAATCATTAAATTATTAATAAATTTATATTTTGGCATATCGATTTATTTTATTTTTTGAAATACTATAAATTCATATAAAAGATTTTGTTTTGTGTTCGTGCTATTTTTATTAAAATTCATATAAAATTATAAATTTATATAATAGATTTTTTTTTGAAAGTTTTGAAGTATATTATCGATGAGTAAAGGTGGAGATTTGAATCATAAATTATGGTTTTATATTCTACTCCATGAGACCTTTACAACGATATATCTTATGCTTAAAATGGTTGAGTGATGAATGAGAAATTAATGCTTAAAGTAAGCCACTTGTGAATTATGTTGAGGAAAATAGAAAGTTTAGTCTCACATTGGTTAGATACCAAGTGTAAAATATGTTTCTATACGTAAACTAACTTGATAATTATTGGATAACTAAACTAATGCTCTACCTTGAGCGTAGGGGGTGTAAATCTAAACCCGCCGGGATTGAAGTATGTGATACATTAATATAAATATCATATTCAATCGTAAATTTAATTTCTCCAATAAGAGATATATTATAGTATTTATAATTCTCTTTATATATTTTTTGAGATTAGATTTGTGTTTTTTAAAAGTGAATTTATGTATTATTTTGATACAAGGTGTCACGTTATGGATGAATCATATATGTTTTTATTTCTTTATTGTTTGAGATTAATTATGTTGGGGTCGAAATTGGATTCAAATATATTTATGTATTATTTTTATACGAGACGCCATATTATTGAACTTTTAAAAGTTACAATATGGTGTAACATTATCAATTTGTCACATTTTTATCACTAAGCCAGTAATTGACGTTAAAGGTGTAACAGTAAGTTGATATGGTATGTTGTATAATCATTTTAGATGAAATTTTTAGGTCAAATTGCATAATTAGTCACTGTACTTGTTCGAACTTTCCTTACTCTTTTATTTTCTTTGTTTTCCTTCGTTTCTTCTTCCCCTTTTTTTATCTTAACAAAACTGGGACTTGTTTACGATATATATCCATGAATATTTGATTTTCATAAGGGGTGACACTTTGGATATCCATGAATATTTGGTTTTTTTATTTATTAAGAAATTGCAGATTTTGATTTTAAAGTTAGTGGTTGCTGTGAATTTGAAAGTGAAGTGGATAGATACCCCTGATATGATCTTCATGTGGTTTGATATGACCCTCATGATGAGTTTTCAATGATGGATAATATATGATTATTTGTATATCATAATTTTAATATTATATATTCATATATTTCAACTAAATATGTAGTTTATCTATAATTAATTTAACTTTGCTTATTTTTGTTAAAAATATATTAATTTTATTTAATAGATAAGATTTATTTCTATTTCTTTAACTACTATATTATAATTATATTTTTGCATAAAAAAAAAGTCGTCTTCTTAATGAAAATAATCTTTCACAATTTTAGTGAACCATGGAATTTCTGTCTTTGATTATTGGAATGATTTAAATATCTATTTGTCATACTTCAAGAGTTCTTTTCGCCTAGATTTTTTAATAAATTAACATTAAATTCATATATCTAATATATTATATATAAAAAATTTGTTCTATATTAAGTTTAGAATTTTTTTAGCATGATAGTATTTGAATTATCGAGTTAATTTGTATATGTTAATTATGTTTATTATTTTGATTAATGTTACTTTGGGTTAATTATATGAAATTGGTGACATATTTGAAGATAAGGAAAATTTTTGTGGTTGAAACAGTAGGCACAACTTGAGGCATTGTTTCATTAAATTATTTGTCTATTTACGGAGTTGAACTACCTGTTTTGAAAATAATTTGACAAGTTAGAGCCGAAAACATGAAGGACAATTTAGTTGAAATTGAAGACTTGAAGATTGATTTTTGCGGATCAAGTAAACTCACTTTCTATATTTTAAGATGTTGGATTACATCAAGATACTTATGAAATTATTATCCTATGTTGATTTGTAGCTTTATTTTATAGAAAAGAGATTAAACTATGACTCTTATGTAAGCAAAGCTTAAGTGGTATATAAACTTAAGTTTTGTCTAGGTTAAGTGAACCAAGAAATATTGAGAGATGGAAAGAGCACAAATTTATTCAAGTTAGGAACGTTTTATGTCTACATTATTTTTGTAAGCAATCAAGAGAATCTCTTGAGTTGTAAAACTAAGTTTTCGAGGGGGAAATTTAGTAAGAGAGTGATCTAGCCTTTGTACAATGATAAAATAATTAAATTGATGTTAAATCATTAGTTGTATTTTGAAAAAGATAGGTGTCATTGCTTTGGATAAGATCCTACAGATATAGACTAAGGTTGAACTGCACAAACAAATTTAGTGCTCATTTTTACTTTTGTACGCGTTTCTGATTTCGTGGTTAAAATTATTATGACAGTTGCAAACATTATTTTAACCATAATTTTTATTTGCAAAGCAAGTCCCCAACGCTCATGTAATATTAAAAAAACTAATTTATCAATTTTCAAGAGTTACCTCGCACTTTTCACACATTCCCTTGGTACTTTTCACAGATGGGTTGATCAGAAGGTTGGTAGAATGCAATAAATATTCACTAATTAATATATCATTTGCATGACATTATTTACGTGGGAACAAAAATAAATTCTATAAAAAAAATTTCACCAACTTAATGCATTGATAGCAGAAGCGGTTATGTGTCAAGTTCGATTCATGAATGCATGGTACTAGTACAATATTAATTGTTTAACTCTATACAATATGGAATTTAAATATGGTTAAAGTTTATTCATATTTATAAATAATTAATGGATAAATTATAATTTAATAATTTATATATGATTTAAATTATATTTTAATCACTGAATTTTAAAAATTGTAATATTAAGCCATTAATTTTCTTTAATGGTATAACAATAAGATCAGAGCGAATCTAATTTTTTAAATTGAGATTGAAATTTAATTATAATTTTTCATAAATCAAAATATAAATTTATTATTTCATAATTTTTAGAAAGATTAAATATAAATTATTTTATTTTTATAAAATCAAAATACAATTTTATTATATATTAATTTATAACTTCTTTCATTTTTGTTAGAGTGAATAACATCCGTTCACACTAGCTATTAAATGTTGTCCCTTTATTGATGACAAAAGGAAACAAAAATTTCTCATTCATTTTAATAATTTTCCTTGGCTTGACACGTGTATATCTTTTGCCTTTCTTATAAAACAACTTCTATGATATTAACGTATCTTTGATGTTAAATCAATTATTTGGAATTTAATTTTTCTATATTTTTATAATTTATATTTGAAGAGTATATATTCGTTTTAATAATTTTTCTTAACTTGGCACGTGTATATTTGACGTTAAATCAATTATTTGGAATTTAGTGTTCCTATACTTTTCATAATTTATGTTTAAAGAGTATATATATATTTTATAGATACCTTCATATATGTATGTCATGTTCATCTCATTCATTTTAATAATTTTTCTTGGCTTAACACGTGTAAGCCAATATTTTTCCTTCTTATAAAACAAATTCTATGATATTAACGTACGTTTGACGTTAAATCAATTATTTGTAATTTAGTTGTCTTTACTTTTCATCATTCATGTTTAAAGAGTATATAATTTTGTAGACACCGTCATATATGTATGGCGTGTTCATCTCTTGTTTATTACTAGATTATGTAATACGTGTGAAAAAATATATTTATTAAAGTTAATTGCTTTAATGAGTTCAAACCTTATTATGTTTAAATTTTATTTATTTAAAAATGTAAAAAGATAAAAACACTTTCATAATAGTATAACTTGTTCGGCTGACTTGTGACACCAACCCAATTAGAAACTTATAGATGATTCAATTTAATTTTTGCATCAACATCGTAATATTATTCTTCAACCTATTTTGCATAATTTCTTATAATAATTTAATTTAGAGAAAAATTGCTATCTTCTTTTGTTTTATTTTATGTTAAAAGTTATATAAATTGTGATACATTAATAATTCATTTTATGTATTTTTTTATTTTCATACATTTTATATATGTGATATATTAATATAAATATTTATTGAGAATTTCAACAGTAAGTGATGAATTGATGTGAAAAGGTGAAAGAAGAAGAAATTTTATATCAATTCTTTGTTAATAGAAATTGTATATAAAATTACAACTGATATGCATTGATATACTAATTATCAGCTCCTAACCAACCAATTAACTAACTAATTGATGATTATCTCTTCAACAACTAACTAATGATTATCTCTTTATCACTTCCCCCAACTTAGATATCAAATGTTCATGTTGTTGAAATATACTCAAGATATGAAACTGTATTTTTCGATATTTGACTTGAAGAGATAGTACATGTATTTAGAGAGATAAGCCGTAACTTTCTTAACAGACTAACTGTTAACAACTAACTCCAGCTAACTGACTTTCTTTAAGTAATACTCTAACATTCTCCTGGTCTTGTAAGCTCTTGATCTTTTTCAGTTGTAACTTTAAGTGCACGTCGAAAATCCGCAAACAGCTTGGGAGTGATAGGCTTTGTAAGCACGTCTGCAATCTGATTAGCTGATGGAACGAAGTTAAGCTGGAGAGTACCATCCTGAACTTTCTCACGAACAAAATGGTGGTCAATTTCAACATGTTTGACACGTGCATGATGGGTTGGATTGGCTGACATTAAAACAGTGGAGGTGTTATCACACCAGATCATAGACGTTTGTTACAAGACCAGGCCAAGTTCTTCCAGCAACTGTTTTACCCATAGCAACTCTAACATGCAATTTGCTAAACTACGATATTCCGCTTCTGAAGATGACCTGCTTACCACAACTTGTTTCTTGGAGCACCAAGCTATAGGATTTGCACCTAAGTAAATGACATAGCCTGTTGTGGAACGTCTGTCTTCCACCGATGATGCCCAATATGTATCAGAATAACACACAAGCTGAAATGATCCGTCTAACAGAAACAGTCCATGCTCCATAGTCCCACTTAAGTAACGCAAGACTCGTTTGACTCCTCTCCAATGAGTATCACTAGGGGAGTTCATATATTGACTGAGCTTGTTAACACAGAAAGATAAATCAGGCCTGGTAATACACAAGTATTGAAGCATTCCTACAGTATTCCGATACAAATGACCATTTGCAAAAGGTTGACTATCTTTTGAGGCTGCCAACTTAGGGTTGCCTACCATGGGTGTAGGTGTAGCAGCAGCATCAGTCATGCCTGTTTTATGTAACAACTCCTGAATATACTTGCACTAACTGAGAAGGAGCCCTTGGGGTGTATATTTGACTTCAATACCAAGGAAGAAGTTGAGCCTACCCATGTCTTTAAGAGCAAACCAATCGTGAAGCTGCTGCACTACACTATCTATTTTGAAATTTGAATTACCAGTGAGAACGATATCATCCACATAAGCCATAAGGTAGACTTGACCAGTGGAAGAGGTTCGAAGAAACAACGATGGATCGATCTTGGATGCAATAAACCCAAGCTTGTCAATTAAAAATTGCTTGAGTGTATGGAACCATGCACGAGGAGCTTGCCGCAGACCATAAAGGGCTTTGTTTAGCTTGCAAACCAGCTTCTGACCATTAACTCCTGGCACCTCAAACCCAGGTGGCTGGTCCATAAAAATATCCTCAGTTAGCTCCCCATTCAAGAAGGCATTATTGACATCGATTTGACGCAGCCTCCAACCCTTCATACAGCAACAGCAAGTATGGTTCGAATGGTAACTGCTCGTACCACTGGACTGAATGTATCTCGAAAGTCTGTCCTTGCATGTTAAGAGAACCCCTTCGCAACTAATCTAGCTTTGTAACGATCAATGGTTCCATCAGCTTTCTTTTTTACTTTAAATAGCCATTTACAACCAACTGTTCTATGATGGTCAGGAAGGGGACAAAGAGTCCATGTATTGTTACGCACAAGAGCTTGTAATTCAGCCTGAACGACATCTTTCCAGCACTGATGAACCATAGCAGCATGAATATCTGTAGGGTTGTCAGGTGGTGAACAAGAAGTGGTGCTTAGATAAACTTTAGGTTTAAAGACACCTGCCTTACTTCGAGTAACCATCGCATGTGTGTTTTGTGGGAGAGGGAATGAGGAAGAAGGAGGAACAAGAGAGGTAGTAGGAGAGGACTGAGACATTGGACTGTTAGAAGAAGCAGGTGAAGTGACTGGAATAGATGAAGTGGAAAAACTTGTGTCAGGCAGAGGATGAGAAACAGACAAAGACCTGATGGGTAAAAAAATACTGCACGGTCGCTATTGGTTTTGTGGAGAGACCAAGACATTTAATTTGGAACTAGTATGAGGTTGTGATGCAGGTGATGCAGGCTTGTCATTAAGAGTCTTAAAAGGAAATTCGGTTTCATGAAAGGTAACATGGTGGGATGCGTATATACAACCATTACTAGCTAGACAGCGATACCCTTTGTAAATAGGCGAGTATCCTAGAAAGGTGCATGGACTAGATCAAAATAGAAGCTTATTTGTGGTGTACGGTCGAAGGTATGGGAAGCAAAGACAACCAAATGTTCGAAGGAAGGAGTAAGATGGTTTAGTGTTGAAAAGCTTCTCATAAGGAGAGACAAAACCCAAAGGAGATGAAGGCAATCTATTAATGAGATAGACAGCACAGCTGAAGGTATCATTCCAGAAAGTCACAGGCATGGAGGCATGAGCAAGCATGGAAAGCCCAGTTTCAATAATTTGACGATTATTGCGTTCAACCAAGCCATTCTGAGCAGATGTATAAGGATAGGTGAATCTCTGCTGGATTTCATATTGAGTTAGATATTGTCTGAGAACTTAAAACTCACCCCCACCATCTATTTGCAGAGCTCGTAATTGGAGGCCAAGTGATCGCTCAGCTTGGCGATGAAAATTTGGAAACACCGTAAGAACTTCTGATTTCTTCCGTAAAAAGTACACCCATGTGTAGTGAGTGTAGGCATCAGTGAAGGCTACATAAAATCAAAACCCATTGGAAGTAACCGGAGTAGGTCCCCAAACATCAGCAACCACCAGTTGCAAATGTGCAGTATACTTAGTTTCTGAAGTGAAAAATGGCAGCTTGTGCTCCTTTCCAAGATGACATGCCACACAAGCAAACGATTCTTTATTAGTATCAAATGACTCATTACAATGTGACAAAGCTTTGAGCAAAGTGTTTTTACAAGGATGTCCTAATCTAGAGTGCCACACACTTAAAGGGATAGATGCACTAGCTGTACAACAGCAAGCTGTACCAACAACCTGACTATCCTTAACATCATCTTGTAAATGCAGTTTGTAAACCCTTGATGAACTGAGCCTTGAAGAAGCACTTCCTTAGTTCTCAAATCCCGTACATTGCACTGTGAGGAAGAAACTCAAACATGACTTGATTATCTCTTGTAAACTTAGATACAGAGAGTAAGTTTTCGGTAATACCAGGTGCAAATAAAAGAGACTTCATGTACAGTGGTCTTATTCTAGTAAGTAAAGAGGATTGACCAGAACAAAGAATAGGGAGGGCATTACCATTACCCACATATACTGTACCTGGCCCATTGCGAGAGGTGCTATCACCAAGAAGCTAACCGAGTGCGTAAGGTGATGCGTTGCTTCAGAGTCAGGATACCAAGCATTGTCAGCCACGGTTTCAGCTGTTGCCAAAAAAGCATTCGGTTGTGCAGCAGGAGGCGAATGAGTACTAGCACGTTGTACAGAGTTGCTGACAAACAGATTTGACCAATTGTATGGAGAAACTGATGGAGAGGACCAGTTGGACGGTGGAGGAATCATAGAGGGTAGTGATGACCAATAGGGCAAACCAGGTCCATACATGCACATATTGGCTTGCGGTGGTAGTCTGTAGCTAGTACTTTTATATGAAGTATCAAATCTGTGATAGCACCGATCGACTAGGTGTCCTGTTTTACCACACAGCTGGCACTGAATACGCCCAGAAGAACGACCACGCCCGCGACCTCGAGTATTGGAGGGACGATAGGCTGGTGCTGAACTACTGTTAACTATGTCAGCTGACTGTTGTGTCACCAAATTAACAGAACTAGGAACATCTGCCATTATAACCTGCTGACGCGCTTCAGCATCAACTAACATAGTTGTTACACTCTGAACATTGTAAGGGAGTTGACTAGTAACAATAATGGAGATCACAGACTCATATTCAGGTGGTAACCCATTGAGAATCGCAGTGACATGCTCATGTTCACTGATAACCTCTCCACAGTTGGCAAGATTATCACAATAGAACTTAACGTTCAACTAAAAATCTCGCATAGAAAGTTCACCCTTGCGTTGTAACACCCCTAACCCGTATCCGCTGCCAGAACAGGGTTTCAGAGCATTACTACCATTTACAGATCACTAAAAAATTTTTTAAATACTTGCCGATTCAATGCATCATATAAATAAATATATTACCATTCAATCAACAGTTTGACACTTGTATAAGCATCAAACAGCAACATTGTTAGTATACTTGCACATATCTCATATAAATTCAACATTGATATATCTATTTTCTCGACATATCGCACTTGAGTTTAATAATAGTCTCAACTTACATAATTTCCTTGTATCAACGTATCAAAGATAATCATATATGTACATGTCATGAAACATATCATGCTCTTACCGTTTCTTCATAAGCATATATCATTCATTTCATTATATCAATATTTCATGCTCCATCATTTTCATATATTTTATGTATATTTATTCCGATAATAGCTTATATCAAACTTAACATAAATTATATTCCATGTACTTATACTTATTTCGTTTATCTATCTTCATAATTATTTCATATAACCATTCGTCATCGATACATATTACCCGAATATCAATTGTTCAACAGATGTTAGGCGTCTCCCATCCACGGTCTTATTTATCTTTGACATGATGCCATAGTGTCTTTCAACTATGGTCTTACTCATTTTCTGTCATGTTGCCATGGTATCTTTCAACCATGGTCTTGTTCATTTCATATCATGTTGCCATGGTATCTTTCAACCATGGTCTTACACATTTCATATCAGGTTGCCATGGTATCTTTTCAACTATGGTCTTACACATTTCATATCAGGCTGCCATGGTATCTTTCAACCATGGTCTTACACATTTCATATCAGAGAGCACACTCATGAACCTCATCCTTACAGTGGGATTACCGGTCCGCACTAAATCCTCGTAATATAAACTCATAGAGTATTGTCGGGATTACTAGTCCAGGCTAAATTCCCTGCAACGACAATTACTTTATTGAGCTTGGATCTGAATTACCAGTCCAGGCTAAATTCAGACCCTAATTTGGATTACCCGTCCGGGCTAAATCCATTTTACACGTATTCTTCGGGAGGGCTATATCAGAATAGGATCACCCGTCTGGGCTAGATCCTTTTTACCGTCAATTCCTTTTCAGAGATCTATTGAATTTTCCTTTCATTCAACTGGGATTTATTTTCAATTTATATCGAGTATTATCAATATTTCATCAAATATCATGAATTGAACATTCAAATCATATTTTCATCACATAACTACATATTTCAAGTATTTAAAATACAATTCAAGTTACACAAACTTACCTCATTGCTTGTTTGTGTTTATAATTTCATTAATCCGATATATTTTCTTTTCCACGATCAAGTCTCATATTTGAGTCGTCCGGATCTTTATAAATAAATTTGATCATCATTTTCATTCATTTCATCTTCTAATGCATTTAATTAATGCTCTAGGCAAAATTACCATTTTGCCCTCAACTTTAATTAATGATGATTTCGTCCTTAGGTCGGAAAATAAAATTCTTGCAATTTAATCCTTATTTCCAGCTATTATTCTCATATATATTGATAACAGTCCATGAATTCTATAAAATATCGAAATTTTCATAATTTCAACACTTTTCAATTTAATCCCTAAAACATGTTTTCCCGATCTTGAACTAAATTAATAATTTCATTCAATTTTGTAATTTAAATAATAAAATAATCCATTTCATGCAATTTGGTCATTTATGACATTTTTACAAAATTACCCATAAAGTTTTACTTTTATTCAATTTAGTCCCTAAGCCTAAAATATGCAAATTAGCCATGCTTAATGAATATTCATATATGTTTTCCTCCTCCTCCTCTCCATTCCACATCCTTGATGTATGTAGCACACTTGTAAGTAACATTATCTATAATCTTTATTATTTACTTTTATGAATATTCAAGCTGTCCATCTGTGTCATAGTCACTAAATTATTTATATCTGGAGCTATAGGACTCCAAATTAAGATCCGATAATTTTCCCTGAAACTAGATTCATATATATTCTTACATAAAATTTTCAGAATTTTTGGTTTAGTCAATAAGTACAGTTTATTCTTTAAAGTTACCCATTTTCTGCTGTCTGACAGTTGTGACCCTTCTTCACTAAAAATTAATTATCTCCTTGTACAGAATTCAAATGATGTTCATATTTGTTTCTATTGAAAATAGACTTATTCAGGATTCTAAACATATAAATTTAAGCCCCTAATTATTTTTATCCAATTTTTTTATGATTTTACAAATTCAGAACAAGGGAACCCGAAATCATTCTGACCTTGTCTCACAAAACTCATCATATCTCATGATTTAGAATTCCATTGCTTACATAATTTCTTCTATAAGAAACTAGACTTAAGAATATTTAATTTCATATTTTATTCATCCTATAATTAGATTTCTACAATTTTTTATGATTTTTCAAAGTTAGACTACTGCTGCTGTCCAAAACTGTTTTAGTACAAGATATTAATTACCATGTTATAACATCCTTATTTTCTTTTCTACACCATTTCTCATCACATTCTCTTATTTTTCTTCACAAACATATCAAGAACATAGGACCTTATGTAAGAAAACTCTACTATAACATTATTTCCATGCTTTATCAATAATAACAAACTTAAAACATATTGAAATCTTGATGTACTTACCTTTTCTTATTGACTTCAATCTTTAACTTGATTTTCTCTCTCCTCCAGCTTCGATTTCTTGAATCCAACTTGATATTCTTGCTCCCCATCATCTCCTTGCTATCTTTCTCTCGTGATGGCTATGGAAATTCTTTCAATTTTTAGGTGAAAATAATAAATTTTTGGTGGAAGGACTAAATTGTAAAGAAAGCAAACTTCTTTTATTCTTCTTATCTTATGTTAGTTTGCATGGGAAAGGAAATGTGTTGATAATTCTTCATCTTTCCTTCCTTTTATACTAAATAAATAATAATATAATAATAATAAACATCTCATAAAATATTAATAAAATAATATTTATCTAATTAATTAATTTAAAATATCATCAACATAATCATTACATTCTAGAATTCTCTCTCTTACTAATTGACCATTTTGCCCTTCATGATCTTTTAGAATTCCATCCTTGAGTCATCACTTAATTTGGTAAAATTGCGATTTAGTCCCTCATAATTTTTTTACCTATTCAATTTGGTCCTAATTCATCAATTTTTCTTGGTTTCTAGATCATTCCACCCTTAAAATATTTGCACCATTAGTCCTTCAACTTTTTTATATTTATACTTCAACTCCTTAAATTTTGAGTATTTACTCTTGTGCAATAAGACTTTTCTCATATTTTCAATTTAGTCCTTTCTTGAATTAATATATCATAATATACTTCTCAATATTAACATCACTCAAAAATTCCCTTTTTGTCACTTTATTTCCTTATTTTACTATATCACGGATAATATTTTACTATAAAAATTTTCGGGGTATTACATGCGTTGTGAATGAAGTGCCCGGCGATAAAACATCAGACGAGAAGTAGATTTACTGCCATATAATGACACTATAGCATTCCAGATTTGAGCTGATGTATCAAGCCCAATAAGATGAGGGAGAACAGTCGGACTTACCGAAGATAGAAGCCAGGAGGCAAGAGCACTATCTTACTGTTCATACTTTGTAAAATCAATGTTTTCTTGAAGAACACCATCAGCGCCTGTAATCAGCCGAGGAGGTGGAGTAGGTCGATCATCAAGAAACTGTTGAAGCTTATAGGTTTTAACAGCCAAAAGGACATGTTGCCGCCACAAAAGATAGTTAGAGTCATCAAGAAGAATATTGAGTTTCTTGGTGGCAAAAAAACGACCATCAACGACCCCTTCATTGAGATGAGAAGCCATTCTAGGGGTAGCAGAATGTTCGACAGATGGACTCAAAATGGGATCCATGAAGCAAACAAACCACAAGACGTCAACCCAGGAAGAAAAGGTCTGCTGATACCATGTTGAAATATACTCAAGATATGAAACTGTATTTTTCGATATCTGACTTGAAGAGATAGTACATGTATTTATAGAGATAAGCCGTAACTTTCGTAACAGACTAACTGTTAGCAACTAACTCCAGCTAACTGACTTTCTTTAACTAATACTCTAACACATGTTACTGGACTCTAAGCGCCTTAGTCATCACATCTGCAAGTTGTTCATTAGTGCACACATACTACGTTCAAACCAATCCATCTCATATTTTTTCCCTTACAAAGTGATAGTCAATTTCTATATTTTTGGTCCACTCATAGAATATAGGATTTGCTACAACCCAGAGTGTTGCTTGACTGTCAGAAAGTAATAATGTTGGATCAAGTTTATCAAGACATATTTCTTTTAACAAGCCATCCAACCATCCTATGTCCACAATTGTCAATGCCATGCTTCTATACTCACCTTCAGTTGATGAACGTGAGACTATATTCTACTTCTTTGACTTCCAGGAGATGAGAGAATCTTCGATTTTGATTTAGAAACCAGTGATAGACCTTCTAGACATGGGGCATGTGGCCCAATCCGAATTGCAATAGGCAACAAGTTGTTGTTTTTTTGACACAGCCAACAAAATCCCTTGGCCAGAATCCTGACACCCCTTTTTAGGACTTGACTTTGTCTAGCTTCATCTCAGACTTTCATTTTACCTTCCTGGATTGACTTATCAAGAGATAACCACGCAAGCAAATATACCGATTGTTGATTACCTTTAGTGGACTTACAGATTTCTCGCAACCACGGTGGATTCTTCCTTTGATCCCTTCATTCCATATTGAACTCAATACCTACATACTGTATTATCTTGACATTTACCTTCTTATAACTTAGCTTATGCATATACTCTTCCTCAGGAAAGACCGTTTACCTATATCCTCGTATGTGACTTTCAAATATAAGACTTGGCGGATAATCAGATATTAAGGTTTTTTTTGAGGAATTGTACTTGTAAGATAGTCCCATTAGACTTTTCCTCTTCAAGATAGTCCGAATAGATATTTCCTTAATCAGGTAGTCCTAATGCACTTGCTATCTACCAATAATCCCTGCAGGCTATCTCTTCGCTAGATCATGTAATGCAGACTTCTCAATTTTATATAAGATAGTCCTTAGCAGACTTCTTAACGCTAGATACACCCAACAAATATCATATTCCTTTGTTAATCCCTGGTGGACATTCCACCTAAGATAGTCCTTGGCGTACATTCCACTTAACATAGTCCTCGGCGGACTTCTATTTTTTGACGACCTTTTTTCCAATAAATACTTAAAATTAAAAATCTCAAGAATCGTCTCACTTTCTCATAACCAATGTTGACTTATTTATTACATCTGGCGGACTCTTAATAGCGAATACTTATTCGCAAATACTCTGAAGAAAATACCCTTGCTTCTATGCATATCCATACACCAGACGCTTTCATATATTCTTCTTGCGTTCAAATCTTGGTTGGATCCCTTATCAGCACAATTGCCTGCGTTCCTATACGCGCCATGATCGTTATGACAGACATGTTCAACATTTTGCTTTGATTGTTCACAACCTTAAGAAGAGAAAGGCACAAGAGCATCATAATCATCCCAAAGCAAGCGTAATGTAGTGAACTACACAAACATTGAAGCGGCTCCTTGAAGGCGAGAAATGGTCTCATGATGCAGAAAATAGACTCGAGATCCATCAACTTTATTAAAACACTCATTAAGATCTTTCCAAACAACTATTACACTGGAAGCAAAAACTATCCTTGCTGAAAGTTCTTTGCTAACTGTATTCAAGATTCATGACAAAACTATGACATTATAACGTTCCCATTGAGAATGCAAATCCTCTATTACTAATTCTTTAGAGCAAGTCCCATCCAGAAAACGTAACTTGTTTTTTTCCCAATAATGCAATTCGCATAGATCGACTTCAGATATTATAGTTTTCAATCCCAAAAAGTTGATGAAAAACGAGTAACACACCTGAGTATCAGATGGACGCAAGTACAAGGGGTAATTGAAATCAATTGAAAGATTAGACGAATTAGCCATTGCAACAAATCGCGAACAAAAAACAAAACAGTGACAAACGAACCGCAATCAATAGAGGATTCCGACAATAGTGAATAATTGATGTGAAAAGGTGAAAAAGGAAGAAATTTGATATCAATTTTTTATTAATGAAAATAGTATATAAAATTACAACTGATATGCACTTATATACTATCGACTCCTAACTAACTAATTAACGGATGATTATCTCTTCAACAATATCATATTCAAACTTAAATTTCTTGAATAAGGTATATATTTTATTATTTATAATTCTCTTTATATATATTTTTAAAAAAATGATTTTATGTTTTTTTTAAAGTGAATTTATGTATTATTTTATACGAGGTGCCACATTATTGGCAAAAACTCCTAATTTTTTTTTTTTGATGTTATCAAATATCCTCATTCATTTTACGGTTTAAGATCAATTTTGTAGGAATCGAGACTGGATTCAAATAAAATTTTTCCAACAACAATGACTCCAATATTCAAATTTAGTCGAGAAAAATTTCCTTTCAAATTTTTTCAACCACTTATGGGTAGTTCCAAAATTTTATCCTCATTAATTGTTGGTATTGAAACGTGTTACACAATGAGTTTTGTCGATATATTATTTATTGATGACCTTTCATGATTTTGATACTGAGACGTACCTACAAGGAAAAAGAAAAAAAACAGTCCATGCTTTACCATATTTACATGTGAAAAAAAATAAATACAGGTTTCAGTGCTGTTGGATTTATTTCTAAAATTTCCAAGCATAATTTGGCACAAAGCTTCTATTGCTGCACCTTTTTGGAGGATCATAATAAACAGAAGTACAAATATAGACTTCTAACTTTTTTTTTTCTTTCATCAACTTAATGCATTGATAGCTGTACTGTTTATGTGTGAATTTTAAAATTTGTTGATATTTATAAATAATTAATAGGTAAACTATAAATTTAGAAAGTTTAAATTATCGTTGATTACTAAATTTTAAAAAGTTGTAATATGGTTATTAACATTATCAATTTGTTACATTTTGATCACTGAATCATTAATTTTCATTAATGGTGTAACAAGATCAAGGGCGAATCTAGAAAACCTTTTTAACAAGGGCCGGAATTTAATTATAATTTTTCATAGATTAGAATATAAGTTTATTATGTCCATTATAAACGAGAGGATCAATTATATAAAAATTAAAGTATATAGACTAAATTTCAAGTAGTTTAGGAGCCAAAATTGAAATTATCTATCACATTATAATGTGACAAAAGAATAATGCAACCCTATATAAAATGAGAAACCAGGTGTCCGTCTTTAAGATTATTAGAGTATTCAAATTATATATAATCACATAATATTTTAATAGAAAAGTTTATCATATTAAGTATTTGGACTAATTAATAACGGTAAAAATATAATAACCAATTTATGTTAAAAATTTAAGTATAAAAATATATCTCAAATTTAGACATAATAGAGGGAGCAAAATTAAAATTTAACTTTTTTTAAATGTTAAAGAAAGGGAGAGCATCATGGTGGGTGTACCCACGTGTCCTTTACTATCCTTGTTTTGCTTTGGGTATACATATAATCAATTATATCAATTAAATTAAATTAAATTGAAAATCATATTTTTTAAAAATAATTTTATTAAATTAAATAAAAATATTGTGTTAGGCATAAATTGTTTTACATCAAATTATGGTTATGATCCCGTAATATGTTTAAATTTAAGATTTAGTATCTATACTTTTAATATAATTTAGTTCTTTCACATAATTTTATTAATTAATCAAAATAGTTAATACCTTTAATTATTTCAGTTAAAACCTTGAGGTCGAGTTTTTTCTTAAAAACATCTATTCTAGCTTCATGTAGATATATATATATTGTATTAGAATAATATTTTTAAAAATAAATCCATAAAAAATTCAATTGAAGTAGTCAACAATATTAAATATTTGGACTAACTAATAATAAAGTATATAAATTAAATTATGTTAAAATTAAATTATAAAGATGAAACATCACATTTATATAGTAGAGGATCAAAACTCAAATATTACCATTTTCTTATAATGTGGAAGGAATAAAGAATAAGGAACATGTGTCAATGCAGAGGCTTCCATGTATATAAATTTAAATTTATGTGTATAAAATATTAAATTCCAATTTAACAGGATATAAAATTATGTAAAGTGAACTCGAAGTTCATCCATACCCAAGACGGATTCGATATATAGATTCACTTGTGTGATAATATGTGTGTGCAATGTATGTGTGTGTGAAAGGACAAATCTAGAAAATTAGTTTATGGGTTGAGATTGAATTATAATTTTTTATGAGGTTAAAGTATAATTTTTTTATATTAATTTTTGATATTATCAATTTTAAAAGGATTAAATAGAGATCAAAGTATAATTTTTCATTTAAAAGGTAGAAGTCCTCTACCTACTCCCTCTAATTTCACCATGCATTTGTGGGCGAGTGAATTCACATTTGTATTGTATAAAAAGACTATTAAAATTTTAAATACTCTTTAGTGCAAATTGTTAAAAGGAAAATATTAGTGATGGGGCAGTGGGCACCTTATAAGTGTTAATATTTTTAATTTTTATCAATTTGGTTTTTAGTTAAATTTAATTATTAATATTTTAAAATGAGTTAAATTATTTTTAATGAAAATGTTGATTAAAATATTAAAATTTTAATGATGTTGACGTGACAACTCACTTGGTCGTCTATATATATTTTATCTTGACATGACATTATCTGTCTCAAATGTTATGTCAACAAATAATTTGAAAATATTAAAATAAAAATTGAAAAACACGAACAAATTATAAAGAGTTCATACAAAATAATAAAAAAATAGCATGAATTACATTGAATTCCCATGGAGGCTACCAGTTTTAAAGATTTAGACTTAGTTTTTATGAGCGGTTCATTTATCTCTGATTAGGTTAAAAACAACAATAGTGGTGAGATTAATTACTTAGCGATGATGTAAAAGATTTCACTGTAGTACAAGCACAGTGAATCCAAAGGCACCCTTAACATTTTAGTCAATATTTCCGTTAAAAAATAACAACAATTTAATTATTTTTAAAAGATTAAATATCAAAATTAACTTAAAAATAAAATAAAAGTAAAATTGGTAAAATAATATAAATATTAAAAATTAAATTTGATATTATGCAATTTTTCCCTCACAATTATTGTTGTGGTTGATTGTTTGGTTACCTTAAATGGTTTTCAATTTCAAAACTTGACTTTTAATAAGAGGTAAAAAGAAAAAAGATCATTGTTTGGGATCCTATGTTTCCCAAAGATTGACAATATCGATTATTTGGCCTTGTATATATCCATAAAATAATAAATAAAAATAACAACCTCCTTCATCCATTCTTAAGTTCAATTAAGATC
Source organism: Gossypium arboreum (assembly GCF_025698485.1). Classification (NCBI taxonomy): domain Eukaryota; kingdom Viridiplantae; phylum Streptophyta; class Magnoliopsida; order Malvales; family Malvaceae; genus Gossypium; species Gossypium arboreum. The sequence goes on along the minus strand of NC_069070.1, from coordinate 954,552 downwards.
ATTTATCTTTTACTAAGCAAAGTTAAATAAAGTAAATTCAAAGGTTAAATGTGACACATGAATCCTTGAGTTCAATTAAAATAATTATTGATTATTTACTATGATCTAAAGTAAATGCAAAAGTTAAAAACTTAGCATCTTTTCTTGTACTATTTGCTATAAATTGTAATTATTATTTATTTTAGATATTCAAATTGGGAAATTTAGTAATTGTAAAATATTTTTAAATAATTAAAACTCATGTATTGTACGATAATAAAGTATTTAAGCAATTATAAATATTTTTAAATTGTAATTATTAATATATATAATTAGAAAGACAAGCAGTATTTCTAGTAATATATAAAAGTTAAAAGTAGTTACAATGTGGAAAGAGGACAAGGACAGGTAATAGAACAAGACAGAGCACCTTCCCCGGTGCATGTTCCCATCATTATTTAAACTCTACAATGCTTACCAAACACATCACACGTCAAACATCGAAAAATAGTTATACTTTTGTATATTCAACAATGGCTACCCCTATCTCACTCTCACTCTCATCACTGTCTTCTAAATCCCAGCAACTGGTGAGGAATGAGCGTCGGATGCTCGCCGCATCCGATGATGGTGCGATGACGAAGCTGATTCAGTCGACTCATGCCCCCGATGGTCGTTTTGTTGATGTTAAAACAATTCTCCAAGTCATTGACAATGTGTTGCATCATATCATTCCCAACATTGATCATGCTATGAATGTAAATTTTGATAACCTTATGATTTCATGATGTTTATATTCATGAAAATAGAAAGATTTCAAGACAATGGTAATTTGTTTTTTGTCTTGTAGGGTGGAACGGGACACATCGATGCTCTCGATGATCGGACCAACTCATATGTCATTGATGGTGCACTTGATGCATTGGCTTATATCGTACACAAAATCTGCTGCGAGGTTATTCGGCTCTTCTTTTTTCTTTCGGAATCTCGATCTTTTCCGAGACCGCAAAATGACGATACTAACATTTGATGTTTTGTAGGTATCATGCAAGTGTTCAGGAGGAGGGGATGCTCATGCAACAACAATGGGGATTCTCAACATGCTTTCAAACTATTCGTGGGATGCAAAAGTGGTGCTAACATTAGCTGCTTTCGCAGTGAATTTTGGGGAATTTTGGCTGATCGTTCAGCTTTGCACTTCCAACTCATTGGCAAAATCCGTAGCTCTCCTCAAGCAGTTACCCGACATTTTAGAGCATTCCCAAACATTGAAACGCCACTTTGATGCACTTAACAAGCTCATCAATGCAATGATTGATGTAACCAAGTGCATTGTTGAGTTCACTGAGCTACCTTCTGAGTTTATTTCGATCGATGTGCCACCATTGTCGACCGCCATGGCTCATATCCCCACTGCTACCTACTGGATCATTTGGAGTGTCGTCGCTTGTGCTGCACAGATTACGGGTCTCGTAGGGATGAGACACGAGTAAGTAATGAATTTCTTACATGCTCTCAATGACACAATATGATGACAAAATCTATCAATAATCAAATCTTTTGTTTCGTTCAGGTTCATTACATCGACTTCTGAGGCATGGGAACTATCAAGCTTAGCACATAAAGTTAGTAGCATACATGAACACCTTCAAGGTCTATTACATCTTTGTTATCAGCGCATTGGTGAGCCTATCCTAGAGAACTCAGAAATATAAATCATATGTATATATGCTAAAAGTGTCGGGGAGAGTCTAAATGCATTTTTCCTCCAATATTAAAAAAGTGAATAAATTAATTTTTATAGGTTACATCAAAGAGTAAATTAGTTATTATATTACCAATTTCATTTATTTTTATTGTTAAAATTGGTTGTTATATATCAACATGAAGGCAATACTAATTTTAACAATAAAAATGATAAAAATTTTATCAGAAAGAATCATGTTGCTCTTTAATTTAACATATAAGAATTAATTTATTAATTTTATAAATAAAATGGATAAAATACAATCTAACTCTTACTATAAGAACCTTAATGATACTTTTACCTTAGATTCATAAAAAGAGATGACTAATAATGATAATGAGATGCAGATGAGGAGAAGCTAATGGAAGCTTTTGAAGACTTCAGGCGTACTATTGAAACACCTCAAATGGACAACTTGAAGATTCTCCTAAAAATCTTTCGCAAGGAAGAGACTTATTATCTCTTGAATCCAGACAAGACCAAGGTTGATTTAATTTCATGTTCCAAGTTTCAACCATGTTTTTAAATTGATTGGACCGCATATTAACTTCTTATAAATTTAGCAGGTTCTTAATGATGTCTTGAGAAGAAAGCATGTTTTATTGCTCATTTCAGATCTTGACATCTCCCAAGAGGAGATTCGAGTTCTTGAGGCTCTTTACAAAGGTGAAAGGGTATCATGTGAGCTTAACTATGAGATCCTATGGCTCCCAATTGTGGACAGATCAACTTGGAATGATGGTTATGAACAAAAGTTTTTGAGCTTACAATCAATTATGCCATGGTATACAGTGAACCATCCTTTTGCCATTGAACCGGCAGTAATAAAATACATAATGGAAGTATGGGGTTTCGTTAAGAAACCAATTGCGGTGACATTGGATCCAAAAGGAAAGGTTTTATGCCCAAATGCACTCAACATGATGTGGATATGGGGAAATTCAGCTTTTCCATTTAGCAGTGAAAAAGAAGAAAGTTTTTGGAAAGCTGAAGCTTGGACCCTTGAGCTTCTCGTTGATCGCCTTGAGCCAAACTTACCTACTTGGGTACATGAACATCTCCACATAACTTTAATATACATATGTACATAAATTAATATGCTTTATTTATTCATGGTTTTGTATGGTTTCTTATATAATCAGGTGAGCCAACAGAAAGTGGTATGTTTTTATGGTGGTGTGCAAATGGAATGGATCGAAAGTTTCACTACCGCAACAAAAGGGGTTGCAAAGGCTCTCGACATTGGCTTAGAAATGGTTTATGTTGGCAAAAACAATGCAAAGGAACGAGTGAAAAAGATTACTGGTCTAATCAAAGAGAAGCAACTTAGCCACGCTTGGGAAGATGACAATGTGTGGTTCTTTTGGAACCGATTAGAGAGCATGTTGTACTCGAAAACCCAACATGGGAAGACCGTTGAAAACGATGCTATAAAGCAAGAAGTGATGACGATGCTTGCATATGACGGTAGTGAAAATGGATGGGCAGTGTTCTTCTCTGGTTCAGATGAAATGGTGAGAGCCAATGGAGATAAAGTGATTAGCAGCATGGAGAGCTTTGATGAATGGGAAAAACTTGCGAAGCAAATGGGGTTTATCCCAGCACTTCGTAAACAATTGGAAGGGATTACCGATGACCATCATTGCACTCGCCTTATTCTACCGGAAAACAGTGGCGGCATTCCGGAGAGGGTGCAGTGTGCTGAGTGTGGACGTCCAATGGAGATGTATTTCATGTATCGCTGCTGTGTTGAGTGATCTAAACAAAGCCAAAAAATTGCTATTGAGGGATCAAATAAAAGAGTAGAAATAAAAATAGCAATCATCATAGTTTGATGTTTGTTTAGAGTTATATATGATTGTCTTATCTAGAGTCTACGATAGAGTGATGTTTGTGAGATTTCTAATAATGTTTAGGGCTCTTTTATTATCCCACATCGGCTATTGAAGAGCTTTAGTTAGCTAATTTTATGTGATTTTGTGTTTTAATTTTAGGGCTACTTTGCTAACTAAAGTTTTTCCCAAGTTTATGGCTTGAATTTTTATTATGATTATTATTTTAAGATTTCAACATTTTCAAAATAGACTAAACAAAACTTAAAATATATGAATAAATTTATTCATTTCATTCGGTAAAATTGTGATGACTAATTAATTTAGTTTTCACTTTTCATTCAATTATTTAATTACAATAAATTCAATAATAATTCAAAAAATTAAATTAAATTAATTTATAAGTCATCTATGGTTCCATTTGACAAAATGTATTTACTATGGATAGTAATACATGCAATTTATTTCTCTTTCATAATTTTCATTTATTCACAGTATCATTTCTAAATGCTATCTATATATGGTTGTGTTGAGCTAGTGGAGGATTGATTGAACATGGAAAACTAGGGACGAATAGCATAAATGTAGGTCCATTTAAGCACTAGCTATTCAAATAATGCCTTAGATCATCTCAAAGCATTCAGCAAAACACAATTTCTTTCACACTTATAATTACACAAAGGAATGATAATCAATTCAAGCAATGCCTATCTACAAACATCTATATAACCTATCTATCATATGACACAAAATCAAACATATTTACAAAAGTAATTACCTCTAGTCTATTATGCAATTTAATAAAGTGAACTAACTAATCTGCCTTAAAAAGAACCAAATTACCTAACATCAAACAAAATTTACATGCTTGAAAAAGACCTATACATAATTTAATATTCACAACCAATAATCTTAGTATTAACATAGTCTAAGCACCATACAATTCAAACACAAACAAATTATTATTATTTTATATATATATATATATATATATATATATATATATATAACAAAAGATAAACAAGCAAAACAAAGAAAACAAGAAAATTATAAATCTATGTACCCCACACATACACTTAAAGCATACATTGTCCTCAATGTAAAATAAATGAAGCATAAGTGGAAACAAGAAAATTCCCCTAAAAAGGCCGAAACCTTTGTATCACACTGGCGTCAAGGTCAACATGTGCTCCAAATGAACGGGAAAGTCCCTAGCAAAATAAAACACTACAGAAAATAGCATAAAACAAAAATAATATAAAAGTAAAAAATAAAACAATAAAATAAAAATAAAAAAGATAGAAAAAGGAGAGATGTTGATGATGTGGAGAGTAAAAATAGTGGGAGTAGAGTTTATAATACTTAAGAAACTGTTTGTCGAAACTATTTTTCTAATTTTTTTAATTTTAATGAAAAAAATAGGGAATCGACTTTTTGAAAGTAAAACATGGAGTCGCCACCGATCTTTTGTTTTGGTGTGATCGGATCACCTAGAAATTTGGTTATTTTAATAAAATATTTCTTTTTACTAAAACAACAATTTTGTTCTTACGAAAATATGAGAAAACGGGTTCGGGAGTCGGTTACGTATGAGGAAGGATTAGCACCTTCATTACACTCAAAATTGGTACCAAATCGATTAGATATTGTCCTTATGTCTAAGATTTAAAAATGTTTTTGAAATGTCTAAGTTTATATGTTGAAAACCGCAAAAGGATGCCCAATTATTTAGTCCAACGAGAAAAACAAAACCCGGCACAGTAGGGCACGACTCCTCGAATTTCTAGTGAAGAAACTTAGGAAAAAAATTGTTGTTAATTCTGCTAATTAGTTTACACCTATAAAGAGAGGAATTCACACAAACAAGGAAAACAATCCCAAAAAAACAGTAACTTCCTAAGAATCAGTGACTGAGATTAGTTTCTATTTACAAGGGAACTCCTAGTAATAAAGTAAGTTTTCTGTCCTTAATCTTAGGAATTCCAACACTCCCCCTCAAGCTGGAGTGTAGATGTTTATCAAACCTAGCTTGCCAATAAGTTCTTCAAACATGTTTCTGTTCAAACTTTTAGTTAATATGTCTAAAACTTGTTGTCTAGTAGGTAGGTAGGTGATGCACACTTCTCCTGAGTGTATTTTTTCTTTTATAAAGCGGCGATCTATTTCCACATGTTTGGTGCGATCATGATGCACAGGATTATGTGCTATGCTCACAGTTGCCTGGTTGTCATAATACATCTTCATAGGCCTGGTGTAAGGCACTTTTAGTTCCCCCATAAGCCTTTATGTCCAAACTCCTTCACATATACCATGAGATAGTGCTCGATACTCTGCCTCTGCACTGCTACGGTCTACAACAGACTATTTTTTGCTTCTCTACGTCACGAGGTTACCCCAAACATAACTACAATAGCCACTTGTAAAGTGTCTATCGTTAATGTAACCCGCCTTGATCTGCATCAGTGTAGACTTCCACATTTTGGTTGGCAGTTTTCTTGAAATGCAGGCCTTTACTAGGAGTCCCTTTCAGATACCTTAATATTCTATATGCAGCTTCCACGTGTTTCTCCCTCGGGGTATGCATGTACTGACTGATAACACTTACACTGAAGGCTATGTCTGGACGGGTGTTAGATAGGTAGATGAGTCTTCCTACTAGTCGTTGATATCTCCCCCTGTCGATTTCTTCTCCATCCTCATTAGTTCCCAATTTGAGGTTAAATTCCATAGGAGTTTCGGCTGGTTTGCAGCCCATCAAACCAACTTCTGACAGTAGATCAAGAACATATTTCCTTTGAGAGATGGAAATACCTGTTTGGGACCTTGCTACCTCCATACTAAGAAAGTATTTAAGATTCCCTAAGTCTTTAAGTTCGAACTCTGTACCAAAGAATTCTTTCAACCTCACAATTTCGCTTGAGTCATCTCCTGTTAATATTATATCATCCACATAAACGATGAGGATGCAGCATTTTCCCTTTTCCGAGTGCTTGTAGAACATGGTGTGGTCTGCCTGCCCTTGAATGTAATTTCTGCTGGTCATAGCTTTTGTAAATCGGCTGAACCACGCCCGTGGAGATTGTTTCAGCCCATACAAAGACTTCTTCAACTTACACACTTGGCCCTTGCTTTCTTCAAACCCGGGTAGGAAATCCATGTTTACTTCCTCACTTAATTCTCCGTTGAGGAAAGTATTTTTTACATCCAATTGAGTCAAGTGCCAATCAAGGTTGGCAGCAAGAGATAGGAGGACTCGAATGGTGTTTAGCTTGGCAATCGGTGCAAACATCTCGTCGTAGTCAAGACCATAAGTTTGAGTGAAGCCTTTAGCCACAAGTCGAGCCTTGTATCGGTCAATACGGCCATCGGGTTTAAATTTCGTAGTGAAGATCCATTTGCATCCTACTATTTTTTTCCCTTAGGTAGATCCGAAACTTTCCATGTTTCATTATTTTTGAGGGCCTTCATTTCTTCCATCACAGCTTGTCTCCACTCAGCAGATTCAAGAGCCTCTTCTATTTTTTTGGAGTTTTTACAGAATCAACATTAGTCACAAAAGCTTTGTAAGACTTAGATAAATTTTCATAGGATACAAACCGAGAAATAGGGTGTTGAGTGCAGCTCCTTGTGCCCTTTTGAACTGCAATTGGAAGATAGATGGATGGTGACGGAGGTGAGACTTCTGTTTCAGAACAGTCCTCTGTTGATGATGCAATTGGCACTGCTGTATCAGTTTCAGGAGAACGATTCTGTCAAGAGTAAACTTGTATTTCGGGAACCTATTTTTGCTGTTTTCTTTGATCAGGGGGCTGTTGTACTTCGGTGGTGGTATTGTTATTGGGAAGGATTGGGCTAATTTCTTGCTGTACAGGGGAAACAGTCTCTAAATCTGGGATTACCATAGCACCTTGGTTGTTAGGTTTGTTTGTGATAGTAGTTGTAGGGTCATGAGGTATAATGAGGAGAGTATTAAGGGTCTCATCTTCATTGAAAGTCTCCCCCTGAAGATGAGATGCTGCAAAGTATGGTTCATTTTCAAAGAAAGTAACATCTCGAGAGACAAACATTCGGCGCAAGGTTGGTAAGTAACACTTATAGCCTTTTTGTGTGGAGGAATATCCAATGAAGATGCAGGTGTGGGCTCGAGGATCAAGTTTGGATTGATTTGGTTGATGGTTATGGACAAAAACTTTGCAACCGAATATTTTGGCTGGAAGATTAGGAACACGAAATAGAGGAAAAGACTTTAGAAGGGTATTTAGAGGTGTTTGGAAATTAAGGACCTTTGATGGCATTCAGTTTATGAGATAGTAGACAGTGAGGACAGCCTCTCCCCACAAGTATTTTGGAACATTCACGGTAAATATTATGGCTCAAGCTACAGCAAGGAGATGTCGATTTTTTCTCTCGGAGATCCCATTTTGTTGAGGAGTGTCAGGACAAAAGCTTTGGTGTATGATGCCTTGGTCAGAAAGGTATGGGCTTATGACAGAGTTAAAGTATTCTCTTCCATTGTCAGTGTGGAGAGTATGTATGGTAGAGTTGAACTGGGTTCGAACCATTGAGTGAAAATTTTGGAATACTTTGGGTGTTTTAGATTTTTCTTTGAGGAGATAGACCCAACATACCCTAGTGTGATCATCAATGAATGTTATAAACCACTTAGCCCCTGTAATATTTTTCACTCGGCTGGCTCCCCATAGGTCATTGTGGATTAATGAAAATGGTTGAGACTGGATATATGGTTTTAATGGGTATGGCACACGGGTATGTTTGGATAATTGGAAAATTTCACACTTCAAGGAATTAATACTTTTATTTCGAAATAACAGCGGAAGATGTTTCTTCAAATACAAAAAGTTTGGATGCCCTAACCTACGGTGCCATAACATAATCGTGTCCTCTTTTGAAGTGGATAGAGCCAATCCTCCTTGTGTGCTGTCTTTATTCCAAACATATAGTCCATCATCAACTTTTGTAGTGCCAATCATCCTCCCCGATTTCTGTTCCTATATCACACAACCAATTGCAGAAAATTCAGCAAGAAGTTTTCATCCTTAGTAAGTTTACTGATTGAAAGTAAATTGAAGGACAAGTTTGGGACATGTAGGACTTTATCGAGGGAAAAATTCTCTGTTATTTGTACTTCTCCTACTCCAGCCACAGGTGAGTAAGAACCATCAGCTATGCGGATTCGAGACTTATCATGACAAGGGGTGTAGGTGTGAAACAAAGTGGAGTTACGTGTCATGTGATCGGAGGCACCCGAATCGAGTATCCAAAAGGATTGATTATTTGATTCAAAGGCAATATTGTGGGCAGTACCTTGGGTGGCTAGAGATTCATGAGCAGTGGAAGTATCAAGTATCTTATGGAGAGTCTCAAGTTGGGTTTTGGTTAGGCAAACATCGAGAACATCATCTGCAGCAGTGGAGGATAACAGGGCAGTCTTATTATCCTTCTATTTTTTTTCAGTATAGCCATGGAGTTTGAAGCACTTTTCCTTTGTATGACCAACACGGTTGCAGTGGTTACACCATGGCCTAGTTGATCCAGAATCATTTCCAGCATGTGGTTTTTGTGGCTGTGGACCTCTGGAGATGAGGGCAGAGGTCTCAGTAGACCGATTGCCAAGAGTTGTCACATGTTTAAGTTCCTTTGAGTCTCCCATCATGATAAGACGGTGCTTTTCTTTTCTTCTAACTTCTACAAATGCTTCACCGATGGTTGGTAGAGGTGATCTGCCCAGAATTCAGCCACGGACCTTATGTAACTCACGGTTAAGTCCTGCTAGAAACTCATAAAGACGTTCTTTGTTGAGGTGAGTCATAAACTTAGTGTGTTCCAAGCCTTCACCCCAATCTGCCTCATAGTACATATCTAGTTCCTGCCACAAAATTTTCAGATTGTTGTAGTAGTGAGTTACCTCGAGTGTCCCTTGTCAGATATCCTTTAACTTAAGCTTGATCTCAAATACTTGGGAGGCGTTTTCAAGATCCGAGTAGTTTTCTTTGACTGCATCCCACATGTCTTTTGCAATTTTGAAAAAGAGATAGGTGCGGCTTATATGGCCTTCCATCGAATTAATTAGCTAAGCCATTACAATCGAATTGTTGAGTTCCCAAGTGACATAAGTCGGGTCAGCTGTGGTTGGTCGTGGAATTTCTCCATTGATGTATCCTAATTTGCCACGACCACGAATCACCTTATGGACCGATTGAGACCATTGCAAGAAGTTCTTCCCATCTAGCTGATTATTGGTGATTATAAAGGAGGAATTAAGTTCACCTTGAGTGATTCCCTGATTGACATTCTGAGTTATTTGTGAAGTCTAAGTTTCAAACAGAGTTTCATTGACGTCACCCATGGGAGGAGGACTAAACCGGAGGGATGTTTAGGAAGGGAGATTAGAGACGAATGAGCAGGATCGAATGGATCCTAAAGCTCTGATACCATGAAGAAACTTAGGAAAAAATATTATTAATTCTGCTAATTAGTTTACACCTATAAAAAGAGGAATTCACACAAACAAGGAAAACAATCCCAAAAAAATAGTAACTTCCTAAGAATCAGTGATTGAGATTAGTTTCTATTTACAAAGGAACTCCTAGTAATAAGGTAAGTTTTCTGTCCTTAATCTTAGGAATTCCAACATCTAGACATTAGACATTGCCTTATTTTAGTATTTAGAGAACATGAGTGAAATTCTAAAAGAATATTCAATTATTTTGAACAAATAAGAAATCGCAACCCAGCACGATAGGGCACTATTCCCCGAATTGCCAAACATCGAACATTTTCTTCATTTTAAAGAGTTTTTAGAAAACATGAATGAAATTCTAAAGGACATTCGATTATTTTGAGCAAACGAGAAATTGCAAACTAGGACGTTAAGGCATGATTTCGTTGATTGCCAAATATCGGACATCGCTTTCGTTTTAAAGAATTTTTAAAGTAATAATCATAAAACTAGCTTAAAACGCATTAATTCGACTTGAAATAAAACGAAATTAATCTTAAAGATTTGGACCTTATAAAACCGAATTTCATAAACCAAGTGAAAACAATGATATGGGATAATACGCACATGAGATACAATCAATTAACGAACTAAAAATTAAGTATAACTAACCTAAAAATATAATCCGATTGCAATCATGCATGGGAAATAATTGACATAATAATACAATGGCGAAGATAATAATATAACAATTCAACATAACCAAAATAATACACACAATAATATGCCACAATAATGTACATAGCATGATATAAAATAAATAGATCATAAAAGCTAACATATGCTAGAATTGAAATATTTCATAGAAACTAGGAATATGTATATACGCATAAAAATTTGAGTTAGAACATCAAACAATAAAAATATAGAGTAAATAATATATATACTTTAACATATAAATGAATTTCAAAAATAGTATTATAAGAAGAATTTTGAAAAGAAAACTATACAAAACGATTTAAACCCAAAATTTATCGATTATATATAATATACATAAATATGGTAATGGATGTCAATATAAATTTTAAACCAATGACGTACATGTTAAAAAGTTTTAAGATAAATAGATTATATGAGTATAACCATATAAAAATATTTAAAAGAATGTATATGAACTACTAACCATGTAATATGAAACTAGTGATTGTACAACAATAATTTGAAACAAGATTTATTCATCCACAATAATTAATATTCGTGAAGTAAAAAGCTTAATATAAACAATGCATATACAAAAGGATAATAATGTAGGAAAAATATTTGAAACAAACAAAATATATAATATCAAGATTGGATTTAAAAGAAATAAAGAATATATAAAAGTAAAAATTAAAAAATATGAACATATTCAAAAGAGGATTTAAATAAGTAATTCGCTATAAATCATGTGTAGGTGTATATAAATATTGATATATGAAAATAAATATTATATAAATCTTTTAAACATAAAATTACATGAAGAAAATTTCAAAATGATTATATGATATAATAATTGAAAAAAAAGAAAAAATGTACAAAACGTTTTTTTAAATGAAATATCAAAATAGACCATACACATATAATAAAGAATATTAAAAAGATATGAAAGGTTTTTAAAAAACAAAAAAAAGTATGATAAAATAAGTTTTATATACATAAGGTTTTAACACATATGCAAATAGATTCAAAAGAAATAATATATGTGAAGTAACATAGAATTAATAAGATATATAGAATAAAATCCAACTTTATCATGAACTACATGTACTTAATAGTATATAAGAACATTTAAAGGATATATTATACAAAAAACATTTCAAAATAACATGATAAAAATCAAGCGGAATAAAAAAGAATTATACAAATCAAAGGGGTCTAATTAAAATACAATTAGAATGAATAGGCTAATTTATAAATAAAATAATCAAAAAGAGGACCAAAGTGCGAAGCGCACAAATGCGTAAGGACTCAGACTAGAAATAATCCAGCTCTCAAAACGCAGTGTTTAGGCGCAGATTAAATTGCACTCATGCGCAAATTTACAGGGCGAATTTAAAAAAAAACAAAAGAAATACAAAATAGCTGATTGAAATACAGCGCAAAAGAGGAAAGACTTATGTTGCAATTATCGCTCCCCGCAGAAACACGTGGATCCCAGGGGTAAAGGGGACGGATCGGGTCGGGCACAATCACACAGAACCGTTTTGGAGCCATTGAAATGGGCCCAAACGGCGCCGTTTTTTATTCTTTAAAAGCCTCAATCCAGGCCATATTCAGCCGAATCAAGAACCCTAGCCTCTCTCCCTAATCGTCAGCCTTAAACTCTCCCATTCCAATACTGATTCATCTTCACCAGGTAGGGTTCTTTGCGCCTGGAGGAATCTTAGCCCGAAATCCCTCCTCAACTTCGATTTCGACGAAGAAAGGAGGAGAAATCCATGGCCTGCTCGCACGGTAAGGCTCCTCTGTCACTGTTCTTTCTATATTTTTATAACAATGGTGAATGACCCAAACAGAGAACGAAACAATGCATAGAAAGCTAAAGAGATTCGGAGGAAAAAAGAAATTACCTCTGCTATTTGATTGCTTTTTTGTGTATCCTTTTTTGTATGCGTATATCGCGTTTTTTGTAACCGGTTACAAAGATTAAAAACCTTGGCTTTATAGCCGAAAAGAAAGAAAATCAAAAAAATAAAAATACAATTCTTCCGTTATTTCCCATTTGCTGCTGCTCTGTTTGTCTTTTTTTTGCAAGTACAGGAGCGTGGCGCTGGCACTAGGCGTGAGGGTGGCGTACGGCCTGTTGACGTGGAGACACGAGCGGCATTTGGGTTGTACGATAGCTGAAGGCTGCGGCGCAAGGGAGAGAAACCCTAGGGTTTCTGTTTCTAAAGTCTTTTGGGCCATTTGGGCCTTGTAACTTTGGGTCTGGGTTTATTTGTAAATGGGCTATGGGCCATTGTAGTAATTTTGGACTGATGGATTGTTAATAATATTTATTGGGTTTTTATTTCTGTATTTTTCACTTTGGTTTTTGTTTGTTTTGTGTTTGCAAGGGCCCGGGCCAAAATTGGGCCTTACACTGTTTAAATGCAAACGTCGGGATGATAGAGTTTTAAATTTGTCACCCTGTCACGACATTAAAATCCTACTCATCGCGACATTGTATCTAGATTTTAATTACCAAGGCTAGTACATCAGAGCTCATTGCAGCCTCAATTAGTGTTGTCACGACTTCAAGGTAGCTCGTCGCAACGTCAAACTTGTCTCTTCACAACATGACGTACTGACTTGGATGCCTTGATTTTGTCTTTGTTTCTCTTATCGTGACATCATATCATGTAGTCGCGACTTCACATCCTCATGTCGTGACCTCAGTTTTGGTTTAAGCTTCTCTTCAGTATCTAATTCTACATCAACTCCTACTCCTAATCCTATGTCAATTGGACTAGAGACACTTTCTTCCACATTCAAGTCTTCATTATGGTCTCCAATTCCAAACTCTTGTTGAACATCCATGTTCAACTTTTCATACTTAACAATAATAAAGTAGCCTTCATCATTAGAGTTGAGAACATCATGCTTAACCTCTTCTTTTGGAGTGTCCACTTCAAATTAACATTTGACAAGTTCCAATAACTATTCCATCTGTTTGGACATAGAGGACATGGAAATTTTGCACAAAGACATACCATCCTCCAATGCACTAACACGAGCAACAAGTGATGGGTCCTCCTCATATTTGTTCTAATCTTCACCCCAATTTGGATAGTAAGACTGGGGTTGTGGATCATTTTCATTGCATCATGGGGCATACCGATGATCTAATAATGATGAACTGTGTTTTAACACTGAGGGAGTGCCCACTTCCCAGACCATTTACAAGAGCATAATTGGAAGTCTACTGTATTTTATTGCAACACAACTGGATTTGAGCTTTAGTGTGGGTATTTGTGCACGATACTAGGCCAATCCAAAAGAGTCACATGTCAAAGGTGTTAAAAAAATCACTAGGTATGTTTATGGAACCCTAGAGCTTGACATTTAGTTTACTAAAGATAACTCGATGTGCCTAGTTGGATACAATGATGTTGATTGGGTTGGGAATATGGACGATCAGAAAAGCACTCCAAGAGGATGTTTTTACGTAGGAGGTAATCTTATGTCATGGTGTAATAAGAAACAAAGTTCCATCTCCCTTTCTACTGCTGAAGCAGAATACATTGCAACAAGGAGTTGTTGTGCTCAGTTCTTATGGATGAGGCAAATGTTAGAAACTTTGGCATTGTCCTACTAGTAACTATAGCTTATTGTAACAATACTAGTGCCATCAATGTTTCGAAGAATCCAGTGCAACATTCCAAAACCAAACCCATTGGCATTAGACATAATTTTATTTGAGAATTGGTGGAGAATGGGACAATTGAATTAAAGTATGTATCCACCCAAAACCAGTTAGTTAATCTGTTCACAAAGGCCTTAGATGCAAATAGATTTGAGAGTTTGAGAAGTTGTGTATGTATTTGACGAGCTTAAGAACATGTATCAATTAAAAAAGGCATCCACACGACTATAACAGATGTTTTTATGATGATCTTATTCCCAAGTTTTTAAGAAAATATTGAAGGGCATTATTTATATTATTTTGATACCACAGGTGAATTTTTTAATGGGAAAATCCAATTAATTTTCTCTCTCGTAAATCTCGAAAAGAGTCGTGAATTAAATAGAAAGTGATTACTTCTTTCCCTCTTTACATTGTCTTTCAAATCAACCTTGATTCTTTTCCCTATTGGATTTTGATAAACATGTCAAATTGCATATATTTTTGTGCTTAATTTGGTTTATTGATGAACTGAACCCTGCTAATTAAGTGTTTTTATGATTTAATTCTTGTCAGGGATGCAATTGATCAAAAGCAAGCTGAAAAGGGGCCAAATTAGAAAAAAATTATTAGAATGGGCCAAAGCGAAAAGATGGAGCAAGCCAAGGACTAGTCATAAATTTGACTTTGTAAAAAGCCAAAAATAGGAAATTCTATTTTAAGTTTATTTTAATTTTATTTATTTTTAATTATTATTATTTTAGATTTTATATTAATTTTCTTAAGCTATTTTTAGTAAACCCTATCTATATAAATAGGGGGTTTTAGTTCTTAGGAAATGATCCATTAATCAATTGTCTTTACATTCCTATTTCATTTTGGAATTCCATTATCCACCTTGTTTTTCTTTTTCTTAATTCAATTGAGCATTAGATTATTTTGTCTTCTTTTTACAAAATTTGTCTAATTCTCTTTGCAAATATTTTTGCTATCCATTTCCACTACCTTTTTCATATAATTTCTATCATTTCCATAACCTTCAAGCATGATTAAATTCATGCCACACTAAACCCCTTTCAGTTTTAAGTCGGTGTTAACCCCGTCAAAAACCCGTGAGTTACGAACCCGAGCTGTTTAACTCCCAACTTTCGATATTTATTATTTCTCCGGATTAAGAGTATGACTTCGTCAACTCACAAAGTCAAGACAACACTAAGTCGAAAAAGACGTCGTTTGAGTTAGCGTGGCTAGACGTACAGTTGGAATTCCGAAAGGATCGATTGTCTAATTGGTCTTCCGTGAACACATTGGCATGCCAAGTGGGGATTGTTGTTTGCTTCCGTCAAGGGAAGTAGTAACCGGATTTAAATGCCCCAACATTTGAGGGCATTGGTTCGATCTAGGCTCTTCTAGAACGCAAAGCTGCCGGAGTTCTAAATCACGAATGTTTCGTAGGTTGTTCGATCGGTAAGGGTTAGTTATAGGATGTTCCATAACTAATTTACACAAGGAAGAGTTGGTGTCCGAGGCGTCTTTGGTAGCTATAACTAGCTTATCAGAAAAGAGGAGTTCACCTAATTTCGAGGATCGGGTCAAAGACGGGAAAACTCGTGCTTAAGGCTAAGCTAAGTTTTATTGATTTTCCTTTAAATTATTTTGTTATTTATTTTTATTTCATCTTTTACTTTTTACTTTTTACTTTTTACGTTTTCTTGTGTTTATTTCAGGTTTCATATTTTATCCCCCAACGTCATGGCACGACAACCGCCTTGACACTAATCTGTCAAGAAACAAACAATTTTCGATAATTCCAGTCTCGTAGGATCGACCCTACTCCCTATACTGCTTTAATTTGCAAACTAGGTGTAGGTTTATATTGGTGGAATCGACAGCCATCAGATTTATTATTTATACTTCAATTTGATATAATTTAGCTACTTTACATAATATTATTAGTCAGTTAAAATAATTGATACGCCTGATTATTCTGGTCAAAACATTGAAGTCAATTTTTTTCTTAAAAATATCTATTCTAACTTCATGCATAAATACGTATTTTTTTTTGTGTGCGTGTGTTAGAAAGGTATTCTTAAGAGAAATTCACCTAATCATTTTAATCAAAATAGTCATGGATGTTATTTGGGCTAACTACTGCCATTTTAAAAGTGGATAACCAAATTACGTTGAATTAAAATATAAAGATTAAATCCAAAATATGAGCATAGTAAAGGGATAAAAACTGTAATTTTATCCTTACAATGTCATTAATTGATCCAAATAGTTAGCACCCTTAATAATTTCAAGCACTAATATGGATAAAAAAAAAATTATTCCAACACATCATGCCCAAATCTTTTTTTTTTTAGAGTAGTCATTTAAAAAAAAATCAATGTAAAAATCCAATTAAAATAGTCAATAACATATTAACTAGTTACTAACTAATAACATTATAAATCATATCGACCAAAAAAGTTTGAGGTCGATATTTTTCATAAAAATACCCCTTCATCATGTCAAAATAGTACAACATATATTAACGCAAAGGCCCTCCTTCTATATATAAATATATAAATTTAAATTTATGTACATAAAATATTAAATTCTAATTTAACTGTGCATAAAACATCTTAGATGTGCTGACTGAGTCTTAACTTGATCGACATAAGTATTATTGTCAATAAAAGAGGATATGATTTCGAGTGCGCTGAAACGCATTGTTCTCTTATTTATAGACTGAGGAGAGACGATAAATTAAAGATTATTATTTACATCAATATTAAAATTCTAAAATTTCAAAAATATAAAAAAATCAAAATTATTAAATTAAAAAAATACAAACTAAATCTAAAACTGTACTACCATTTCAAATTTAAGCAATAAAAGAGAATGTGTGCACGTTATAAAATTTAATTCTTCGTTATTTGGCTACTTTAAATGGTTTGACATTTCCAAATTTGACTAAAAAATAAATGCCTGGGACAGTAAGTCTCCCCGGGATTGACAATACTCATTATTTGGCCTTTTACAGATCCATAAAAGAATGTACAAAAAACAACGTGGTGCATCCATTCTTGTGTTCAATTAAAATAATGTCTTTTTGTAGTTAAAGTGAATAAAATATTCTCATACCTAAATTATTTTATGATATTTTAAAGTAAATGCAAAGGTAAAAAAACACAATTTGGCACATGAATTCTCGACTTCAAATAAAAATAAAATTGAAGTAAGGGTGAATGAGATCATTTCACACTTGAAAGGTCTAAAAAAAAAGGTAATATTTTGGCAATTTGGCACATGAATTCTTGACTTCAATTAAAAAAAAAAATTTGAGTAAGGGTCAATGAGATCATTTCACACTCAAAAGGTAACTAAACGCAATTTGGCACATGAATTCTAGACTTCAATTAAAAATAAATTTAGGATTAAAGTAAAAAAAAAAAAACAATTTGGCACATGAATTCTCAAAGTGAATGACATCATTTCACTCTTAATTATTGCATCATAATATAAAGTAATTTCAAAGGCTAAAATATAGTTGACCAAATTTAAGGATAGGTATCAATTTAAGAAAAACAATTAAGTTCAAGGATTAAAACATAAATTATTCCAAGTTTAATTCATGTGATAAATTAAATTATACTAATGAAATTTTAATTGAAATGATTAAGTTAAAATGTTAAAGAGTTTAAATTGTATATTATCCTAGATTTTATATAAAATTATAAAATTAATACAATTAACTAATAATATTAAACTTTTGCAGCTTTTATGTTTTAGGCTTTTACTTAATTAAAATAATCAACGATAAAATTAACATACCAAATTTTTATACGACACTACCATGACCATCCAAATACTAGTTAAATAATAAAATAATATACTAATCGGAGTCGAGGTCTCAAAAATTAATTCCTAATACCATTGAAAATAAGTTGTTACACTAAACCTTATCATTCAAATCTTAAAACACTCGAGGAACAAGAAAATAGGAGGGTTTAAAGCCTGAAGATAGAAATAGGATGTGAGAGAAGAGAGTGACGTAGGTCAAAATTGTTGGTAGGTCTATATGGTTGCTGCTACCAACAAATGGCACCATGCTACTAGAATATCAAAAGGATGAAGAGATTCTAAGGAAGAAATGGAAAGAATAATAAAGATAACAATTTGTAGAATTTAGCTTACTTCAGTACAGTATACGCAGCTCTATATATAGGAGAAATTAAGGTCTAACTCTTACTTAACAACTCGTTAACAAACCCTAACAAACTAACCACCTGACTTATCACTCTAACATTCACCCAGCTTCCTCAAGTGGCAACACCCGAAGAAGACTACGAAAACAACTAAATAGAGACAATGATAACGGCTTAGTAAGTATATCCGCCACTTGGTCACAGGCTGGAACTTCACCAACAATCAAGTCGCCACTAGCCACCTTCTCACGAACAAAAAACAAGTTAAGTTCAACATGTTTGAACTTAGAGTGAAGAACCGGATTAGTTGTAACAGCCACAGCACTAGAATTATCACACCATATTGTCGGTAGATCAACAGACTTGACATTCAGTTCTGCTAATAAGGAGGCTAGCTAAGTAATATCACTAGTGGCCACCGCAAGACTGTAATATTCAGCTTCAGTCGTAGAGCGAGAAACAACCGACTGCTTTTTAGAACACCACGAAATAGGAGTATGACCAAAATAGACACAGTACCCCGTAGTAGACCGCCGATCATCAAAATTAAGACCCCAATTAGCATCAGCATAACCGACCAAAGAGAGACGATCAGATCGGCAAAAAATCAGCCCATAAGAAAGAGTACCACATAGATATCGCAAAATCCGTTTTAAGGCCACCATATGAGAAGTAGTAGGTGCATGCATAAATTGACACACCCGATTAACAGCATATGCTATGTCAGGTTGAGTTAGAACAATATTCTGAAGTGCCCCCGCAAGACTGCGATATTCAGTCGGATCAGCCAGTGGTTCACCCTCATTTTTAGACAACATAGAAGAACTTACCATTGGCGTATGAACGCTTTTGGCATTAGACATAAAACTTCGAGCAAGAAGCTCTCGAATGTATTCGCTGAGACAAGTGAAGACTGCCAGAGGAAGACCTACTCACTTCAATGCCCAAAAAATAATGGAGCTCACCCATATCCTTTAAAGTAAACTCATTATGTAACTGCTGAACAAAACAATTAATTTCGTCAGATGAACTGCCAGTGACAACAATGTCATCGACATAGACAACCACATACAGCATAAACTCAGAGAAAGATCTAACAAACAAAGAAGCATCTGATTTAGAAAGAACAAACCCAGCAGACACAAAAAACTATTTTAACTTGTTAAACCAGGCACACGGAGCTTGCAGTAGACCATACAAAGCTTTTGTCAGGCGACACACAAGTCTTTCTCCATTTGAACCAGACTGAACAAACCCAGGGGGTTGCTGCATGAAAACTTCATCAGTCAAATCTCCATTCAAGAAGGCATTATTTACATCAACTTGTCATAGAGACCATCCTTCAGACACAGCAATAGACAGAATGGTTCGAATCGTGGCCGGTTTCACAATCGGACTTAACGTTTCTGTGAAGTCACAGCCAGGAACCTAAGAACAGCCTTTGGCCACTAATCGGGCCTTTCGGCGAGTAACTGTCCCATTAGGATTAGTCTTCACCTTAAACAACCATTTACACCCAATTGCTTTACGTCCAGGAGGAAGAGGACTAAGTTCCCATGTAGAGTTAGCAATTAAAGCATCGTATTCAGCTTGCACCGTTAGACACCAATCTGGATGAGCAAGAGCCTTCTTAACAGAAACGGGCTCCGACTCAACAATGTCCATAGCCAACGCCTTAGGTTTAAACACCCCAGCCTTAGACCGAGTAACCATAGCATGGGTATTAGTAGTTGAAATAGCAGGAACAGAAACTTGTGCAGGAGAAGACGAAACACCTCTAGGAGAGGAAAGATCGGGTCATGCACTAGACCCCGTTGCAGACATTGGACTGACTGGAAAAGCTGATCGAGTATCACATGGAGTAGAATGAGACACCACATGAGTCTGACTGGTTAAAGACACTCTAGTGTCAAGAACTCTACTAGGCTCAGGAGAAGAAAAAGAACGCACAACAGGAACATAGGTAGTAGTACACGGAGAAGTTAGATCACCTGATGGCGGAGCGACAGGAAACAAAAACCTGGACTCATCAAAAACAACATGTCTAGAGATAATGACCTTACCATCTGGTGTTAAACAAAAATATCCCTTATATTGCGAACTATACCCAAAAAAAGTAGACGGCTGTGAGCGAAAATCAAGCTTATGATTGACAAAAGGTCGTAGATGCAAAAAACAACAACAACCAAATACCCGAAGATAATCATAGGTTGGGGCATGACCAAACAGATTTTGATACGGGGAGTTACCCTTCAAAACTGGAGTAGGGAGACAATTAATAAAATGGACCTCACTACAGAAAGCATACCCCCAATAAGCCATAGGTAAATTAGCTTGAGCCAGAAGAGTGAGACCAGTCTCCACAATGTGTCGATGTTTACGCTCAGCAACACCATTTTGTTCCGAAGTGTGAGGACAGGTAATTTGATGAATGATCCCATGATCTGCTAGTACGGAAGCAAAAGCACGAAACTCTTCCTCCCAATCACTCTGAAATTTCTTTATAGACTTCCCAAACTGAGTAAGTATCATTTTCTGAAACTGTAGAAAACAATCCACTGCTTGTGATTTGTGTTTTAACAAATAAACCCAGGTAAATCTACTACTCATGTCAATAAACGAGACATAGTACAAGTTACCTTCACACAAAATAGATGCGGGTCCCCATAAATCAGAAACAACTAATTCAAACAATTTAGTATATTCAGTACGAGATTGTGAAAAGGGCAACTTATGAAATTTACCTTTCTGACATGTTACACAGACACGATCAAGACATTTTTTATTGAAAGAAATCTGACACTAATCAAGAACAGTCTTTACAATAGTAGAAGAAGGATGACCAAGTCTTTTATGCCACAAATCAAAAACACCATCACTCATGGAGCAATCCTGAACTGCAGCGTTGTAAGCAGACAGATGGAAAGCAACCGACTCTGTGGAAAAATGATAGAGCCCATCACGAACTTGGCCCTACAACAAGATTTCCTGTATCTGGATGTCCTTAATCACACAATAAGACGGATGAAACTCAAAGAAAACATTATTCTCAGTCACAACTTAGACACAGACAGTAAATTTTTCCAGATGCTTGGGACACATAAAACATTTGACAAATAAAGCATTTTCTTTTGTGTAGGTATAGTAGTATTCCCAATAAATGAAATCTTAGTAGAAGCTCCATTATCCATTAGAAGAGACGAATTACCTGAATACGAATTGGAGGTATGAAGATTGGAGGCATTTTGACGTACATGGTGAGTAGCTCCAAAATCTGGACACCACAATGTGCTCCTAACCGGTAATGGCACATATGAGTCAATGTTATTAAAATTCGAACCATAAACAGTAGCATCAGAATAGTCAGAGGTATGTAAACCAAAAACTCGATGGGGTATACCAACAAATTGAGACGAATCGTACTGAGACGAGTCAACATCGAACACACGAGCACGTGATTTTTTTCTGCCACGGAACCTCAGGCGCGGTGGGTGACACAGACGGATCAAGATGAACAAAATTAACATTGGGCCTGAAGGAGTAATGGCCATCATCCAAACGAGGCCTGGCAAAACTATTTGGCCCAAATTAGGAGCTGCACTAGTTGGCCCACGCACATGAGCATTCATGCCCTTGTCACCATCACCAACATTGAGGCTCATAGAAGGAGACCCAAACTGGCCACCACCATATGCATAAGGTATACCAACATTCGGTCTAGTATTATTCAGCCCAAATGGCACATGAATAGCATGCGGCCCACGTGAAGCCATAGTATCCATCCCCAAAGTCGGTTTATCAAAAAAAGGCAGAGAACAATTTTGACAAGCATTACAATTTTGACCAGCATTATAATTTTGACCAACAGTATAACTTTGACCATAGCCATGAAACATACCAGAGACCATCCCACATTGTTGCGCCACCGGCGATTGTTCCTCTCGATGATACTGGTAATAGCAATATTGAGTAAGATGCCCATACTGACTAAAAATTTGGCACTGAAGCCGAGGACGAAAACCACGGCCACGGCCACGGATCGACAAACGTCTACCACGAGAAGAGCCATCTTCCACGAGTGGCGATGATCCTTCAACATAGTGCGCAGCAGCCACCACCTCTTGAACTGATTGACTCTGCCGGGTCTCACACTCAAGCAAGGCATCAACAAGCCGTTGAAATGGTAACAGAGTCGAAGAAAGCGAGGCCAACGATAAGACTCCCTCAAAATCGGAAGAAAGATTTGCAAGTAAAATCGCCGAATATTTAGCCTCCAAAATTGAAGAACCAGATGCTGCAAGAAGAGCACACAAACCTTTAATCTTGTCAACGTAAGATCGAACAGATAAGCTACCTTTCTTGAGCGAATGAAGCTCATACAGGAGCTGAGACTGCTTTGTGCTCATGTTAACCGCAAACAAGCTAGTAGCCAAGATCCACACATCACTCGCAGTCCGGACGTCCGTGAAGGAGGACAAAAAAGAAGGATGGATGGTAGAAAGCAGCCATGAAGTGAGAAGATTGTCTTGTTGAGTGAAGACCAAGGCAGCTGGATTTGAAATAAGAGATCCATCTGGAGCTTGAACGAACCTTGTCGGCGCAGTCAAAGAATCATCAAGAAAGCCAAGCAAATCGTAACCAGTAAGGATAAAACGAACCTGCTGTTGCCACTGAACAAACGATCATTTATCCAGCTTAACAACCTCATGTCTAGGAAACGAAGCAACAACCCGGTCACCAGTGAAAACAGAGCTTCCATGCTTAACAGAGTCAGAGTCAGCGGAATGCGTGACAGCCATGCTCGAGAATCACCGAGGCTCTGATACCATGCTAGAATATCAAAAGAATGAAGAGATCCTAAGGAAGAAATGGAAAGAATAATAGAGATAACAATCTGTAGAATTTAGCTTACTTCAGTACAGTATACACATCTCTATATATAGGAGAAATTAAGGTCCAACTCCTACTTAACAACTCGTTAACAAACCCTAACAAACTAACCACCTGACTTATCACTCTAACACATGCAATCTCAATTTATTGCATTTAGTGGGTCTATATGGCTGTAGGGTCCAAAAAAATGTCACTAAGCAATCAAATATTAGGGGTTAGGAAAAAAAGGATAATGTTAACACACACCTACACTACATCTTTTTTAACCATGGTGGCATGGATGATGCATGAACCATGCATGGATGGTCATATTAGTCACTTAAATTGGATTTTTTTTTTTGGGGGGGGGAAGCTAGGGAAATGGTTTATAACATATATTACCCTAAATGAATAATTTTATTTGTATTAAACAATTACATTGGTTGACATATTATATTATGTCAACTTTTGCTACCATTATCAGGAATAGAGTAATACAATAGAATAAAAATAAATTACCATCCCTAGTCTGCTTAGTGCATTGGATTTTTCATCCATGATCTAGGCAAATCCAGGATCAACAAACTACATCTGCAAAGTCAAGCTCGTTGTTAGGATTAACAGGTATGATAGCCAAGGAATCTTTAACAGGATCAGCTCTACCTTGCCCTTTCCTTTGGTTTCTACCTCGACTATAGTCATTTGGCCCTGTCCCAATGTTTCCCTTGACATGTTATCCTATCTCATAATCCGTTCATAGATTCCTCCCTCCTTGAACTTGGCTTCTGATAATAGGTTGGTCCCACACTTCCATGTTCCTCATCTAATATTTTAAAACTAGATTATCAATCCAAGAAAATGGAGTCTCTCTTGAAAAAGACGTGTATGGTTTACCATTGTCCCTACACCATTCTATGTATGTCTTAAAAAGATGCAAAAATTATCATCCTTGATCAATGCAACCTGTGGCCTATGTTGGAGACGATTTCTTCAATATGTCACGTGTTGTACAAATTTAATGACTCAATTATGTTCTCACCCCAAACACAAATCAGTGGGTTCATAGTCATCCATGTTCTCTGGATTTGTTAGGATCATCTTGAATTGTTGTAATATTTTATTTGACTAATGTCACTCGACGCAAGAACTGCATGTAATGGGTGTGCAAATGGTAAAAACACAGCTCTGCACATGTGCCTCTAGTAGTAGTATGGTTGCAAGCTCTTTTGCTTGGTACGACATCCACAAAAAATTGTAAAGTAAATATTGAATTTAAATTCCATTATCCAATGATATTACTTAATGTAATTGAACTTAGCCTAGTAGAACACAATTAATCGAAACACTGGATTCCCTATCAATTGTTTCTAATATCAATGCCTAACTATCCTTCTAGTATGTCATATGGTCACATTGCTCAAACCACCAATTAAATTACAAAATGCTTCTACAAATATCAAACATTTAGAAAGTAATAGATTTTAAGAATTAGGTTCTATTTTTACCATCTAGCTAGAGGGTAACTAAGAGGTTTAAAAGGTATAGACACAATGAGCAAAAGTCGATACTACCCTCACAGCTGTAAAATCACAAGACAACCATTCACTTCCTTATTCCCTACTCTACACCTTGTGCACAATACCTTGTATAGGCAAGCCAAAATGGCAAAGCTCAACCATATGTAATAGCCGTCTGGAAATTTTATAACAACAAGAGGTACATGGTATGAACTAAAGTTGGCAAACTTTTTTTTTCCATATGCACACATTTGATTAGTAGGCATTGGTTTCTCCAAGAGAAGCTCAAAACCCTTCTTCACTAGTATCATTTCCAAATACTTGGCTATTTGGGGCTTAGGATAGAATGTAAAAGACTATTTATTTTGGTGTTTGTGAAAAACTAACTAGTTTAATTGCCTGTTTACATTTTTTTAACAATCTAATTATATATTCTAATCATATCTACCTTATTTAACACAATGCTTAGAATTGCCCATAACCCCTCCACAACCCATAAATAGGAGGTTAATGCGTTTCAACGCACTCGAACCCACGTCCTCCTGCATTGGCAATAATGCCCATGCCAATCAAGCTAAAACTCAACTGGGGCTTGTTTACATATTTTAAAATTACGAGGTCCTGTTAAGAATTTTAAGTGAAACTCAACATTCACTAGTGTCGACTTCAATTGATCTTTTCGTTAAATTTTAATAAAATTACATTATCCCTTTTTAAAAAAAAATTATTCACAACCCGACACTAGAAAATGTCAAGTTCATGGTTACATATTATCCACCATGAACTCGAAACCCATAAATATAGATTCAATAATTATATCATAATATAGATACTAATTGTAAGGTCACATTGAAAACTTGAAGGGGTTAATACCAACTCAACACCGAAAGTATCCCTAAAAACATATTGTTGAAAAATTACTATCCTACAAACTTATAATATTAAAATATTTGATACCTATGTCAGCGGAATCCACGTTTTATCACGTTCCTTCTTTTTTTCCCCCAAATCTTGTCAACGTGTTTCCCCGGTAAACAATGAAGAGGGGTACAAAGTATAATTGATTTTGGCCTTGGGTCCCTAGCGTGTTTTGAAATTCAATGAAATTTTCTTTAATCGACAATAAGGGAACAACTTTAATTTCGAGATGTTTGAACTGACTCATGCAAGAATTAAATTAAATTAAATTAAAGAATATTTGGTGTTTATATTAGCCCATTTTCCTTTTTTTTATCTCAATCAGTCGAAACACGACAAAGACAGGTAACAAAACATGACAAACAGCACTCTCCCCATTGCATGTTCTCATCACTATATAAACCCTACAATCCTTAGTAAACACATCACACATCAAACATCAAAAAGTAGTAGTACTTTCATATATTCGACAATGGCTCGCCCTACCCCAGTCTCACCCTCATCAGAAACATACCAGCAACCGATGAGGGATGAGCATTGGATGCTCGACGATGACAAGATTGAGCAAATTCGGTCGAGTCATGTCTCCGATGGTCATGTTGTTGATGTTAAACCAATTCTTCAAATCACTGGCAAAGTTTTGCTTCATACCATGAATGTAAACTTTGATAACCTTAAGATTTCATGATATTTATATTCCAGAAAATGGAAAGATTTTCAAGACAATGCTTTGGGTTTGTTTTGTCTTGTAGGGTGGATCGGGGCACATCGATGCATTTGACGATCAGACCATCTTGTCTGCCGTTGATGGCGCGCATGATGCAGTAAACAAAATCTGCAGCGAGGTTATTCGGCTGTTTTATTTTGCTTTCGGAATCTCGATCGTTTTCGAAACCGAAAAATAACGATAGTAACATAAGTCGATGTTTTGTAGCTATCAAGCAGGTGTTCAGGAGGAGAGGATGCTCATGCAACGACAATGGCGATCTTCAACATGCTTTCAAGCTATTCATGGGGTGCAAAAGTGGTGCTAACATTAGCAGCTTTTGCAGTGAAATTCGGAGAGTTTTGGCTGATCTCTCAGCTTTGCACTTCCAACTCATTGGCCAAATCAATGGCTCTCCTCAAGCGACCCGACATTTTAGAGAACTCCCCAACATTGAAACCCTACTTTGATGCACTCAGCAAGCTCATCAATGCGATGATCGATGTAACCGAGTGCATTGTTGAGCTTACTGAGCTACCTTCTAAGTATATTCCCATCGATGAGCCACCATTGTCGACCACCATGGCTCATATCTACTTCGCTACCTACCGGATCATTTGGAGTGTTGTCGCTTGTGCTAGGCAGATTACAGGACTCGTAGGGATTAGACATGAGTGAGTCATGAATTTCCTATGTGCTCAATTAGACAATATGATGACATTAAATTTACCAACAATTAAGTCTTTTGTTTGAATTATCTTAGGTTCATTACACGGACTTTGGACGCATTGGACCTATCAAGCTTGGCACATAAATTTCGCAGCATACATGAATACCTTCAATTTCAATTACGTCTTTGTAATGAGCATATGAGTGAGTCCATCCTTGACGAAAACTCTAGAAATATAAACCCTATATATATACATTTCTATAGAAATTTAAGTATGATTGTAATGAGATGCAGATGAGAAGATGCTAATGGAAGCTTTGGAAGACTTCAAGCGCACCATTGAAACACCTCAAGTGGACAACTTGAAGATTCTCCAAAACATCTTCGGCAAGGAAGAGAACCTCTTTAATCCAGACAAGACCAAGGTCTGTTTAATTCCATGTTCCAAGTTTCAACCATGTTTTAAAATTCATTGGATTGTATATTAACTTTGTTGGTATAATTTAACAGGTTTCTATCAATGTCTTGAGAAGAAAGCATGTTTTATTGCTTATTTCGGATCTTGATATCTCCCAAGAGGAGATTCGGGTTCTTGAAGTTGTTTACAAAGAAAGGGTTTCATCTGGGCGTAATTATGAGATCATATGGCTCCCAATTGTGGACAAAACAGCTTGGAATGATGGTTGTCAGAAAATTTCGAGCCTGCAATCAATTATGTCATGGTATACTGTCAGCCACCAATTTTCCATTAAACCAGCAGTTATTAAATACATAAGGGAAGTATGGGGTTTCGTTAAGAAACCAATTGCGGTGACATTGAATCCACAAGGAAAGGTTTTATGCCCAAATGCACTCAACATGATGTGGATGTGGGGAAATTCAGCTTTCCCATTTAGCAGCGAAAAAGAAGAAAGTATTTGGCAAGCTAGAGCTTGGACATTTGAGCTTCTCGTTGGTCGCCTTGAACCGAACTTATCTTCTTGGGTACATGAACATCCCCTTTTAACTTTAATTTGTACGTGTATATCAATTAATATGCTTAATTTATTTTTGGTTTTGTGTTGTTATAATCAGGTGAGCCAAGAGAAAGTGGTTTGTTTCTATGGTGGTGTGAAAATGGAATGGATCGAAAGTTTCACTACCGCAACAAAAGGGGTTGCAAAGGCTCTCGATATTGGCTTAGAAATGGTTTATGTTGGGAAGCAAAATGCAAGGGAACGAGCGAAAAAGGTTACTGGTTTAATCATAGAGAAGCAACTTAGCCATGCTTGGCATTATGACAATGTGTGGTGCTTTTGGAACCTATTAGAGAACATGTTGAACTCAAAAGTCCACCAAAGAAAGACCAATGCAACCGATGGTATAATGCAAGAAGTGGCAACTATGCTTGGATATGACGATAGTAAAAATGAATGGGCTGTGTTCTTCACCGGATCGGGTGAAATGGTGAGCGCCAATGGAGAGAAAGTGCTTAGCTGCATGAAGAGCTTTGATCAATGGGGAAAACTTTCCAAGCACATGGGTTTTATCCCAGCACTTCGTAAGCATTTGGAAGGGATTATGGAGGACCATCATTGCACTCGCCTTCTCCTTCCGGGTAACGGTGGTAGAATTCCGGAGAGGGTGCAATGTGCTGAGTGTGGTCGTGCGATGGAGATGTATTTCTTGTATCGCTGCTGTGTTGAGTGAAGTAAAGAAAGGGAAAAAAGATGGTGTTGGGGAGGTTTGTTTGGTATTATGATATGATTATCAAATCTAGAGTCGACGTGTTTGCTAGGTTTTCCAAGAATGTTTAGGGCTCTTTTAATATCCCACACTGGTTAGTGAAGAGCCTTACCTAAATTTATCTAATTGTTTGTGTTGCATTAATAGTTTGCGTTGTAAGACTACTTCCCTAAATAAAGTGTTCTTTTGATTTTATGCTTTCTCTTTTAAATAATGAGCTCCAAACACCATGACTTAGTTTCTAAATTTTAAAATATATTAATTATATTTGGCTGATATTAAAATTAATTTTACCATTAAATTTTAAAAAAAAAAATGAATACGATACAAGTATTAGTTTTGAGGTTTGTAGAAAAATTTTGAATGAAAAATCGAATGAGAGGGAAGGGGACGGTTGAGTGTTTAAATAGGCAGTTATTGCTGTTTTTGCTTCTTTTAGTTCCTTTCTTTTTTTTCAAATAGGTCTTTATTTTAAATTAGAGTTTATTTTCTTAATTATTTTCAAATTCGGTTTCATTTTTAAGATCTGTTTTAATTTAATTAATTATCAAGGTCCTAATTTCAATTTTCACACTTAAATTTTTAATTCTGATTATTATTTTAATATTTTATTTAATTATTAGCTACGATTCTTATTTTGGTATCCGACTCAAACACTTGACTACTAATCCGATTTGTGGGATGTTACAAGTTCTATATTAACACTCGAAATTTCTTATTTTATTTATTTCTAAAAATTCTCTAATATTTTTAACCTGACATAACGTTGTAACCAGCTCCAAGGCATAAAGCGGATGTTACACTTATTTACCAACATTTCACTTTGATTGTTAATATTATATTATATTTGACTATTTTAACCACTATTGAGAAGGGATTGTGACTAATATTTAACATGTTAATAAGTCTCGAAAATCTTTATATATTTGATATACTTGTATAGATTGATGAACTTTAAAAAAAAAAAAAAAAGAGTACTATTTTTCAATAAGGAGCATTATTTATGAGGGTGCATTTTGGCAATAAAAGTATATTTGTGATTGGTTACAACCTTAGTTCTCACATGGAAGAATTTAATAGTGAGAAGTTAAGCATTTAAAGTACAAAAGTGAAGATTCTTTATCGGGGTATATTAGAATTAAGATCATTGGTTGTATTGATTTCAAAGATAGTAGATTCATCTCACTGAACGAGACTCCACAAACATAGAGAATATTGTAATTCGGTTTGTGTTATTCTATTTTCTAATATGCGATATGATTTTGGTTAAATTAATTGCTTGAGAATAAAATAAATCAGTATGCGATTATTAATATTTGATTAGTAATTGTGCTATGAAAATTATTAGTTTTGTTTTTATTATTGCTACTGCATCTTGCTATATGACTTAGTTAATTCATGTGTTGGATTGATTGATTAGTGGTCGAGTTATAAGTTATGTTTGAGCTTCTAAAATGGTTGAGTTTAAGTGTATTTCACTAAAACATTTGGACATGTCTCTTGTGAAACATACAAGTTTATGTAACTACTGCCTCTACATGTATTCAAACACTTAAATTCGTTTTTGTTTTGTGTTCACTTACATCCATTAAGCTATTTTTAGTTGTAATTAATAAATACATTAAATTTTTATTAGATTAAGCTAAAAATAGTGTAATTATTTAGATTAGAATTAGATTACTCTATCATTTAAAATTTAATTCAAAAGTCAATTGCTTATCCCTATCTCCTACCACTAATATTGTTTGGATAAACTTACGAATGATGATAATTTCCAGTATAATGTTTACCTTTGAATTATGAAGATGCCATGGAGATGTTATTAATAAAATTGGGTTTCAAAGGAGGATTGAGGCACTCAATTTGATTTTACTTTATAGGTTAATTGTCATTTTAGTCTTTAATAGTTTATTGTTGATGTGATCAAGTCCTTGTTTGTAGTTCTATTAGGTCAAATTGACAATATTATTGCTATTTATTTTTTTATTTATTATCGATTGATAATGATGTTTTTGGCGTGATTAATTGATGAATTTATGGTCCTCGTTTGTTCGTAAGTATGGTTATATTTTATTAAATAAGTAATTTTTGTTTGCTAATGAAATCGTAACAACAACCCGATAATCGGTTTAGTATTAATGTATAATTCGCATAGAGCACTTTAAATATTTGTTGTTGCGGGTTTGCTTGAGAACATTCAAGAATATTGTATTGTTACGCTTTGCACATTTAGTGTGTTGATTGATTAAGTCATATTATTCATGTACTGAAATATTATATTATGTTGTATCGTAATACTTTGCACATTTAATATGATGGTTGGTTAAATCATGATATGCTCACACTAGAGTATCATGCCGTAGTGCTTTGCGCTTTGATGTGATGACTTGAATGATTTTTCCCCATTGGGCCTCAAAAAACTAATGACACTAGTTACTCATGAATTTGTAAAGTGAGAGATTAAAGTCAACTGAAAATATTAATATTGCAATTGATGTAAGTGGGTAAACGTTTTTATTTGTTGTTAAATTGATGTATCAGATTGTTAATCGATTATATATTGTTTGTGATATAGGCGGTCAATAGAATGAACATACTATGGTTTAAATTAAGTTAAGCGAAATAGTGTATATTCTTTTTGTGTTTTGATATTGAGCATTTACGTAGTACTTAATAGCATATTTTTAATTTAATTATTTGCATATTGTTTGTTGGAAATTGTTAGATCACCGTTGAGTTGTAAAGTTAAGTGTTTGAGTTTTTAATTTCTATGTAGGTAATGGATAATTTATGAATTTATGATCGAATAGCATCGTCAAAGAATCTCTATAATCCTTATTTCGTAAGTACCTCTTGAAATAGTACCGTTTGATATATATTTAGTATTTGTTATTTAGTCAATTTAGTTTCTTCAATTTTATTTTAGAACTTATTAATTATTTGGTAGAGATTTGTTAAATGATTTACTATGTATATGTTTACTTTTTATTTTTTAATGTGATTAAATGAACAATTGAGAGAATGGATTGTTGTAGCAACTACGGTGACGCTCCAGATCCAAATAGACTTTTGAGCCGGATTTTGGAGAGTTACAATTTGATATTAGAGCTACAAATTTAATTGGTTCTAGGTCTAAACCAAGTTAGTATTGATAGAGAGTGTAGTCTACATGCCAATTAGGAACTTTGAACCATGATTTTCTGAACTGTGCAAGACTCAGATGCTGCTTTTCCTTACTTCCTAATGGATTTGAGATGCCGTCTATTTCTG
Organism: Gossypium arboreum; assembly: GCF_025698485.1. Taxonomy (NCBI): domain Eukaryota; kingdom Viridiplantae; phylum Streptophyta; class Magnoliopsida; order Malvales; family Malvaceae; genus Gossypium; species Gossypium arboreum. The sequence goes on along the minus strand of NC_069070.1, from coordinate 922,300 downwards.
ATTGCGAATGTGGGAAGTTTGATGACTGATTATTTGAAAATTTTAGTATCTTCTTAAAGCTTTTCAAGATATTTTTAATCTCAAATCTTTACGGATATTTTTAACAAATCATTAAATGTTTTAAAAACTTATTTTTATTTTTAGTTTTACTTTTATTAATGGTTTTAGACGTGGATAATTTAGATAATTAAAGTTTAAGAACTAATTTGTAAAAGAGCTAGAATTAGAGGCTTTTATGAAGATGTTTTCCCAAAAGGGTTAATAGTTTGCTTTTGCTTAAGTTTCATGCGTGGAAAAAAGAAAGGTTATTATAAACAAACTATCTACCTAAATCCTAATTTCTTTTTAAAGAAAATAAAAGTCCTTGTACAAGGTCATGTGATTTGGTTTGAATTATAATTTAATAATTAAAATACAAAATATGTAATATGTAATATTATTATAAAAATAATTGTAATATTTAATTAAGAGTAGTTAAAATGTATGAATTAAGTAGGGCCAAATAAATAACTAGATTATGTAAAAATAATAATTAAAGCTTGTTGAGAGAAATCAATTCTTTTCAATAAGTTTTTAAGTGTTATCTGTTGAGTATTAATGAATATTGTTCTTAAGTCAAGCTAAATTTTATCTCTCAACTATATCAAGTTCAAACTTAAAATAGAATTAATAGAATGAGAACACTTCATAAAATTAAGTTGTAAATTATACACGATCAATTACCATGGAACATGCACGTCACTCACTTGATAGCATATAAACCCCAACTTTTAGTATATAGATCATATGTACCACTTGATCTATAGCTAAGATGACATTTATTTATTTATTTATTTATTTCTAGAAAATAAAGGGTTGAGAGGAATGTATAAAATCCTTGCTAGTTCTAATAAAATGGTAAAATTGTTTTAATCGATGGTTAGGTATTCATTTTTAATTTTTTTAAGAAAATGATATATATATATATATATATATATATATATATATGAAAGTCTAAGCTTTGGTTGGATTGTTGACTTTGTTTTCACATATATTAAGTAGAAGTCCAAAATCAGAAGCAAGTGAATGTATTAAATATTTATCTATAATATATTATATAAAAGCAAATCTTATTTTTATTATTAATTTTTGAAATTTTGAGTTACACTTTTTATTAATACAACAGTAAGACTTACCACTATAAAATGTATGTATTGTTAATTAGTAGTTAAAATTCACATAAAAATTCAAATTTCATTATCATTTACACATTCAAATCTCCATCAAGATTTGAAGTTTTTGTTTACATTAAATAAAAATATATTATTTAATAAATTATAAAAATAATTAGGTAAAATCACAAAACTCCAACCCCTAACTTCGTCTTTATTTCGAGAGCCACTTTCCATCTTTCAATTTCACTTAAATTTGTTTATCTATTGGGAGATTTCTTCAACCTTTTCTCTCATTGGTTTTTATTATATATAAAGGATACTAAATCATCATGTGTGATCTTGTGGTTAATCTAGCTATTTTTATTTCAAAATGAATCCTCTTATTCTATTGAAGAATGCTGCTCAAAATGGAGATGTTAACAAGTTATATCAAGCGATAGCTAAAGATTCTAATGTTTTGGAGCATTATGATAAAACACCTTTCGCTGAAACTCCATTACATATAGCTGCAACTCGAGGGCATATCAATTTTGCTTTAGAGATAATGAGGCTTAAACCATCTCTTTCCAAGAAGCTAGATGAACAAGGGTGGAGTCCCATGCACGTTGCGTTGCAACATAACCAGACCGCGATGGTGTATCGGCTCATAGAGACGGAGCCAACCCTTGTTGGTGTCAAAGGAAGGGAGGGTTTCACTCCACTGCACTACGTAGCTCAAAACGACGAAGTTAAACTCTTGCGTGAGTTTCTAGCGGTAAGCCCTCATTCCGTCATGGATACCACGAATAAAGGCGAAACGGCTCTGCATATCGCTGTGGAGAAGGGAAATACCAGAGCTTTAGAGGCTTTGTTGTCGTTTCTTCGAAGGTCATGGTATAGGGAGGCACTATATTGGGAAGAGAAAGTAAACTGGAAGGATGAAAATGGTTTCACTGTACTGCATGTAGCAGTGAAGATGAACGATATCCAGGTGATTTTTGATGAACTCATTTCAGCTATGCATGACAAGATTATATTGCATTGCATTACAATTAGATTATATAACCGGCCAAATTTTATAGGAAGTCCCTATACTTTACATTCTTCTTTGTAGCTTTAGTAAATTTACTACATTTGATCAATTCTAGTTTTGGTTTAGACCGGGTTGTTTTCGGTTTGTGATGATGATTTTGGGTTTTAATTTTAGGTTTAATTAAGTTTTCATTTTTTAAAATAAAAATTTTGTGCCGATGGGGCAAGAAAATTTGCCATGCCTGTCGGGTTAACGATTTGATTTTGAATTTTTCCAGTCAATTTATTATTTGGTATTTAAATTTAGTTTTAATGTTAAATTTGATAATTAAATTTTTTTGTTTCAATTTAGTACTTAAGTTTGATTTCAATTTTTGAAATCAAATGGCATCATGTAACCTAACAAATGTTTGACATGTGCTATTTAATAAAAAAATTATATTTAATTGAAAAAAAAAAAGAAGCTCAAGTACCAAATTAAAAATTGAAGCCAAACTCAAATTTTTAATTTTTTTTACTATTGTCTAAGAACAAAAATCAACAAATTTTAAGTCATTTTTCTGAACTATCCAACTATTTTCTTTTGAGTCAAGTTTAAAATTTTAATAATCAAAATGTCCGATGAAATTAAAATTGATAAAGTTGGAATGCAGGACCAAATCCACTAGAACCACATAGAACATGAACTATTAGGATAATTTAACCATGATAATCCTTTCTTCAATAGTAATAAGTGTTGTTCCAATAGGGTCGGAAGCGTGTAAATTATTGTACTAAAAAATCGCACAAAGTTCAATTCCCAGGGAAGAGAGGTGGATCACAAGGATCTCTTAAATACCAAGTCTTTCCTTAGTCAGAATATTCCTTCTAACGTAATTTAATAGCACAATTAAATACTACTATTATACCCTCAAATATTGAAAGAAAAATAGGACAAAAAGAACACAAGAGTTTTAACGAGGTTCGGTAAATTATACCTACGTCCTCGGGCACTAACACCAGATGATAACTTTACTATCTTCAAAATATTACAAACAAATAGAATTCCTTAAGAATTCTCAAATGGGAGAAGAGAGAAAACTAAGAGAGAAAGATTGGTTGGGATGATGAAATGAGAAATGAGAAGGCCTATTTATAGTTGAGGTTCAAGGACCAAACTATAAATAGCCCATTATCTCAAGGACCAAAAATAATTATCCCATGCCACTTTTCCAAAGTTGGTGGTTGTCATTTTTGATTGTCTCCCATTAATGTTAATGGCAACCATTATTAATTGTCTTCCATTAATGTTAACAATCTCCACCTTGAAGATTTGATTAGGATAATCACATCTTCACACACTTCCTTCAACTCCCCAAATTCGATAAAGCTATCTTTTGTAGTGCCTACAAATGCGCTCTCGGCGCCATACACTGAAGGTGCTCAAATTTCAGGATGTTAATCAAGTTCAAACAATGATTAAACTTGATTGTTGTTACCACCTTGGTCATCATATCTGCAGGATTATCTGCGTCGGAATCTTCAAGTAGAATTTTTCCTTTTCAAAGACTTCCGCACAAAGTGATATCTTACGTCGATATGCTTGGTTCTTGAATGATAGACTTGATTTTTCGCTAAATGAATAGCGCCTCGATTGTCACAATATAGACTAATGTGACTTTGATCAACTCCCAAGTCTTTCAACAATCCATTAAGCCAAATAGCCTCCTTAATGACTTACAGAATCGCCATATATTCGCCTCAGTAGTAGACACGACTCATGAGACGTAAGGTAGACTTCCAACTCACTTTGGGGCTTTCGCAAGAGTAAACAGATACCCGTAGTTGAACGACGTTTATCTAAATCAACAAAGAAAGTCGGAATCAACATATCCAACTACAAACCGACCAAGTGCTTCATCCTGTTCAAAATTAAACCAACATCTACGGTTTTTCAAGATACCGTAGAATCCATTTCTGACTTGCCAATGTCCTTTTCAGATCATGCATATACCTGCTCACAACTCCAACGACTTGTGAAATGTCGGGCCAGTACACACCATCGATACATCAAACTCCCAACTGCATTTGCATATGGGACTTTTGCCATATATTCTCTTTCTTCTTCAGTTTTCGGAGATAATTGAGCACTAAGTTTCAAATGAGAAGCAAGTGGGGTACTTACATGTTTTGTGTTTTCATTTACACCAAAACATTGTAATACCTTTTTCAGATATTGCTTCTGATTCAAGCAAAGCTTGCCTCTCTGTCTATCTCTACTTATCTCCATGCCGAGAATCTTCTTGGCCTCACCTAGATCTTTCATCTCGAACTCTTGATTCAACTGAGCCTTCAGCTTATCTATCTCTTTTTGGCTCTTCGAAGCGATTAACATATCATCAACATACAAGAGTAGATAAATGAAAGATCCGTCATGTAGCTTTTGCAAATACACACAATTGTCATATTTGCTTCTTGTGTACTTCTGCCTTTTCATAAAGCTATCAAATCGCTTGTACCACTGCCTCGGGGATTGCTTCAATCCATATAGCGATTTGTTCAGCTTACAAACCCAATTTCTACCACCAGCATCTTTGTATCCTTCGGGCTGAGTCATATAGATCTCCTCTTCTAACTCACCATGCAAGAAAGCCGTCTTAACATCAAGTTGAGCTAGCTCCAAATTCAACTATGCTACCAAGGCCAACAAAATTCTAATGGAGGAATACTTCACAACAGGGGAAAATACATCATTGTAGTCAATTCCCTCCTTCTGAGCGTAGCCTTTAGCTACCAACCTTGCCTTGTAGCGAACATCTTTCTTGCTAGGAGATCTATCTTTCTTTGCGAATACCCACTTGCATCCGATTGCCCTTTTACCTTTCGGTAATTGCGCCAACTCCCAAGTATTGTTCTTCAGGAGAGATTGCATTTCTTCATCCATGACGCTTTTCCATTTATCACTTTCTAAGCTTTGCATTGCTTCTTGATAAGTGATAGGAATATCATCATCAACAACGGGAAGGGCGTAGGCCACCATATCAGTAAATCGAGTAGGTTTACGAATTTCTCTCCTTGGCCTTGCAACTGCAACTGGTTCTGGTGTACTTAATGGTTCTTAGGTCAGAACCTCTTCAACCTCTAATTCCTCCATTGTGGCTGGAGAATTAGACTTATTAACTGGGAAAATCCCCATCTGCTCAAACTCCACCTGTTTTGGAGTACACTCCACCTGCTGTGGAGTATCGCTCGTCTGAATATCTTTATCTCGCTACCTTTTCAATGTGGCGATTCATCAAAGGTAACATCTCGCTATGATCATTTTCTTTGTATCTAAGCACCAAAGACGAAATCCCTTCACTCCGTAAGTGATTCCCATAAAGAGAGCTTTCTTTGCCCTCGGATCTAACTTTGACTCCTTCACATAGTAATATGCGGTGGACCCAAACACATGTAAGGAATCATAATCAGAGCCGCTTTTCCGCACCATACCTCCATAGGAGTTTTTCTTTCTAATGCAGATGATGGCAAGCGATTAACAAGATGGCGGCAGATGTCACCTCACCAAAATTGCTTGCCCAACCCAAAGATTGGACAACATACATCGAACTTTCTCCAAGAATGTTCGATTCATACGCCTCTGCCACTCCATTCTGCTGCGGTGTATCCCTAATCGTGAAGTGTCGAACAATACCATACTCTTGGCACACATCGAAGAACGGATCACTTCTATATTCGCCTCCATTGTGCATTCTAAGCCGCTTGATTTTCTTGCGGTCGGTTTTCGATCATAGTTTTCCATTTAAGAAAAACTCCAAGCACTTCATCCTTAGTTTTCATGGTATACACCCAAACTCTTCGGAAAAGTCATCAACAAAGGTAACAAAGTAGTGTTTTCCTCCCAACGAAGGTGTTTTGGAAGGCCCCACACATCTGAGTGAATATATTCCAAAATACCTTTTGTATTATGGATAGCGATCTCGAACTTCACTCTCTTTTGCTTTCCCGAACACAATGCTCGCAAAATTTTAATTTGCAAGCCTTTGCACCTTTCAACAATCCTTGCTTTGCCGAATTTGCAAGGATTTTTCACCGGCATGTCCCAACTTCATATGCCACAACCGCATTGAGTCCAAGTCTTTGTTCTTGGAAGTCTGCAATGATCGCTCCAATAACTGTACTACCTTGGTAGTAATACAAGTTATTTTCCCGATGCCCTTCAATATCACAAGTGCGCCAGATGTCACTTTCAAAACCCCATCTCTCATAGTAACAACTAAACCATTGGATTCCAAGGCTCCCAATGAGATGAGATTTTCTTCAAACGGGCACGCATCAACATCGCTTAGAACTCGGTTGATCCATCTTGATTCTTTAATTGGATTGAACCTATCCCAACAGCTTTTGTGCATTGTCATTGCCCATATAAACAACTCCTCCATTTAGTTCTACTAAATCAGAGAACCACTCCCGGTTAGGGGACATATGATAGGTACAACCCAAATCCAATATCCACTCATCTGAATGGAACGACGATGATGATGCAACCAGTGATAGTTCAGAATCACTGGTATCATGCTTTACAACACAAGCATCTACAACAGTTTTTCCCTTATTCTTCAACTTTGGACAATTTTTCTTCCAGTGGCCTTTCTCATGACAAAAGGCACATTCATCTTTCCCGAGTCTGGACTTTGACTTTGATCTCCCCTTTTGAGTTTTCTTCCGACTGTATGAACGACCTCGGACTACTAAAGCTTCTGTATCTCTGATTGAGTTTTTCTATTTGTCCTTCTTTCTCTGTTCATAACTGTATAAGGCCGCACAGACTTCACTCAGAGATATATCACTCCTGCCATGAAGTAGAGTAGTTTCTAGGAACTCAAACTCCTCGTGAAGTGACCCCAACAAAGATCAAAGCCAAATCTTCATCTTTGAATGTCTCATCCATATTCAGCAAATCGGTGACTAACCGATTAAATTTGGTGATATGATCATTCATTGTGGTACTTGGGACGTATGTGAAGCGAAAGCATCTTTTCTTCAAGTGGAGCTTATTTTGACTATTTTTCTTCAAAAATTTTCTTCAAGTGCCACCCACAACTTATTTGCGAAGTCTCCTTTGAAAAAGCATACCTCTGCTCTCGAGAAAGGCATGATCGAATTGTGCCACATGCCAACCGATTGATCGCCTTCCAATCTTTCTCCTGTACATCATCCGGTTTCTCTTCATCAATGGCAATGTCTAGACCTCGCTGAAAAAGGGCATCTAGAACCTCACTTTGCCACATACCAAAATGGCTGTGCCATCAAAGATCTCCACCGCCAATCTTGCATTTGCAATTGTCGGTCTTGTCCATATGGACGATGTTGAAGCTCCTACACCGACCGTTTTCTCCATAATCTTTCAATATACCTAAGGAAATCTTTTCTGATGTGGAAGATCAGTTTAAACTGCAACCACAGAGCATACTACGATTAACCTTCGCTCTTGATACCACTTGTTGTTCCAATAGGGTCGGAAGCGTGTAAATTATTGTACTAAAAATCACACAAAGTTCAATTCCTGTGGAAGAGAGGTGGATCACAAGGATCTCTTAAATACCAAGTCTTTCCTTAGTCAGAATATTCCTTCTAACGTAATTTAATAGCACAATTAAATACTACTATTATACCCTCAAATATTGAAAGAAAAATAGGACAAAAAGAACACAAGAGTTTTAATGAGGTTCGGTAAATTATACCTACGCCCCTGCACTAACACCGATGATAACTTTACTATCTTCAAAATATTACAAACAAATAGAATTCCTTAAGAATTCTCAAATGGGAGAAGAGCGAAAACTAAGAGAGAAAGATTGGTTGGGATGATGAAATGAGAAATGAGAAGGCCTATTTATAGTTGAGGTTCAAGGACCAAACTATAAATAGCCCATTATCTCAAGGACCAAAAAAAATTATCCCATGCCACTTTTCCAAAGTTGGTGGTTGTCATTTTTTATTGTCTCCCATTAATGTTAATGGCAACCATTATTAATTGTTTTCCATTAATGTTAACAATAAGATGATCATTGCAAAATCCTACTATACAGGTTGTGAAATCGTTACTAAAGTTTAAAATCAACGTGAATGCAAAAAGCCTAGAAGATTTAACAGTTCTGGATATTGTTGATCGTGGTAACAATAATCCAGACATGAAAGATGTTTTAATCCAAGCAGGAGCTGAACATAGTCATGTAATGAAGACCAACGACATTAATGTTATTCCTTCCATGAAGCAAGTAAGTTTTGAACCAAAGCCTACACTTCTTGATAATGTCATACGGTTCCTAAAAGGCCAGAAAACAAATATCTCGACCGAAACACGTGATGCTTTACTAGTGGTGGCTGCACTGGTTGCAACAGCCACTTTTCAAGCGGTTCTCAGCCCACCGGGAGGGCTTCGACAGGCTGACAGTAGCGACAGTGATTCACTTCCGTTCAGCAAGGTGGGAAAGGTGGTGATGAAATAATGGTTATACATAACTTTCTTGATTCTTAATAGTATTTCATTTTGGGTGACAATCATAACCATTTATCTTTTACTCCCAAACGGGTTTTATGGTCAGCTATTGACTCTACCCTTAATTCTCTTCTCGATTACCTACTTGTTCTGCTCAACAATCATATCACCAAGCCTCATTTGTGCCATTGTTAATTTCAGCTTTTTCATATTTTGTGTGGTGTTACTAAGTTTAGGTCTTGTGCTTATATCCAATCATTCATCGTTGTCCTACATCAAGAAATTATGGTCCCGTTGCAGATAGGATGGTTTCCTTGCGGATTTGGAGTTTGTTGAATGGAACCTCCTCATCACTTGTTTGTGTTGTGTTACTCTGTTTATGACATAACGTTGAAACTCTATTGCTAATTGTTGAATAATGTGTTATAATTAAAGTTTGTATTCAATCAGCGAGATGGGAATTTACTTAATACCAACTCTAGGTAGCTCTATTATTGGTTAATAAATGAATAGGGGCCAAATTATGAAATTTGCCAACTCATTTACTTGTAACTCTTTAACACATAAAAATATGGCAGATAATGTGTGCTACTATTATTATTAGTTATAAAGAACTATAAGGCAAATATCTCTCAATAGTGTAACTTTATTGGTTGATACACATACATCAAGCAAAAGTACACATACCCAAGTTTTTTGTTTATTAAGCACAAGGCAAAGTTTTGAGCACTTTGCTGACTTATAAACACCTACTTAATAACATAATAATAAAGAAGCAACTATAATTGAGGAAATTAATTATCTTTTAAAAGGTTCCTACTTTCTTTTTTCTCAAGAAGTACAATTGCGATGCATTTCATTCAAGCTCAATATCTGATTCATAAGCAACTCCAGCCTTCCAATCACTAGGAATAACATTTGATGCCTGCACCCAATACACACCCGCGCTACCTTGAACTTGAAATCTCAAAGTGACCGCTCCCGATGGTGGATACGTTGTGTCGAAAACCGCCCCGTATGCCCTCCTCATCCCTATCCATTCCTTACAATCCGCCTGCATAATTCATATCACCAACTTAATTATTGATTACTATGCTTTTAAAATTAAGTTAAATCACTATTTGAGGTTTGAACTTCACAATTATATTCATATAACTGGGATCTAAAATATGGAACGTAAAATTTTTTTATTCTTAGTTTTTGAACTTGACAATTGATCCCACATTGAAAACTTGAACTAGAAAATTATTCTCATATTGGAACATGAACTTTTTTTAGTCTAGGTTAATCTTACAACTTCGCAATTGTTTTTATATTGGGTTCTTAGCTTTAGGGTTTTCAAAATAAAATTAAATTTCAATAATATGAAAACAATCGTCTTTTTTTGTCCTAATGTGAAAAAATTATCAAGTTCAGAAATTAACTTCGAAAAAAAAAATTCAAGCCCCAAAATAAGAACAATTGCTAAGTCTAGATGTAAAAAAAATAATTTAAACCTTTAAAATTCCTTGAGCTCATCAACAATGTAACACTTCAATTTACCTGCCAAATATCTGCAGCTAGAATTTCAGTTTGGCCAGCTTGGTATAATATTACAATGGCCAAGTAATTTGGGTACTTGCTACGTTCATGAACCTTGAATTGCATCTTGTAACCACTGTAGCGGCAGGGGATTCGCTTGTGTTCTACTTCGACTACTCCGTAAGCGAACAGCTCGGCCGCTTTGTCCGATTGTGCCATCCTAGAGTAAGCGCGGGGGCTGAGGATGAAATCAGTGTTGTCACCTTCGCCGTAGTCGGTCACCACTATGTTCACTCCATTATCAGTACAAAGTTGAGGGTTTGTGCACCTAACCTGAGAGTTAAAATTAAAACAAATTCAAGTGTCATTAGTTAGCAATAACATTTAGTGGAGTCGAGTTTGAATAGTGGTAAATTTCAGCTTGAAATGAATTTAAAACTTGAATTCGATCGAGTACCATTCTTAAGTTCAAGATATAATTCAACTTATTTGATTATTTAAGTTTTATATTTGAGTTCGAGCTTGAATTATGTTTTACGCAACAAATCTAAATTTTTATTGTTTTTAGAATAAGACTAGATCAGTTGGAAGGATGGATTAGTTGGACCAAGAATCGATCAAGGTACTAATCCGAAAAAATGTGTTAGATTAGTTGACCTGCAAATCGGTTGAATAAGTTTTTTTACTATTTTTTAATATAATTTTTAATAATTTATTTAATTAGACCTACAAATCAATCAAATTGATTAAATTGGTCGACTGAGAGTCAACCGGTTTGACTATTAATCTAATTTTAAAAACCTTACTAATACAAAAAATGAAGGGATTTAAATATTTACTATATTTAAATATATATATAAAGGGTAAAAAGTAAATAAGATTAGCTTAAGCTGACAATACTTAATATATCTTAAAAATGAAAAATTAGATTAAGCTGACAATACTCAAATTTGACTTTCTTAATAATTCAATATGCTCAAACTCAACTCCATGATTATCAAATAAGATTCGGTTTTGAAGCTTATACCTGATAGCAAGTACCACAGCCAGTTCCATTTTTGTAGAGCCTGTAAGAAGCCCCAGCCACATTCGCATCATTCACAGTCCTTCCAAATTCTCCATATCCACAAGCTCCCCCTAAAATTCATCACATAATTGTTAGCTAAAACATGATAAACATTGAATAACCATACATAATTTCTTCACGTATTCATGTTCGAATATGTGTCAAAGAGCGAAGAGTCCAAGCAATACGATAATGCTAATTAAATAAGGAGCAATGTTCATACTTGGAGTCCCTAAACAATCAGGGCTGCCATAGTAAGTTGCTCTGGACTTCACATAGTCCTGAGCGTAACACAGTGTAGGCAATAACACCATGACAGACATAAGGCAACAATGAAACTTCAATGAGAACCCCATGTTTTCTGCAACAAAAAATTTATAGTAATAATGGAAAAAAATGTAAAAGAGAAATGTAGTTAATGAGATGAGAAGCTAAGAGACCAGAGTTCCCATATTTATAGGAGAAATGAAGAGTTATGCGTATGCAATATCTGCAGGTTGAATTTGAAAAGGTTATGTGTCAACTATTACTATGCTTTTGGGATTAAATTATTAAGTTTATCCTACAATTGGTTTCCAAGCATTAAAGTATAATAGTGGAGACTCTATGTTTTCTCCATTTCTTCTCTTTCTCTATCAATGGATAGATGAAATTAGAGAATCCCACATTTTCGGATTTAGAATTTGTGTTTATTAGACTATCGTGTTGATAATGTGAAACTATTTTTTTTTTTTACAGCTTCAAATATTTAATGCATCTTCAAAATTTTGTTTTTCGACTTTAAAGAGAATCTAGGAATACATGCCGCTGAACAGCAATGCTCATATAGAACAAAAATCCTTTAGGGTGTGTTGATTCTTTAGTGGTATCCAAAAACAGGGACGACACCAAAGGCAGGAGCTTAAGGTATGAAATATCAGTTTAGACCCTCCAAAGTATACATGTTTTCCATTTTAGTATTAACTTTTTTTGTCCCTTGGAATCTAAGCCATTACTCCAGTATAGATTTGAGTGGAAAAAGTAAAAAGAGCTAAAAAGATTAATTGGCAAACCAACCAATAAGAAGATACCACATGAAAGTTCTTTATACATGACAATTAATGACATCACATTCATTAAAAAATTCAAAATACAAATATATGTATATATAATATCTAAAAATATATAAATATATTAAATTTAAAAAATCAATTTATATAAACTATATAAAATAAAAATTATAAAAACATCGTATAAAAATTCCAAATTATATGTATAAATTCAATTTTTACTAAATTTATTAAATTCAAAAATTCAAAAATTATAATATATAATTTTTATATACAAACATCATATAAAATATAAAACAAGTGGGAAATATATATATATATATATAAATTCAAATTTTATTAAATTTAAATTTAAATTTTATAATATACCAATTATATAAAATAAAATAATATATAACATTATATAAAATATAAGCAATTTGAGAAAAGGAAAATAATAATTCTAAAATTTTAAAATCTATATTAAATGGTCAAAAGTCAAACATTAGCGTCAATCAACGATTGGTCAATGCCAGACAACAATATACAGATTTTAGTAAGTGATCAAGATAGGAGCGAAAACAAGAGGTAGGCGTAAGTCCGGCCTCAAATTTTAAAAATGGTAATTATAATCCCTTATAATTGATTAAATTATAAATTAATATAAGAAAAATTTATGCTTTAGCCCTCAAAAAAATAAAAAAATTTATTTAATCCTTTTAAAAATCATAAAATCATATCAAAATTTATAATTTAATTTTGACCTCCTAGAAAAAATTTCTTGATCTATCTATGGTCAACAGCAGGGATCGATACAATGAGGCAAGCAGGGGCCCTAGCACCCAAAATTGAAAAGTTACAATTATAGCCCCCTTATAATTAATCAATTATAAATTAATGTAAGGAAAAATATGCTTTAGCCCCCCTTTAAAAAATGAAAAAAATCTATTTAGTCCTTTCAAAAATCATAAAATCATAAATCAATGTATGATAAAATCTGTATTTGACATATAAAAAATTTATAATTTAATTTTCATCTCAATAAAATAATTTCGAGATTTGTCTATGGTCAACAGGCACATCATTGCCTACTTATCGGTGACAAGGAAAAATAGGTAGACAAATGATGTTCGCACTATTAAGTTTTTGGACCAAAAACTATAAAGGATGAATACTTTAGGTATTACTATGAGAAAAAAAAAATTAGATACCAAAAGAAAAAAACGAGAATAATTTAAATATCAAATCATGACATAAAAGTTCCAACCAACACCAAGTTTGCTCTATTGATGTATATCACTTTTAATAACCTGATAATTATGGTTGACTACTTCAGTAGACATCAAATGAGAAGAGCCAAGTACAATAAAACCCACCAAAAACCTATCACTTTGGTGAGCTTTAACGCACTACCACGACCGTTAAACCAATAACCAAGCAGCTAAATCTCTTAAATTACTGTTAGTCATGGTGGAAAGCACCCTTTTCGTTTTATGTTTTTTTTTGCAGGTTTTATATTACATAAGTGATCTTAAAACCTATATTTTTTTCTAAGTATTGACACGTTTAAATTTATGTCGGCATGTATAGGAACCAAGAATACATTACAAGTTTGAATTTTGTATACGATTTAGGTATATGCATATAGGTCCCTACGGGTACTATTTTATTTGTGAAGTGGGTTGGTGGCTTTTCTTACTGGTATTCCATTTGGCTATCTCAAGGTCGTTAATAACTAGTGAAAAAGAGAAAAAAAAATAGGTATTATAGCTCTAGTTGTACTTGATTAACACCTGGTTAGAAAGATTGAGAAGAGGGTTCTTTTTGAGATAGTGACCAGCACCAATTTATTTTGCTTAAATAATAAAATCACTCTCTCCATTAACAAGTTCTTGCCACTATGAAGAAATAATGGAGTGGACATGGTTGAGAATTGGGACCAATGATACGTCCATGTGTCTATAAAAACACCATCCCCTGGCCATCTCTCGACGCTTGGTAATGTTGGGAGTGAAAGAGAGGAACATAACTACAAAAGGTAGTGTTACGACGGAGCTACACCAGCGATATATATATTTTCCTTATACTCTTCACAAATTTAGAAATTAATCTTTATAGTTTTTAGATTTCAAAATCTAGATCCAATTGTTTGGTAACATTTTGAAAAAAAAAATACATACTTAGTAGCTATGTAAAAAAAAATGACATTGTTATGACTTATATTTTGAAATCTGAAAAGTAGAGAATTAAATTCCTAAAAATAAAGGTATAGGGACTAAATTCCGTATTTATGAAAAGTGCAGGGACTTATAACTTATTTCTTAAATGAAGCACAGCACTACCCAAAATTCATCTTTAGTCTTTCGCAATGCAAAAAGCTTAAAAGAGAAACTAAAAAGGCTAATGCAAGGTGTAAAGTAGATGAACATATAAGTCAAAAGAAGCAACAATGGATGGATGATGGGATTTTCCAAGTGTCCTTTGCTGCAGATTTTGGGGGTGGACAATGGAGAGGAAGAACAATAATGGCATAGCTGATTATAGCAAAAGGTGGTGAAACAATGAAACAAACAAGTGAATGCTTTTTATGTTCCAGAACACACTTGTAGGAGAAATGTATTAGTCAGGACTGTCCGATCGATGATCGACATTTTGTTCGTGCTAAGCTCGAGTTAGAATTGACAGGTCTAGATGTTTTTCATGCCATGGATAAACGAGTGGGTGCAACTAGCAATGAGAGGTGAAGAAGGCAACATTTGACATCTAAACATTTTTTAAGTACACAACTGCAATGTCCAAACTATAGTATATTTTAGATAAATCCTAAATTGATATCAGATTCAGTTAAACTCTAAAACTAAAAACATAAGAACATGTTACATGTACATAGTTTCCTCTTATTTTCATGTTTTAGGACAGGCAACTATCCTATATGGTATTGGTGTTGTTGGCACTGCTGCTGCTAATATCTGGTCAGCTTGCCTGTACCCAACTGGAGGATTGAGGCAAGCCTGGTAGATGGTTGTCTCAATCACGGTAGGCACCACAAGAAACACAGAACGAATATCACTAGGATTATTATGAAAATTGATCAACTTTACAATCTGTCATTATTTTTCTTGGCGCCCTATCTCATCACCTTCACACTATGCAGCAGCAGAGGGCCAGGGTTCCAAAACCCTGGCTGCTAACTTGTTAACAAAAAATGGGCCTAAGGGCCAGAATCAAATTTGGGCTCGAAATATAAATTAGGCTGCTTTAAAAAATAGGTTCAGCATAATCAGATTTTCAAATTTTGGAAAAAAAAGCTGAATCTCATTTTCAATTCAAATTAAAAAGATTTAAAAGTTTGATTTACCTTCACAATTTGAGAAAAATTCAATTTTTTTTTTCTTATTTTAAAACTTTACTTTTTAATCTTAATTCTAAAATCAAATTAAACTTTTAACTCGATTCTAGAATTAATTTAAAAGTCAATTCTATAAAGAAAAGTTCACACAACCTACTAATTCAATAATATCAATGCCCAATAAACTCAAAAATAACTGCTCGGACAAATTTAGGTGTCCACAAACATATGTATATTTTCTTAGAAACATGAATGAATTGAGAGAAATTTCTCAATATTTTCGTAGCCTTTAATTAGTAGTAACAATGTATCACCTTAAGCTTGTGCATACAATTCATTTATTCATCTGTACCTTATACGAATAGCTATTTCTCTTTGTTGAACAAGAAAGTGAATGATGATGGTGATGAATTAATGAACAAACTCGTAGAAATAAAGGGTTGATTGCTTGAAGAGCAAGTAACACATTTTCTTCATTTGCTTGGTTGAAAAGGGAGAGAAATATCAACTTGATGTCGAACCTACATTAACAGCTAAAGTAACTCTTACAGTGTGCTCTTTACCCATTTCCCCAAATGAGTAAGCATTTATTGTCTCAATTGCTTCAAATACAAGCCTTAGGCGCCTTGAACCTCTTTTTTTGATCCTGAATGATTTTGGAAAGATGGTAACATTTATGCCTAAAGGTAATTACCCTGTTTCCTCTGATTTTGGATTAAACCTAAACCAACACCAGATTCAAATACACTCTAAAATCTATAACATAAAAACAAACATAGTTTCCTCATCTCTTCATATTTCTGGAATGGTGCCTACCCTGTTTCCTCTCATTAAGACCACCCGGTTTTTAACCCATTCATGTTTAACAAGCGCTATCACAGGAAATACATATGTCGCTGCTGCGGACACATAAAGTAAGTTTTTGTATGAAGTACTGGCAGCTGTGAAAATCGAAGAGTTTGGGTGTGATGGAAAGATACTAACTAGCGAAGCATAATATGAAAGAAGGAGAAAACATGTACATATGTAAAGGATCATGGAATATGGAAGGCCTGTTATAACAACCAGAATCGTCCAAACTGATAAATAGAAAGCCAAACTATTGAGCGTGAAGAAATAGAATAGATTAAAAGGTTTCATGATTATCTGTCCTGCATAATGTGGCCTTTGATCTTGGCCCAAGCTGGTATTGGTGTTGTTGGCACTGCTACTACCATTATTTGTTGTTGCTGGTTTATAGTTATCTTGCCAGTATCCCCCTGGAGGGTTGAGGCCGGCCTGATAGGTGGCTGTCACAATCAGGATAGCCACCACAAGAACCATAGCACGAATATCACTACGATTATTACGAGAATAAATTCCCAAATATTTGTCTCGTATATCGATCAGAGTTAACTTCCTGCTCAGGTAATCTCTGAGAGTCATGTTTGAGGTAAGATTGGATGCCGTTTTTGCTCTAGCACGACTTAGAATCTTACCGATCTCTAAGTTCTGCATTGTTGCTTGAAGGTGAAATGTGTCCATAGCTGTCATACCATTGGAGTTCTTGACATTCACATTGACATGCTTAACCAACAACTTCACAACCTACATCATCATATACAAAGTTTAAATTAATTAACTATAATTGTGTAGCAAATAATGTTAATGAGCATATTTAAAGCTTGCCTGAGGCTGATTAGTAGATACAGCAATATGCAAGGCTGTGTTACCGTCTTCATCTTTCCAATTCAGAATATCTTCTTTGTTAACTCGATTTAGCCATCCCAGAAGGACTTTGAGAGCTCTAATTGAACGGTTTTTCACGGCTATGTGCACTGCGGTCTCAAACTTAACTGTGGTGTCTTCAATAGATGATGGACAAGCAAATAAAAATTCAGCTAAAACATCAGCATCATCGATCTCAGCTAAATAGTGTAACGGTGTAATCATCCCCTTTCCTTTGACACGGATCAGCTTACTATTGATCGTGATTAGTCCTCTAACCATATGACTGCAGTTATTCAGCAGAGCAAGATGGAGAGGACTAAGTCCCATATGGTTTAGCTTCGAAGAAAGTGATGGCTTCAAATTTGCAACTTCCATTGCAAAATGGGGTTTACCTGACCTGGCAGCCTGGTGCAAGGGTGTATCGGCAATCGGTAGCCGATCAATACGATCCAGGATATATGGATCCTCGGCAACCCTTCTATACAATGCATCAATGTCTCCATTCTGTGCCACGGTCCGCAACTGATCATCCATAATGCTGTGATTTTTGGGGGGGTGATCTTTCACAACAATGAATTTGCTGAGTTTATTTGCAGTGTTGTCTTATAAAGAGGAGGTTGCTTGTAGGCTAATGCATGCAATGTCAGCAGAATTTGAACAGAAGTATATATTTGAACGAATATATAGATGTGCAAAAGAAGTGAGCACACATTGACATAACAGTCTTAATTTGTTAGTATTATCCTTATATTTGACTGAAATTTTTCCAAGGGATATTATTTTTAAAACCCTTGAGTGAAACTGAGAAGGAAGTTTACTGAGGATTAAAAAAATAGGTTAAGAGTCCACAAGAAGATGAACAAACTCAATTAACTTGACAAACTTAGTCCTTAACATTTACATTTTTTAAAAAGATTATAATTTATCATTTTATAAATATTGAGGCTAAATTTATTGAAGTTTTAGAATTTGAACTAGAATAATAAATTTTACAAATATTGAGTGCTAAATTTGTTGAATTTTTATATTTAAGATAAAAGTAATAGAATATGTAAACATTAGAGGACTAAATTTGTTACTAGACTGACATGAGCTTTTTATTAGTTTAATATGCAAACATTAAGGCTAATTATTTTTTACCAACTTTTAATGAATCTAAAACTCCATTTTATTATTTTACCTAGGGCTCCAAAAATATCAAGCTCAATAAATAACTATGGCTAATTCGTTCGTCAAACTATGCATATTTACAATGGAACTGTTAGGAAGATATCTAAGTAATATTCGATAGATAATTGGAAAGCAACAAAAAAAAGTGATGTAATATACGCAACAAAAAAAAGTGATGTAATATACTTACATAATTACATACTTACATTCGAATAGATTACTTGACCAGGAAGTTAACTTTGATTGATCAACGTGACAAATATTTGGGAATTGGTTCTCATAATAATCCTAGTAATATTCCTGTCACGGTTCTTGTGGTGGCTATGCTAATAGAAGCAATCACTTACCAGGCTGGTTCAGGTTTGGGCAAGGATGCAACAGTAACCCCTAAGCCCAGCCCATTGATGCTGCCAGCTCTCCATTACTAGTGGACTCATGATTCTTAACGTAACAGTAATAGTCGTGATGCAATTCCTCCGTCGTGTTACTTTTGCAATAATATTTTTTATGCTGTCAAATATATATACATACATTTATTTGTAGCTGCTAGGAATGGTGATTTCCCTTTGTTGAACAAGAAAGTGATGATTATTTAATGAACAAGCTCTTACAAATAAAGAGGTCGGTTTCTTGAAGAGCAAGTAATACATTTCTCCATTTGCTTGTTTGAGAAGATAGATAAATATCAAGAACTTGAAGTAGAACCTACATAAACAGCTAAAGGAACTCTCACAATGTGTTTCTTACCCTTTAACACCATTTCCCCAAATGTGTAAGCATTTGTTGCCTCAATTGCTTCAAATATGAGCCTTAGGCGCCTTGAACCTCTTCTTTTGATCCTAAATGACTCCGGAATTACGGTAATATTTACGCCTAATGGCTCCTTTATATGTACGATATATTTTTCCTTATGACTCACATTTTTTACATATCGAATCACCTTTCTTTTTCCAACTAAATTTGAGATCGTTACACTTGCTAGATTCAAATCCGAGCACTTGAACTTATTTTTGGTAGGACAAGCAACTCCTACAGCTTTTTTCACGGACTTGACATCGATACCTGGAACAGCACAAAGGAATTGAACATAGTGTTTGAAAGTGACATTGAATATGAGTCCTGGTTTCATGGCTTGAGAGACATTGATGGAACCTGCCCCAAAATCGAATGGAGTAGCATGAATAAGTTCGTTTGATGATTCAGCTAGAATAGGGGCACCTGAATGACCAGTTCTATCGGCAGTTGTCATCATTGCGGATGTGATAGCATCAGGACCCCATTTAGGATGTCTTTGCTTGATCAAAGCAGCAATGCCAGCAATGTGTGGGGTAGCCATGCTTGTACCGGATATAAGTGCAAAACTTTGCCCTGCATCAAAAAATAGATAATCTTCGGTTAAGTTCTATGGAATCACCCCCAACGTATAAATCGAGAGCCATTCATAGTTCATACCTTTGACGTATTTATCTCCTTCACTATCAGGACTCCATGCAGCCCAAATAGAGGTTCCAGGGGCCATGACATTTGGTTTAAGTACATCAACAGTTTGCATAAGTGCGTTTTTCACATCAGGACCTCGAGAAGAGTAGGATGCCACAACCGGAGCCTGCCCCGTATAAATTGCTTGCCTTCCATCTAATATCCTTGCTTTTGCAGCAAATACCACTGCTTGTCCTCTTTTGTCCCTAATAGTATTGGCATTGTAATACTCCCATAAAGCCTAATAGGATGTGAACAAGGAACGATAAATACGTATTAACAATTAAACCCGAAGAAGGTCTATCGGTAGAGAAAGTAACGTACCGATGAAGCTTGCATGTCGTTAAGGACAATGGCAGGGATCTGCAGGGTCAGCATAGTTCCTTTCACTACCTCAGGACCAATATTAGGATCCAATGTGATTATAAAACCAGCTGCCCCTATTTCCATCATAGTGTCCGCAACGGTTGCAATGCTCGCAGCTTCGTACTCATATTCGAATGTGTACGTGCAAATAATAAGCCTTCTATAGACCAAGGGTCGGATGAAAGATTCAGGATTTTGACAACTATCAACTGTGATGATTGTAGCATTCCTCACACATACATCAGCTGCTGCAGCTATATTGTAATCTATTTCAGCATCTGTGGGAGCTGCAATGTTGAAGATCAAGTTGTATGTTAACATCAGAAGATTCAGAACCGCTGAGAAGAATTAGAAATACGGAATTTCGAATATAAATTACGTGAAAGGCCAGTTCCGGTGAAGCTTTGTCCATTTCCGAGCACGATGGTAGTGTTATATTTACGATCGGTAATAGATGCAGCAACACTAGTGATCCAAGGACTAAATGAAATGACTGAACTAGAAGAAGGTCCACCATTTCCAGCAGCTTGAACAACTAAAACACCAGCTTTGGTAGCAAACAAGAGCTGCAATTCGAGCACATCTAGGAAAGCAGAATCCCCGGAAGGAACACTCGATGGACCGGCCGAGAGGCTAAGTATATCAACACCATCTTCAACTGCCTAAATAAATAAGAAAACATGTTAATCACCTTATAGAGATTGTATGGCAATTATCTCATAAAGCAATATTCTCGAACCTGATCAACTGCGGCCACAACATCCGACATATACCCTCCGAAAGTATAAAGAGCTTTATACACAGCAATCCTAGCTCCTGGAGCCATTCCACTCGCAGCACCATAATCGAAACCATCGACGATCACTCGAATATCATGGTTCCCTGCAGCTATAGATGCTGTATGGCTAGAACATGTATATATTGTGTTTGTCAGCTAGAACTAAAATAACAGTTACAGATATAAATTTATCATTGTATGGGCATAACCTGCCTTCCATGTCCATCTGCATCGTAAGGAGACGACACATCACGAGTAGCGTTAAACTCACCGTTAGCTATTGCTCCATGCGCGAAATATTGAGCACCTACTATCTTTCCATTACATGCTGTTGAAGGGAATAGCTCACCAGTGTCGCATTTCCCTTTAAACTTTGTACTATTTAAAAACCCTGATGAAGAATTTATCATAAAACTAGGATGGTTAGGATTTATCCCAGTATCAATGAAACCTATCACAATCCCTTCACCAGCTCCTTCTACACCACCTAATCTTGGCCATACATGTGCTGGTATTCCGAGAAAATCGGGTGTATGCGTAGTAAGTTTCTCGATTTTGACGTCCTCATGGACCGACCGTACCCCGGTCGTGTTTCGAAGGATACTAAGAACCTGCAAAAAAGTTCAAGCACCTCATATACATTTCAAGACCATCAAAAGATCTTATATAATTGTGTACCTCTTTTGAAGTAACATGGATTGCAAAGCCATTGAGCAAATGTGTATAGCTATAAAGTTTTGTATATGATCCTTTTTGTAAATGAGATTCCAAGAAAATAGTGTGGCTGCTACTGATTTGCTCTTTGTAAACAGTATAATCTTTGTCACTCCTACACGTTGAAAGATAGGGAGGTTAATACATACATACATACATACATACATACATATCCATTGCTTCCTTCCCAATCAAAACCTGACATTCAACACAACCAATCCTTTGCACCCATATTTTTTTACTTCTAGTTCATCACATAACCATAGCATTGAATCATGAGCTTTCATATGCATACATGCATACATACATACATACATACCCATTGCTTCCTTCCCAATCAAAACCTGAAACTCAACACAAAACCAATCCTTTGCACCTATATTTTTTTACTTCTCCTAGTGCAATGCTAGCATTGAATCAGGAACTTTCATATACATACATGCATGCATACATACATGTATTTTTGTTTGGTTGTGAGAGAGAAAGTAGGCTTATCCTCCATTAAAACCATGTAGACCTTAGCTTCTGCAAATACAAGGTTAATAACAGTAAAGCATATAAGAAATGTAGAGAACAATGCCATTAATGTAGTGTTTATGCAGAAATTGTACATTTGTTTTGAGACACAATGAATAAATATCCCTTGACTATGTCTATAAGGAAAAGATAGACTATTACAAGACATGTATTTTTCATTTCCAAACTACTTTTTGATCATGCATGTGGACATTCACTTTGAAACCCCATGTCTAAACTGCATCTAGAAATCATGTACCTAAAAGTTGAAGAGAATTGGGGAAGAAAATGACAATGGAGGACCAATAAAAAAAGGTTAAGTTAATGGAGGAAGATATATTGGACCACATTGAAATGAAAAGAAAAATGCCTTCCATGAAAGTGAAGTTGATGCATGCAAATCCAAGTTCATAAAGAACAGAATATTTACCTAAAAAACCATTTTCTTTTTTTAACTTTTATATTCATATGAACTCATTCTTAGCTAACTACTTTTTGACTTCATAAATTGACAACCATTACCAAAAATATGAGCAAATATTGGTGAATATTTTTTTATATAATAATAACAATTATTTTCTTTTTTTCTAACAAGTCGGGCCATAGGCATATATGCGTGTGATAAATGCATGTAATAAAAAATATGTTTTAGAATTATAATAAAAATAATTAAATTATAATTTAAAATCATTAATAATTAAATATATAACAATAATTTCATATTCAAAATTTATTTTTATTTAAAAATATCCAGAGTGAATTATGAAATTACTGAAAATTCTTTTTTATTAAATAACAAGTATTACTATAAGGGTATTTTTGTCATTTTATATTTTATGCAAGATCTAAAAAAATGCATATGATATTATTTAATCTCAAAATTGGGTCTCAACTCAATTGTGAAATTATAAAAATCTATTACTTTTATTAAATAATAAGTATTACTACGAAGGTATTTTTATCCTTTTATATTTTTTTATAATTATAATTTTGTTACATGAATGTTTTCAGCTAGATACGAATATGTTATAATTTCATAGATAATTATCTTACAAAATATTTTTAAGATAGGAATGTTAGTAAATTTAAAGAGGAAAATCTTTAATCAATAAGTGTTGAATATAACAGTAAAACATATTACACTTTTATGGAGAGAACGTAAATTTAAAACTTGAAAATATTATTATTAATAAGGACAACCATAAACTCGAACCGTAAAATGTAGATGAATATTATATGGAATCTTTATATAACTTTTGGTTAGATATTTTGTAATTGTGGAATATGGTTAAAGGGGACCATTAGAAACCCAATTAACCTTTGAATCTCTATTCAAACTTTGGGTCCATATCTCAATCAGTGATGTGAGTTATTCAACAGCTGCATGCAATTAACCCAATTAAGTCTCAAAACATGGCTGTCCCTTTGCCATTGATTTGCCCAAGTAGTTTTCTTTCCTTCTCCAAATTCTATATATATTTTGACTTGCATTCAGAACTTTTCTATCTCCTACCAAATTTTTCAATACCTAAACCTGTGATTAGACTATTATCTAATTTGATATTATGAATCACTCAAATACCAAATCAGTAGGTGAAAACATTAAAATAAAATGTATATTAATAAACATCGATAATAATGGTAGAATGATCGTTTAGGAAAAAAATCACAGGTAGAGGAAGAGAAATTTACTAATGTTGAAAAACGAATGATACAAGAGAAATTTCGACTACATCTATTTAAGGATTGAGAAACTTTGTTCTAGTCAAAGTCAAATAGAAGAAGTATAGTTCTATACAGACTTAACTTGTGCAATACGGCTCTTAGCCTTTCACCCCCACAGATCCCCTTATTTTGTCGCTGTATTTATTTCTTTAACAAATGTCAGGATTCGAGTCACACAATTACTAACAAAAACATTTATGGTTTTTTTAATACCTATATGTTTATTTAACTTTATTTCCTTTCCCCTATAATTAATTTTATTCGGTTAAATTGTGCTACTAGTCTCTCTATTTTTTGAAAATTATGAATTTAATTCTTGTACTTTAATTTGATCATTTTTAGTCTCTATACTTTTTAAATTTTAAAATTTCAGTCCTCAACAAACCATAATTGTTAAATTCATTAAGTTAAGTTCTATTAGTTCTAAAATCAACGCGATAAACATATTATCATATATGTAATACCATGTTAACTTGTTATTTTCATATATTACTCACTAAGAACCCAATTTATGGATTAACGGCTATCATTTCTGTCAAGATTGAAATTTCAAACTTCGAAAAGTATATGGACTTAAAATAATTCAATTGGAAAATATAGACTAAATTTGCAACTGTATGCGTAATATATGACTACTAATTGAATTTAACCTAATAGATTTAACTTCTACTATTTGAGTCGGGATCAAATTTTCAAATTTTAAAAAATACAAGGACTAAAATTAATTAATTCGAAAAGTACATGTACTAAATAGTTTTACATTGGTGTTAATGGATTCCTCTCCTATATGCTATATTTGATTCTCTTAAAGAAATTGGGTTTAACTAATATATTAATGGTTAAAATATGTTATAGGCCTCTATACTATTCACAAATTTAGAATTTAGTCCCTACACTTTTGATATTTCAAAATTAAAGTTCAATTGTTAACACTGTTGAATTTTTTTATTCAATTTGTTGGAATGACATTTTGAAATAAAAATACTCACTTGGTAGTAATTAAAATAAAAAAATGGCATTATAATAAACTTAATTTTAATAAAATAATTTTAATAATATTAATAGTTGAACCTAAATTTTAACATTTAAAAAGTAATGAAATTAAATTACTAAAATAAAAATATAAAAATTAAATTTTAAATTTACGAAGAATACAAATAATTATCGCATATTTTAATCTATATTTATCAATGAAATTATAAACATTATGTGACGCTGCAAGTTAGAAAAATATGGATTTTAAATTATTTATTTTGAAAAAGGGTAACCATTTAACAAATCAACCCATTGCCAACAACAATATTTCAATACAACATTTATTTTTAATTTTTAAATAAAATTCAAAGAAACAAGCTACCCATACCTTTTTCAAAGTCAAAAGTATGGCAAATCTCAAATCTATACAACAAGTTGACTTTAATAACTATAAAAGTAAGTTTAAAGAAAAGAAAAAGAACCTATAAAAAATATGGTTGAAAGGCGTGATCAGGTTTTCTAAATTTCGAAATTGAAAAATTAATTTTTTAAAATAAAATAAATTATTTTTGTTAATTTTAAAATTAAGTAATTAAAGACAATTAATTATTGCGTTAATATCTTCTATCAAGTGTACATAATTTTGATTGAAAGAATAACAAATTCAATCATCGATATTTACATATTTTATTATTTTGACCTTAATTCTAAAAAGTTAAATAAATTCAGTCTCAACATTTACATATTTACACAAATATTGCATGGTAAATTTATTAAATTAAGACTAAATTGACGAGAATATGTAAACTTTAAGCTAAATTTATTATTATACCAATCAAAATCATGTCCAATTGATGAAAAACGTTAATATCATAATCTTTAATTGATCACTTTCAAAATTAATAAAAACTAAATTACTCTAATTTTCTTTAAAAACTAATTTATATATTTTTAAAATTACTATAAAATATATACAACAAGAACCACATCTTTATTAGACAACATAACATGGACCGACATAAGTGTAATAAAAGTAATAGGTTAAATGTCTTATATAACAAAATATAATGAATGTTTTGTCTGTAAATTAACCATCAATGTGTCAACATCTCAGCGTGGGGTGTCTTTTAGTAATTCAACATCTTAATTATTTCAGTATTTCTTTTCATGATGAAGTCAATGGATAACATTTTTAGTTCATGAAAACATGCATACCAAATTAGAATTTGTTTAAAATATTAGGCTTCGTTTTGATTATAGATTTTAATTATGAAATTAATTTGTTGACAACTTTTAAATTTCTTAATTTCTCTTTTTAGATTTCTACTTTGAAGGTGGAATTTGTGAAATTTCTTCATTGTTTAGTTAGATATTAGCATGTATTATATTGGTTAAAATATGGTATAGGTCCTTGTACTATTCATAAATTTGGAAGTTAATCCATTTACTTTTATTTTTAAAATTTATTCTCTCTACTTTTCATATTACAAAATTTAGGTTCAATTGTTAACACTGTTAACTTTTTTGGTTAAATTTTATGGTGTGATATTTTGAAATTAAAAATAATCACTTGGTAGCCATGTAACTGAAAAAATGATGTTGTAATGAACCTAAATTTAACAAAATATTTTTAACAGTATTAATAGTTGGACTTAAGTTTTGAAATCTAAAAAATAGATGAACTAAATTCCTAGAAATAAAGTACATGAACTAAATTCTAAATTTGTGAAGAGTATAAGGACCTATGGCATATTTTAACCTATTATATTTTATTCTTTATGCGGGGTTTTTGCCTTAATTTTAATTATATTAGAGGCATTCATCAGTCAACCCGAGTTAGGTTTCGAATGGGTTTATATATGGTTTCAGTATACTTCATGCTTGCTCAAACTTGAACCAAGTTAGCTCGAACTCATCATAAGACCGACAATATTATTTTTATATTTGTATTTTACAAAAGTTTATGGTATTTTAAATTTTTTATTAAAATTTTAAATGTACATATTATTAATATTTTTAATGTTAAAATTTTAGTATATTATTATAAATTTAATTTTTATGTAATACAAATTACATGATATATATAAATAAAACAATATATTATATAACTAAAAAATAAGCCAACATGATTCAAGCTCGGGCTTTAAATATTGAAGCTCAAACACGTTCCATATTTTAAATGGGCATAATTTTTTTCCTAAATTTAATTTTTAGGCCTAATATTTTTGTTAGGCTCTTCCAGATTTTGGTGTGGGATTTTGAGTTGGAACAAGCAATCACCTTTTAACAAATAAGCTTATATGTAAAAAAAGCTCTTAAGGAAATGCAAAATAATCGATTAAGCTCATGTATTAAATTCGTACCCAATTAAGCTCCCGTTGTTAACTAATAAATTAATTAAGCCCCTTTGTTAGTAGCTTCTATCATTGAGCATGTTAACCATTAAAATAAATTGATAGACCAATTAGATAGTGACACGTGACAACTTTAAGTTTAATCTAATATTTTCTCATAACAATGATTAAAAATTATAGAACAATAAAAAAATTAAATATTAAAAATATTAAAATTGATATAAACTTATTAAAATTATAAAATTAAAAATTATTTAAAAATTGTAAAATTAATAAACTTATTTAAAATAGTTAAAATTTTTAAAAATTCATTAAAATTCTTTTAAAAAATAAAATTTGTAAAAATTATAAAAATATTAAAATTGATATAAACTTAAAATTTATAAAAAAATCATAAAATTTGAAATCAAGTAAAGGTATCAGATGAGAAAAATCATTAGAAAGCTTGACCTAAGAATCAGGCGATTGAATCGATTTTATTTGTAAATTGTAATAATATTATTTCTTTACTATAACTAGTCTATCAAATTTCTGAACTTTGGATTAAAAGAGTCATATAATTGGCATATATCTCCAAGTTTGATATCTACACAACAAATAATATGCTCTTCTAACTTTACAATAAAATCTTTTGGAAAAAACGATAATATTATATAAATTATTAGAATTAGAATCTTGTTTTGAAGTAATACAAAATTATTGATCTTAGTTTCTATCGCCATTCATCATTTCACTAAAAAGGTATGTGTTTAGATGGGTAGAAGTAGTATCCTATGGTTTTTGGTATTTATATTACGAGTTAAATTGTATATTTGTGGTTTTTTATTTTTTAAAAAAATAAGTAAATTAGTTCTTATACATTAAATCAAAGAGCAAACAAATCATTTCTGTTAAAAATTTCCTTCATTTTTATTGTTAAAAACTGCCGTAGATGACAAAATAATCAGACAGTTACACATGACATGTCATGGATACCCCAAGCTGGCATTTAGGGATAAGCTTTTAACAATAGAGACAAAAGAACTAGTTTGCTCTTTGATTTAATGTAAATGGACCAATTTGTCTATTTTTTTAGTAGAAGGGGTAAAATGCAATCCTACTCCTTGTACAATGGCCTTCATGGTTCTTTTACCGTTTAGATGAGAAAATTCAAAATTTTAGAAAATTTTAAAATATAAGTATTTTAAATTACATCATTTCAAATTTTTTTAATCTCATTTTGTGTATGAATCTTTTTTATATTTATCAAAATATAAATATCCTCAAAATAATATTTGTTGCTTTGTAAAAGACACGAGAGCTTCTGATACATTTACAATTAAATTGGAACGATAAATGATATTAACTTAATCAAACTATTAATTATAAAGGTATACTACACCCAATGTCACTAAACCATTAGTAAGTTTATATTTTGGTTTTTCAATTTTAAAAACTTACAAAATAGTCATCAAACCATTCGAAAGTTTTCATTTAAGTCACTGGGTTGTTAAGTTTTTTTTTTTTTAAGTCCAACTAACTAGCTCCAAGTGATAATTCGATGATCAATACGATGGATTAGTATCTATCAGCAAGTAGAATAACATACCTTAGATCCAAGTTGATCTAACGGCCAGCGCTGGATATTGGAGAGGAAAGTTATTTAGATTTTGATTCGTAATTTCGTTACATTAAATTTGTTTCATGAAAAAAACTGAACAGTAGAAGAGATGTTGAATGAAAGCTTTCGTAAGAGTGTGAACAAAGAAAGCCATATAACTGCAGTTTTAACAACTAATGACTTAGGTGGAAACTTTCGAATAATTCAATGACTATTTTGTAACTTTTCGAAATTAAGTGACTAAAACATAAACTTATTGACAGTTTAGTAACCTTAGTTATAAATTATCACGTAATTAGTGGTTGAGATGAAAATCTCTTTTATCTTAACCAATCAAACTAATTGCCTAACTTTGTTGCAATAATTATAAACATGAGGGGACAAAATTGATAAGTGGTCATAAATGCTTGTACTAATTAATATAATTTTACTATTATTGTCGGTTTCTTTTTCATAGAAAAGTTTAAATTTGGAATAAAACTTTTATTTTTCCTATGCCACTTCCATTCCTTCTTTATTACATTTCATAAAAGTTGAACAAAAAAATAAAAGCGAAAGATGCCAACTTCTTGTTGGGTTTATCCTCAATAAGCAATTTTTTTTTAACAATTAACTAACACTTTTTTATTGGGTTATTAGCTTTAACAATTTTTATAGGGTTAATTCACAAACACTCTCAAATCATTGTCTAAATTTTAAATTAGTCCTTAAAATTCAAAATATTATAGTTCAGTTAAAATATCAGTATTGTATCAATTAGAAGTACTAAATGTCGATTTGAATTTGACATTAACATATTTAAAACGTATTAATTAAATGGAGATTTTGAATCTAAAGTATTGAAAAAAAAGGGTAAACTACAAAAATAGTCAATTTTATTTATCTTAAATTACATTTTAGCCACTTATGTTTGAAATATTATTTTGTTACGAAGTAGTCACTATGCCGTTAAGTTCTGTTACCCCCCTAACGACAATCATATGTGGCAGTCGAAATGAGTTTTAAATGCCAACTTGAATGTCCAACTAGGATAAGAAGAATTTTTTCAGTCAAAATGGAAAAGAAAACTAAAAGAAAAAGGAGACGAACGGTTTTCTTCTCCAGCTCAAGATGTAATTAATTTAAATTTTTTAATTAATTAAATTTATTTAATTAAAATTTTTGTCCCAGTTCGACATCCAAGTCAGCATTTAAAACTCATTTTGACTGCCACGTAGGATTGCCGTTAGGGAGGTATCAGAGCTTAAAGGCAGAGTGACCACTTTGTAACAAAACGATAACGTAAATTGCTAAAACGTAATATGAGGCAAATGAAATTGATTATTTTTTAGCATGTTAAATTAAAATTATCTATGCAATAGGTACACAATTATTCATGATTTGATCCACATCATATTGGAGTTGACGTTTCATACCTAAGCTAATTGCTAGGCTGACAGAAAAATCTCATTAATATGATATAATACTTTAAGGACTTGATTAATTTTTTTTTAAAATTCGGAGACCAATATAAGATCCAAGTCATAGTTTGAGTATGTTTAGTATAATTAACTTTGTTTTAATTAGCGTTAATACACTATTTTTTATCCGAATTAATTACTTATGTTTAGTTTCAATGTTTAATTTGGAACTTGAGTTTTCTTGTTCCAACTAAGTACCTATTTTGTTTACTTAAGTTAAGTGTTAAATATTTTTCGGGCCACAAGATGTCATTTGATTTAAGTATCAATTTAAATATTGAAACTAAACTCAAGTACTAAATTAAACAAGTACCAAATAGTAATTTAACCTTTTTAATTATAATAATTAATTTTTGAAGAAATTGACACATACTTGGAAAAAAATTAAAACTGAATTAGCAGAAATGTGTAATAAACTGAAAATTACTGTCCAGAAAAGGTAATTGATTACTTTCTTTGTTTAGACGAAGGGAATAAGGAATATTCCAAAGAATGAATTCAACCACTCGCGTTCAAATGCACGTGCAGTTAAACGCGTCTCAATCCGATTTGTTGGCTTCACCAACTACACAAAGTCCCAAACACACCTAAAGCTAATTCTACGATCCTTTCCGTTAGTTTCTAACTTCACTGGTTTGCTTTTTTTACTTTGGGTTAATTTCACCTAACGTCCCTAAATTATCGTTCAGATCTTGAATTAGACTATAAAGTTTAAAATATTTTAATTGAGTCCTCAAATTATCAATATTGTAAGGTTGTCTCATTAGCTCATACTAATTTTATTTAGGCTAAATTCATGGTTTAGTCCCTGAATTATATCCATTTTTGTACTTTGGTACTTAAACTTTTTTTTTGTCTCAAATTATATTCATAATTTAGGCATACTTTATGTAACAAATTAGGAAGCAATTGATACTTTAGGTGCTAAATTGGGACAACAAAAATTTTAGATACCAAAATGGATAAATTTAGGGGTCAAACCATGAATTAAGCCTTTTATTTAAAACACATGAATCAAATTGTAAACATATATACGCCTATTTGTAAATGGGAGGTCAGCTTCTTTTGGAGAAGTCTTCCATTCGGAGCCAACAGACCTAAGTCAATTTTGAGCTGGAGGCAAGGCTTACAGAACATGATTGCCTTGTCAGATTGGACTGTGTGGACACATGATCACCTACTAAGGGACGTGTGTGTTGTGCACTTGATCGATACCATAGAAGGGGCAAAGGTTCAAAGCTAGTCAAGTTCACGATGTGCAAATCCCATTGGTAAGTGGTCATATGCATCACGCATGGCTTGATCCAATAAGGTGCTCTCACTCTATAAACCCCAACTTCAACTCACGCTCTCAACACGGTCAGGAGACAAACTTTCATCTCAAATTCGAGGACAATATTAACCGTTTAAGGGTTTTTCGATTCCAAACAAATGATACTTTGAAGATTTATCCAAAAAGAGTCAACCTCTTCTCAACATTATCAAATAAACAACATAAATCTAACATATTAAAAAAGACCATTAAAATATAGCAAGTATATATTTATTTATAATTTGATATTTGATTTGGCATTTATCCCCCGTCTATGTTAATAGAAGAACCTGATTGATTTTTTGGACTAAATTAAAACAATTTTAAATATTTAAACTAATATAAAATTTAAGTAATAATTTAAGGATGTCTAGCAGAATCCTTTTATTTTCGACCAACTAAAAAGAAAAACTGAAATTCATTGATTATATAAAAGAACAAAGAACAAAAAAGAAACAGAGAAGCATAAAAATAGGCTTTTTTGCTCTTGTGATCAAATCTCGACCGTCGGATTAAGCCGTCAATAATTTGTTTCTTTTCCTATATAATCCCCCCTCTCACATTCTCTTTCAAATTAGTTCATTTCTCCTGTAAAGTGTTAAGAGATTGTAAAGCTCCGCCTTTTTTTTTTTTTTTCCCTTTTTTTTCTGTCGTTCATTTTAAGCGACGGATTTAAATTTTCCGGCCAAATTTCCGGTCGGTAAGTTTCTCAATTCTTGCTTTTTTTAAAAAAATATATATTTTTGAGTTGTTTTCGTTAATTTTTTAAAGAAAAATTACAAAGATTGAAATGATATATGCGTGGTGGACACTTTGCAGAGATTTAATAATAATAAAAGGTGAATTGTTTTTAATGATGTATGTGTGTGGTGGACACTTCGCAGAAATTTATTTACTTTTTTAAAAAAAAGTGGGTAAGGTTTTCTCTTTTGATCAATTGGATTGGTTCTTAGGTTAAAAAGAAAATTAATTTATTAGTTATCGAATTGGATTTCAATGTAAGAATAAGATTTATGATTCAATTGTATATTTCTTTTTTATTTTTTATTCTTTGCGATGAAATTTTTTGACTGAGATCTGTATTTTTTTTGAAAGCTAATTATTTTGATTTCTAATAAATGTTGTGAATGAAATTTGCAGGTTTAAAATGGTTTTTTCAGGCAGAAGAATATAGTGAAGCCTAGGCGCTTTAAGTCTAGGAACTTCTTCTTCTTCTTTTTTTTTTTTGTTTAAGTTTTCTTTCTTTCCTTAAAAAAGAAAAAAAAAAGAAAAAGGTTTCCCAGTAAATGGGTTGCTTTCATTCTAAAGTAACAAGGCAACATCCTGGGTATGAAGATCCTGTTACTCTTGCTTCACAAACTGCTTGTAAGTTTGTTGACTATTTGAACTTTTCTTTAATTCATTGAATGCACCCAATTGTTTGATTGTTCTTATGGGGGTTGAAACAATGATGTTCCATTGCTTTTGCTTCCAATTATGAAGGGAAATTTGCTTACCTTGTGTTGCTTTTATGCTGCAAAATTGATTACTTGGTTTGTTCTTGTGTATATGCAGTTAGTGTTAGTGAGGTTGAAGCACTTTTTGAGCTATTCAAGAGCATCAGCAGTTCTGTGGTTGATGATGGTTTGATTAGCAAGGTACAGTTCTATGATTCCTTTGTAATACCATGGATCTTTTACTTTTTCTTTAATGTGGTTATAAGGATCATTACATCTTATGCATGTGCCTATCAACTTTCATATGAGCTGTGTACTTGAATTGGTCTTGGATAAAACCATTAGGTCCAATGAGCCGAAGCAAACAAACTTTGTAGCTTATTGTCGGACGTGGCATTTGGTATTAAAGTTGGCTATTAGAAATGTGCCATTGAGGATGTTGGTCCTTGTTAGAGTGGGGGAGGATTCATAGTCCTAGAGAGGGACCGTGAATCTCATATTTCTCGTGTACTAGAGTTGGTTTTGAGATATAAGTGCTCACAATACCTATAACTTTAACTTATGAAGTGCCTTTTGTGGATAAAACTATGTGGCCTAATCGGTAATGCCTTGCAAGGTGGTGTGGATCATGGCAGCCTGTGTGATTTTGAGTTGTTTTGCATTTTCTCATTGACTTTGCTATTTAAAGATCTCTCCATTTTGAAAAGAATTGGAGTTGCATCTCGTTTATATTTCCGTTATTTGTCCTCGTCCCTCCCACTTTCTAACTACGAGGGGATTTGTTTATTTTTTTCTCATTATTCCTTCTCTGTCAAAATGGAACATTTGTGTGTCCAATTTAACGCTCATCTATTGTTGTATATACAGGAAGAATTTCAATTAGCGCTGTTTAAGAATAGGAAGAAGGAAAACATTTTTGCAAATCGGGTAAAGTAGTTTCTTCTTTTTATTGTTATGTAAGAAATTCAATATCACTTAAAGGTTGAAGTTTCACTTGTTTTGTCTAAAATTTCTTTGATGGGAATGTTCCTTTTATATTCATCCATCCTTCTAATACAATGTAGATTTTCGATTTATTTGACGCCAAGAAGAAGGGAATCATTGATTTTGGTGACTTTGTTCGAGCACTCAATGTCTTCCATCCAAATGCCTCACAAGAGGATAAAATAGATTGTAAGTAAACAGTTGATATAATTATCTCGAATTACACAAGTTGTTTAATCTTCCTTCTCTTTTTAAACTTAATGGTTTTAAATTGCAGTTACATTTAAACTTTATGACATGGATGGAACTGGTTTTATAGAGCGTCATGAGGTATGTTGGGATTGATATGTTGGTTGTTTACATATGATGCTATTACATGGATTTACTTTTTCATTCAGTTATATTTTTCATACAAACATGGTTTATGTGATTTTGGCACAGGTCAAGCAAATGCTGATTGCTCTTTTATGCGAATCTGAAATGAAGTTAGCTGATGAAACCATCGAGGCAATACTTGATAAGGTGAGAGCTTGTTGTGTAAAATAAGTGTTTATGAAACTATTGAGAAGAAAATTGATCGTGCCGGCAAATCTTATTGAATTAGTAGTTGGCTAACCTATTGATTGCCCGGAATTATTACACTATCGACAATATCTTTATATGAACACCATCAGTTAGATGGTTTCATGGGATTATTTACATTTTGTGTTACTGAACTTAACACCACTTTCATGTAAACCATAAATATTCCATTTCATTAAATTATATTGTTGAACTTTTACTATTAGCTAATTAGGTTACTTGTGCTCACTACGTAAGGCATGCGTGCGTGACTTATTTTCTAAATAGAATCGATTTTGGGATTTCATAGTGTCATGTGTAATGGGAATAAACTTTTCCATTAGAATTACTTAACGAAGTGCTCGTAAGTGACTTCAGTTCAGTGATGTAGTTTGATGAAATTAAGATTTTATGACAGTTAATGCCACCAAGATTGTAAATTACCTGGTTTCATGTGACTGTTGATTTGAGGCATTGTTTCTTAACTCTTTCTTGGGAATTGTGAACAGACATTCTTGGAAGCCGATATTAATCAGGATGGGAAGATAGACATATCAGAATGGCAAAACTTCGTCTCTCGTAATCCATCCTTGTTGAAAATCATGACCCTCCCATACCTCAGGTACGCGTTACCAGTCTCGTAATCACCTTTACTTGGAAAAAAAAAAAAAAAAAACCTTTACTCACCCATGGTGTAACATCAACTATGCAGGGACATAACAACAACATTCCCAAGCTTTGTTTTCAATTCTGAAGTAGATGAAGTTGCCACTTGATTTGTATGTGGTGGTTCATGCATTTGGTTGAATTTGAAACACACTTTTTTTTTTATTTTGGTGGCATGATTTGTTGAAATTGAGCTGTCATTATGTGAAGATATTGCCTAGTTTTTGGTACAAGGCTTAAAGCTTATAATGTTTGTAAAGGGTAGTAGCTTAAAAAATAGTTGATTGTATAGGCCATTCTCATTTAACCTTTTTTCTTAGTTTAAGGTTTTCTCCATTTTTAATCATATTGATCTGTGGTAATGCAGTGTCAGTTTCAGAATTAGATTTTGTGTTTATTTGGGGGTGGATTGCTAGAATACTAACTAATACTGCTTGTAATTCTAAGAAAGGACTAAATAGCAAATATATTAAAGAAAAAAAACGCCCTTAAACTAGTATATGATCGTTCAATTACGTACTTGTCTTTATATGGTTTTTAATAATGTTTGAACTCCATCGGAGAAGAATAGTGACAACGAACATATACGGATAGATTGAATTGGATTTTTTTTATTCAATCATAAATCCGATTTTGGAAACACTAGATTGATGCATTGTTTTTGTGTATTAAATATAAATCTAAAATAAAAATAAAAAAAATTTTGAAGTTATAAAATAATTGTGTAATTAAAACTGTTCTAAATTTAAGAAAGAAAATGATACTGAACTTCTGTTGACAATTTAATCTCTAAGAGCAATTTTATTTTTAGTTATAACATAAAACTTTAACAAATAAAAATATTGAAGTACTTAAATACAATTTACGTTTTTAATATATTATCCTATCACCGACAAGTTAATACAAAGTTAGACATGTCCCACGATTCTCGCTCATTGACTCCCAAACTCAGCTACGCGAACTGAAATAGTTATGGTCGTGTTTGACTTTGTATGTTCTGTTGTTAAAATAGATTTGACTAAATAAATTAACCTTTTAGCCAATCACTCAAAACCATTCATCTCCAAGTCCAAAGGTTTCTGCCAATGTCTAGCAATGAACTTTTTGAATTGTGCATTAACCTTGGTGGGCAAAGAAGTGTTATATGCAAAATGGACAATCGAATAGAGTAGATATGTTAAAAGGAAGGCACTTGAGAGTGTTATAGTGTGACTTATCACATTTGTTTGTTGTAGGTTACACACAACTAACAGCTAATAGGTAAGGTAGTCTGCAAACCAGAGTTGTAAACAATACTTAAAAGTCCACCTAGTGTTCAACGTAAGTGTGCTCAAGTCTTTTCGTGAGAATCAGGGGATCTCAATCGGGACAAGTTGTAATGAGGTATTGAGATGTATAGCGTGGAGAGACAAATCAAATTATTCAACAGAAAAATTATAAGCTGAGGGAACTATCCAATAGCAAGATCAGTTGGGAATTAGCCGAGGTATTGTGGCAGTTCCGAGATGAGATGGATTGATATTATTTTAAGAAAGCAATGGAAATGTTGCTAGAACAGTTGGGGGAAAATGTCGTAGGCCGAGCACAAAAACTTGTGACCAAGGTGTGAACTAATGGACTAAGTCGCTCTTATGATTTGGGGTCACTTTGACCCATCTTGCTTAGTATTTAGAATTTTCAAAGCTCCTCTATATGAAGTTTGGTGAAAATGTAGATACTCTAGTAAGTTGTTTTTTTATCAGAGTAACTTTATAAGATAAGATTATTGAAAGTTTAAATTTCTTAGTACTCTATCGTGTAAATAACTTGAATGTAATTCACTAATATAATGAATTATTATAGAAAACTATTTAAGAATTATAAGAAATTATATTATAATGGCTACTATTATATATAAGGTAAACTATTAAAATACTCATTTTGTTTCCTTCGGATTAAATTTTAGTCATTTATGTTTGAAATGTTACGTTTTAGTCACTTACGTTAACATGTTTTAACATTTTAGTTATTGAGCCGTTAATTTTCGTTAACGGTGTAATGGTAAAATGACATGGCATGTTAAATCACCATTTCAAACAAAAATTTTAAGTTAAATTATACAATTAGTCCTCATATTTTTTCATTTACCTATAGATAGTAATTTATACCTCTTAATTTATATTTTGTTACACAAATTCCTAATTTAATTAATTTTTCAATATATAAAACAAGAATCGGATACATGCACTGATGGGTGGGTAACACTAAATTGAGTTCAATGCAGAAAAAAAGGATTCAGCGATTGAAACAATGCAGCGTTGTTCGGTTTATGAACATTATTTTCTATTTCTTTAACTTTAGCTATACATTTTCCATTCCAGTGTTCCATACCAGTTCTTCCTCCTTTTGACTTTCACTGTTGTATATAAGTGTCCCTAGCCCCCTGCTCAATTCCCAGAATTCCTTAAAAGCCACAAAGAAAAAGAAAAAAAAAAATGCAGATCCTGATTGATTTGAGGTATGCAATCCCTCCATTGGTGAATGTAATCCGGTTTCTATTGGTAGCATCCGAAAACGACTCTGCATTTGATTTACTTTCTGATTCCCTACCAGTTTCCACCTCTATACTTGTCTTCTTTGCCTTGTTTGTTGCCATTATGTTAATGGGAATCTTCCTCTACTTCTCTGTTGAAATCCCTCTCACTCCCCATCCTATCAGCTTGACAGCTCCAGGGTTTTCCATTGCCTTTTTCATTTCTCTCCTTGCCTCAATCTTTCTTCCCTCTTCACTCTTCTTGGTTACCTATTTATTCATCGTAGTCACAGTTCCTTGGCACAATAAACTATTCCATCAATTTATAGGCTTTCTTCGATTGTTTGCTATAACAATTCAAGCCATTGCGCAGCATAACCATAATATCCCAGCACAAGCTCCTCCTCCTCCTCCTCAGGTCCTTGAGCTTCAAGTTTGAACAGTGGCAAATATTGAAGGAGAATGATAGCCCTTGCGGAGTTCTGAACTGGACTGCATGTAGTTAATAAAAGAACGCATCTATACTAAAGAAAGGAATAACTCTAGTATGACAATACAAGCACAGAGACCCAGGCCTATGGTTTAAAAAACTTGATAC
This sequence comes from Gossypium arboreum, assembly GCF_025698485.1. Classification (NCBI taxonomy): domain Eukaryota; kingdom Viridiplantae; phylum Streptophyta; class Magnoliopsida; order Malvales; family Malvaceae; genus Gossypium; species Gossypium arboreum. Next base: position 883,774 of record NC_069070.1, on the reverse strand, counting down.
AGAAGTCCACGTATCGCAAGAGACCAACAAGCACGACCCAACTTTACTAGAGGTGCTTATGAACTAAGCTAGATAAAGTATTTAGATTAATTTTTTAAGTTTAAGTTCGACTTGAGCTGTAAAATTAGTTTATTTTTTATCCAAGCCCAAACTAATTTAAAAAAGTAAATTTGAACTTGTCCATATTTAATTTTTTAGATTAATTTTATTTAAAAATAAAATTTTAAAAATATAATACACTAAAAAGTATTAAATAAAAGTTTTCTAATACATTAAAATACATTAAAAGTATTTATATAAAAAACACTATTATAAATATAATACATGTTTTATTGTATTAAATATAATTTTAAAATTTTATATTTTGGGTTGGATTATTTAGTAAAATTTTTTTAAAGTTTTGAGTAATGGACTTAATTGTTATTGGGTTAGTAATTTAATATAAGTATAAATATATAAATATATATATAATTATTATTTAACTTATGTAATTATTTTACTTAAACTCATTTTTCAGGCATCGTATTTTTGTCCAAACTCTTCTATTTTTCAAGTGATGACCTGACCCATGAATAAGTATAAATTAAATAAAAAAAACAAAAGTACCTCAACATGAAATGTTATGATTTTGAAGCATTAGAAGCATCTATTGAAGTAGCCAAAATAGAATGCTCAAATTGCAAGGTGAACAAAAGGCTTTTGCATCATGTGGTGTTTTTTCTATGAATACACAAGACAAAGTTTATCTTCAAGACTAGCTTAGCTCACATGGGAGAACTTGAAACTCTTTAGTGGACATTATTGCTTGTGGGTCAATGGATTCAAACATTGGCTTCTAAAAAGGTGGGAACACAAAATGATAAATCTTAGCTTTGGATTTGACACTTCAAATTGAATGAACATGTTCTCTATGAGACAATTTAACTAAATAATGCCAACGCCAATCCTTCTTGCATTTTTTGAAAGATACTAAACCAACACACGAAAGTGAGTTACTCAAACCTTTGTTTGCGTCTTGGGAGAATCATTGATTTCAAGAAACAAGAATCAAAATATGAAAGTAAAGCATTAAGGATTATTGTAGGGTTGAATTCTTCGAGAGAAGCTTTTGGTCAAACTCTAATAATGATTAATATCGTCCTCGGGTCATATTGAGATTTTGTCTTTTGTTTTCGTCGAGACTTAACGAAGAGCGAAAGCACTCACTTCTCTTTGGTGGGTGTTTGTGTGCCCACGAATAATCTATTACCTCGATACGCTTCCCCTTTGTGAACTATACATAGCATGACCCAAGGACAATACCAATCACTATTGGATGTTAGGCCAAATGTTCGGAGAAAGACACTTCAAATACTTCTCTCAAAAGAATCACCCCTTACTTATACTTTTTTTTTTATCTAATTTGGTCATTGAACTTGACAACTAAATTCATTTTTGTCCCTGAACTTAGATTTTATCAAGATTTAATGATCTGACCAGTGCTACTAAAGCAAAACCGAATCGGACAAACCGAGAACTAATAGATATAATGGTCATAATAAAGGGATTGAATTGATTAACTCATAAGCTGCTTAAAATTGATAAAAATAGAAAATTGAGACAAAAATAAAAAATTGAATAGGTTGAATTAGTTTAAAATTTTTTTATTATGATTTTTAATTAATTATTTAATTATTGTTAGTTCGACGGTCAAACTGATTGAACTAGTTAAATTAAGAACCGATTGTCTGACATGTTTAACTATTGCTTAATTATTAAAACATTAAATGTCATACTCACCTATAAATTTATCTAAATTTTTATTTTTAAGTAATAATGTGGCACTATCTCAGAATGAAACATCATCATATTTTTATTTTTTCTAAATTAAGTGATCAAAATAAATCTAATTCTTAAGTTCAAATATCAAAGTTAACCTAATTGCCGGAAAAAAATCAGTAACATGCGAGTTGCTGATCAAGCGCCACGTGTAGATCAGTAATATAAAGAATGTAGGATGAATCATACACAATAAATGCCCCCCGCCCCTTAAATACAAAACCAAAGCTATAACCCGCCGATTTATCGGCCAAATCGCCGGAACCTAAGAATTCTCTACCGAGTTTAACCCTCTATACTCTCTCTAAGAATTCCCCTCCTTTCTCTCTCTATCTCCTCTGTTTCTTCCTCCATAAAAATCCAGCAAAAAAATCAACTGTTCCAATAAAATCCAAATATAAAATAAATAAATATAAATAAATAATAATGGGTTAACTTAAAGCAAATAGCTCCATTAAAATTAAAGCAGAAACAAAAAGAAAGGAAAAAAAAAAGGAGAGAAAACCCTAGATTTAGGGGAGATAGGGTCATTATCGTCATTCCACGCTATGAATCGGCGATAACGGGAGCGGTTCATTTCAACGGAAAAATAAGAGAAGAAAAGATATGTACCGAGGAGAGAGAGCAGCATGTGGTTCCAAAGGGGAGGTAGGTTCGGTGGATCGGAAACGGATCAACGAAGCGCTTGATAAGCAACTGGAACGATCGTCGCCGTCAACATCGAGAGCAATCAACGGAAAGGATAAGTCATCGCAGTCCCTTCAAATGGGGAAGCATCCACCTGATCATTACCGTGACTCTTGTTCTGCTTCTCTACCTAAAGCGAACGCCTCCGGTGGTATAAACTATAAACATAACCACATATCCATGTTTTGATGATTTTAGGATTTTTAGTTTATAAAAATTTTGGATTGTTTTGAAGAACTTACGAGAAATTTAGGGGTTTTTTTTTTGTTATCATTATTTGATTTTATGTCTAGCTTTAGTAAATTTTGAATTTACGTAATTGAAACTGGATATTGATGAAATTATGAAATTTTATTGTTATTAATATGAATTTTGTTAACAAATTATAATGCTTATGTTTTGATGCTTGCATTTGAGAAAAGAGTGAGAAAAATAGATAAGAAAGCTTAAAGATTTATGTTTACATTGCTCACAATAGCAATTAACTTTCAACTAGGTGTTCTTTCCCTATCTGTAATTGAGGGAAAAATAACCGATTGAAGCATAAGTAGAGTGGCAAATGACTTGTACTCGAGTCTTCAGTTAACACCGGTCTGGCTTTTGGGGAGATGTGTTTGTGTGTGGAGGGGTTTGGGGGTAGTTTATAAGGGTATTGGCCAACTACGTTACTGGGACTCGGGTGTGAGTGTCGGATACATAACTGTATCTGACACGGGTATGGTTAATTTTTTTAAGTTTTTCCATGTATTTGAAGGATCTTGGAGTTCATATCCTTACATCTGTTTGTTGGACACATGAAAAATGAAGAGTTTGAGCAACATGATTGGCCAAACCTTGTATTTGTATGAATAAGTTTTGCTCAATGTCTAGGTTTACGGCCTCGAACAATCTGTCAGCTTCGAAACTAAGTTTGTCTTAGCCTTTTGTATTTTCCCACATTTTTCAGTATCAAATGAAGTCAAAAGGCATATATGTTTTGTAAACCTCTATATATTCATCTTTGTACGATTTAAATTCACTATTGTTCGTCCAATGATTACTCGTCTATGAACCATGTTTTCAAAGTGACGGTTGTTACCTTTTGGTGTGTGGTGGTGATGCTTTAGTGACATATGCTGATACGAATTTGGATTTCATTTACTGCAGATGAATCTGAAACTGACAGTGAAGAGTCGGATGTTAGTGGTTCCGACGGGGATGACACATCTTGGATCTCATGGTTTTGCAATCTACGTGGAAATGAATTCTTTTGCGAAGTTGATGATGACTACATACAAGATGATTTTAACCTTTGTGGGCTAAGTAGCCAAGTTCCTTACTATGATTATGCTCTTGATTTGATTTTGGATGTTGAATCTTCTCACGGTAAGCTTATGGTTTGTTTCTTCTCATATCAAGTTCTCCGGATGTGTGAAAATCTGTCCCTTCCTTCTAATACTTGCTTTTGAATCTTGATGATGGCGAACTCATTATTTATGTCATTTAGCAACATGGCTAGTTTCTATCTTTTAGTTTCTTGCAATGAGAAAATTCACGTTAAACTGAAATTGGTAGGAGATATGTTTACGGAGGAGCAAAATGAATTAGTTGAATCTGCGGCAGAGATGCTTTATGGTCTGATTCATTCTCGATACATTTTGACAGGCAAAGGGATTGCCGCTATGGTGAGATACTCGCTGTGAACTATGATTTCATACATTTATACATGTGTGTGTAATTTGAGCAACTGATTACAACAATGTATATATATATGTTTTTTAACTTTTTCAGCTGGACAAGTATAAGAACTACGATTTTGGAAGATGCCCTAGAGTTTACTGCTGCGGACAACCATGTCTTCCAGTCGGTCAATCAGATATTCCTCGATCAAGCACCGTAAAAATATACTGCCCTCGATGCGAAGATATCTTCTACCCTCGCTCCAAGTACCAAGGCAGTATCCTTTTAGCCATTGAACTTATTTGCTATTACTTGTTGCATGCATTTTGTGGGGGAAAACAAATAATATGCAGGCCATGTTATCAATCTATTGTTTTTGTATAATCACATATGTTCTCATATTCTCATCCTTTTTTACAATCTGAGAATATTTCTTTTCGTTCTGGTTGGTATTCAGGCAAAGCCATTTTAATAGTAATGACTCTAGGATTTGAACTCAGTCCAAATGCTTGAGGAAGAAGTCAAGGGGGGACAAATAACAAGCATGCCATGTTATCCAACTATTGTTTATCACAACTTTTCTAATCCGTTTTACAGCTTGAGAACAATTTTGTTCGGGTTGAGTGGTATTTAGGTAAAGCCCTTCTAATTGTAATGACTTTAGGATTTGAACTTAGTCCAAATGCTTAGGGAAAATTCAACTACCACTTACTTCCAACCACGAATTGTTACGAATCGTTTATCCATCTATAGTTTTCAACATTCCTTATAGTTCCTGCATTTTAGTTACCTTAATTCTAACTAGACACTGACGGTGCCTATTTCGGGACAACATTTCCAAACCTGTTCTTGATGACATACCAACATCTGAAGCCACAAAAGGCAACTCAAAGCTACGTACCAAGAGTATTCGGGTTCAAGATCCACAAACCGTGATATAATGTCGGAATTAAAGCTCTCTTTTGGGGCAAAAATAGTTCTTCATCAGTTGTATTGCCATTTGCCCTAATCATCTATTTTGGAAGCAATGCTTTTGAATGAGATCAGGTATAGTTCTGCAGTCTTTCAGGTAATCATATCATGTTTTTAGGTCCTTTTTATTTGATGTTTTTTTTTTTAAACGAATTACTATATATTTCAATTGTTAAATTTTCAATTTCTTCATCAGAATTCTTTCTTGGTAGAGTAACTATCAATTTTCCTTTTGGTTCAGCTCACCGTTGCATTTTTTTATCATGTTCAAATATATTTTAGTCCCTGTACATTTCAGATTTTTGAAATTTAGTTCTGCTTTTATTTCCATTAGTTTTCGGATTTTTTTAAATACATTTCCTCTACTTTTATTTTACAGTAATTTAGTTCATCTACTTGTTTCATTTGAAAATTGAAGTTCAATGGATAACTATGAGGGGATTTCCCTGTACATTTCCTCTACTTGTTTCACATTTTAGATTAAAATATGTTATGAGAATTTAGAATTTAGTCCCAATTTGAGTCTCTTTATTTTTTAGATTTCGAAGATTTCAAAATTTAATTTTAACTGTTAACACTGTCAAATTTAGGTTTATTATAACATTAATTTTTAAGTTGGTGGGTATTTTTTATTTCAAAATGTTACATTAAAAATTTAACAAAAAGAATTAACAGTATTAATAATTTTGAAAATTTCAAAGTAAAGAGATTAATTTTTGGAAATAAAAATATAGGGATTAAATTTTAAATTTGTGAAGTTTAAAGATTCAATTAGAACATGTACCATTAATCTTTAAAAAAAAACAAAATCATAATTCATACTTTTATCCAACGGACAATATTATCCGATCGTATTTTTCAAAATACACCTAACGGATTCAAATGTATCATTTGTTTTAATGCGTTGTTATTTTGATTATAATTTTTTAATTTTTAAGATTATGATTAAATTGATAAAATATGTAAATATTTTATATGTTAAGAGTTAAGTTTATTGAAAAATTTAGAATCTTGATTAAGTTGATGACTAAATTGATAAGGTGTGTAAAATGTTGAATGCTAAATTTATCAATAAAAAGATAAGCACGTTAGTATTTTGTTTAATGATTAAATATATTTTTATGGTAGGTATTTTGTTTAATGATTAGATGTATTTTTATGGTAGAGTGATTATAAGTTGTAATTTGCAAGTGATCTAACGGGAGTGATTAAATCAAAAGAAATAGTAATCAAAATAGTAACATGTTAAAATTTGAGTAATTATTTTTGTAGTTTATTATTCTTTTAAAGAAAGTTAAATTATATCTCTCTATTCAACCATCAAGGATGAAGGAAAAAAATTAGAGATAAAATTAAGTTGTATATTTTTATAATAGTAAAAATGTAATTTTATCATTTTAGAACATGTTTAAATTGGACCGTATCAGCTAATCAAACCATAACTATAGTATTAATATAATAAAAAATATAAAATCAATTGACCCGTAAATTGATAAAATTAACTAAAGTAGACAAATCGACGGAATTAAAAATTGATAATCCGATCTGTCCACCAGTTCCAGAAACATGACTATCCAACGGACAATATTATCGGGTCATACGCTATGACCGTTTAAATAAACAACAATTGCGCGCATTCATGGTGGGCCCCCACTTCAGTGTTCCTTATTTCCGTTTTAAACGTCCCAAATTACCGGGAGGTTTTATACCTTCCCACCCTAAAACCCCTCTCCCCTCCAAAACGACCAACTAAATCCTAAATTTAAAAGAAAAAAAAAAACATAACGTAATTTCAAAAAAAAAAAAATCCAAAATGATCTTTAAATTCTTTTGAAAACTTTAGACGCTCAAGATCAATGTTGTTTGCTTTTCGATCGGTGAATTGAAGCTTCGCCACTAAATGAAGTTTTGTTAGTAGAATTTACGATTCCATTGGCGCTGAAATGAACAGATCTGCTTTAGAAATTTTAATTTATTTCCTGTTTCTGGTTTGGCGCGATCGTGTGTTTTTGAAATCGTCAGCTAAAAAATTATTTAAATTTGTACTCATTTATTTAGACTGAATTGAAGTTGAGAGACAAAAGGTTGAGAGATGGATTCATTATCCGCGGTTAGCGAAGAGCTAGCGGAGATCGACGGACAAATCGCCGATATTTTTCGAGCATTATCGTAAGAATTTAATTTCTGATCTTCTTTTAGTTATGTAATGACAATGTAGGTTCTAATCAGATTGTTCAATGTAAATTTTATCATCATTTACGATTGAATGTTTATAAACTTGCATTTCTGGTTTCTACATTGTTTAACAGGAATGGGTTCCAGAAACTGGATAAGATTAAGGATGTTAATCGACAGAGCAGGCAATTGGAAGAGCTTACCGGCAAGATGCGAGAGTGTAAGAGGTAATTTCAGATCCATACTTCTTTTGAGTATTATCTATTACTTTTGATTCTTTGAAAGTATAATGTACTTTTGTTTAAATAAGCTGCTGGAATTATAATGCTTTGGTTATTCACTTTATAAAGAACAAAAATCTAACTTAAAACCAGCGTTGTATGTCATTAAATTGTTTCCGCAAGAGTAAGTATTCGCATTACCTTTAAATATATTCTGCTGTGGTGATCTACTTATTCTTTCAGGCTAATCAAAGAGTTTGATAGAGAAGTAAAGGCAATGGAGAGAAGAACTAATGCAAACACCCATAGAATGCTGAGCGAAAAGAAGCAATCAATGGTGCTTTATAACTTTTTAAGTTCTATTTATTTTTGTTGTTCTTATATTTAAATCCTACGGTTTATTGGCTGAGTATCTTGTGTTCTAAGTTTTCTCAAACTTACGGGGTTTTTATGCAGGTCAAGGAGTTGAATTCATATGTTGCCCTTAAGAAACGGTAAGTCTGTAATCCGTATCGACAAGATTAATTCATGCATGTTCATGTTCTAACTAGTTATATAATTTATAATATTATGGACAGAGCTATCTATTTTTCAGAGTTAAGAACCCCTCATCCCATCTCCTATTCTCTGTTCGTTTTCCTTTAACCATTTCCTTTGATCAGTCTTGGTAAAAATACTATGGAGGTCTCTGCACTAGGAATCAGATTGCATTTTACCCCTTTACATAAAAAGGGACAAATTAGTTATTGTATGTTAGATTTAAGCCCAAATTGGTGCTTTCTGTTAAAAAATTCATCAATTTCTACAGGTTAAAAAGTGGCATTACTGATAAAATAACCAAATAGTTACACGTGGTATGCCACGTGTACCTCATTTTAGCATACAAAGACTATTTTTTAACAATAGAAATTAATGAAATTTTTAACAGAAAGATCAGTTTACATGTATAGGGACTAATTAGCCTATTTTTTTTAATAGAGAAAACAAAATGCAATTCGACTACTAATAAAAGGGCCCATGATACTTTTACTGATCAAACCTTATGATCAGGCGCCATTGAACTAAATTTTATTGATTGAAAATCTGTAATTTGTAAAGAAAAGACATTTATTATGAAATAATAACTTTGTTGGTATTTGATATATTACTTGACTTTATTTGATGTTGTTGTTCTTGTGTTACAGATATCAAGGCAACCTTGAGAGTAATAAACGAGTTGATCTCTTTGATGGGCCTAATGAAGGCTTTAGTGAAGATAATGACATGCTAGCTTCCAGTAAGTCTATCAGCTTCTTTTAATATTATTATTTCAGCTGATTTTTTGTATTTTTTTTATTTCGAAGCACAAGTTGAAATTTTCTGTTCAAATAGTAATATAGGTAGATGTAGTTCTTTCCTAATCAGTGTTTGCTTGTGGTGTCAACAATCTATGAAGATGCAGAACTCACTTGCACAAAATAGTCTCTTTTGCTTTTTCTTTTGAAGCGTAGACATAACAATTCTCAGTAATTGTTTGTAGTAATTTTGAGGGTAAAAAACATCTCCAGTCCCTCTCAATTTTGAAATTGAGCAAATTGGTCTCTCTAAAAATCAGAGCAATTTAATCCCTATCAATTTTGAAAGTAAACAACTAAGGACAATTAATCATGGTGTTAATGTCTTTTGTCAATTGTACATAATTTTGATTGGTATAACAACAAATTTAGTGCTTAATGTTACATGTTTTTTCAATTTGGTATTGCTTCTAAAAAATTCAACAAATTTAGCCTCAACATTTACACATTTACACAAATATTGCAAGCTAAATTTGTTAAATTGGGACCACATTGATAGAATGTTTAAACTTTGAAAGCTAAATTTGTTATTATACCAATCAAAATTATTTACAATTGACGGAAAACATTAACCTTGAGACTAATTGTCCTTAATTGCTAACTTTTGAAATTAACAGGGATTAAATTGCTTTGATTTTTTTGAGAGGGGCCAATTTGCTCAATATCAAAATTGAGAGGGACTGGAGAGGTTTTTTTTACCTAATTTTATGCTATAGCTAGAATATGAGTTGTCTAACACACTCAATATCACAAGGGATGAAAAGGTTGATAAAAAAAACTCTGATCATTTGGTTCAACATTTTTTTGCACCTTAAAGAAAACGGTCAACCTGTTTATAATTGTACTTTTTATGTTACTTAATGGAAGTGTACACTATGCTATATTTATAACTATAAGAGTGTTGATCAGAGTTTATCTAACTGCTAAAACATGTTTTATAATCTTTGTTTTACTGTTGATGCACTCTCCATATTCGTTCTCACCCCTTTGATATTGATTTTTGGGATGATGATGAAATGTTGACTGGAAATAATGTGTAAGTACTTCAATTTTAAACTGTTAATGAGACAGGGCCTGTATGTTTTGCAGATATGACAAACCAGCAGCTAATGGATAAAGGATACCAAATGATGGATGAGACTGATCAAGCCATTAACAGGGCTAAGAAGGTTAGTATCAGTACTTTCCGTGCATAAGATTTTGTTAACATATACTTCATCTACTTCAAAATAATTGGTTGTCTTTGGATTAGAGTTGTACATGGATAGAAAATTCTAATAATTCTTCATCAACATTTAGATGTTTGTTCATTTAACAAGTTGAATAAACAAATTTTAATAATATTTTAAGATTCATTTATTAAACGAATCCAACATGAAATGAATAGAAAATTTAATTTTAGTTCATCAACCTTTAGGTATTTGTTTGTTTATCAAGTTGAATAAACATATTTGAACAAAATTTTACAATTCATTTATTAAACGAATCTAACATGAACAAAGCTTGTTCAGTACATTTATGTTCACAAAGAAATTTATTTAAAACTCATTTAATAAATCATTTGAAGTTTATTTAAAGTTCATTCATTGTTCAGTTATTATATAATTAATAATATTATTATTGTTTGTGTAAATTTTTTATTTATAACATAATTATCAATATCTATATTTTATTATTTCATATCTAAAAATAAGTTATATGTTCATTTATTAATGTTTATAAACATATTCATTTAACTTAAATAAAAGAATATGAACACATTATTCTAAATAAACGAATACGAATAATATTAAAATAAACAAACAAACATAAATATAAATTAATTCATTTAAGTTTGATTCATTTTCAGTCTTATATTTTTGTTTGACCCGGTTTATAAGATAGGTTGTTCAAGAAACTGTTGATGTTGGAACAGAGACTGGTGCAACTCTCAAGGCTCAGGTAAATTAACTTCAATTCAAAGCATTAAGAATCATCAAAAAAAAGTTCATGGGCATTTTTGGTCTCAGGTTGAATTTATTGTTTTACTCTTTGGTATTACCACAGTGATTACTAATATATATTACCTCTTTCATATTTTTTAGACTGAAGAAATGAGCAGGATAGTTAATGATCTCGATTCTATCCATTTTTCGATCCAAAAAGCATCTAAATTAGTCAAAGAAATTGGTAGGCAGGTCAATCTCTCAAACATTCACTTCCTTTTTTTCATTCATTTAAGCTGTCTCTACCATTAAAATGCATTTTCTAATGTATTTACTTTTTGTATGCAGGTTGCTACTGATAAGTGCATTATGGCACTATTATTTCTCATTGTGACCGGTGTCATAGCCATCATAATTGTCAAGGTACTCTATTTCTCCACCTCAAATTAAAATAATCGATTTAGTTAATCGAAAATTTAAAATATCAAATCAAAATTTTTAAAAATTATTAACCAATCGAAATAATTTTAGTTAGTTGGAATGGTTAATCTAAGTTAACCGAAATTTTTACTAGTTTTTTTTATTTTTATTTTTTGTTTATTTTTAGTTTTATATTTTTAAATAATTTTAGTTTTTATAATCTATACTATTATTTAAGTCCATGAAAATTTTTTAATTTTGTAAGTGGTTAGATTTAAACCTGTGTTGTTTACATCAATAAAATATTAACTTTACAACTAAATCAAAATTTTATTTTAAAATAATATTTACATTTTAATTATATTATTCATAATTTATAAACCTCAACAATTGTGTATATGACTAATTTGGTGTCACAATTTATATTTATGTTCTATATGCATAGTTTTCAAACGCATAAGTATGATGAAATTTTAGCACTTTTTAAGCTCATTAAAAGAATATACATATATAAATTCGTTAATTTTTATATTTTGGGCTTATATAATGTATTGGGCTATGTAATATATTATTAATAATTTCGGTTAATTATTTTATTTCTAATTGAATTAATCAATAATCATAATTAAAAAAAAACCTTTAATCGACGGACTGAATTAGATAAGGTGACGGTCTTGTTAACCAAACTAATTCGATTAAATTATAAAACTAAAAGTACACGCCCCTTCCCCATTGAACCACTGAACTTCGACATGGTTTATATACTTTGTGATCGATTATTGGTGTTCTGTTTCTCAGTTTGTGAATCCAAACAACAAGGAAATCCGGGATATTCCAGGACTAGCACCGCCTGCAATGAACCGTCGATTACTTTGGACTCCTCATTGAAAGAGTTATGAACAAAAGTACCTGATGATATGCTATCAGGATTATTCGCAGCCGAACTGAAACAACGAATTGACCGGCCATTATCCATGGCTGATGCCCCTGTTGAAGAACTGATACATGTGGTTGCGTTTGGTGTGAACCGGCAGTATTTATTATACGTTGAATAGCATTAGCAAATAGCATGGTGAGTTTCGTCGAACCATTTCGCTTCTTAGAGCTAAGAAATTTGACCTGATGGACGAGAGGAATGGCTGCTGCTTGTTAGTTCATTTGCCTTTGTGTAATTTAAAACCTCCTATATTTTCTTTTGCTCTATGCATTGTTATGTTCTTTAGTTCTATTTTGATGCTATTCTTAAGTATAGAAGCATTAGTATCAAGTCACCTAGCAGAGGTCTAATTATGATTTCAGTCCCTATTCTGAACTTTGTTATTATTTTAATTTGAATAAATTGGTGTTATCATTAGTAGGTTTAAATTGATACCATAATTAGTTGATGTTTTTAAAGTAATAATGTGAATTTTATTTTATTGGTATCTGATTATATAGTTAAAGTCGCATGAAAATCCTATCAACCATATTTTGCATGGTAGAGGTACTAAAACCATAATTAAATATTTTTAAAATGAAATGACTTAGATAAAAGATCATCAAAATGCTAAATGAAATTTGTTCGTACAAAGAAGCGGTTTGAGAGGTTGGAGATGATTCACATGATGGATGTGCGAAGTCATAAGGTTAATCGTAAAAAAAGGGATTGAGCTATGCTTATGAAGGGAATTTATAAGTTTTTCATGTGGATCCCATGAAGTCACGTACCTTATTGAGTGACTTGTTGAGTTGTTGGTGAGCCTTTAACATATGCATTTGGAAATTATAGTGAATTTTGTCTTTATAAATTATCTTAAGTGGATATTGATATGATAGGATAAGATCCACGTACAGAATATGTATACAAAGCATTGGTACCAATAACCATGCAATGACAAATACACTTTTTTGATAAAATATTTTCAATAGATAAATTTCTCTGATCAAAGTGGTTGACTTAACGAGATTCTTCAAATAAAATGAAGATATGTAATAATTGTTTCCCAAGGATGGTAATAAAGTGACTTTCCTTGAAACTAAAGTTGGCATGGTTGAGTCTTACAATCATGTATAGCAGTTTGGAAGAATTTCACTTAAAAAATTACAATTTATCTATAGTGTATATTCAAAATTACATAACTTTTAACAAATAAAAACCCACGTGTCACTAGTTTATTGGAAGTTGAAATAACGTATTAGTAATGTGCTGGCCTCCTAAAAATTGATTGAAAGAAATATTTTCATATATTTGAGTTCTCTATAAAAGGTCTAAAGTTTGATGAGAAAATGCAAAAGGAAAGGAAAGTTTCTACCAAGAAAGTTCTTCAGAGAAAAGTAAACTTTAAAGTTTCAACATGGTAAAACGATGCGTTTTATGATAGTCACTTTCAATGCCCCAAATCCTCGGCAAAAAATCAAGGAAGATAGGTGATAATCATCTATTATCAAATGGGATTCACCTTAGATAATGGACGACAAAATCGAAATCCCTTAAAATTTTAAATGTCAATATATCATTTCAAACTTGAATTTACTTTTAATGTTTAATTTAGTACTAATATTTTTTTTATCTCAATTTGGTACTTGAATTTAGCTTTAATGTTCAATTTAGTACCCAGATAAAATGGTATCAGGTGACTTAATGAATATTTGACATGTGTACCATAGTAAAAAAACATAGGTACTTAATTGAGACAAAATAAAAAGCTTAAGTATCAAATTGGACATTAAGCCAAAGTTAAATAATTGATTGCAACAAAAAAAAAAACTCAAGTATCAAATTAAACATTATAATTAAATTTAAGTACCAAATTGAAAAAAACTAAGGTTCAAAATTAAATATTAAAGCCAAACTTAAGTACCAAATAATATATTAACTAAAATGTAATTAGTACAAAAATATTATAATAGTAATTTTAATATAATAAATTTATTATATACTAGATTATAACAACGTAAAAAAGTTACGGAAACAATATACTTATGAAAAAGTATATAAAAATCAAAAAGTTTTAATTGAAATAGTTAAATTGAAACTTTCAACAATACCTTATATTAATATTTGTTACTTCGTAAAAATAATTATTTTTAGTCATTTTCAATTGAGTTAATTTGACTCATGGCGTCAGTTGAGTTAAAAAGTTTAAATAATAATATAGTTATTATAATGTACTTATTTATACTATATTTAAATACTTAATTAAATCTGTGTCCTTTGGTCGATTGAGCACTAATTTAATTAGAAAATAACTAAAATTATTATTTCTACCAAATAAGTTATCTTAATATGAGAGGTCTTTAGTCATTTTATTTATATAAAGTCATTAAAATCTACGTAGTGAGATATTTGAATCTAAGACACTATGATTTTTAACTTTCAACTTTATCATTTTTATTTTTTTACATAATTATAATTTTAAAGAAATATTTTATAATTTCAAAAATAAATAATGAATTTTCTGATATTTTTAAAGATTTTTCATTTCTTTATAATTTTTAATAATTTTTTGGGATTATTGTTAAAATGTTGTAAAAGTACCAAATTGAATGTTTTAAATATAGTTCAAGGATCAAATTGGATATATATCCTTGAAGTAAAATGCCACTTCACTTTTCGGTTAAGATTGTAACGACCATCAACGGATGAATGACCAAAACGTTATAAACGATAACTTTAATGACTAAAATGTAACTTTTTATAGTTCTGTGACAAAAGAAAGAAATTTCACCAAAATTTAGTGATTATTTTTGTAGTTTGCAAACAAATCCTTTAAAGGGCCAATTTATGAAAAAAAATAAAGCCTTTTGAAATTATGTAACGTACATGTAATTATTCCAAAAATAATTTTTTTTCCCTGACAATAAATTAATTTATTGCTTAATTATTAAGATAATACAAAAATAAAATTTCAAAGAAGAGAAATTTCCTATTAGATAAAAGGGTAAAAATAGAAAAATAATCATATTCTTGGGGACCAAGGTAAGGCGTCCGTTATAAATAAACCATATTCAAGCACGTCGCTCTACATTCGAAACAAAATCCCTTCTTCTTTAGCCCTCATCAACAATGTCGCCACCGTCTCTTCTCGGCCCACCGGAGCTCCGCCACCCCACTCCTCCAAAGCCTGAAACCACTGTCGCCACCACCACCACTAAAGTTCCAAGCGATCCATTCATGGATCTAATGTTGGCTAATTTCAATAAAGCCAAAAACACACCTTCGATGGGATTCACCGAAAATAATTCAGCCACTTATTTAGCCACCGGCAATCCTTGCCTTGACTTTTTTTTCCATGTGGTACCTAATTCCCCACCCGATTCCATTAGAGAAATGTTGGGTCGAGCTTGGAATTTTGATCCATTGATGACTCTGAAGCTAATTTGTAACTTACGTGGTGTTCGTGGTACAGGGAAATCCGACAAGGAAGGGTTTTATACGGCGGCGTTTTGGTTACACGATCATCATCCTAAAACCCTTGCTTGTAATTTGGATTCCTTTGTTAATTTTGGGTATTTCAAGGATTTACCCGAAATTCTGTATCGTTTGCTTGAAGGATCTACGGTTAGACAGGTTCAAAAACAAGATTGGTTGATGAGAAAGATGGGGATATTCAGAGAGGGAAGCCGTTGTTATTCAAAGAAGCAAAAAGTGGAAAAATCAAAACCCAAAGGAGCTACAAACCCGAATTTGGAGAAAGCAAAAGCAAGGGATTTAAGAAAGGAAAAGAAGATTTCAATGGCTAAAAAGGTGATCGGGCGATATTCAAGAGACCCAGATTTCAGGTTCCTTTATGAACGTGTCTCTGATCTTTTTGCTGCTTGTCTTAAATCAGATATGGAGTTTTTGAAATCTAATGAAACTAGAAAGATTGGTCTTGCTGCAAAATGGTGTCCTTCAATTGATTCTTCATTTGATAAATCAACATTGTTATGTGAAAGCATTTCCAAGAAAATATTTTCTCGAGAAAATTATCCTGAATATGAAGGAATCGATGAAGAACATTATGCTTACCGTGTTCGTGATCGGCTTAGGAAAGATGTGTTAGTGCCACTGCGTAAAGTTTTAGAATTACCAGAAGTATACATTGGTGCAAATAAATGGGATTCAATCCCTTACAACAGAGTAGCTTCTATAGCAATGAAGTTTTACAAGGAGAAGTTTTTAAAACACGATAAAGATCGGTTTTCGAAGTATTTAGAAGACGTAAAAGCCGGTAAGTCGACTATCGCATCCGGTGCATTACTCCCACACGAAATAATCGCTGAATTAAACAAAGCCGACGACGAACAAGTTGAGCAAGTAGCAGAGCTTCAATGGCAGCGGATGGTGAATGACTTATTACAAAGAGGTAAACTTCGTAATTGTATGGCGGTTTCCGATGTTTCCGGTAGTATGCACGGGACACCAATGGAAGTTTCAGTCGCATTAGGCGTATTGGTATCGGATTTAAGTGAAAAACCATGGAAAGGAAAGCTTATAACTTTTAGTGAAAGCCCTAAACTTAAATTAGTAGAAGGTGGAAACTTGAAGGAAAAAACACAGTTTGTGAGAGATATGGAATGGGGTGGCAACACTGATTTTCAAAAAGTATTTGATCTTATATTGAAAGTTGCTGTTGATGGGAATTTAAAACCAGAACAAATGATTAAAAGGTTGTTTGTGTTTAGTGATATGGAATTTGATCAAGCTTCAATGTCACCATGGGAGACTGATTATGATGTTATTGTAAAGAAATTTACAGAGAAAGGGTATGGAGATGTGATCCCACAAATTGTGTTTTGGAATTTGAGACATTCAAGGGCTACACCATTGCCTGCAACTCAAAAAGGGGTTGCTTTGGTTAGTGGATTTTCGAAGAATTTATTAAAGATGTTTTTGGATGAAGATGGTGATATAAACCCTGTTGCTGTTATGGAAGCTGCTATTTCTGGTGAAGAGTATCAGAAATTGGTTGTACTTGATTGATAGAAGGATGATGTTTCTTTGTCTATTTCAAATTTTTGTTAAAAAGGAATAAAAGTTTTGCTATTTCATTTCTCATTTTGTTTTCGGATCTATGTATATTATTCATTTTGTTGTTAGAGATAATACAATATCTACACTGGACTTAATCATGAAGGAGTACTCGCTCAAAAGTTTGGTAAAATGACTTATTTGGCTCCCAACTTAATAGAAAACGTCATTTTAGCCCCATATTTAATTTTTATCTTTATTGATGTGATATAAATATGGTTAGTATTTAATTAATTTTTAAATTTAAAAATATGATGTGTTATTTATATAACAATTCACATCTATTAAATGGATGACTAAAATAATTTTTTATAAAATTAAAAAGTTTAAAATGTTATTATGGCCCTTGAATTTTGTAAGTTTAGGATTAAAATATTAAACTCAAAATGAATTGTCAAAAGATTAAATTCGTTTAAAATATAGATAATAGCTCAAATCATTTTAAATTCATGATATATTATATTATAAAGTAATATTATATAATTCATTATATATAAAAATAATATATAGTGATATATAGCACTATAACCTAAACTTAGTCATATATAAATGGACAAAATTTTACATGTTAATATTATTCTTAAACTCGTCTTAAATCCAACCTGCCAGTGTACCAACTATTCAAATTTATCTTGACTGCTAATTAGTAAACTAAAAAAACAGTCAAACTTCTGTTGAAATATACTTCTTTACTTTATCAAAAAAATGCTTATTGGGATTCATTTACATCTTTGATTTTTGGTATTAACAATACTTAAAGGTCAAACCAATTTGTACATACATACATACATCTCACATTCAATCTAAAAAAATGGCACAAGAAAAAAAAAAAGATTCAGTGAGCTTCTTCTAATGATTGCTGAGGCTGGAAATGATCAGGAATTTTCCTGGGTTTCCAATCCTTGTATTCTTTACTTTCCCTTAAAGCAACAAAATGAAGAGCTTCACTTTTGACTTGGTAAACATGACAACCCCATGGATATGATTCTGGTGCAGACCATATTTTTTGCTCTTCAAATGTAGTTTCCTCCAATATTACTTCGGCCACACATTGTACTAAATCGGGTTCTGGCTCCTCAAAACCTGGTACAGCAACACAACCGAGACTGATGAATCCTTCGGGAGCTCTTGGATACCAAATAGACACTGGAGTTGTGTAGTCATCCATACAATTCCTCCACACCTGCAAAAAACTCTCAAATATGACGATTTGAATTCATGCAACTAAAACAGGATGTCATTAAGTAGCTCCTAAAAGTCCTCAAGATGGCTATTTGAAAGATCGAATCCGATATTCCTACCAAGTCATAACCCACGGGAAGTGCAAATAGCTTGTCGATGCTTTGATAAACAGCTGCAACATTAGGAGGATGGTTCCCAACACGAGCTATGTCACCGACAGAGACATACCTGAAGGAAATAAAATTATTCTGCTTGATATTTAAAAACAAATAGGGGGGAAAAGAAGCAACAAGTACTAACATGGTTCACTAGATAGCAATGTACATCAAGAAATGACTAAAGTCAGTAAAAGTATCATGGAGGCCTGTACTAGGAATCTGATTGCATTTTTCCCCCTTTACTCAAAATATGGAAAAACTAGTTTTTGTACTTTAGATCAAAGAGCAAACTGATCCTATTAAAAATTACATCCATTTCTGCTGTTAAAAACTAGTCCATGTCGGTCAACTTGAGGTACACATGACACGCCAAGTGTCAATGTTTGGTTATTCCATCAACCATGCCAGTTTTTAACAGTACAAATGGATAATTTTTTTAACAGAAAGGGCCAATTTGGTCTTTGATCTAATGTATAAAGAATAATTTTCCCTTTTTCAGTAGAGGGACAAAACGTAATCTTACTCCTATACAGGGACCTCCATGGTACTTTTACCACTAAATGTAATAGGTGCTACCATTTATCATAAAATAAGTATTTTTCAAGGTTTACAACACTTCCGTAATTTCGGGTCACAAGTGATTAGCACCAGCAGAACATTCTGAACGTAAAGGCTACATATTTCATGTAAACACAGGAAGCTACAGCAATCAGATTCAGAAATAAGACTTTTGAGTAAATACAAACTCTAATCTATATAAGACAAAAAAGTGCTACGAAGAATTTAATAGTTACCCGTCTGGACAAGTGGGCCTCCAAATGCTACACAATCCACCATCATCTGATGCCTGATAGACAAAATAAACTTTTTATGTTGAGAATGTGCCATTAAATTATCTTGACTGCAACAAGTATAGTATGGTAAATCATAAAGCACCTTTTTTCTGCATAACGAACATCGACCTTTCAATTCTCTCTCGCTGCTCCAGATCTTCATAAAGTTTACACTGTGTCTAACAAATTTAGTTTCTTCAAGTGCAGAACTTGATGAAGAGAGCTCTCTTGACTTGATGATGGATTTCTTGAGGGCATGTACTGATTTCCTATCATTCTCACTCCCGGAAAAATATACGTACCTCTGGCTTGAAGGAACCTGCACGTGGAGAATCTTATAAGTATTGTTTATGTAAAAGGATAAAGATGTATGGAAAGTACGAACCTTTAACATAATGCTGTTTACGTCAGCTTGATACATTCTCCACATCTTACGCGCTACTGAACATATCTTAACAGCTTGTGGTTCTATTCCCTCAACCTCTTCAACATTGCACTTTATGACTCTAACAAAAGATTCTGATCTCTTAAAATTCTTAAGATGTAGGAGCAAGTGAGAAGGCAATTGATTGCCTTGGTTTGCCAACTCCAGTGCCAGGAGCTCTTTCCATGGAACATCCCACATGATCTTGCAAGGTTTTTTGTCCATTTTGTCGAGCGATGAACACTGTGGACAATGGAGAAAGAATGCATCAGAAAATCAGCCAAAATTTATTTATATATGCAGTGTCATAGCTCAATTCCCCTAAAGTCCTTGAGCAAAAAAAGGATTCCCTTGAGTCACCTGCAAGAGCATAACTCGCTTATCGGTCACCAAAACTATTTTGTGGTTTGTTAGTAGAAAATGCTCTTCGTAATGATCAGACCAAGCAAATTTTGAGGGCACTTTGAATATTTCTGTACAGCCAAAATGTTGACTTGCTTGTGCCAGATAGAGTACCATCTGGAAACAAAGGACAAACAATCAAATTCACAAATATTTTCCAAACAGATAGATAAAGAATACATATTTCTATTTCTTTCAATGTGTGAACAGATTCATGGGGCTTAATAAGCACACTTTTCCATTGTCAATCTCGTGACAAACAATTTCCATATATCAAAAAGGCCAATTTGGTACCTGACCAGTAGCTTCTTTCTCAGAGTACTCTCTAAGTATACCATCAGCACGAATAGCTCGGGGATTTCTAATTCTCTGAAAGGTGCTTTTGTTATTCAAAACCTCCAAACATTTGGAACAACTAGCACCAATTCCATCAACTGTCAATGAGAAGAAATCTAATACCCCGCTGACAGGTTGAACAAAGATTCCTAGGAAAGCACGTCCTATTCCCTGTGCAAGTCCTAGGAGACCATACTGTCTGGCATTTTCCACCGGTTTTCTCACAACCCCAACCACACCAAAAGCAACACCCTGGGCAAGAGCTTCTGCTCCTTGAATAATTCCGTCACCTACCCCAGTGATTCTCCTTGATGATACCTGATCTTAGGTTAATCTACTTCTCAAATTTTTAAACTGAAGTTATTAACAGAAACAAAAGGAAAAGCTTACCTGCTTTGAGCGCATTTGCAGAAACTGCCCATCAGTTGAAAGCTCTGCAAATCCCTTACTCAGAGAAGCCAAGGTCGAACTAGTCATACCAAGTACATCTACTGAAAATAACAAGTGAAGAGGGTTATGAATCAAATCTTGCCAAATACGGTTTACAACTGCACGAGCTATGGAACTTCTCCGCATGAATCTGTCTTTGCGCATCACCCTTCTAAGATGCACCTATAATTAAAGGCTCAAAAGTCAGTAGCCTTATTCATGTAAAAGAACTCTTCCTATAGAATGTCTGCTGCCTCAATATCCTAAATGCTACTTTATTAGGCAGGAGTGCTGTCATGTTAAGTAAAAAATGTTCCCAGACCTGAATTCTAAATGCGTTTCCAACAGCAGAAAGTATAGGACTCCACACACCCAGAACTCCATGAGGTCTTTGAGCTGGTGCTGTCTCCAATGACACTTTCAACCTTACCTCTGAAATATCTATCAGGCTGAAAAGATCAGAAGAGGGAAACATAATTATTTCCTTTCAGCTTCAAAACCCTAAATGATACTTTCAAATAAGTTAAGTACTGATAATGAAGATGAAACCTCCAGACTTACAACAAAGAAGAAATCAAAGTCATCTTAAAACTTCTCGTTAAGGAAACAATCCAGTAACAATAAAACTAGCATTGAATAAAATAGTCCTTCTAGCACAACCATATTTGTGAATACAATTCTAGTGGATCAAGTTAAACTAAGATGCTCTGACTCTTCAATTTTCTCGAAGTACTGTGTCAAGAATCCATATCTAATATGAGTATGGGGATATGACCCTCCACGGATCCTCCAAATATATGAGAAAGCTAAGAAAAACTAAACATACCTCCATTGGACATATATCTATATCAGACACTCGCATCGTAGTAATATAAAAGTTTAATGGCATTAAATGCTGCTTGGCTTGGATGTCTTATTAGTCAAAATGAATTTGTTTTACACCTTAGTAATGATGAGCGCATTATTATATCTCCAGCTATTTTGTTGATAAAGATGTCAAGGGAATCTTCTCAAAATTCATTTAGAAAATTAAAAGGGAAAGGAGAAACAAAACAACATTCACATAGTGTAGTCAAAGCCACATACTGATCCATAATAGTTTCTTTGGTGCAATGCTAGAGGCTTACACGTGAGAAAAGATCACCAATATATTAAAAAAAAAAAATTTCATTGGATTCTCTTCCAAAACAAAGCATGGACCAAACTGAAAACAAGAAAATATAAACTCTTAAAAATAAACTTAATAGCAAACAAAGTCAACTCATGTTGGATATACATAACTACTTTTATGCTTTAAAGTGGATAGATGCGTAGTAGCATTTATGTGATGTGCAGATGCTTTTGCACTTGGTTGCACAATCCAAGAACACAAAAACAGATTGAAACTGAATCATGAAAATATTAAAAAACTAGAAATAAAATTTTACTATTTTCCTGGTAATGAACAGGGAATACCTATATAAGTAAATTCTACCAAGACATCACCTAGCCAACATCAATATTACAAGTTTCTAGCTGTAAAGAGGTGGAAAACTAGTCTTACTCAACACGTATCTCTGGGTCAACTTGAGTGACATTGGAACTTTGAGGAATTTGCTCTAGATGAAGATTGTTATAGAAATCAACCAATGCCCAAATGATTGGTTCATGAATATTAAGCCTCCAACACTTGTCGGTCACCTATCATGTGAACAGAGATCTTAGAGATCAATTATACTATTGTCTAAAAAAGCACAGTAAAGCCAACTGCTATGCATAAAGTAGACAGAACATTACCCGTATATACACATACGGATACACCTGGATGCCATCAGTGGTAGCATTTTGCATTGTAATGGTCATCTTAAATACAGGATGACGAATATCGCTCATCTTCTCAGGTGCCAATAGCACTGGCATTAGTGTTAGAGGAAGCTGGTTGTCCATCTGCAAATATCCCAGTATGAGCTTGAACCTGGCAGAAACAATAGAATCAGCTTATACATCAGAAAAACCAACAAAGATAAATGATAGAAAATGGATGTTCAATTCCCAAGAACTAGCAGCCATTTGAAAATTATTATTTTGAATGAAGTCGGAAATGGAAAAAGCCAAGTCTAAGGAAGGGGTTTTAGTTCAAGTCATGTCATCTTGTTTGCAGGCCACTACTATTCATAAAACGAAGTAAATGTACATAAATAGACACTTGAAGGAAGAAAACAATGGGTCCAACTAAAATATCAGACAAAAATTAACTTGTGTTATTAGTGTAGAAAAAAGCACAATAAATGTGTTTTACTCAAAACTTTTATCTTCCAATAGGTAGCAGGATATACTGTAAAACATGTGTGTCATCAAGCATTATACAATGGCCAAGAGCAAGAAACTGCTAATCAGCTGAAAACGAGGACATCATGCCAATTCTTTAAAAAGTTATATCTATGAAATAGAAGCTCTTACCTGCTGGTGGTTCCACCATCATAGCCAGTAGAATATGATACAAAAACTCTGTCCAGGTATAGATAAAAGAGTTCTTTTGGCATGTGGTCCACAACAGACACCCCAACAACTCCCAATTCAATGATGATTTCTACAGGCGCGATGTCCATCTGTGGCTTTCCAGCAGCCAATAGAGACATATCTTCATGCGAGCTTTTCCAAGTCCAATCATCAGTGAACCTAACAATTTTGATATTTCCTATTTTGGAAACATGCAAGTGCATTCCAAGTTCTCCTTCGTCTGCAGAAAATTGCCCAGCCCTTTCCAAATTGACTTTCCAAACTCGGTTGTTGCCATCTCCATCAATTTTAGCATCAATGGACTTTTGTCCATAGGGATTTTCCCAAGAAAATATTGTAGTTGAAAGAGCTTCTAAAGTAGTCCATGCATACTCACCAAATCCAGATTGGCGAATGCATATTGTTTTGTCGAAGGTTCTATTCTCAATTCTGTTCATTCATGCTTTGATAGGTCAATCAAAACCATCGTGTCACACACTATTATTTAATATCTAGAAAGCAATGACTAACTTACCTAACTGGACCTTTGGTTGATCCAACGCGGAATACTACTATAAATCGCGATCCTTCTTCATAGCCACGAATTTCTACTTGCAAAAAGGTCCTTAAAGAATCATGCCGCCTCAAAACCAATGAGATGGTATCCTCTTTCACTATTTGAACAGGAAATGACCATTCTGTATCTTCTAGTCGTACCTAGAAATTTCAAATAGATCAACTTAATAAGAGAAGAAATGAATTTGATGCTCATGGCATTTTTTGTATTAAAAATACATAGTTTGCATACAAGAATAGAAGTGCAAAACAGTAGACCTTTTTTGAAAATCAGAATGCAAAACAAAAATACAATTCAATCTAGAAATCCAGTACAAGCAAAGATGAAATGAGAAGGGTATAAGTTATGCCATAATCTCACTGCAAGATTTAAGGATTAGTGTAAAAACAAGGATAAAAGGTTCTATTAAATTGACTGACCTGAAGTTTATCTATCCCATCATTCTCACAATGTAAGAAGGAGATTCTTGAATCAGAAGTACGAAGAACTTTAGGCTCATCTTCACTGCTTAACTTAATGTATATCTCCCGACCGAGTCTGTTTGTAAAGGTCATGTATGGCCGGACGGTAACCACCTACAAAGATTTTAATAAATCAAGTGTTTGCATTACAAACAACATAATCATTTCAACACTACCTTTGTAGGAACAGATTGATAGGGGCAGGGCTTTGCAGAAACAAAAAGGCGGATACATTTGCCATCAGCATTATAAGCATAAGTATCCAAAGATCCATCCTGTTGGCCAGGAAAAAAGAAAGTACTTCACAAACAAAGTTATTGTACGAGATGGCTTCTAATTACAATTGACATTTGATTTACCATGTCACCAAGGGGATAAAGATCTTTAATAGGTCCGAAGTGCTCCTTGATAGACTCAGTAATTGCTACAGAAAGGCCAAGCAAATTAAAGTTCATAGCTGAGGCAATTGTATGACCAGCGTACATTTCCTCATCAGTTATTTCCTCAATGATTTCTTCAGTTTTCTTTTTAGAATAACGAGGAAATCTGATCTTGCTTGTGCGTTTTTTCTCTCCCACATTAACAAGCCTGTACGTAAGTGGTGGACATCTGGAAACTGAAAACCAATAAGGAGCATACACTTTGATTTTTTTTGACGTCATTTTTTGTTCTTTGTCATAATCTTGTTCAATAATGAGTTGAACAATCCTGCAATACCAGAAATATCAAAGGTATCAGAACAGAGAGGACTTTTTAACATATTAAAGAGACTTGAATATTTTAAGGCAATGCAATCTGCAATAAACCTTCCAGAGATTGAACTTCTTAGGCTTATTGTTTTGGATGGAATGCCATGTGGATGTGAGATCAGAACAGCTTCCTGTAAATCAGTGAAAGTAAAAACAAATAGACTATTAAATATGACAGAAAAGACAGATTTGACGTTAAAAAGAAATATAATTTGCCTTAAAATCTCACATGTAATGGCAACCATCCCCTCTGAGGAAGTAGTGAGAAGAATAAACGATTACATATATTGGCATTGTATATATTTACAGTTCTTCCAGGGCGAGATATTCCTCGGGAGCAGGGAATGAAATGACCACTTGCTGGCATCTCAAGGATAGAATATTCAGCTGTAAGAGGAAGATAGTTGGTGATAGATAATGGGGATTTGACCAGAATACTCCAATCCAGGATAGGATCGGAGTGAATGTCTTTTGAAATCTCAGTTGCTTGTATGTCTAAACAAAACCAAATTTTACGTGAAGAATTATTTGAAGATGTCTCACTTAGCAGGGTGCAACAAAGCAATTCCTCAGACTCAGTGAGAGCTGATACATATATCTCAGAAGTTTCAGTAGATTTTCCAGAAACTTCTGGTTGACCAGGCTTTCTAACTACAGAACTCCAGGAATACTTATCAGGACCATCAAAATGTGAAGGTCGCAACTGAAACACAAATGGTGCAGACTGAGTTAAGGCTGATAAGGGAAGGGGCACTGCATCACCAGGTTTCAACTGGCCGACAAATATATCCTTCTTTGCATTAGGTGATGGTTGTTTCATATTCCTAATCCATTTTCTTCGCCTCACAGAATTCGAAGATATTAGGGAATCATCTGACTCAGGCCATTTTAGGCTTTCTACATTCGAAGCATAAACCCATCCACCATTGGTATTAGCAGAAGAAGTATCCAAATGCCAATCATCTACCCACTCCCAACCTGAAGGTAACTCAAGTCCAGAAGTAGCCTGCATTTTTTGGGAGGAATTAAAAACCAATTTAGAGTTTAGACATCCCAACTGAGATTTTAAATCTCTAACAAATATCTGTCCTTTTTATCTTCTCCAACAATACCAAAACCAATTGGTTCCTGATCTTAGAGTATTTCAACTAGGTTTTGAAGTTCCAAAACACATTTTCAAGGTCATAAATGGGATCAGGCTTAAAAACATGTAAATTTGGCAACTTGCAAGCACATTATACAGGATGAATGCACAACCTACATAAG
Organism: Gossypium arboreum; assembly: GCF_025698485.1. Lineage (NCBI taxonomy): Eukaryota > Viridiplantae > Streptophyta > Magnoliopsida > Malvales > Malvaceae > Gossypium > Gossypium arboreum. Next base: position 857,276 of record NC_069070.1, on the reverse strand, counting down.
TAGAAGAGGTTCAGAAAGAAAAATGTTTTGCATGTTCAAGGAATTAAAAAGACAACAAAAATAACTAAAACATAGATGGAGAAAAAAAACTCATCATTTCCTGAAAGATGAATGCCTGGAGTGACACAAAGAGACAATGTGTTCCAAGGTATTAGCAGTGTAACTGTGGAAGAAGTTGAGGCAACAGATGAAGAAGACATAATGCCTATTATTCAAAATACTACCATATGATTGGATGTTTCATAAACAAAATCTTCATGTTGGAACAATGAGCACTTTAATGTGCGAATTAGAGAAGGCAGAAGAGAACTAGTTATGCTGCAAAATGTCTTACAGCTACTTAGAGCTAATAAATGGTTTAATATTAATGCTTACCTGCTGGAAGCCTCCAGCATAAGTTTGATCTTGATTCAATTGAGCATTGGAACCAATCCATCCAGTATCTGGATCATATATTTCAGTTTCAAAGAACTCATCTGTCTGAATTCTGTTACCATCATGTTGCATACCTTCAGGCATGCTTAAATCAGTAGGCCTTTCCATCATTTCACTCGAAGCCTTGGATACAAGATATAAATCAAGTACAAAATCTGTGTTGTTATGTACAGAGACGAGAGACCTAATATTTACATATCTGTTGCCATCCTTTACAGTAACTTGACTAGCCACAACATAATTGCCTAAACGCCAACAAGCAGCTGGTGCCGCATAGTTCAGCCGCACTGTAGTCCAAGGGCCCTCCATGCTAGGACTTATCTGAATGAATCTCGATTTTCTACCACCAACAAAGGATTCATTTGTTTCATCAGTATTAGATTTTGGTGACAAAATTACAGCACATTTTAGTTTCCCACTTGACTTCTTCCCCCTCCTATCTGCTTGAGCGGTATTCTGCAAGAAACAATCCGCTTAAGTTCCACAGCTCTGAAGAATGCTTTAAAATAATTCCACTTGAAGCCTTGTATTATGTCCAAACCCTATGAAAAATATCATTTCCATGAGTTATAAATAAAATTATCACATTTACCATAGATGCTGACAAGGATAAGTCCATCCACATTGAGCTATTGGTCTGATTGTACTGAGGGGAATCATCTGGGATGTACATGGCTATATGATTCAAGGGTGCAGAAAAGAATCCGATAGCCTCACCTGTTAAAGATACAGTGGATTCAGTAAAGCAGGCATAAACTAGAAGATCATCTTCTCTCTAGAGTTAATGCCATTGTGAATAGATGTGGTAATTAAGGTATAATAATATCACAGAAATCCTAAATGGCAATGTCAAGGTTCTTGATTAATGAATTGGAATATAATATTTAATATGCATAAGGTACGTTTTTTATTAGCACAACAACTATGCTGGCACGTATATCTATTACCTTTTCCTACATCAGAAACAATTAGCTCCACAATGTAGGTGTCCTGGGAGAATTAAGCATCATAAGAATATTAGGAATATGCCAAAAAAAAAAAAAAAGAAGAGAAAAAAATTATAGAGTAACACAGGGTTCATTGAAGAATACTAATATCATTCTTACGTACTGGAGAGTCAACTTTGAAGAAAAATATTTCACTCCAGTCAACAAATTCAGTATCAGAAGACAAGTAACTTGAGATGTGCCCGCAAGTACGTGCACTTTGTTGACGAATCAGTGATTCACTTGGAAGGCTTTGATCAGGAGAAAGGCGAACAGCCACGGTATAATGATGAGAAGTCAACCCTTCAACTCTGGGTAACTAAATTACAAAAGCATGCCAGACCATGCAAATGAACAAATTATTTGTCACAATATAACTAATAAGAGTAGAAAATTGTAAGATAAATGAGTGAACTTAAAACCGTTTCACACACTAGCTCCATTTCCTTTCCCGCTGTCCTTCCAAAAAAACTAGGACAGACATCAAGTTTGATAACTGATTTCAAAGAGAATTTACACAGCATACATTTTAGCTGTCTGTGTATGTGTGTGCATGTGTGTTTCCAGCATTTCTAAATCAGACAATCCTAAAAGTAAAAAAAAAAATATTGGACCACAAAAAGATGTCAAGAGTTAGAATTAAATGCAAAAAATACACTGATGACCATAACAAAACATTTTCTCACCAAATTTACAGACAGCAATGAAACCCCAAAACCTAGAACTTAAGTAAAACAAATTTAAAAGGGAAAAGTCTTTATCCTGTATAGCTTTAAAATCAGTTCCAAAACAACTATGTCTGTCTATTTTCTTGATGTATTATTTTAATATTGTTTATCTATGTCAAAAGAAGCCGTGAGATTGGAAAAGCTCTCAACAAGGGTAACTACAACAATAGGAAAAGGAAAATTTTGCTTAAAAGACACATTTATCTATGTCTAAACATTTTTCCTTATTTACGACTAAACTCAAAAAGCAATCACAGAGCTTGGAATAAAGGATGAAGAAAGTGATGTTCTCCATCAATAGAGTGAGAGAGAAGATCAAAAGACTGTACCGTTGCATCAGCTATAATGATTGTCACCATTGTTCTAATTTTCCTGCACAGCTTTCCATTCAAGTGAGAGTCCAACATATTTTTGAAACAGGAACTTTTATAGGCTTCATATCCCCAGATGGCATTCTAATAACATCTGCAAGCCGTCTCATCTCAGTGGCTCGAATAAAATGTCCTGCCCAAGTTTGTTTTGTGGGATGATGTAGTAACTTCTCTTGCGGTGGACATCAATGACAGATCTTGTAGCAGAGGTCGGAAAAAATGCTTCCTAAGTAATGTAAAGATGAAGTTCAGATATTTTCAACACTAAATTCAATATGTTAAGCATTGAATCTAAAACCATTTAGCAACAAGTGGAGAGATTCAATTTTGATAATACACCACAAAACCCTATAATTAACAGATGTGTGGTAAGACCATTTAACATTCCCCACCCCCACCCCAACCCCTCATGTGTAGTTCACAACATTTGGACAACCTTTCATGGGGTTAGGCAGGACAAACAACATAACAAAACCTGGGTTCTGATGCCATGTTAAGCATATACCAGAAAATTGTTTGGCACTAAGTGGAGAGCCCCAACTAAGTGGAGAACCCCAACTTTAATATAAGAGCATTAAAAACCCAATACTCAACAAATGTGGCATAATACCACCAATATAATTTTAAAGGAACTTTTTCAAAAAAGAAAAGTGAGGTGAAGTGAAGTGAAGTGAAGTGAAGAAGATGAAAACATAAGAAAAAAGATCGTTCAGATCAAGACCATGAACATATCATTCACTGATAAATAGAGTATTACCAAACTTTATCAAGCAATTGCAAACAATTACCGGTCTTTTATGATATTGATGAATATCACTAAGATTATTCCAGCTTGCATAAGCTTGAATAATCATATTAGCATTAGACACTGAGATATTCAAGTTGAGATCCTTTGTGGAGGTGAAACGTAACTGAGATGCTGCACCAGGGCATTGGGATCATACTGATACCTGAAAGTTACCGTAGATTAGGCCAGAGGAGTTAATGCAAAACACTAAGAAGAGGTTCACAAGAAATAGTAAACAACAGATGAAAGTTAAGATAAAGCCAAAAGAAACTAAGGATCATTTATCAGGTAACTACACAGCTTGATAAAGATATAATTTCCCCAAAAACAAAAAACTTCAACAAGCTCATTTCTATTTTCTAGCAGCTATTAGTTGAATTTCATACGTTCGACCTTCAAACTTAGTTTACTCCAAAATGAGATATCAATTTCCAAGTATTAGTTCTTTTCCATCTACAACATAGAAGTTCTATGCAGTGGAATATATTATCACTAATCAATTAGCATCAAGAAACCAGCATTCAAAACCAAGCTTAAGCAAACATTAAAATGAAAAAATTAATCAAAATAAATTATTTAAGAATCAGTTTTTCTTAACTTGAATCAAAGTAATATTAGTTGTGTGTTATTCACGACTACTCTTTTTTGTCAAATGAATAAACATACAGAACAGAGGAGTCCATCCAAATATTTACATCTAATAGATGGATCAGAAGATAATTACCTTAAAACCGCATCCACCGGCTCAACAATCGGCTCCCAGGATTCATATTTATCATTATATGATCTGGCAGCCAAAGAGAAGTTAACAGTAGAATTTGAATAGTCCCGTCTTCCATGTAAATTGAATGCTATTCCACTCAATGATATATTAAACAATGGAACCATCTGCAACATGGTAAGCATAAAACCATTGAATCAACCAAAAGCATGTTTAGCACAGTATTAGTGTGGTTAGTTGTAAACGTAAGTCTAATTAATCCTGAGATTATTTTTCAAATTGAAAACTGGAACATTAGGCTAGAGTATTTCAGAACTAAAAATAGAAAGAACAACCATAAATCATTGCAATCAATGATAGCTTTTAAATCTTAAAAGCAGAGCATGCAGTTTTATCTTTCAATAATGACCGAACCATAACTGGTAATGGCTAGACAAAAAGACTCTCTGAACTAGACACATTTCTAATCATCCATAATAAGAACACACTGTAATTCTTCATATACTTTCAATAGAAAAATATAACAATGATATGCCCAAGGACCATAAAGGAACTGCAGAATAAAATACACACCAGGCCACCATAGTCATCAAAAAGGGCTACAGAAAAGGTCCCTATTTCTGCATCAATGACAGTATCATCTGAAGCACTGTGTAAATATGGATCTACCAGCTTTAAAGCAAACCTTCTTGGAGGTTTTCTGAACCCACCACGGACGACAAAAGTCCCCAAATCATTAGCAACAACCCAAATGCTAAATGGTTTCTCTACAAATCCATAAATTGTCATGATAACCCAAAATGTAGAGCTTAACCAAAAAAAAAAAAAAACAAGTTTTGTCCTTTATAGCTTTTAAAATCTGTTGGAATTCCTTAACTTAAGCAAATTTTCTACATTAGTGCTAGGAATTTCCTTGTACTATTAGCCATAATCAAATTACTAATTTTTAGGGATAGGCTAATTTCTAGAGATTATTTCCTTTTTATTTTTCCCGCCATTCTTTAAAAGGCGTATTCGATTAGAAGTAATAAGAGAGAATCATTCTTCTTCCTAAAACTTGTTCATGGTATCGAGCATCGAGAATCCATTTGATCCTGCTCTTTCTTCTCTTCTCTTGTTCTGTTTTTCTCGTTAGAAACCCTACTCCCATGGGTGACACGAAAATTTCTCGAGACGAGATCTCACAAATAACTCAAAATCACAGTCAAGGAATCCCACAAGGTGACCTTAACTCTTCTCTTATAATCACAAATCATCGATTAGATGGAAAAATTTCTGCAATGGTCACAATCGTCCTTATGGTTCTTCGTGGCGAGGAAAAATTGGGTACATTAATGGACAAATTCCTCGACCAGCATCAACAGACTCGGTTATGCAACTTGGGAGCTTAACAACTCAATGGTTATGGCTTGGCTTATAAATTCGATGGAAGGTCATATAGTTTAACGTATCTTTTTTCAAAGCGCCAAAGAAATGTGGGATGCAATCAAGGAGAATTACTCGGATCTTGGAAATACTTCCCAAATATTCGAGATCAAATTAAAGTTGAAAGATATTCGACAAGGAACACTTGAAGTCACTCAATATTACAACAACCTAAAGATCTTATGGCGGGAGTTAGACATGTATTATGAAGTTGATTGGGGCGAGGGCTTGGAACACACCAAGTTCATGGATCATCTTAACAAAGAACGTTTCTATGAGTTCCTAGCGGACTAAATCGTGATCTTGATGAGGTCCGAGGACGAATACTAGCGAACCACACGCCAACCATAGGAGAAGCATTTGTCTGAAGTAAGGAGGGAAGAGAAACGCGTCTTATCATGTTGGGAGACGCAAGAGAATTAAAACCATTGACCGTAGCTGGTCATTATCCTTCCGAGAACTCGCTCTTATTTCAAGAGACCCTCAATCTCAAAGGTTCAAAGATGGAGTTGGTTACGGTTCAAAAGGCCATGGTGTAGCCATGAATCGGGTTGGGCATACAAAGGAGAAATGCTTCAAACTCCATGGCTATCCTGAAGAAAAAAACAGAAAGAAAACAAGGCAGCAATGATATCTACTATCAAGAAGATGCTCGAATGTTAGGCTAACCAAAACTCAACTTGAGGCTCTTCATAAACTACTGGACTCCTACACCAGTGGGTCACTAGCTATTCAAGGTACTGCTTTAAATACTACAAACGAACCTATCACAACTTCCGGATACTAGACTCAGGTGCATCCGACCACATGACGTAATCTAAGTTTGTTTCACACTATTTACCTTATCATGATCACTCTCGGATTCGATAGTGATGGATCTTACTCACCGGGATCGGAATGGGGACAGTGAGACTTACTGAAAATTTTTCCTTGATAAAGTTTTACATGTTCCAAATCTTTCCTGTAATTTACTCTCAATTAGCAAGCTTACCAAGGATGAAAAAGTACTTGCTGAATTTTACGCTTTCGGTTGTGTGGTTCAGAACAAGAATCGGGGAAGATGATTGGCACTTGCTAAAGTTAATGATGGCTTATATTTTTGGGACAAAACAGTTCACAAGAAGGGATGGCCTTATCTACATCAAAAGACGATTCTATCATGCTATGGCATCGTAGACTAGGACACCAATTTCATGTACTTGAAGAAACTGTTTCCTCTACTATTTCTAAATAAGAAAATTAGTTCATTGAACGTGAAGTTTGCCAACTGTCTAAACACACTCGTGTTCCTTATCCTTTGAAACCTTATGTTCAATCTCAACCTTTCTCTTTAATCCACTCAACAAGGGTAACTACAACAATAGGAAAAGGAAAATTTTGCTTAAAAGACACATTTATCTATGTCTAAACATTTTTCCTTATTTACGACTAAACTCAAAAAGCAATCACAGAGCTTGGAATAAAGGATGAAGAAAGTGATGTTCTCCATCAATAGAGTGAGAGAGAAGATCAAAAGACTGTACCGTTGCATCAGCTATAATGATTGTCACCATTGTTCTAATTTTCCTGCACAGCTTTCCATTCAAGTGAGAGTCCAACATATTTTTTGAAACAGGAACTTTTATAGGCTTCATATCCCCAGATGGCATTCTAATAACATCTGCAAGCCGTCTCATCTCAGTGGCTCGAATAAAAATGTCCTGCCCAAGTTTGTTTTGTGGGATGATGTAGTAACTTCTCTTGCGGTGGACATCAATGACAGATCTTGTAGCAGAGGTCGGAAAAAATGCTTCCTAAGTAATGTAAAGATGAAGTTCAGATATTTTCAACACTAAATTCAATATGTTAAGCATTGAATCTAAAACCATTTAGCAACAAGTGGAGAGATTCAATTTTGATAATACACCACAAAAACCCTATAATTAACAGATGTGTGGTAAGACCATTTAACATTCCCCACCCCCCACCCCAACCCCTCATGTGTAGTTCACAACATTTGGACAACCTTTCATGGGGTTAGGCAGGACAAACAACATAACAAAACCTGGGTTCTGATGCCATGTTAAGCATATACCAGAAAATTGTTTGGCACTAAGTGGAGAGCCCCAACTAAGTGGAGAACCCCAACTTTAATATAAGAGCATTAAAAACCCAATACTCAACAAATGTGGCATAATACCACCAATATAATTTTAAAGGAACTTTTTCAAAAAAGAAAAGTGAGGTGAAGTGAAGTGAAGTGAAGTGAAGAAGATGAAAACATAAGAAAAAAGATCGTTCAGATCAAGACCATGAACATATCATTCACTGATAAATAGAGTATTACCAAACTTTATCAAGCAATTGCAAACAATTACCGGTCTTTTATGATATTGATGAATATCACTAAGATTATTCCAGCTTGCATAAGCTTGAATAATCATATTAGCATTAGACACTGAGATATTCAAGTTGAGATCCTTTGTGGAGGTGAAACGTAACTGAGATGCTGCACCAGGGGCATTGGGATCATACTGATACCTGAAAGTTACCGTAGATTAGGCCAGAGGAGTTAATGCAAAACACTAAGAAGAGGTTCACAAGAAATAGTAAACAACAGATGAAAGTTAAGATAAAGCCAAAAGAAACTAAGGATCATTTATCAGGTAACTACACAGCTTGATAAAGATATAATTTCCCCAAAAACAAAAAACTTCAACAAGCTCATTTCTATTTTCTAGCAGCTATTAGTTGAATTTCATACGTTCGACCTTCAAACTTAGTTTACTCCAAAATGAGATATCAATTTCCAAGTATTAGTTCTTTTCCATCTACAACATAGAAGTTCTATGCAGTGGAATATATTATCACTAATCAATTAGCATCAAGAAACCAGCATTCAAAACCAAGCTTAAGCAAACATTAAAATGAAAAAAAATTAATCAAAATAAATTATTTAAGAATCAGTTTTTCTTAACTTGAATCAAAGTAATATTAGTTGTGTGTTATTCACGACTACTCTTTTTTTGTCAAATGAATAAACATACAGAACAGAGGGAGTCCATCCAAATATTTACATCTAATAGATGGATCAGAAGATAATTACCTTAAAACCGCATCCACCGGCTCAACAATCGGCTCCCAGGATTCATATTTATCATTATATGATCTGGCAGCCAAAGAGAAGTTAACAGTAGAATTTGAATAGTCCCGTCTTCCATGTAAATTGAATGCTATTCCACTCAATGATATATTAAACAATGGAACCATCTGCAACATGGTAAGCATAAAACCATTGAATCAACCAAAAGCATGTTTAGCACAGTATTAGTGTGGTTAGTTGTAAACGTAAGTCTAATTAATCCTGAGATTATTTTTCAAATTGAAAACTGGAACATTAGGCTAGAGTATTTCAGAACTAAAAATAGAAAGAACAACCATAAATCATTGCAATCAATGATAGCTTTTAAATCTTAAAAGCAGAGCATGCAGTTTTATCTTTCAATAATGACCGAACCATAACTGGTAATGGCTAGACAAAAAGACTCTCTGAACTAGACACATTTCTAATCATCCATAATAAGAACACACTGTAATTCTTCATATACTTTCAATAGAAAAATATAACAATGATATGCCCAAGGACCATAAAGGAACTGCAGAATAAAATACACACCAGGCCACCATAGTCATCAAAAAGGGCTACAGAAAAGGTCCCTATTTCTGCATCAATGACAGTATCATCTGAAGCACTGTGTAAATATGGATCTACCAGCTTTAAAGCAAACCTTCTTGGAGGTTTTCTGAACCCACCACGGACGACAAAAGTCCCCAAATCATTAGCAACAACCCAAATGCTAAATGGTTCTGTACAAAACTTCGCATCTGATGTGTCCCAAACACTTTCTTCCAAAAACTGATCTCCACTTACCATATCACTCCGCATGCATCTTAATCTGCAAAAATCTTGTTGCTTTGGTGGGCCCTTACATGCAATACAACCCACAGAAACATAACCTGGAGGAGCTTGAGGCAACCAAAAAGAAATATTCTCCATTCCTCTCTGTTTCTTAATCTGTCCAACACGCTGGAATCCTACAGGAGCTTTGAAAAGCTCATCATCTCCAGTATCATGAAGAACAGTGCATGTATTTGGAGGCTCATACCTGACACTCAGAAAATTAACAATATCAACTTTTACTGAATTAAATCAAGATATATCAAAAAGAAATCCATTCTTAAGTGTCACGTACCCTTGAACAGCAATATCACCAAAATACACCATTCCTAGGGGGACCACTGGACGCCATATGGATAGTTGCTTCCTAGGGCTCGAACCTCTGTTCCACCAAACCAACCTAAAACTAGCAACAGCTTCAAAACGCCGACCAGAATTTACAACCGTCGAACTTTCTGACTGTTGATTGTTGACACGACCATTTGGAAAAGTTTGGGTGTCTGAAACTCTAGATGTTTTTGGATAGACTTCAGGAGACCTAATAATTACATGACGTAATTCGTATGCCGTCGCTAACAACCTCAGAGTGGTTGGTTCTGCTGGCAAGAAGGTCCCAAGAGAATTATCCACACGCCAAAATGCTAGACTAGATGGATATCCGCAATTTGCACAGAGTATTTAAGAAATAAAGAATGTCATTAGAAAACTTAGTTACCACAAAAGCATTAACAATCCATGAAGCAAACAGAATATGTGCCAACAAATATACACAGACAACTGAAATCACAATAAAGATGGAGCATTATAATTAAACATACTGATTGGTGTCACTGATGGTAATGCAGTCCCTGAGTGAACAAGGAGAAACAAAAGAAGCCAAGATGCAGAAAGTAGAAGATAATGATGGTTGCAATTTCCCAGGGGATACCACACAACCTAATGCGACGTAGCCTTCAGGAGCTTCAGGGAACCAAACAGAACAGCTAGTTTCTTCCTCGTCTTTTGACAATGTATTGGATGTAATTTCACCTTCATTGGAGATGCCTCCAGAATCTAAAGGTGGCCAAATTCGTTTAAAAGATACAGGTCTCTTGACTCGCAAATAGTTGATGTTCACAGCAAGAACACCTTTTGTAGGTGGTTTGTCCCTGCCAAGTGAAGACCACCAACATCAAAGTACAGAAAGAAGTAGAATAACTTTCAAACAAAGACAAAGGAAAGAGTCCACTGACAATGGTGTCAGATAGTCACCAAGAACTGCAAAACCCACCGGAGCACGAGCTCTCCAAAAGGCATATATCTGGTCAGTCTTGGGATCTGTCAAGCATGCTAAGGCTATAAGTAAACCATGTAAAACTTCTAACAAATCAATTTCCTCCAACACTGGATTAAAAGAGAAAAAGAGTTAAAGCATACATTTAATTGTTCCAACTTTGTCAAACTGAGAACAATGAACTGTCATTTCCTTTGATGTTGTACTTAGAAAGGCCAAAATATCTTCTTCAACTGCTAAAAACAGTCTCAGGATGCTAAATGAAAAATTCATGAATATGTTTGAAACCGATAAATGCATATTTTTCTTTCCAGAAGCATTCGAATACTTAATGGAGGTGTCAAAAGGCTCCAAAATTCTGATCCCATTACTCTCCATTGTCAAGCCAAGGGCATTTGCAGTCATCTCCATGGTATCACCTTTCATAACTAGCCTGCAGAAACATGCCAGTATCAGAACATCAATTGTCATATTGTCAAGTGTTCATTTAACACATTGCCTCCTTCCTGTACAAAGGTTGCATGGCTGTTTATGGCTCCAGCTTTACTTTCTGATATTCAAGGAAACAACAAATTCTAAGTATAAATCTGACGACTTAAAAGTGCTTAGAGGCTAACAATAATGATTTTGCTCATGAAAGTATATAACCAAATACAGAATATATGATGTTATTAGTTTGGATTATCTTCTGAGAATCAAGGTGTTCAATATAACTTAGTTGAAAATGGTATTTAACATGAACCACTTGAAAGCAGTGTCAAATAAGAACACTGGATATACATGGAATTTCATAAGTATAAACAAATCTATGAATAGTATGGAAAAATAGCCCCTACTGAGAAGAAAGAAATGCAACCAAGATGATATCATATCCGGAATTGTAATTGATGGAAATAAAAAAAAAAAAAACTAAAAAAGGAACCAACCTTCCAAATGCATCCAATTGACCATGCAAAAGTTTGTTCGATAAGACTGGAGATTCCCCTACATCTTTTGATGCATTATAAAAGGTCAGTTCAGGACCAATTGCCTGCAAAAAGACAATGGAAATGCCAACACAAGTAACGGATATAGGACATTGTTTAAATCAATGACTGCAGATAATATTTACACCATATTTAAAAGACATGTCAATGCAAGTACAATGCCATAGTATCACTTCAATGGAAGTCTTGACATCACTACCTAGAGAATACAGACATCAAATTTACATCTGGTGCACTACAAAGATTCATACCAATAACATAATCAGTCAGAATAAAATAAGCATGAAGAAAGTACATTATCAAAGGTACATACATATGTATAGGTGCACTACAAAGATTCATACCAATAACATAATCAGTCAGAATAAAATAAGCATGAAGAAAGTACATTATCAAAGGTACATACATATGTATAGGTTTTCTCCATTCCATTTTTCAATTTCAGAAACTCAAAAGAAAAAGAGTTAATGAGGAAAAAAATAGTAAGTTGATGTGCATCAACAACTTTAAATTCTAAAATAAAAAGATTACCTTAGACATTGACTTAGGATTATAATAGGCTGAAATTTAGGAGATTAAAAGATTACCTTTCCTTTTTATGTATAGTTTCACTTGTATATATTTTCTTAAGAGGTTTGAGGGTAATGTATGCAATACATTCTGATATTCTTTCTTTTCTCTCCTCTTTTCCTCTCTTTCTCTATCACGGAAGCAGCCACTGTTTTTCTTCTCTTTCTTTCTTCTCAAAATTAACATTGTATTAGAGCCATTTAATTCTCACCACCCACACCACTAAAATACCCAGCCTAAGTCGATCCTCCAACCAAGACCCTGCCACTGGAAACCGCACATGTGAGCCACACGCGCTGCTGTGCAATTTCTACAACTCTCCCACAAGCTAGCACGTAAGAACACATGGGGACTCCTCTGATCTCCGTTTTCTGCCGTGAATCTTCATAGAGTGTCACCCAACCTCGCTGACACCAGTAGTGCTGTCATTGTCCATCTTCGTTACTGTTTGATTTTTCTCTCTTCTTTTTTCTTCTATAGATCCTTCAGGTTCTACGAAATCCATTTTTCTTCAATTTCTAGTTATCCAGCCATTACTACTGTCAAACTTCAAGGCAGTGATAATTATATTTCTTGGTCTGCATCGGTTGAACTATGGCTGTATAAAGACCATCTAGAGACTAAACTTCTTCAAGTCTACTCTCAACGCTCTGCTAATAATCATTCTTCTACATTACCGCCTTCTAATACGGGTCAGGTAGATGCTCCAAGTGACTCATCTTCTACACTACCGTCTTCTCCATCTCCAATCACGTCACCAGAACTCACTCCACCTATAGCTCTTCGAAAAGGTACTCATTCTTCTGGTAATCCTCATCCTATTTACAATTTTTTGAGTTATCACCTTCCTATTATGCCTTCACCTCGTCATTATCCAATGTATCTATTCCTAATACTGTTAGTGCAGCAAAGGCTGATAGAAGATCTAGCTCAAGATACTGTGTTTTCTTCGGAGGGAATCTAATATCATGGAAAAGTAAAAAACAGGAAGTTGTAGCAAGGCCAGGTGCAGAAGCAGAGTATCAAGCCATGGCCTTAGTCAGTTGCGAACTTATCTGGTTAAAACAACTTCTTCAGGAATTAAGGTGTGAGATTGACAGTCCAATGCGGCTGATATGTGATAATCAAGCCTTACATATTGCAACAAATTTGGTGTTCCATGAGAGGACGAAACACATAGAGATTGATTGTCACTTTGTTAGACAGAAGATTGAGGCGAAGTGTATTGCAACTAGATTCGTTAATTTCTAACGATCAGCTAGCAGATATCCTCACTAAAGCTCTTAGGAAACCTCGGATTGGATATATATGTAACAAGCTAGGAGCATATGATTTATACGCTCCAGCTTGAGGGAGAATGTTAAGATTTGTATAAACCTTAGACGTTGATTTAGGATTATAATAGGCTAAAATTTAGGTAATTAGAAGATTACCTTTCCTTTTTATGTATAGTCTCACTTGTATATATTTCCTTGAGGTTTGAGGGCAATGTATGCAATCCATTCTGATATTCATTCTCTTCTCTCCTCCTTTTCTTCCTCTCTTTCTCTCCACGGCAGCAGCCACTCTTTCTCTTCTCTTTCTTTCTTCTCAAAATTAACAATTAGTGTAGCAAATTATACTGTACCAAATACATATTACTTACCAATTTTATAATAATAAAAAAGTTATACTGAACCATTACTAATCTACACATATTTAAAGCACAAGGGCTCAAGCAAGAAAACTTGTAGTTTTGGCACATTTTGAAACTTTGGAAGACAAACATCCAGATTTATATCAAGACTTGTATCTCATATTATATCTACCCCCCACATCTTTTTGGTAAAAAGGGAGAACATTTTCGCTCAAACCTAGGATCTCTATCCAAACCCCAATCGATCCTTGCTCCTTGAGAAAAACACAAGTGGCTTTTTTACCACCCGACCTTTCTATCTGGAATGTCCTTTATATTGCTGTCCTACTTGTAATAATCCTTTCTAGTACATATCTTCTCAGTTTCCCAGCAAACTACTGACTAGTGCATGCCTCAAAAACTTAATAACTTATAGGACAAACAATAATAAACCCTGAGGAGAGTAGAAAAAAGTATATAAATATATGGATAAATTAGAAAATAAAAACAAAGAAACCAACAAACCTGAAACTCGACGATAAACTCTGCAGATCTATCAACCATAGCATTTTGAGGTGCCATATCATCAGCAATTTCCCTTGAAGCATCCGCTTGCTGACTTTCCCGTCCCCCCTCCAAGTAGACCAGATCATCCTTTGAAGCAGAGTAGCAACTGTTGGTTCCCAGTGAAATACATGAATCTATATATTGCCCATTCTGCACCAAAATAATAGCAGCTATGAATGGTGCCCATTCTTGGTAAAGATGTTGGTTTATTAGATCAAGAAAAAATTTGGGTAAAAATCATACCTTTATAATAACATTCTTGAACTGCAACTTTTTCCCATTCCCAACATATATCATAGCCTCGTTACTAGGTGCAGAAAGATCAAATCCTTCTCTATCTTTCAAATGCAATATTCCACCATTACCATCATAAATAAAATTATCATACTTTTCATCGTCAGCAATTAAAGGTTTCAGAGGTGACAGTGAGAACTGAGCAGATGGTTGAGTGAATGTTGACTTATCCAGAATAATTGCATCTACCATATGTAAGGACTTCTTATCTTCTTCATTTGACAGCATACTGCCAACTGTGGGAACAAAGAACTCAACAACTGCCAGCAAAAAATCAAGTGCTACAAGCAATTGTGGCCTCTGGACACAAACAGATAAGGATGTTGAGAATTGACCAAATTTTGCATCAAGAAGAAGCATCGTTGGAAATGGTTTGATATTATTCTCTTTCGTAACATTTGCATTAGATATGACCTGGCCCATGGTATCATCAACAAAAACCAGAGGATTCTTTGGCATCCCTATTGCCAACCTGAACTCTTCTTCAGTTCCAATGCGATCATCAATCACAGAAAATCTCTTAAGACTTGCTGAGAGAAAACCTTCACCTAATGTATTAGACTTGTAAAGAAGCCATGCACCACTTGCCTGCATAGCAAAGATCAAAAACTAAATATAGACATGGACAAGGACATGGACATGCAAACAATTTATTATACCATCAACAATTAACTTAAAAAGCATGCAGTATGGGTTCCTTTTTGAAGGATGCAATATGCTACCTCAAACCAATCAGAAACAACAAATTGATAGAATAGAACTACACACTCTAACTAACTTAAAGTGCAAAATGGAAATATACCTGCACAGTGGCCAGAGGTGAACCCCATTCTTCCCCAGCATATAAGCCCAATTCAACGAGATTGATGATGACAGAAACTTTCAAAACAGTCCAAGTTTCACCATTTGAAGTTCTAGGCCCAATGCTAATTGTATTTTGAGGACTAACATGTTCTACAACATCTACAGATGAGGACAAAAAATCACTGTTTAATGGCGGAACATTGTGTGGGGTCTCAGATATATTAGAAAGTGCACATTCAGTCACAATCTGGTAATCCCTGTTTGACAAGTCTGCTTTCAATTCCTCTATCTGCAGAAACATTCAAAGACAAGTATACCTCAACATTCCTCTTCTTAAAAAGAGCAAGAAGACTTCTTGTTTGATGTACCCCTATCAATAAATACACAGCAATACCTTGATTACAGCTTCAATACTTGGTACTTGATGCGTTAAGTCTCGAAGGGACCTCTGGATGACAATAGAAACCCCCTTGACATCCTTAATAATGCTTTCGCTTAATTTTGATTTAGTACCAACATTTAAATTGATGTCCTGAACCTGCATCCCATTAGAGAAAAGAGGGAAGAAAATCCATGCAAGAGATTACGTTAGCCAGATTAACAATTGAAATATGCCATTCATCACACGATTTTTTCCTACTATTTATCCAACCCATGTGGTAATAATTTATTGGTCCAACTAAAAACATTTCTATGAATTTATTAACCCATCAATACCCACCTTGAATTTCTTTGATAAAATTATTTCCATGTTACGATGAAATACTAGGACAAAAAATGGTGGTTTGTGATAAAAACTACTCTAGGTTCCAAGAAAATGTTGAACACTGTTGGTATAAGAAAGTCAAAATAAAATTCCAACAAAAACCTCAAAACAGATGAAACTTAATGGAGAGTTCATTATATCTACGTTATAACAGGGAAAGACCATCAATGAGTTCCTGCCATTTCTATTCCAATTTCTTAGAATTTACTTAGCAGGCCTAGCAAGAGACAATCTAGTTAGATCCTCACCAGAATTGTCATTATTTCAAGGTGGACAGCATTCAAGTCACTTTTACAGCCAGAGAACCATTGGAAGGTATTTTTCACCGTAATATGAACAACATCAAGCTTCAGATAACTGTCACAGAAATTTTAAAAACAGTTACTGTAACAAGTCAAGATCACTGATGACATAAAATAGCTACATAGGCAGAAAATAATGAAAAATTGAAACTCGGTAAATCTATATTCCAATATTAACGTACTCGAGGCTGTCTGTTCTGCGAGGCATCAGGATTATAGGTTTCCTAAGTGAAAGGTCCAACCTTATGGCAGGTGATCCTTCAATTTCACTAGTTGTGAACCACTTCTCTGAGTCTGTAACTTGATCTTTCAATTTCACAACATCTTTTGAATCATTGGGAACAAGACCCATAAAATAACTAGTAACCTACATTATCAAATTTCAGACATGAGAAATAAACAAAAACTGCATTAAGTAATTATAATAATTGAAATTTTTATTACCTCCTGCACAAAGCGATTTAAGTAAACAATGCGCACTTCTGAAAGTTGGCCAAAGAGGCTATACTCGTAACCTTCATAATCCTCATCATCAATGCTGAATGAAGTAAAAACCAGCTATAAACCAGCCAAAAGAATGATGATAAGTTTTTGTAACATTATAAACTAAATTCAGACAAATAGACAAAAAAGAAAGAAAGAAAGAGGAAAAATGAATAGTATTCTGTACACATAAAGCAGAGAGGCTGTCATCTAGGAGAACTACAGAAAAACTAGTTACATTTGAAAAGACAAAGCGAACTTGAGCAACACATCCACAGATTTAAACAAAATGAAGAACTTTTGTTGCAGGGTCAAAAATAAAATCATAGATAAAGTAAATACCTCAACAAATGAAGTGCCTCCAGGATCTCTCATGTCACAGATCCAGAAATACATATGGCTGCTTGGGAGACTATCATCACTTATTCTCAAATTTCCCAATGATGCTTTTATACTAAAAGAGGATGGGAACACCTTCAAATAGAAGAAAACTTTTGAGATCAAATTCAAGATACAGTAATTTTGTTTCAAAAAAATGCAGAGGATGAGATGAGATGAAAAAAGAGAAGGAATTAATAGAAACTTCCTGAAGAGAGACACGAAAAATTTGTAAAACAGGTAAACCAGACCTTTATATCAGTAAGCAGGTTTTCTTGTGATAATGTAGCGAGCTTCGTTTCATTTTCATTCATCAACAAGATCTGAGCATGAGCCATATTTAATGTTAAATTGAATATAATTCGAGATTTTCCTTTTCCTAGCAGACCTTTGACCACAGGCTCATCAAAATTGGTTGCTTGTTGATTGTCAACAGGATCTTCACTAGAAATATCATGTTTCACCCCAACTGCAGAAGAACCATCACTAAAAGATTCACAGGTTTCATCCTCAATAGTAACAGCATTAGCAAAGTCCATAATGGCAAGGATTGTCGGTCTACGACAGAAAAATGACAATGTAGACAGAGTCACTGTGACCTGAGAACAACATTTTATTACTTTAAAATAGAAAAAGATAATGACATAAGTCTATTTCAAACCCAGAGAAGAACCCACCTTCATGTCAATATTGTTGTATAGAGGAGAGTTCTGGTCATAAATAACTATTTGTGCTTTAACAAAACTGTCTAATGTATCACTTGGTTCAATAGCCTCACTCCTCGGAAGAAGGTTGTCATCAGGGAGTAAACCAGTGACACGACTAAAACTGTGAGTCATGAACAATGTTTTTTCTGATGAAAGAAAACTTTCCAAACTAGCTAATTCAGATGCTTTCTGAGATGTGGGTGTTGCAAATTCAAAAGAATCAACTAAATCTTCAGGTGCTTCATAAAATTTATCATCTCCTTCAATTGGGGACATATCATTTCTTTCAAAACACTGATTCGCAGCATCATCTAATGATTGTGCATCTGCACTTCGTACAACAGATATTGCTAAGTAGCAAGGCTGAGACACAGGATTGCAGCAAATCAAATCTTCAATTTCCAAGGATTTCAGAACGGTACCAATAAACATATCATTCCCTTTTATTGAAAGTTCAACCTGTTTGACAAAAATAAAATTTATAAGATCATAACAAATAGAAATACAAACTAAAATAAACATGACAATGTTAAACTTACCAGACCGCCTAATGCTCGGAATTCAAATAGTGGATGCTCTTCAGCAAGAAGCACCTTAATGAAACTTCGCTCATGCTAGAAAAGATGCGCAAATCAGTTAAATTCTACGTGGATCAACTTCAGCTGAAGTTCATGAGAAAACAATCAGGCATACCTGATGATTATAACTAAAGTCGACCTTTAGCTCATCAAGAACCCCAGTTATGAAAACACTCTCTTTCTTTGATAGATCAGTTGTATCATTCTTGTCATTGCGTTCTGTTTCCGAGTCTGATGAAGTTTCAGATAGACCAGTAATAGCAGCAGAATCCTGCAGATAGATTATAACTTTTGCATTACAAAGATTGTGACCCACACAAACTGCTTCCCTTATTAATGACTACATAATGCGAATTCATTTTACAGAGCCAACTGCATTAGAATTAGCAGAAAGAATGTGATACATGTGTGCTAGAGGAACACTTATACAAGTCAGGCTATTTTCATGTATAATGGTAATTTTAGTTAGTTGGGTATTAGACTTCTCCTAATTCTAATGATTTTCGGATCCTTAGTTTGCCTATGTATATTGCACTGTACAGTTAGACACGGTATAGTCAATATCAATTAAAGACTAAAATTACTGAGGTGTAACAGCTCTTTGAGAATTTTCCACTTGAGTCTCCAATCCATTCCTCTTCTTCTACCTTTTTCTTGCTACGCATTTTTAACAGATTACACCAGGAACAAACGGCCTACCGATGTATGATATATAACTCCCTGCAGGCGGCTATGCCATGCCTTCCTTGAATCATCATTATCGCACCGTAATATAAGAGCATTTGCATCTTCCACCACCTAATAAGAAATATAATGTAAATAAAGCAAATATGCAGAGGGAAAATCACATTTGAACACTAGGAATTTAAGTTGCAATCTCACTTGACTCCGCAATAGTCAGTATTTAAATAACTAAAATGCTCTTACAGCTTTGCTATTTGTCCGTGCAGCATCACCAACAGCTAATACAGATTCCACGCCACCAACCAACTCTGCTGGAACGAAATGCACATGTTTTCCTCTCAAGCTACAAAGCAAATAAATTAGGACATAAACTTGATTGCCTCTAGTACAAATAAGAAGATTGTACATGAATCAGTAATGCTATAGCACATGGTAAACTAGATGGGTGACTCTGAAAACACAAGTCTTCTAAGTCCTTAGCCACAACAACGAGAACTTAGTGTATCTTGAAAGTTTTCAAGAGAGCTTTTAATAAAACTGTTCTATATTATTAATTGAAGAATTGAACTTAAATAGAGAAAAGAGTTCTAATCCTAATTGGGAAAATAGTTCCCTTATTCTAATAAACTACTAAAATATAAAAGGAAATAGTTCCCTTGTCCTAATAAACTACTAAAAGATAAAATAAAAATATTCCTAGAATATGAATAAAACTTATCTACCTAAATAAGATTTATCTACCTAAATAAATTTAAAATATATACATATTTCAACACCCTCCCTCAAGTTGGTGCATATATATCAATCATGCCCAACTTGCTTACAAGAAAATCAAAGTTTGTCTTAGAGAGTCCTTTGGTGAGTATGTCAGCAATCTGTTGTTTTGAAGGAACAAACGGCATGCGCACTTGGCCTTCTTCAATCTTCTCCTTGATAAAGTGTCTATCAATCTCAACATGTTTAGTTCTGTCATGTTGGACTGGGTTGTGAGCAATACTAATGGCAGCTTTACTATCACAGTACAACTTCATTAGTGAAATTATTGGTTTCCTCAGCTCTTCCATAATTCTTTTTAACCACATCATTTCACAAATTCCTTGAGCCATTGATCTAAACTCAGCCTCTGCACTATTTCTTGCTACAACACTTTGTTTTTTGCTTCGCCAAGTCACAAGGTTTCCCCAAACAAATGTACAGTATCCTGATGTAGATCTTCTATCTGTTATTGAGCCTGCCCAATCTGTATCTATATAAGCTTCAATTCCTCTTTGTTCGGATTTCTTGAAGAATAAGCCCTTTCCCGGTGAACTCTTTAAGTATCTTAGAATTCGAAACACTGCTTCTTCATGTTCCTCCATTGGGGAGTGCATAAATTGACTCACTAAACTCACTGCAAAAGCAATGTCTGGCCTTGTATATGATAAGTAAATTAACTTACCAACTAATCTCTGGTACTACCCTTTATCAACTAATCGACCTTCTTTATTTCCGAATTTTACATTTGGATCAATTGATGTGTCAGCTGGGCGGCAACCACTCATCCCAGCCTTTTTTAAAAGATCAATCACATATTTTTTCTGAGAGACCACAAAACCCTTCTTTGATCAAGCAACTTCCATTCCAAGAAAGTATTTCAAAGGACCCAAGTCTTTAATCTCAAACTGCAATGCTAGATGCTCCTTGAGACCCCTTATTTCATCCACATCATCTCCTGTAAGAATGATATCATCAACATAAACTATAATAACTGCTATTCTACCTTTTTGTGAATGTCGATAGAACATTGTGTGATCAGCTTGCCCTTGTGAGTAACCTTGTTTTTTAACAACTTGAGTGAATCGTTCAAACCAAGCTCGAGGAGACTGCTTCAGACCATACAAAGATTTCTTGAGTTTACATACTCGAGTTCCAAATTTTTTTTCAAAACCTGGAAGAGGATCCATGTAAACTTCTTCTTCAAGTTTTCCATTTAGGAAAGCATTCTTCACATCTAACTGCTGTAAAGACCAATCAAGATTAACAGCAATTGATAAAAGAACTCTAACGGAATTTAATTTGGCCACTGGAGCAAACGTTTCAAGATAATTTATCCCGTATGTTTGAGTGTACCCTTTAGCCACCAACCGGGCTTTATATCTATCTAAAGATCCATCTGGTTTAAATTTGGTTGTGAACACCCATTTACAACCCACTGTTTTTTTCCCTACAGGTAATTCCATTGTTTCCCATGTACCTGTTTTTTCAAGAGCGCGCATCTCTTCTAAAATAGCCTCCTTCCACTCAGGAACCTGTAAAGCATCTTTCACATTTTTTGGTATTTGTATAGTATCGAGACACGAAACAAAGGTTGAGAATGTCAAAGACAAAGCTTTATAGGATACAAAGTTAGACATGGGATATTTGACAATATTTCTAACACCTTTTCTTTTGGCAATTAGAATATCTATGAGTTTTACCTGGACTTTTGACAGGATCTTGCGGGTCGGATTCTTGGTGATGAATCTGGTGGATTTCACTTTCTTGATTTCGATTTCTTCTTGAATAAACAATTAACTCCTTTGTTTGTTTTTTATTCTCATGATTAGACTCTACACCTTCATCCTCCTTTTCATTAACATTAACATCATTAATTTCTGTGTTAATTATAAATTCGCCTTCCCCATTATTAGAATCCCTATGTTGTATATTCCTAATCTTTTCTTGATCAATTATAGAATCTTCCTTAGTATAATTCCCTCCCTGAAGATTAGAATCAAAATAAGATTGTGTTTCAACAAATGTGACATCTATGGTAATAATAATCTTCCTATCAATTGGATCATAACATTTGTAACCCTTTTTAGTAGAAGCATAACCAACAAAGACACATTTTTTGCTCTAGGATCTAGTTTACCTTGGTTGTGAAGATGAACAAAACACTACACCCAAAAACTCGGAGGATAAATGTGATCAATTTAGAGTTAGGAAAATTATCTTTAAAGAGACTAAAAGGAGTTCTATAGTTTAGAGTTTTACTGGGCATTCTATTAATAAGATATGTAACTGTTAACAAGACTTCGCCCCAAAGATAACGTGGTACCTGACTAGTGAACATCAAGGCTCTGGTTACTTCCAAAAGATGTCGATTTTTTCTTTCTGCAATCCCATTTTGTTGTGGTGTATTTGTACAAGAACTTTGGTGGACTATTCCATGTTTGGTTAAGAAAACACCTAATTGGTCGCTAAAAAATTCCCCACCATTGTCAGTCCGAAATACTTCTATTTTCACACCAAATTGTGTTTGCACCATAGCATAAAAAGATTGAAACACATTTTTAACTTCATACTTATCTTTTAATAAAAACACCCAATAAAGTGGAGTATGATCATCAATAGAAGTGACAAACCAACATTTTCCTGAAAAGGTCGAGACTCTTGAAGGTCCCCAAACATCACTATGAATTAACGAAAAAGGTTTGGAGGCTTTATATTTTTTAGGTGGAAAGAATGACCAATGATGTTTAGCCAATTCACAAAATTCACAATGATATGAAGAAGGACTTTTATTTTTAAAAAGATTAGGTAACAAATATCTTAAATAGTAAAAATTAGAATGTCCAAGCCTATAATGCCAAATCATAACCTTATCAGAAACAGAATTTAAACATAAAGTAGTTGTTGGTTGACTTAGATGGTCATTTTCAAGAAAGTAAATTCCACCAAATTCTTTAGCATTGCCAATCATTCTCCCCGAGACCATGTCCTGAAACTTACACATAGAGGAGTCAAATATAACATGACAATTTGAGGACTGGGATAATTTACTGACCGATATGAGATTACAAGCTAGATTTGGCACGTGTAAAACATCATGTAAAACCAAGGAAGATGAAATTTTGACAGTGCCTTTCCCGGCTATTGCCGAGAAGGACCCATCTGCTACTTTGATCTTTTTGTTTCCTGCGCAAGGTGTGTAAGTTGAAGAAAGAAAATGACTACTAGTCATATGATCACTAGCTCCAGAATCAACGATCCATGTGTTTGTTTTACAAGGCTTGACACTGAAAAAAACAGAAAAATCAGTACCTAATTGGGCAACAGAGGAAGAAGGATTATTGGATGAGTTAGGAATTGAAGAATTCATCTGAAATTGTGGTGATTGAAAAAACTTGTGTAGATGCTCTAATTGTTCCTTAGTGAATGGAGACTCTTCCAGAGAACTTTGGCCCTTATAATTTCCATTAGTTGTTTGGAAAGCTCTGCTATCCCCTAATTGTGAACCACGACCATTGCCACTCTTTTTTCTTCCATTTGTCGATTTCCCATGGAGCTTCCAACACGTTTCTCGAGTGTGCCAATATTTTTTGCAGTGATCGCACCAAGGTTTTTTCTTATCTCTAGTGAAGGCTGTTTTAACCATGATGTTACTAGAGATTTTAACCTAGCTCAGATGCCATGAAAGCTTTCAAGAGAGCTTTTAATAAAACTGCTCTATATTATTAATTGAAGAATTGAACTTAAATAGAGAAAAGAGTTCTAATCCTAATTGGGAAAATAGTTCCTTATTCTAATAAACTACTAAAATATAAAAGGAAATAGTTCCTTGTCCTAATAAACTACTAAAAGATAAAATAAAAATATTCCTAGAATATGAATAAAACTTATATACCTAAATAAGATTTATCTACCTAAATAAATTTAAAATATATACATATTTCAACATATCTAACCACATCTGAATGTAATTCATCCTTATCAAATCCATATCTTCCCAACATGGATACAAAGGGTGGAGTTTTGTATTCTTGTAGTAGATTTTTAATTTAATCTATTAAGAAGAGATTTCACTGAGAATGTAACACTCTTATTCAAGCATTGTGTGTTCAAACCTCCTAAATCTTCAAAATATCATATCCAGTATTCCACTTATATAAGATGATCAATGCCATTGGAAAACAAATATGGACAAGTTGGTAAGTGAACCTGATATACTGCTTGTATGACTTGGAGCCAGGACTTTCAAGTACATATAGAAAAGGCCCTACTAAGCACAAGTATCGTCGCTGCCATACAGCTTCCCTATTTCCCACACCCTATCACATAAATATTGCAGAAGGGGGTTAAAGAATTGTCAAGAAAATAAAACCAGATAAAAAACAAACATGCATGTGCACACACACACAATGTATATGGAAGAGAGAGAGAGAGACCTTCCTACTAAGAACAGACAACCAACCCTCAAAGTCAGCTTGATTCCAAGCATAAAGCAGATCTGGGCTGTCGTTTTCCTCCTCTTGGAATATTTTAGTTACTTGCATTAATCTATGGTACCGAGCAGGAGAAAAGTGAAATCCTAAAGATGGTAATTGTATAGCAAGCCTTGTTGTCGGGTATGACGGGTTCTCTAAGCGAATCTGTATGTGATATAAAAATAATGACCTAAAAGCACTCAACATTATAAAAACATTTAAGGGAAATTGTCTACAACTTTACCTGCTGAAGCTTTAAGATTACCCCGCATTTGTCAATAACGGGCAAGAAACTAAGACCATCAGTGTTGGTAGAAGCCGCAGACTTCTTTAGAGATGTTTGGCTCCAATGGTAATCACCATCAACCAAAAAAGCAGACACATCACTTAAAACCAAATCAAACTGCGAATACAAATCCAGCTCCTCAGGAGATGTGAGTGCATTGTCATCCTGAAGATGTCAGCAAAAATCCTTATAAATTATACATTCCAGATTATGCAATTAAGATTCTCTTCATCTTCAAACCTGTGAACGAATGATCAAATTTCCCAAATCAAGAAGAAGCTTTGTGGAATGCTTGTTATCAGGTTGAAATTCAGTTGGAATTGTAATCTTAGGAGCTGCAATATCCAAATCTAGCAGAAACCTACAAACAGGTAAAAATAAATACTTTGCATATAAATTGCATACTAATAACTAAAATATGTCTTCTCAAAGTCAATGGGATAAATATATCAATCAAACGAACATAGAAGAGTACACAAAACATGATATGTAAGACCCCAAAATGGACAACCCATATCACCCAACAAGCCACATCCAAATATTACAGCTTACATACCTAGAAAACTGCCTTACAATGAAAATTGAAAGATAAATAATCAATACCAGTACGGTGAATCTAAGCTTTCAATTTTCAGTTACAAATTCAATACAAGGATTAATTAATCCTGGAAAAATATACTGATTAAATCAAAATGGGACAATATCATATGAAACTTCCTAGTTTGTGTTTTAGCCCCTCATGAAAGGCTCATGAAGCAATAACAGTTATCACATCGATAAACATAATTTCAGCAGCTATATAGGACTCTAAGACATTATATCCCCTCCCCCCCAATGGAGGGAGAAGAGAGACAAGACAGCAGCAGCGGTAAGAAACATTAAAGGACTTCAAAAGAAGAAGAAAGCAGACACGGAGTAGCCTAGCAATCCTTGGAGATACCAATATGGTCACTGTCGCAATTTTCAATGTAAAGTAACATACCTGGTATGGTCCTTCAAAGCCCTGTTCACTTGTTGCTGAGCAGACCGTTTTACTTCATCAATTGTCATCTGATGATCATTTAAACATGCCATTAGGGAACCAGACCAATCATCACTTGAATATGCTAGTGCTAAAAAGAACTTTTCTGAAAGAATAAATTATATGAAACCATGATAAATTTTATTCTTACTGGTGATACAGGAAAAATCTATGTTAACAAATTTTATTTTTTAACTCTGATTTTAGTAGAGTTGTTTAAAGAATGTGCCCTTACAACTTACAACAACTTAAAACAGGAGCATCTAGTTGCTTTCATTAATTTCAATATTATTTACCTTCCCATCAGAAACCAGAATTAAATATTCTACAATATTTAGTAGTCATAAACTCGAAATGATATACTATTCTACAATATTTTAAAGTCATAAACTCATAATGATAAAAGTCTTTTCTAGTGACCTGGCTACAGAAAGCTCTCTTCAATAGAAGAGAAAAGGATATATAAGCATAGTAAAACCTGTACAGCAGTTGCAGTTTCCAGTGCAATTGTGTGGCCCACAGCTGTATTGCTTTCAAAAAATTTGGCAATTTCATCGAGGGAATCCTTGAGATACTGACCAAAGACATGGCATTAACAAATCAGTATACAGTCCAAAGAAATTACAATTCAAGAGTTAGGAGTGATTCCATACAGTCACATAACAAGGAGAAGCTTTAGCAACCATGCTCCAGTCTACTTTAGCATCAAAAGGCTTATAGCAGAAGACACCAACTAAAGAGTCAGCTGTAGTCGCACTCTGCATGAACAAAGGCAGAATTAAGCTGCCGCTACTGTTGGGGAATTATGTAACCAATCAAAAAGCAATTGTGAAGAATGAAAAAGGGAAATTGGACTTTAGCAAGAAACCTATGTAACAAATAAAATAAAATAAAAAACAAGTCTGAAAATGCAAGAGGAAAATTAGACCTGAGCAAGAAGACCATTAGGAGATGATAATTGATATGACCCCAGCTTCACACCAAACACTTTCGTCTCTGGATAAAGCTTAATGGAGCAATCAAGTCCTTCACATGATAAATCAGCAAGACATGTATGGGCCCCATCCAGAAGCTTTGAAGCATTATGTTTCATGTGAATCTCCAAAACAGTCTGAAGAATGTCAGGTTTTTCATCAATCATAAGCGACTGCCCATCTTCATCTTCCTTATATCCTATAATTTTATTTAATTGCTGCCACTCCTCTTCACTGAAATGTAATGATTCAGTTTCATCTTTAAAAGATTGACTGCCCCTGTAATTGTAAGAACAGGTTATTTGTAAATTCTACAGCATCATAGGAGTTTATTAATTAAATTGTAAGAACATTTGTACCATCCAAATGACCACCATGATTGTTTAGCTTTCTGCTTCTTCAAATAGTTTTCTGATTCTATTGACTGCTCAAGAAACTTGTGCGCCAACATTCTGCATAATACCAGGATATAGTCCTCATCTAGATCGAAAAGTCACTTCATTGAACCAAAAATATAGTGAAGTGTTCAGAGTTTAGAGTTGTTATGCACATCCATATGACAAGCCCAGAATACTTATGCCTGTGTCTACAGACATCAACAAACTTCTCACTTTCTGTTCAGTCTCCTGATGTCTCTCTAACGTTAATAACATCATAATTAAGTGGCAGTTAGCCTTAGCTATATTGAGCAACTTCATCTATCGCCATCCAGTATAGATTGAAGTTAGATACCTATAAGAATTTGAAAATGAGAACGCTAGAGCAAGTTTTGACATGAAGCTAAGCAGATTAAGATTGGAGTGGTAGGATTAAGTTCATTATGCAGTTAGAATGCACATGCTGTTGTTCAATGTGATGCACGAAACCCTTGGTTCTTGTCAATGGGTAGCAGTCTACTTCGGCGTAAATAGTTAAATCCAAGAGAAGCAGTATCAAGGGAATAAAAGGTACACTTATTAAGGAAGAAACCAGCCAAAGGAATACATTACCTCCACTGCAGTATAAGTTCAATATCAAGTTCACGATCAAGTTCCTCAATTTCTTTATTGTCATCAACTACTGACCGATTCACGTCAGATTTAAGCAGTGATGCATAGAGGGATATATATTTCTTCCGCAACCTTGTATATTTCAAAACCTGTTCCCATGACAGTTTTCCACTGCCAAAACAACTAGTTTCTTAGAAAATGCATAACCAAAAGAAAATCCTGTGAAAATCCAATCATGGTAAAAAAAAAAAAAAAAGAAAGAAAGAAAGAAAGGCGAAAGCTCCCCATTTGCACAAACTTTATGCCCGAGCTTCAAAAAAAAAAAAGAGAAATAAAAAACCAAAGCAGAAAATCTAAGACATGGACCATCCTCTGTCGAATAGTACTGACTTTCAAGACTTAACACACATAGCAATTTCCAGGATGATGCAGATTAAAGGTTTTATCTTTGTGCAGGTTAATCATATGAGGAGATGTTGTGCAATAAACAATAAAATCCAGGACAGAAAGAAACAGAGTTATCTTGTTTAAGCACCTAGCCTTCTTCATCTGATCAGAAACAGCTTTGTAAGCATACTTCCACCAAGACCTTGGATCTGACTTCAAAGTGAAAGACGGACGATAATGGGCATATTTCAACCTCTGATTGAAGGCCGTGAAGTTGTCAGCCAATTTTAAAATATCCCTGTATCCATCCTACATATACAAGGATAATAAAACCATTAAAAACCTACCTTCAATATAAATAAAGCACTTCCGGGATAGAAACACTAGAAATAACCTTTGACAAACAAAGTGTGACATTCTCCAGGCTCACTGCTGCTTTTTGGAGAGGCTCATCACTATTAGATGATTGATTTTGCCGCAGCTTCATGTACTTTGCATCTCCAGTCACTGGCTGCAGGATATAGCTGTGCTCTTCTGTAGGATGATCAGCTGGCCTTCCATCTTTTGTACCGAATCTGAAAACCTGCAGTTCATGGGAAACAAGGACACTCTTGGTCTAGAACTGAGAAAAGCAACAGAAATCAGTATACATGTTAAATTCAAAAAGTGATAGGGGAATACCTGAACCCACTCAGCAGGAAGTAAATCCTCCCACGGCTCTTTGATATGCCATGGTGATATATCAGAATCCAAGTAAAGAGCAAGTCGATCCAGTTCAACAGACTATAAGAAGAGGGAATAAAAACAAAAATCAGTCATCATAAATAATAGTTAA
This sequence comes from Gossypium arboreum, assembly GCF_025698485.1. Lineage (NCBI taxonomy): Eukaryota > Viridiplantae > Streptophyta > Magnoliopsida > Malvales > Malvaceae > Gossypium > Gossypium arboreum. Next base: position 828,159 of record NC_069070.1, on the reverse strand, counting down.
TAAATAGAATTCTCCGAAGGAAGTATGAACTTGAGGGGGCAGGGAATCAAAAGGATCAGAGTCTCGAAAAAGCAGTAGTCAGCAGAAAAAGAGCTCCGGTGGTCACAGTGGTGTGATGTATACCTTCTGTGATGACTAACGATGACCTGCCAGAGGCAGTTAACAGCCCTGAAAGTTAGGATGGTTGCATCAAACAGCTTCACAGGGGGCCGGACCAACAGCCATTTTAAGTGGCAATGACTCATTAAAGTAAGCAAAGTTGATAAACCACAGTTTTGGAATGAAATAGTTTATAGGTCTGGGCTTAGTATAGAAATTTAAACCCAATGAAGAAGAAAAGGAACTATAGTTTTTGCTAAAACTGTGCAGCATCAAGAAGCAACCCAACAACGAATGAATCTCTTTTTCTATAATCATAGAGAATAATTTTATGATAAAATAATATGACAAAGTCTTTTTACGATAAGTCATGCCTCAGTGAACTTCTGTCCGTCAAAAGTGATTGAAACATTGAAAAATCAAATTTTGTTATTTACTAAAAGAGGTTTACCTTCTGTATACGATCCAATGCACCGCCAGTAACAAAAGTCTCCTTCCCATTATCATCAACAGTTACAGCTGAGAGTTTCTCCAATGTAAGGCCAGCTGCAAAAGGGTGGCCAGGATTGCTAAAATGAAAAGGGAGAAAAAAAAGCACTTAGTTCCACACAAATTGCTAAGAAAACAGGACATCAACCTTTAGGTTTTTTTGTACCTCTCAAGATCCTCATATCTGATGTGAATATTAGAGATTGAGAGCTTCAAGTTACCAATTATTGTGCTGATAAGGGATCCCAACCATGATTTATTCTTCAAAGACAAAAATGTAATTTTAAATCATAATCAGAAACCAAATATAAAGTTCAGTAAAGGAATGAATCAAAAGTCAAAAGACTAAAATTTTTTGGCTCATGCAGAACAAACATTGGCAAATATCAGAAATAAAATGCAGAATCAAGGAAAAAGAAGTGGAATGCAGGTATGCTCCGAACACAGAACATAAAACAGACCTATTGGTCTAACATAAGCTACCTCATATCACCAGCGGTTATAATGATTCAAGATATTTGAGAACAAAGAAACTTCTTAAAACCTAGATGCTCAAGGGTCATAAAGGGAAAATTCGTAGAAAACACAGACAAGGATCATAAAGGGCAAAGCTTATGTATGGTAAAAGAAAGTCTAAAATGTAGAAACCTAATTGTTCAAATATATAACCATGAAAAGGGTTTTGACCAACTAATGACAATCGTATGTTCAATAACAACGTATTGACAGTCTCACTAAAATACCATTTCAGGCTTTAACTGGTGCAGTCTCTCTAACAGCTTCGTTTCCATTTCCTATTAACAAAAAGATTTAAATTAGTATAACAAATTAAATATAAAAACAAATTTATATGGTTAATAGCATCAACATACACACTGCTCATCAAGGTCTTACCCGTACTCGGCTTTTCTTAGCTTCTTGGATAGCATCCTCACTATAGCCTTCAACTGAGGTTGCAGGTTCAGCTAACAAGAAAATGCGATCTAAGTAAACCAAAACTGGATCCTGACCAAGCCTACTCCATGGAACCTGAAGTTGGCATATGAAACGTCCATGCTTATAAGAATGAAATGAAGTTTACAAGAATTAAATAATGCATTTTAGACAAAAGCTGCATAAACAACTCAAGATTTGCCTGATGTTTGTTGCCTCTCTTTAGGAGGACCAACATCCAAGGTTCAGGTCTTGTTTTCCTCACTCAGACTTCTCATATTTACCGAAGTTAATAGTGGCATGCAAAACAGCAGTCTTATTAAATTTGCAGTTCAACATTATCATGCACGTCTCAGGCATAATATACTACCAGCCAGTCACCACTGCCATACAGTCACCATAATAATAACTTCACCTCAACCATCTTCAAGACCAGCTTCATCACTTTATAGATTTCACACTCATGAAATTTATGATTATAATTTGTTTTTAAATTCAATCAACCAGCCACAAGCAAATGAAAAAACATCCAGAACATAGAGCAGACCCCATATGTTAATAAAATTTTATGACAACAACAGTTTACACCACAAACCTTGAGTTTAACTGATCCAAGAAACCCTGCTTTAACCTTCACCGGCAACTTCAATGCATTAAGTGCCTCTGGCTTCAGTTGCATATTTGTTAGTTCCACATCACCTGGTTTTTTTTTTTTTCACAATTCAAAAAATAAAAGAAATTAATGCATATTAGTCTAAGACACCCTCTATACTTAATGGTCACTTAAAACCAATATTATATCATTAAAATTTGACTAACACTTCCATCCACATTCAAAAATTAAGCAAGTAACACTATACCGATCAAAAAAATGACATTTGATTCAAACAAGAAATTAATGCATACTAGTCTAAGACACCTTCTATACTTAATGGTCACTAAAAACCAATACCATATGATTAAAATTTAACCAACACTTCCATCCAGACTCAAAAATTAAGCAAGTAACACAATACCAATATAAAAAGAAATTAAATTTAATTCAAACCAAACCAACACTCACCTTGACTACATCTCTGCTGTTTAACCTCATCGGATCAAAACACTTACATACCCTCAATTATAGTCGAAAACCCAAACTACCCAAGTATCCAAATGACTCAATGAAGCAAATAAACGTTCAAAACCAATACATGAAGCATAAATATGAAAATTAACCATAACGAATGAACTCCATCAGCAGTTTCATACACTTAAAAACCAAAAAAATAAAAACAGAGAACCCCAGAAACAAATATCAACAAACCTTGCCAAACACTGATATTAAGAGCTTCTTTATTGAGACCTATCACGTAATTCCCCAAATACCTCTGCAAGAGGTAAGCCACTTGATCCTTCAACATTTCTGGGAATTTTTTTTTTTTTTGGTTGGATTCTTGAATTTGATTGTCCAAAAGATACTAAAGATCAGAACAATATAATAAGGATGTTAGAAAGACTGTAAATATTTAGGCAAATAGCAAGGAAGAAATGAACAAATCATCGGTTGTTGTCGGCCTTTTTTTTTCCTTGAAGATTACATAATAATAATAAAATTAATACTATGATAAAAATTATGACTTTTTCCTCCAAAAATGCACTGCGCGCGTATCCGCAGGCTGCTACGATTGGTCTTACGATATAAAGTATTTTTTTTTGGGTAGTTAGGATATAAAATTTTTTAATTTGGTTAAAATATGTTATAAGTAATTTTTATTTTTTATTTTACGTTTAAAATTTATTAGTAAAAATATCATAGAGATTCTTGCGTAAAGAGTGAATTTTATTTGGTCTATTTACTCAAAAATAAATAAATTAGCTCTTATACGTTAGAATAAATAGTAAATTACTCATTCATTCTGTTAAAAATTTTACCTATTTCTGTTGTTAAAAACTAGTTCATGTACAACAAAATGAACTGCACATTTTGTCACTCACGCCAATTTTTAAAAGTAGAAATTGATGAATTTTTTAATAGAAATAATTATTTTACTCTTTGATGTAAGGTACGATGACTAATTAGCCTATTTTGCTCAAAATTGAGGTAAAATGCAACCTAACTCCAACTACAGGGCCCCTATGGTACTTTTATTAAATTTAATCTCCTATTTTTATTTTAAGAAATGTAGTCCTCTACTTTTCGAGTTTGAAAATGCAAATTCAATTACTAACATGTTTAAATTCTTTTACTAAATTCAGGTTTATTTACGGTTTTTTATTATATGACTACCAATTAAGATTTTTTTAATGATGCATTATTAAATTTAATAGAAAAATTTATCATAATTAACAATTAACTTGAATTTTAAATTTTAAAAAATAAAAATTTAAATTTAAAATATACTAATACAATTATTTAAATCATATTTTAACCTTTTGATTTATATAAGTGAACTTTTCATTTTTGAGTCATATATATATATATATATATATATATATATATATATATATATTATAACCATGAAGGTCGAGGGAGATACATTGAACAATCAGAATTAATACGCGGCTGACGATGATTGGCCTGATGAATATGATAAAATGATGGTGGTTACAGCTGATTATTACACTGTAAATTCAATTATTTTGAAAGAAGACCCTGAATATCAAATAAATTAACTACCATACCAATCAAACTAAAGCAAGTGGCAAATTCATCAAGTACCTATACCAACAACAAGATGACACGTACACAAACTTTGTTGACTGATGACGTGTGCAAGTTCATTGTGAGGGAAAAATTTTCGAGTAACCACCACGGCTTTGTCTTTAAAGTGCCACGTGGAGTCACTGCCAAACAGATGTTACTTTCGTCACTTACTCACGTGTTCATTTCAATGGTTGCTTGTTTGACTTACAAAACTCTTTTTTTAATGAAAAAAATATAAATTTAATCTTCAATAGTTATATTTTTATTTTTTAATTAAATTTCATTATTAACCTTTTAAAAGTATTGAATCATTTTTCTTTAATAAAAATACGGACTAAAACATTATTTTTTTAAAATGAAGTTGGCATGACAATTCAATAGTAGTCCTTTCACACTTTATTTCAACATGATACTATTTATTACAAATCAGTAAATGTCAACCTGAATCTAGGTAGAGTCCAGGTCGCCTACTTGTGACGCGGATAAGTTCTATCAGACGATTGAGTACGAGGCCAGCCATGAGAGGAGAGCAATGGGTGTTCACAAACCCAGCTCGCTAAACAAGTTCATAGGTTGAGCTCACACAAACCAGGGAAAAGTAACAATCTCAACTTGCACGCATCCAAGGAACTCGCAGAAGGGGGACTACATGTTCCATGAGCAACCCAAAGTGAAACACGTATGCAACAAACTTGGAGCCTGCACGGAATGTCAGTACCAATAGCAGAAAGGACCGCGTGCTCTGTAGGCAACCCAGAACGAAACATGTGTCCAACAGACCTAGAGTCCGCACGAAATGTCACTACTAGAAACAATGGAGTCAAGACAAAACTATGGGGTCATATAGTGAGCTGTAATAGCATGTATAAATACCCAAACACTATTTATTTTATATGTCACGTCAATAAATAATATAAAAATTATAAAAATTAAATAATTTTAAAATAATCATAAAAAAGTAACAATATTTGCATGCAATACACGTGGGTTGTCATACAAACTACTATATTTAAATTTTTGACATTTTAGTTAGTAATTGTATTAAAAGAAACACCAATTCGACTCTTTTTCAAAAGGTTGAATGTTAAATTTGACTTTTATTGAAAGTTTGAATGTCAAATTTAGTTCAAAAAAAGAACAAGAGTCAATTTGATAATTGATGTAAACATCAATGGCTAAATTTGATGTTGTGCCTAAAAAAGTTAAGATATATCATAAGTTTTTGTCCTCTTTGAAATTTGGTACCTGTACTTTTGTTTTCAAAAATTTAGTCTTATTTTTCAAATTACGAAATTTAAGTCAAACTGATAACATTGTTAAATTTATTGGTTCTGCATTTTAAAATAAAAAACACTCATTTGATAGCAATGTAACTAAAAAATGAATTTTGTAATAAACTTGAACTTAAACAAAAAAAAATTCAACTATTTCATATCAATCATATGCCAATTATCACGTCATGTAAAACACCGTAATCAAAAATTCAAGTTCAAAATACTTACAATTTTAACTACTATATTGAATTTTTAAATAAAAAAATAAAAAAAATTAATGTTTATGTTTTAAATATAGAGATTAAATTTTAAATTTTATCAAAATATAAGGACTAATAATATATTTTACCCTTTAGAGATTGTATAAAGAAAAAAAAGTGTACTTGGTATTATTGAATTCTAAAGACTTTGGACCTAACCTCAGAAATTGAAGCCCAAGCCTAGTGCTTTGTTCTAAGACTTCAACAAGAGTTCACTTTGAAGTAAATGCTATTATGGTCTCTACCAAATTGGACCACCCAAACCCAATTTATTTATTCTTCAATAATAATAGTCAAAAGTTAAGACTTACATACCTAATGCCATTTAGTCAAAAAGTTCACAAAAGCAAACAACAATTCTCAAATTTTGAAATTCCTTAACTAAGAAGCAAAGCCCACTTTTTCTTCCTTTCTTCCACTATTTTTCAACATGTTAAGCAATAGGAAAAATAGAACTTAAGCTTTCATATTGGTAAAGGTTTTATAAATATTTTATATTAAAAATTAGATTATATTTTTATTATTTATTTAAAATTAAATAAATTAATTTTATACATCAAATTAAAAATAAAATAACCATCCTATTAAAAATTTTATTTATTTTTATTTTTAAAAACTAACCCTTAAAATTAATATAAACTATATGTAACACACCCATGTCAATCTTTAATATTACAAAAGATAAAATTTTAAAAAAATAATAAATAAAAACTAATTTATTTATTTTAATAAAATATAAAATATAATCAAACTCTTAATAAAAACCTCCGAATAAAAAGAATAAAAAAATAAAGCAAAAGGGGAACATCTTTTATTAACTTCCACTTAATATCAATTTACATTTACTACACAAATATACCCAGAAGGGCCAATAAAAAAACCATACCCTTCTCACCATTCTTTTCATTTATGCATTAACGTTTGTCAAAAATTATCCCAAAAAGAAAACACAGCATGATAGGGTTAATACAAGCTTATATCACATTCTCATATAGTGTGTTATATAACATTCACAATTAAAAAAACAAAGAAACCCCTAAAAATAGGCTTCTTCATGGATCTTCATATATATATATATATATATTTTCAACTATTTATATGGTAGATATGTTGGTTTCAAGCAGCTGCAACAGTGCTTGTTCTAAAAGGATAATCTTCAGCTTTGGTTGGAGATTTGGATGATTTCCTTTGGTCTTTCTTCTTCCTCAATGCTTTCATTGATGAAGAAAAGCTCAAATTGTTTTCTTTAGCTTCATCCATGTCTATTTGTTCTTGCCTACACTCTTCACTACAAAAAGGTGTGTCCCCTCTGCAACATTTTTCAACATATAACTAAGCACCCATATATCACCGACGAAATGGTAAAACTATGGTGAAAATCTTGATTATATTTTATTATTTTTATGCAAAAATTAATGGATTAATCTCTATAAATATGATCAAATAGTAAACTGATATTTTTATTAAAAATATCATTTGAAAACTGAATTTTAATAGAAGAAATGAATGAATGAGAGAAAGGAATTTAAACCATATGTGCATGAAGATAGGGAAATAAGGACTAAACCTGTACATGAAGATGTCCTTATTACCCCCAAGAGGTTTCTTGCAAAGGAAACAAGCATCCAAGAAATGGGGTTGATGATGATCTTCAAATCTGCCATCATAAAACCTAGTAGACCTTGGAGAAGAAGAAATCAAACATGAAAAAGAAGAAGAAGAAGAAGAAGACATGTTCCTTAAACTATTATTCCTCCTTGAGAAACAAAAGGGTGTTGAGAAAAACCCATTTTGGCTATGGTTTTTGTAATAGCTTCCATCTGAATATCCAACACCCTCCATGCCTGCAAGTGAAGCTAAACCATCATCTTCTTCAACGAAACAAGGCTTCCTTGAAGGTACAAAACAGTCCATCTTGGTTCAAAAAAGGTGGAATCTTTGAAGGGAAAATGAGAGAAACAAGGAAAATGGGGCGGAAAAACAAATGATGGGTGTGATTTTTTATAAGGGAAAAGAACAATGTTGAGAAAAAGATTTACAAACAATGGCAGGTTTTCAGGGATATCAGTCCAAATGAATCCATTGGCTTAAATGTACACTTATTAACTTGAATAAGCTTTGAAATGATTCTAGTGTTTTGTATTCACTTTTGACGTATTTGCCATTGGTTTGTATTTGAAACTACCAAAGAGCCATTTGGTTGAGAATGATAAATCTAGGGTGAATTTAATAGTAACTTGGGGTAGAATTACCATTGAGAACCCTGTATTAGGAGTAAGATTGATTTTGTTCCTTTACTTAAAAAATAACAAACTAGTTTCTGTACGTTAGATCAAAGAGTAAATTGGTCCTTTTTGTTGAAATTTTTATTCATTTCTATTGTTAAAAAATGATATGGGTGACGAAAAATGTATCTAGGGTTGACGTATAGGGACCAGTGTTTAATAAAAATAAATGAAATTTTTAATAAAATGATCAGGTATTAATTTTCCCATTTTTCAGCAGAACGCCCAAAATACAATCCGACTCCTTATACAATAACTTTCATGATACTTTTACCAGAAACATGATGATTTTGAAACCTAAAAAGTTGAAGGATTAAATTTTATATGTGTGAATAGTATAAGGTTTAAATCATATTTAACCTAAATCAAAATATGGTTGGTGAAATACTTTATTTTAAAATAAAACTTAGGTGCATAGATTGTTTTTATCGTATCTGTTATTTTTGATACAATGTCTGAAATTATTTATAATCTCTCCTCAACCTTTGTTTTTATCGTATCTGTTATTTTTGATATAATGTCTGAAATTATTTATAATCTCTCCTCAACCTTTAAATTGAAAGATAATACGTTTTAACACAATCAAACACATATCCTTGAACTAAAACTCAATCGGCTAGATGAAACACTTCTCTATAATACTAATTTAATGATATTTTTTTTTTCAACTAATAAAATTTATTTTGTCATTAAAACTTGTTAGTATCAACTAATTATTCAATGTCCTTTTCAAGTTCTTTTAAAAACACGCGTTTCGAAGATGAAATCAATTTCTTTTTGGGTGATTTACACTATAAGCTATTGAATTTAACATCAATTCATATAAGTCCCAAATCTTCAATTTCATCATCTCAGATCAAGGAATTGCTACCATTAATATATTATATCACTAATTGCGCTAACTTCATTAATTAATTTTAGAGATAATTCTTAAATTTATACATGAATTCTGGTCCAATGTGCAATTTGATACATAAACTTTAATTTGGTACCATTGTACACATAAAACTTAAATCGAGGTTCATATGTATATATAAAACTTTGATTTTTATTTAACTACACTCATCTAAATAAATGAATACGTACATTTATTTTTATATTTGATTAATATAATTATTTGTGTTTTGCTAGAATGTCAATATGTATTAATCTGAGTAAACCAATAGGTATGAGAATCGTGATTGAGAATGTTACCGTTTGGTCAAGACTATTCAAAATTTAAAAAATATAAAAATTAGAATTGAGCAAATTAAAATACAGATACTAAATTTACAATCTACGCAAAGTATAGAGTCTAATAACAAAATTTGACCAAAAAAATAAGATGGCGATTTCGTGGTTTGAGGAAGATGAGAAAGGGTAAAAAGGGAAAATGAAAATTAGTAATCCTCTCAAGTAAGTTTTCCAAAAGGGTAAAATAAAATAAAAATCCAATGGCCCACACAGACCATATTTCTAACGTCAAAATTTGAATCAGGGCCCACGCTCGGTGCACTGCGCGTTAGGGTAACGACCACACCGCCATATAGTCTAGTCTTAGGCTCCTAAAAAAGAATTTCAATAATATTATTAATAATATTATTATTTTTAATCAATTTTGGTGAGTCTCTCTCTAAAGAATTTAGGACACTCTACCAACTCATATATATATATATATACATACATATATTGTATTAAGACTTTTCTTTGTCTTCATATTAACTACTAAGACTTTTTGAAATTGATTGATGTTGAAATTCAACATTTACTTCACATTTTTCCTTTTTTTGAAAAAATAATAATTGGTAAAAATATGATACTGATTTTTATATTAAGAGTTGAATTACATTTTTACTTCATGTACTAAAAATAGTAAATTAGTCATTGTATATTAAATCAAAGAGCAATTTAATCTTTCTATTAAATTTTTCATATATTTCTACTGCTAATATGCTGTCCTTATACATCAGCATGCCATGTGTAATTTGTTTGGTTATTTCGTTAGCTGTGCCAAATTTTTAATAGAATGAATCAATTTGCTATTTGATCTAACGCACAATAATTAATTTACCTATTTTTCAATAAATGAGATAAAATACAATCTGACTCATAATATAGAAGCTTCCATGATATTTTTACCTTTAATAATTTGATATTCATGTTTTTTTTCCTTTGTAGGTAATTAAATATCCTTAAAATTAAATGAAATCATACTGTATAATAAATGATTATTTGATATAATTGTATGTTTTAACTCTACAAGCGATTATCCTTGAAAAATAAAGCAATGAGATATATAATTATTTTTAATTCGCTTGAAGAATTAAAAATTGTTATTAATATCTATAAAAATATTAAAACTTTAATTATCTTAATACACGAATTAATCGGATAACGACTTGAAAATTTAAAATAATAGCATATTCATATAACTCAAAAAGAAGATACAAAATTATTTGATAAATTTAAATTATAATAAAATAAATTAAAAAGATAGCTAAGATTTTTTTTAAACAACACTGTATACTCTTTATGCTACCTACTATTTTTTTTAAATGTAATATAGATGAATTATAAATCAAAAATATTACAAATAAGTGTTGGGTGCAAAAGTAAGGTACATTATATTTTTAATGAGAAATACTGATTAGAATTTTAGAGCGATATTATTGAGAAGAAAAGTCATAATAAAAAGAACATGAATGATACTAGAATATTATATAAATTTTTAAATAAAATAAATATTATTTAATTTTCACCCTAGAGTAAATGTCACATATAATTAAAATCATTTAAAATTAAAGCTACTTTTGATATTTTTAATCACCTCAAATTTTATGATAATTTCTATGGAACCAAATTTATGAGATTTTTTTTTTTAAAAGTACAAATTTCCTAATTTTTATTTATGTAATTAATTAGATTGACCCAAAACAAAAGGTGAAGAAACAAAATATCTTGGGGATGTAGGCCATTTCTTGGATTACAAGCAATTGCTATTTAATTGTATTGTGTTAATTTTTTGAAAAATTAATTTTATTATAAGTTCTAATTATATCTTTATTTTTTTAACATAATAGTTAGAACTATTCGTAATCTCTCCTCAGCCCATATATGCACTCAAACTCACGTCTGGCATTGATAATAATATCCATATTAATCGAGCTAATATTTAATCGATGTATTGTGTTAATGGTTAATTGCATATTAACTCAATAATTATCTATTTTACACGATGATTTGTTAAGTAAATTTAATTGTATGCCAAGTTAGATGCCTTTACTTGTATGTCACATTCTATAATAAAATTATTTAATTTTGTTTTAATTGGTAAAACTATAAAGTTGTTAAATTAAAAACAAGTAAATGGATAAGTAATACTTAGTTACTCTTAAGAGTGAAAAAATGGATTCATAACATACTTGAATTTATTTTTTATTTAATAAAATAATATATTTTTATATATAGTAGGTGGAGTTTTACCTTCTTTGTTTTTTATGAATGGTCATTTTGGATGGACGTTTATTTCTATTGCAATGTCTTTAGTTTTTTTTTTCTTTACGTTACAGTATCACTATAGTATATAATCTTACTATCACCGTTGTTTTTACACTAACAACAGGTAAATGCACCACTCACTATAGCATCTAAAAGCAAGCATGTCTTATTAATATTTTTTACAGTAATGTCAAAATCTGTGAACCGGTCTTGAATATTACAAATTTGTGAACCAAAATTCTAATAACTTTTTTCTCCAATTTTCAACACTGATTGTCAAATTAAGTTGGATCTAAGGTATATTATTCTACTCGCTGATGGATACTGATCCACCATACCAATTGTTGAATCATTACTTAGAGCTCGCTAATCAAACTTTAAAAAAAATCAGCAGCCAAGTAACTTAATAAAAACTTTTAAATAATTCAGTGACTTAAATGAGACTTTTTAATAGTTTAATAATTATTTTATAACTTTTAAAATTAAGTAATTAAAATATAAATTTAATAATAATTTAGTTACATTACGCGAAATTTACCCTTAATTATAAAATAATTTTAAAATCTAGAAAAAATTTTAAATGCCCCACTTTCAACGAAGTTGATTGAAGTCTATGCTTGAGACATTGGGAGTGTACAAACCTAAAATCATTAAAGAAAAACAGAAGAAAAAATAAATGCATAATAGTGGCGGTAGACCCACGCGCCACTAATGCAAGTAAGACTTAAATTCCCAAATCATATTTAAAAACTAACATTTTCTTTTTAATTTTTTAATTTCTTAAAAAAAAAGGGATCGACAGTTACGATTTCATCTTAACGTCTCTCTTCACTCAACAACCTGTTACGTCACTCACTTTTGCTATTTTGTCTCAAATGCTTGTCGTTTTCAATTTCATCCCTGTCTCGGGACCCACTTCCCGAAATAACCCGAAATTAGGGACCATTTTCACATTACCCTTTTTCGAAACAAAATTCAATTATTTTTCTAATTTTAAATAGATATTGAAAAATAAAATATAGTAATTAATGACCAATAAAAGTACAATAAATTCACTTTAGCCAGTGTAATAGGATTTTTTTCTTTAATTTTTAATGATTTAAGGTGAAAGTAGTTTTTTTTTAAAAAACGAAAATTAATTTAGATACATAATTTCGTAAGTTGTTTTTAATAATATAATAAACATCCTTAATCAAGTTTAATTTAGTACTTATTATTTTGTTATTAAAATTTTAGCTTTTAAATAAAAATTAAAAATGTCTAATTCTACTACCGGTTTTGTATTTTTAAAATTTCAAATTTAATCTCTTTATTTATTTAATTTAAAACCTTTGAATATTAAAACATCGTGTATTTAAATTTAACAGAAGTACATTAACAGTGTTATTAAGTTAGTTATAATTTTTTTAGAAAAATCAGATAAGTAAAGTGATTAAATTCTTGAAACTAAAGGAGAGGACTAAAATTCAAAAATTCAAAGAGTACAGGGGCTAAAAGAAGAATTAAGCCTTGATAAAAACTGAGCAAGGCCCATTTTACGAGGTTCTTTTTCTTTGTCACCTGCCGGTGACAATGCACTGTACACGTCTGCCTTAGTGCCTGTCACGGCCGCAGCACTTCCTTAATCATTACACGTGGCAACTCAGAAACATTACAAAACACTTTAGATAATTACGCTGTATTCAATTTTGACGGTGCTAAGAGCAGGGATCTCCTACGGAGAGATTTCGTATTGTCGGTTTTGCTTATTCCAAGAATTAACGGTTGAGATTGCAACGAGGATATTTGCCTTTTATGATCTGAAAATTAACATGACCAATGGTCAAATATAAACGGTTGAGATTGCATCAAGGATATTTGCCTTTTATGATCTGAAAATTAACATGACAAATGGTGAAATATAAACGGTTGAGATTGCAACAAGGATATTTGCCTTTAATGATCTGAAAATTAACATGATCGATGGTCAAATATAACGGTTGAGATTACATCATGGGCAAAAATTATATTAGTAACATTCAATTATGATTTTTTTTTGTTAATTAATTATAAAAAGTTACAAAATAATCATTTAATTAAGTTTTTTTATTAATTTTTGTACTTAAGTTTGATCTCGAGCTCAAGTTCGGCTTAATAATTAAGCTTAAGGTTAATAATATTAAGGACAATCACTAATAGCTCGAGCATGAGTTCAACTCGATAATTACCGAATTGAGTCCAAAATTTTCTTTTTCAATTGAACTTAAGTAGCTTGTGAGCACTTATGCCTCATTTACATGTTTGAGGTGGAATCAAATCTTTAACTAGCTTGTGAGCACTTTTTTCTGGCAAATCACACAACCTTAGGCGATTTATTTGCTTCAAATCTGTCTAAGTTAACTTAACTCTCGAAAGATGAGGATTCTCATGAAAATTCTTAAAGGCATCAAAATATAATGGAAGTAACTCAAAGCGAATGAGCAATGAAATAATTGAAAAGCCATAAGAAAGCAATGCACACAAGTTATTTAATTAAATGCTCTCAAATATATTATTTAACTCAAGAAAAAAAATACAATGTAATGATTACAAATGAGGGAGAATACCCCCTATTTATAGTTGAGTTCTTCTGAATCTAATAGTATAGATTAATTAGAGTCCAAAGAGATGTAAATTCTATATAATCTTATCCCTTAGGAATTACATTAACCATGATAACTCTAGTTTTACTGGGCCACCAATGCTTCAAGTAGATGGGCTTCTTCACGAGTTCCACGAATTGGGCCAATTCAAGTAAGCCCTATTTAATTAGTTAACCTCCATGAAATGTTCTGTATGCATTCGTCATGAACTTTGATCCCCAACCCGTGACACTAGGGTGTGCCATAAATTAGGGTGTTGGTTGATAACCTGAAAATTAAGTACTAAAAAAAACAAGTGTTGAAAAATTAAGTATTGAAATTTTAAATGCTAAATTTAAGTTCTAAAATTATTTGATATATTACTTAAAATTAATTTATGGATATAATTAATTTTTTTGATAAATATAGTTTTAAAATTATAAAATATATATTCTACATTTTATCTTTTAATTTTAAAATATTTCACATTATTCTAAACAAAATTAAAATTTTAATATAAAGTTTTTATACTATTAAAATAAATAAAATAAATTAAAATAAATTAAAAATATTTCACATTAAGTGATAAGTAACTCTTATCTATATTTTTATAGAAAAATCTATCAAATTATTTTATTTTAAATTATGTATAAAAGGTTAATCATTAAAATAATAATAATTAAAAAAAAGAGAGGTGCGGTTGACACGTGAGTTATGTTAACACGTAGCAGAAAGTGTGAGCATTAAATAATTACACGTGGACAATTGCATTAACTTGGGTGACACTTAAAGATTTGATTCCACCTCAAACGACAATACATTCAAACAATAAAAAAAGATTCCGCCGCGTGTAATAATCATTTTGTACCACGTCTGTCTCCCAAGACCGGGCATGTTCTGGTCTTATTAAATTCACGTCCTCAGGGGATAAGTGGAAGGCCTTTGTTCATTGGAGAAAATGAGAAGCCCATGGTCTAAAACGCACAACTTGGGGTTGATGGGGAAAGCCCAATGTGGGCTATTCAAGGGTGTATCGGCAAAGGTGAAAAGCAACACCACAACGACCACCTTTCCTGTGGAGTGTTGAAGCTTTGTTAGGTTTGTAAATCTAAGATGGCTTGTTATTTCACACACACAAACATCATTAGCCATATGTGAAAATGCCCCTGAGTTTATAAAAATATATATTGTGGAACCTACATTTGTAAATAGGATAATTTTTCAAAGAGAGAGATTTGGTAATGTTTTTCATTTTGGTCCCTGATTTTTTTTTCTACATTAGTTTCAAAAGTTGATTTTTTTTTTCAATGTGATTCCTAAATTTGAAATCTGTTTATGTATGATGGTGTGAGACATTGGGATTTCACTACATCATTTATTGGATTTAAAAAAAAAAAATCTTTATATTTTTCTGTATTTTTAGATGATGATGTGGCACAATCTCATAGTGCTATGTTATCACATTTTAATGAAGTCTTAAGTTTGGGGATCAAATTGAAAAAAGCTATCAAGTTCTAAGACTAATATGGATAGAAAAAAAGTTCAAGGACCAATTATTTTTAAGACAATTATCAAAATTATACATTAACTTTGGTTTAATGTTCAATTTGGTACATGAACTTTGACTTGTTGCAATTATACACGTGAAACTTAAATTGTTTGTGTATGTAATATATCAATGTAAAAATTTAACTAAATTAAAATTTTATGTATAAAAATCACACAAAATCAAAGTTTATGTATGACAATACAATTCTTGTATAGTTTAGATATTTATAACTTTTTATAGTAAAAAAATTCACAATCTCTCAAAGTGTCATGTCATTACACCTTAATGAAGTTCAAGTTCATAAATTAAGTTGAAAAAAGTTGTTAAACTCTGAAACTAATATGATCGCAGAAAAAGTTTAAAGACAAAATTGAAAAGAGTTATTAAATTCAGGAACTAAATGTTATTTTATCTAATTAGTCCCCACCTTTTGGTCCATAGGATGGATGCCCCCTTTGGGGCTTGAGAAAACATGGGAGGAGTGTGCCATGGTCCATAGGGTGGATGGCCAACTTTCAGTCTTTGATGTTGGTTGTTGAACTTTATTTCCAACTTTTAATGGTAGAAAGCAACTTGCTTCTTCCTAACAAAATCAATAGTGAATAGGTTTAATTCTGCTTATAGTCCCTATACTGTTCACACATTTTAAATCTAGTTTTCCTATTTTTAGTTTTAGGAATTTAATCCTTATGGAGTTCAATGGATAAAACCGTAAAAGGACTTCATGCCATTTGGCCTATGTGGTGGTTTTAAGCTAAAATAATTGCTTGTGTGGCCAAATTTAAAATTGCTTGTAAGCCATGTATAGAAAATAAGTATCGACTTTTAATCTATTTTCACGAAAGAATGCTAAAGAACCTTACAACCCTAAATTTAAAATCGAAAATTTTACAATCCCAGATTTAATATTTTTATTTGTTCTTAGCCTCCCAAAAATGTAATTTTAGCCATATAAGTAATTTGTTATTTAATCCAATTTAATGAAAAATTTTATGATAGTATTATCAATTAGATTGTAATTACTAAACAAAAGAAATAGAAAAGCTAAATTAGTTCCAACAAGAAAAAGTTAAAATATGCCGTTAGTCTCTGTACTTTGAAAAAAAATTGATATTTAGACCGTGTACTTGAAAATTCAAAATGAAGTCTTCCTATTTTTTTAATTCTAAAACATCAGTCCAATCATTAAAGTTATAAGCATTTTCCATTGAAATTTATCAATTTGACATGTTGATTAAGCTATCATTATGTGAAAAGGGCATATGATTTACAAGAAATAAACATATAAAGTTGACAAATTTTAATGAAAACCACCAACGATGAAAAGTTAGAAATCAAAATTTTAAAACACGTGAATTAAATTTAAAATATTTTCTAAGGACAACAAAAAATCTCAACTAAAATCAAAATATAGGGACTAATTGCATATTTTAACCAAAAAAAAAAAACACCAACAAACAACAAACATTTGTACTATGCACTTTGCTTTACATGCAATCTTACATAAAAAAAGAAAAAAAATAGCACAACCATTGATTCATTTCACTCTAAATTATTTTATTTTTCAATGAATTTTTGTGTTTGGAAGTACTTTTATCACAATATTTTATATCATTTCATAACCTATCAACATCTTTTGCAATTGATTGAAAATTGAAAGGCAAATGAACTTTATAGAACAAGTCTTGGCAAAAAAAATAGTCATTTTGAATAATTGCCTTAATTTTGTCCTCTCTATTTTCCTTTTCACAAATTTCTAGCCCTAGCTATCAAAGGAATGGTTCTCCTTTATTGACTTCTTTTCTTTTTTCCTACAAAATTTCATTGATGTTTTTTTAATTTTGTTGTTGAAGTGGGTAAATGAATAGGAAATAGAAACTTCCCGATGTATTACATTTTGTGTTTTGGTACAATTTAATTAGATTAAGTATCATCGATTAAGTCTTAACTCGATTGGTATGGATATTATTGTCAATGCAAAAGGATATGGGTTCGAGTGTATTGAAGCGCATTATCCTATTATTTATAGGTTGGGGAGGGGTTATAGATAGTTCTAGGTATTGTCTTAAAAAAGAGTAGATATGATCAGCCCCGACCCCTCAGAATTCGGGTTTAATTTTTGGACAATTTGCCCCTTTATCCCTTATTAAAAAATCTTTACTAAATAGAAGGGAAAAAGAAAAAAAAATTCAATTGAACTTTTGCTTAGTTAGCATCATTGTTATTGCAACGATTAAAAGGACGTAAATTTTGAGCAATGTTTTAATAATTAGATCGATGGTTGAACCAATCAAACCATCAATTCTCATTTCAATTAGTTCTATTTTTAATCTTAATTTTTTTATTTAATTTCATTCATATGCCACCCTTATTCTAGATTGATATATTGATTGGTTTTCGATCTAACCGATTGATTCAATAACACTGAATTTTATGGAGTTATGGATAATAATAAAAATGGTATAGAAAATGAAAGTTTTTCATTGGTCTAGTGTTTCCTAAACTTGACCTAAACTTGACCCAAACTACAATTTCCAGTTTTGGGCTTCAATCAAATAGCTAAAGTGATTGATGATGCAAAAACCCAAGGGCTAAAGGCAAGGGAAATCATGAAAACACAATAAAATACCCTACTAGAAAACCTAAGAATAGGAAGAAAAAGAAAAAGCAACCATGAAAATCAATTCACCCATACCTTATTGTCACCAATATATGGGATGAAATGTGTGAAGCACTCAAATAGGTTTTTGAACTTTGATATTTACATTTCAAATTTTCTTTAAGATTCACCCCAAAAAAGAGAGATTTTTTCCTTTTTGATTTGAGTGAAGCATATGTACATGACCCACTTAAAGCCCTAAAGTTGGAGTTGGTAATTAATGAAATGAATCATCTCGTGAATTTCTTTATTACCAAACATCAAAAACTCCATGGTTTAGTTTCTTAGACATGATTATAGTCATATGCTTTTTCATGGATACCCCCCTATCTTGTGATTCAAGATAGGTTTTTTCTTTATTTTTTTCAATATTTGTAAGTAATGTTAATATGGCTTTTAACCCCAATCTTCTTTTGAAATGTTGTTCTTGTAAGAGAAAAAATTAGAATGATGGGTCGATTGAGTTTTAACTTGATTAGCATATTGTCAATACAGGAGGACATTAGTTCGAGTACGCTAAAGTGCATTATCCTCTTATTTATGGGATATCTCATTTAATATATAGTAAAATTGTAATTTGACCCCTAAAAATAATAAAATTTTATTTAATCCTTTAAAAAATTATAAACTATTAAAATAATAAATTTATATTTTAACTCTCATGAAAATATACAAATTAATTTTGACTCTCTAAATTTTTTTCCTTATCACACACAAAATGAAAAACACTTGCAGAGTACCAAAAAAAAAAAAGCACCAGGATAGATCTTTCAAGTCCTTGTTTTGTCAAACTGCCCATCATATTCAAAGGGACCCCCTCACAAAGCCATTATCTCTACCTCTACTTGCCTTCACTTTGTACTGGTTTTTCAAACCTTAGCACACCTTTAGTACCATATGATCAAACATAGAGACATTTGCGAACATGGTCAGCTCACTTGATTGAATCTTAACGTTAAGATTTGAGAGAGTTTTAGCTAAAAATTTCAAAAGAAGATGGAGGATTTAGTTAGAATATTTAAAAATTTTGGTAGTTCTAATTAAAACATTAAAAATTTCTAAAGACTTAATGAGAATTGATAAAATTTCTGGAGGGATCTAATTAAAATTTTTGAAAGGTTAATGAAAAATTCTAATTTTTTGGTGGCCTAACTAATTTTTTTTAAAAAATTAATGGTCTAGAAAATTTCAAAATTTTGGTGGGGCAAGCAGGGCGAAGCCATGAAACTTTTAAGGAGGCCAAGATTAAATTATATATCTTTATGAGATCTAAAATACAATTTCATCTTTGTATTGGCTTATATCTTTATAGTTTTCAAAAGGATAAAATTGAAATACTAACCTTTTTAGAGAGAGCCAAACTATAATTTTACCATATATTAATTTAAGATTTTATAAATTTAAAAAATTAAAATAGTAATTTCTATTTTAAGGAGTCAAAGCCCATACTTGTCCCCCTCCATTCATCCATGACCAAAACCCCATGATTTTAGTCTCATCATCGAACTCATTTAATAATTAATTTGTAAATACTAATCGATCGATGACATATTTTAACCTTAAACAATAACTTGTCATAAATCCGAAACCCGAAACCTAACATTTCATTGTTATCCGAAATCAGATGAATATGGCTTTATGACAAGAAGTTTTCATAAGGGATGATTTGGTGATAACAATAATAACAATGGAGAAGTAAAGGACAACATTGCCTGTCTTCCACTTCAAAGAAACAAAATTGATTGAAAAGAATGCTATATATATTGCTCTCATGGACCTGCAATTTTCCTCCAAATGGAAACAGTACAGTCAAATGGGTTCTATCAAGTCTTTATCAATTAGCAGACCTCTGTTTCATTTTCCTTTTTGGTCCCCAAAAAAGTATTTGGTCAAATTTTGATTTTAGTCCTTTTACTATGTGAAAATTTGGATTTAATGTTTATACTTTAAATATAATTTAGTGTCTTTTAGTATGTTCAAAATTTGGATTTAGTCTCTGTACTTAAGATATAAATTGGCTCTCTCAACTTTTATAACGTGGTTAGTTAATCCAAAAAGTTAACATTAGGGGCAGTCAAGTGCCTTGGCAATGGTGAAATACTAGTTTAGTCCCTTCAGAATACAAAAGCAAAATTGCATCTTAGACCCAAAAGTTTATATTCAATTTTGGTCCCTCCAAGAAAGAGTGAAATATTAGTTCCATAAATAATAAAGTTGTAAGTTAATATAATGTTAAAATTATATTTTGACTCCTTTTAAAATTTCTAATATAAGTATTCCCTCAAGAAAAGGTTTCTAGCTTTGCCTTTGGTTAATACCGTTAACTATTTTGGTTAAATAATGATATTATAAAAGTAAAGATATGAAATTATATCAAATTAAAATATATAAACTAAACCCTTAAATTTGCCCATTATCGAGGGACCAAAATCATAATTTTACCAACATATTTATATGACCATCTGTCGGTACACCTACATTGTCCATTTGTCCTCATACTTGGTTTTCAATTGATGAGAACATGGTGGCACACACACACACACACTCATATAAATCATGTTTATGTATACATGTTATCCCATTTTGACAGCCATGAGATTCATATGTTGTCTGCTTCATTTCGTTACCATGAAAACAACCATTGATTTTCATGGTCTAAACTTCGATGCCATTCACAAAAATGTTCACATAAGTTACTAGATATTTTCAAGCCTAATAATCTCCAAAGAAATTAATAAAACAAACCTGTTTAACTCTTATTAAAGACATAAGAAATAATAAAAGAATTATAGATGTTTTATATAAGGAGTCGGATTGTATTTCATTCATTTTACAAAAAAAAAAAAGATAATTGAATCCCTGTACTGTAAGTTAGCCTGAAGCAAACGTAACACATCATGTGTAATTATTTAGTTATTCCATCAGTTACGCTAATTTTTAATAATATAAATTAATGAAATTTTTAACAGAAATAATTTATTCACCATATAAACTAACGAATTATTTTACTCATTATTTTAAATAAAAATAATTTAATTCCTAATATTTAAAACCCATCAATAATTTATATTATAATGTTGGGAATCATGTTGGTATATGTGTGTTTTAATGACTGAGTTTGACAATGTGGGAGAGCTAAGAAATAAAAGGCAATTTTCATTGGAACAATGCAATGTGATGGGCATGTGACCACTATCAGATTCCAGCTTATCTGCAAGTTCGAAACACAGTTAAAGTTGAATAATAAGATAATATATACATATATACACTTATAGGTTTGTGATCTAATCTACACTACAAAAAGAAGCTTATTATATTCAAAGAATAAAGTTTATTTTTCTTCCATAATTACATTATATCTCAATTAAATTTGTAATTAAAATTGAATCAAATTAAATTTTTAAACGAAAAAAGAGGTAAAGATTAAAAATAATGAATTTTTTACCATTCAACCCAACAGATATCGAATTAACTTTGATTCCTTCATGTTTTCTTCTATTTGTGTGTCAGGATTTGGAGGGAGTATAGAGGCATGTTGAAAGCTAAAGCCATGAAGGAATAATGATTCACTTTTTTTGCTGCCTCGTTTTTGGAGTTTCTTGGTTATCAAGGAAGCTTTTTTTAAGCTGAATTCAAAGATTCAATTGTATGGTAAAGTGATCCATTAATTCAAATTCAAATTCAATCTAATTTGACTGTAAAAGTGTTGATAATTTAAATTTAAAATATATAAAATAAAAATTATTTAAACTTGAAATGATCTAAACTCAGAATAATTGAAAGTCGGAAAGATATGAACCCAAAATGATTTCTAAATCGAGTTCCAATCCTTAATAGCAAATCTGAAATGAAATGAATCCCAGAAAACTTGATTTGCAAACTCGAATAAATGACTTTGGCCGGAAATGAGTCAACCCTAAAATGACTAAAACATTTAAAACTCAAATTAACACGAGGCAAATTGATTTGATGAGATCTGATTAATTTGAATCCAAATTCAACTAATTCTAATTCGATGATAAAAAGTCAACAACTTAAACCCGATCAATCGAAATTTGAAATAATTTAGACCCCAAAACAATTGAAACAATCTGATCTGAACTTGAAATGATATGAAAATTTATAAAATTCAAATCGAATCTATTCGTATCAATAATAATCCAAATCAATCCAATCTATCTAATTCACAAAGTAAAAATTGCTTTTGTTATAAGTTTAGGCAGATTACAAGAAAGCAGCCGGCAAGAATTTCAAAGGAGAAAAAGAGAAAAAAAGATAGAGAATTCCTCAATTCATGAACTTGGAAAACTATACCCGGATTTAAAGGGCTTAAAAAGGATGATAATAATATAGCCCTAATTACAAGTTAAAAAAGATCAAACAAAAATTATGGAACAAATCAAATATTGATTCCCTCCCCAAATCCTAACCTACTTTTTTTCAAAGCTAACAACTTTGAAACTCAACTAATGTGCATGACTGGCCTTTACCACATTCAAACCTCTCTACTTTGTTTTAAATTATTGGTTTTCTTCTTCAATAATTGAATTGAGTTGTAGAAAAAAGAGGGAAAGCAGTCTCCAATTTCTTTACCTGTTCAATCCATCATAAAGTAAATATCATCATCATTAAGGCTTTGGATTATCAGCTAGATTTAGATTTGAAAAGGTTTTGAGTTCCATATGTATGGGTTTTGTTTCAGATTTATTTCAATTATAGTTAATTTTTCTTAAAGAAAGCTTACATACAAAATTAGTCCTAAACCATATCACCTTTTCTACTTAGGTACTTCAAATTTTTTTCATCGAAAGTGATATTTAAGCTATCAATTTTGTCTTAGTTTTATCCCAAATCATGATAATCACCAATAAGAATGTGACTTTTTATTGGATGGCATACACTTTGAGGGGGGTTAAATGAGACGAAATTGATAGTTTAAGTACCACTTTTGACCAAAATTTCTTTTAGGTACTTAAGTGAAAAAACATGTGGCATCTATTTAAAGGTCCCATTATAGTGGGATCTCGTAGGATCCTTTTAAATCAATGATTGAAATAAAAAAGGATATAAAGAAATACCAATCCACTGTTGATCATGCCACTTAAGATTTGCATTGAGAATGTAATACTTCTCACCCGTTTCAGATGCCCAATATGGATGGAAGATGCCACTGAAGTATGTGTGAGTACGAAATCTTAGGTTTATTTAAGGATTAGAAGTTTAAAATATGTTTATAAAATAATTAAAATATTTTTTAGACAATATTCAAAGTTAAAAAAATAATTTAAAATTATTTAGGATATGTTCAGGATTAGTCGAAGGTGATCGAAACCTAAAACGAGATTTGGAAGTCAAAACAACTTAAAATAGTGTAGTGCTGAAAAGAGGCGCGGCGTCGTGATGTGAGGACTTTTAATGTCGTGACGTCGAGACTTTTGACGTTGTGATGTCGGATGGACAGGTTGAGGTGTCACAATTATGTGGCCACGAGTCGAGTGGTGAGGTTGTGACATAGAAATTTCGTGGTCGCGACATGATTTACTGAGTATGCCCAAAACATTTCAAAATGTTTTCCCAAATCCCTTTGTTCATGATATATCTAACACATGCTTAAAAATCTCTCAAATATGTATGAAAGCCACTACAAAACATTTTAAATTTATAATTTATAATCTTTAAATGTAAGTAACCATGCATATAACCAATTTACCAAAAGAAGGATATGATGATGAAATAACAAGTGTAACTTGCAAGCTCAAATTTATACAACATTAAACACAAAGAACAAATAATATGAAATTAACATATTTACTTATGTAGACACCTAGTACATGCAACAACAAAAAATACGTCACTTTCATACTCTTGTAGGTCTCGTTGATACTGTGGTGTCTCAGATTGAGCTAGGCTTCAAGTCTCCTCAAATCAACAATCTATGTGCATAAACAATAACGCGTAAACAAATTATGTTTAGTAAGTTCAAATGAAATTCATTATATTACCTTGTTGGAGGTGAGCATACCTAATGTCATAAGAACATAAATACTTACTACAACATTCTCGACTGCATCACATAAGGCAAATTAAGCTTAAGAATTTATAATCATGTCAACCAACAATTAGGATAGCACATATAACATGATTAACATATATATTCTTATCATCTCATGGAACACAATTATATATATTGGCAACACATGTAAAGACTATTACTTGTTCATATATTATAATCATTTCATATTCATTTGCCATAATCAAGTATCTATCTGTATAAAGATTTCTGCCCAATGTAACCTTATTAAAATGGACTCGGACACACGGGAATCCACCGCACTACACTAAGGCACATAAGTGCAAACCCTAAGGCATCATGCACATTCTTCCACCACACCAAGATAGTCTCTGAAGATATAGTGTACATTCGATGATCCACAACAAATGCTAAACCATTGAGTGACACAATATAATTCCAAATCTATAATAACTCGTACATAAATGCGCATATGACCTTAATTGGTATGTGTAGCACCCCAAACCCGACCCAGACGTTAAGGCCGGATTTGGCATGCCACATCAAAAACGTTAAAAAAAATTCCATTCTAAGTCCAGAAAATCGTACTTGATGTTCAAAAGATTAATTCATTAAGGGTTAAAGTGAATGGAAGCGTGCACCGGTAGGAAACCGAAAAGAGGTGGTGAGTCCATCGGACCGCTAAATACCAAGCTCCTTCGGATCCAATCCTGACATGCATACTACCATTGCCACACCTTAACGTCATGGATATTTCTAGGAAAACCGATTTGATTAAGTCATTTTAGGAAAAGTGATTAATTTTGGAAAATACTTTTATTGCGGAAGCTTTGCTTGTTGTCGTGTTATTTTGAAATCAATTGTTGTTTTTGAAAACGCGCCCTAAAGCTATCCAATTTCAACAGTTAAAATAAGTATTACCTATCTTAGTAATACATATTAAAACCATCAAAAATAACTAAGTGGCCTTATTACATTTAAAAGCCCAAAAACTTCAAACGTAAATAAAAGGATGTCCAGTTCACGGAAGAAAATCAAACTTTCGAGCGGGTGGCCACTCCGAATTCCCTCACGACTCCAAGCCCACTATGGTTGGGGATTTCTGCGTGGATGAAAATAAAAGGGGTGAGTTTGGGAAACTCGGTGTGTAAGGAAAACCCATTCAAAGCCCAAGTCACTCAAGCCTATTGGCCTAAGCCCATTCAATGCAGTGGTACTTGGGCGAGCCCTTTTCAGATCACAATAAACCGGGCCTTAGCCCTTATTCAGATAATGAGATGGCCCATAGGCCCATTTCAAAATACATGCAACATCGGTAAACATATGCAAGCCCATTTGGGTAATGATGGTCTGGGCGAGCCCTTTTCAGATTATAATAAACCGGGCCTTAGCCCTTATTCAGATAATGATGATGGCCCATAGGCCCATTTCAAAATACATGCAACATCAAGAAACATATGCAAGCCCATTTGGGAGACTACTCAACCCACCAACCACTACACTCCACCCGTACCAGCCATACACTCCATGTGGGAATAGCTCAACCCACCCAAATTTCAACACTCCACATTGCGGCCTTTTGCTCGATTATCGATAGAATTGAGGCAAAGCCTCCAAGACGTGGACAAGCCACTTTCAGTACTTCCTCCGTCAATATCCCAATCTCATGCATCAGATGATAACAACATGGCATGCAGTAAATAACAACAGTCAAACATGCATTTAAGTCAATTTAACCCTAGGGGTATTTCGGTAATTTATCTCCTAAGGGTAAAACTGTAAATTTTCCACTTTTAAAGGTATTTCAATAATTATCTATTTTAGAGTTTTTCATGCATATTCCTACCTTTCACGTACTGCAGAATCACGTACCGAGGGTTCTTACCGAATTGGGCCCGTTGGCCCATCATTTCAAATTTTGGCCCATTAAGCCCAAAAATATCGAGGGCACAGAAATCATACACTTTGCAGTCCAAATTTTCCAGCTTACCAAAAACATTAATCGATTTACCTCACGAGCATTCGACACTCAAATCTACAAAATACCGATTTTCGGATTGTGGCTTTTCGCTTTTGCCGATCTAGACTAAGAAAGAGGGTGTTAGTTACACACTTTTATGACGATATGTTGACGAGATCCACACACGAACAGCCTACAATTGGATTACTAACACGTTAATCTAACTATTCAAATACAAACTACATATTAACCCCTTACAATATTCGGCCAACCACACCTACAGATCATAGTAAGCTTATAAGAAATCAATAAGCAACTCATTAACAAATTTTTGTTATTGTTTACCACATAATCATAATTTCACTGCAAGCTGTCTTCCTGAGTAACAGTCACTAAATCATTTATAACTGGAGCTACGAAACTCCAAATTAAGTTCCGTTAATTTTCCTGAAAATAGACTCATATATCTTCTATCCATAAAATTTTCAGAATTTTGGTTTAGCCAATCAATACCAGAATTTTCTCAAAGTTTCCCATGTTTCACTGTTTGACTAATCTGACCACCCTTCATTACGAATCAAATTTCTCATTGTACAGAATTCGAAATATGTTCTTGTTTATTTCATTAGAAACTAGACTCAATAAGCTTTAATTACATAATTTATTCAGCTTCTAATTCTTCTCCCACAATTTATGGTGATTTTCCAAAGTCACGTTACTGCTGTTGTTCCAAGTAGATTTATTACCAAATCACTCTTTCACACATACCTTGCATGCATGTTATTTGAACATGTATATCACCAATCAATCATCACATATCTATGATTTTACTTAAGTATAATCTCCATTTCATCATTTTAAAGCACAACATGTTAGCTGATTTTTCCTTTAACATCTAAGGCACATGCATGCTCATTTGTTTGGCTCAACTTCACTTATCTTCCATTTTTCATCAAAAGAACATGAAACAACAACCATTTCCTTCATTTTAATTCATGACTAAATGCTCACAACACAACTAAAAATCAAAATATACTTCAAGAGTTAAGGTAGAATCAAGAAGAACTCATGAACCTCAAAATAGAAGCAATGTACCAAGAACTTACCTTCAATTTTCCTCCTCCTAATGACCGAATACTCAAGAGCTTTCTCCTCTCCTTTCTCTTCTCTAACTTTCAGCTATGATGAACAAAGATGGACAAAACTTTGTTCTTTTCACCCCTTTTTCTTTTAATAAAACTTCATATTTCATCCATTTAATTCTTTAATACAAAAGACATGAAATTCTTATCATGAAACATTTACCTAACCCATTATCATGAAACATTTACCTAACCTATTATCATGGAACATTTACCTAACCTATTATCATGAAACATTTACCTAACCTATTATCAATTTGTATCAATTTGTACCATAAATTATGGATATCAAGTGTACATTTTGTCTACAACAACATGATGGCTAACCACTTCATGTAAAATGGGAGGTTTGTCATGCAAATCCTCCTATTTTTGCACTCCTATTTATTTGGTCACTTCAATTTAGCCTATAGCATTTTCAAACATTTTCACATAGGTCCTATTTCATAATTTCACTCACAAATGACAAAATTAAAGCATGAAATTTTGCCAACATTCACAGAATTCCCGAAAATTGAGGCGTTACAACTCTACCCTCCTTAAAGAAATTTCGTCCTCAAAATTTACCTAATCCAAACAGATGAGGGTATAGCTGTCGCAACGTCTCTTCTGGCTCCCAAACTCAGAAGTTTCCCCTTCCTTAACTTGTTGAAAACGAGCGACCAAAGACTCATCGTTCAACTATTTTTCCTTAATCTGATCCACCAAAGTTGGCCTCACTTGCAACTCACCAGCAGACTTCCATCATCATCTGAGACTCAGACGAGCAAACATTGCTCTCAGATCAGATATAGCTCTACGACTTAGAGCATCGGCTACCACATTAGCCTTACCTAGGTGATACTCGATCGAATAGTCATAATCCTTAAGTAACTCAATCCATATCCTTTGCCTAAGGTTCAGCTCTTTCTGAGTCAACAAATACTTAAGACTCTTATGGTTAGTGTATATAATACAGCTTTCTCCGTACAAGTAATGTCTCCAAATCTTAAGTGCAAATATCATTGCTGCCAACTCTAAATCATGAGTCAAATAGTTTCCCTCGTGAGGCTTAAGCTATCGTGATGCATATGCAACCACCTTACCCTCTTGCATTAACACGCAGCCCAAACCCACGTGTGATGCATCACTGTACACACTAAAATCCTTCCCAGACTCCGGCTGAATTAACACAGGTGCTTCAGTCAGAACTTTATTAAACTTCTCAAAAGCTTCCTGCTGCTTCTTAGTCTATACAAATGGTACTCCTTTCCTTATGAGTTTTATCAGAGGTGCTGCCATCACAGAAAAACCTTTCCACAAACCTTTTGTAGTATCCCTGCCAGCCCTAGGAAACTCCATATTTTCTACACTGACCTAGGTGGCTTCCATTCCAAAATCGCTTCAATTTTCCGAGGGTCCACTTTAATCCCTCGCAGAGACCACATGTCCTAAGAAAGTTACCTCCTCAACCAAAATTCACACTTCTGAACTTCACAAAGAGTTCCTTCTCCTTAATACTTACAAAGACTATACGGAGATGCTCATCATGTTTCGTTTAGTTTGAGAATATACCAGGATATCGTCAATAAAGACGACTACGAATTGATCTAAAAATGGTTGGAACACATGATTCATTAGATCCATAAACGCTGTAGGAGCGTTCGTTAGTCCAAATGGCATAACCAGAAACTCGTAATGACCACACCGAGTCCTGAATGTCGTCTTTTGGATATCGCCTCCTTGACCCTTAATCGATGATATCCGGATCGAAGGTCGATCTTGGAAAATCTGAAGCTCCTAAGTTGGTCGAATAGATCGTCAATCCTTGGCGGTGGATACTTATTCTTAATCGCCGTTTGTTCAATGGCGATAATCAATGCACATCCGCATCGTACCATCCTTCTTTTTCACGAATAGCACGGTGCTCCCCATGAAGACACGCTTGGCCTAATAAAGCCCCTATCCAACAACTCTTGAATTTGAGCATTTAACACTACTAACTCCTTCGGTGCCATCCTATACGGTGTGATAGACACAAGCACCATTCCAGGCAACAAGTCTATTCCAAACTCAACTTCTCGATTCGGAGGCAATCCTGAAAGCTCCTCCGGAAAAACATCTTGGAACTCCTTTACGGTCCTAACCTTATCCACTGTCAGTTCCTCCTCTTCTGACTGACTTACAAATGCCAAATAGACCTCACAACCTTTCCGAATCCACTTTTCGGCTCTTAATGCCGACACCACATTGGACAAATAATCCCTTCGCTCACCTATCACCATAACCTCCTCATCCTTTATGGTCCTCAACACCATTCATTTAGCAGCACAATCCGGAGTCGCCTTATGCTTAACAAGCCAGTCCATTCCCAAAATGAGATCAAACTCTCCGAATGGTAACTCCATCAGATCTCTAGGGAAAATCTTACCTTGAGTTTCTAAGGGTACATCCCTATACAATTTGTCTACCCTAACCGAGTGACCCAAGGGACTTAGTACAGATACCTCACTCACAATCTCCTCAGAGCAGTCCAAGTCGTCCATAATCCGTTCTGTGGCCTCCAACCAATATTCTGCCACATTCGGGCTATACCAGACACGCCTTAAAGATCTCCGTTCGTTAGTCTCAAGTCATTCGAAATAGATCCACAATTTCGTTCGAACTTGCTCGGCAACCCTTTCCGAACACAAAGCATTGACTGTGATAGGGATCATCCTCGACATGATCATGAGACTCTACCTTTGTTGCGGTGGTATGGTGCATCTGCCGCAAGATATGTCCCAAGACGAAGATACCACTCTAGCCCTTCCTCGCCACGTCCACGGCCTCTTCCACGGGTAGCTCTTGTACTCATATCGTATTATCTTGATTACGAATTTTAGGCATCAATTAATATTCCGGTGTTTATTACGATGTTTTATGAATCGATAAGAATTCAAAGTTTGTTTTCGCAGAATCAAGTCTAGCTACGATTTGATCTCTTACCGATTTTCCTATGGTTTCAAGATCACCTATCTAGAGTATCCTAGCAGGATTTGATGCTGACAGATAATTGAGAAAAATATTCGTAAGAGTTGAGTAATACTTAGACTTGAGTGGAGATTGAATGCCACCTTCTAAATATCTAAATTTTGAAAATCGAGTTTTCGCATTCTTTATAAAATTTTCGTTTTCGAAAATCTTTATTTTTGTAAACCCATTCCACAGCCGAGTTGTTGCAACCTAGGCTCTGATACCACTAAATGTAGCACCCCAAACCCGACCCAGACGTTAAGGCCGGATCTGGCATGCCACATCAAAAACGTTAAAAAAAATTCCATTCTAAGTCCAGAAAATCGTACTTGATGTTCAAAAGATTAATTCATTAAGGGTTAAAGTGAATGGAAGCTGTGCATCAGGTAGGAAACCGAAAAAGAGGTGGTGAGTCCATCGGATTGCTTAAGTACCAAGCTCCCTTCAGATCCAATCCTAGACATGCATACTACCATTGCCACACCTTAACGTCATGGATATTTCTAGGAAAACCGATTTGATTAAGTCATTTTTAGGAAAAGTGATTAATTTTGGAAAATATTTTATTATGAAGCTTTGCTTGTTGTCGTGTTATTTTGAAATCAATTGTTGTTTTTGAAAACGCCTAAAGCTATCCAATTTCAACAGTTAAAATAAGTATTACCTATCTTAGTAATACATATTAAAACCATCAAAATAACTAAGTGGCCTTATTACATTTAAAAGCCCAAAAACTTCAAACGTAAATAAAAGGATGTCCAGTTCACGGAAGAAAATCAAACTTTCGAGCGGTGGCCATCTCAATTCCCTCACGACTCCAAGCCCACTATGGTTGGGGATTTCTGCGTGGATGAAAATAAAAGGGTGAGTTTGGGAAACTCGGTGTAAGGAAAACCCATTCAAAGCCCAAGTCACTCAAGCCTATTGGCCTAAGCCCATTCAGTGCAGCATGGTGCTTGGGCGAGCCCTTTCGAGATCACAATAAACCGGGCCTTAGCCCTTATTCAGATAATGATATGGCCCATAGGCCCATTTCAAAATACATGCAACATCAAGAAACATATGCAAGCCCATTTGGGTAAACAGTGGTCTGGGCGAGCCCTTTTCAGATTACAATAAAGCGGGCCTTAGCCCTTATTCAGATAATGATATGGCCCATAGGCCCATTTCAAAATACATGCAACATCGGTAAACATATGCAAGCCCATTTGGGAGACTACTCAACCCACCAACCACTACACTCCACCCGTACCAGCCATACACTCCATGTGGGAATAGCTCAACCCACCCACCCAACACTAACACTCCACAGCTTTACTTTGCTTTCGATTATCGATAGAATTGAGGCAAAGCCTCCAAGACGTGGACAAGCCACTTTCAGTACTTCCTCCGTCAATATCCCAATCTCATGCATCAGATGATAACAACATGGCATGCAATAAATAACAAATCAAACATGCATTTAAGTCAATTTAACCCAGGGGTATTTGGTAATTTATCTCCTAAGGGTAAAGCGTAAATTTTCCACTTTTAAAGGTATTTCAATAATTATCTATTTTAGAGTTTTCATGCATATTCCTACCTTTCACGCATCTGCAGAATCACGCATCGAGGGTTCTTATCAATTGGGCCGTTGGCCCATCATTTCAAATTTTGGCCCATTAAGCCCAAAAATATCGAGGGCACAGAAATCATACACTTTGCAGTCCAAATTTTCCAGCTTACCAAAAACATTAATCGATTTACCTCACGAGCATTCGCACACTCGCAAATCTACAAAATACCGATTTTCGGCATTGTGGCTTTTCGGCTTTTGCCGATCTAGACTAAGAAAGAGGGTGTTAGTTACACACCTGTTTGCGACGATATGTTGACGAGATCCACACACGAACAGCCTACAATTGGATTACTAACACGTTAATCTAACTATTCAAATACAAACTACATATTAACCCCTTACAATATTCGGCCAACCACACCTACAGATCATAGTAAGCTTATAAGAAATCAATAAGCAACTCATTAACAAATTTTTGTTATTGTTTACCACATAATCATAATTTCACTGCAAGCTGTCTTCCTGAGTAACAGTCACTAAATCATTTATAACTGGAGCTACGAAACTCCAAATTAAGTTCCGTTAATTTTCCTGAAAATAGACTCATATATCTTCTATCCATAAAATTTTCAGAATTTTGGTTTAGCCAATCAATACCAGAATTTTCTCAAAGTTTCCCATGTTTCACTGTTTGACTAATCTGACCACCCTTCATTACGAATCAAATTTCTCATTGTACAGAATTCGAAATATGTTCTTGTTTATTTCATTAGAAACTAGACTCAATAAGCTTTAATTACATAATTTATTCAGCTTCTAATTCTTCTCCCACAATTTATGGTGATTTTCCAAAGTCACGTTACTGCTGCTGTTCCAAGTAGATTTATTACCAAATCACTCTTTCACACATACCTTGCATGCATGTTATTTGAACATGTATATCACCAATCAATCATCACATATCTATGATTTTACTTAAGTATAATCTCCATTTCATCATTTTAAAGCACAACATGTTAGCTGATTTTTCCTTTAACATCTAAGGCACATGCATGCTCATTTGTTTGGCTCAACTTCACTTATCTTCCATTTTTCATCAAAAGAACATGAAACAACAACCATTTCCTTCATTTTAATTCATGACTAAATGCTCACAACACAACTAAAAATCAAAATATACTTCAAGAGTTAAGGTAGAATCAAGAAGAACTCATGAACCTCAAAATAGAAGCAAGGTACCAAGAACTTACCTTCAATTTTCCTCCTCCTAATGACCGAATACTCAAGAGCTTTCTCCTCTCCTTTCTCTTCTCTAACTTTCAGCTATGATGAACAAAGATGGACAAAACTTTGTTCTTTTCACCCTTTTCTTTTAATAAAACTTCATATTTCATCCATTTAATTCTTTAATACAAAAGACATGAAATTCTTATCATGAAACATTTACCTAACCCATTATCATGAAACATTTACCTAACCTATTATCATGGAACATTTACCTAACCTATTATCATGAAACATTTACCTAACCTATTATCAATTTGTATCAATTTGTACCATAAATTATGGATATCAAGTGTACATTTTGTCTACAACAACATGATGGCTAGCCACTTCATGTAAAATGGGAGGTTTGTCATGCAAATCCTCCTATTTTTGCACTCCTATTTATTTGGTCACTTCAATTTAGCCTATAGCATTTTCAAACATTTTCACATAGGTCCTATTTCATAATTTCACTCACAAATGACAAAATTAAAGCATGAAATTTTGCCAACATTCACAGAATTCCCGAAAATTGGGGCGTTACAGTATGCTAATCGTATCCTAGCTTTTCTACCAACTTTACATGGGCATCCCATTGTGCATAATTATACATTCATAAATACCCATGGTTTCCACTTTACAAAACTCATTTGAATGCCTTATACTTACGATACATAGCATCATAAATCTAACATACATTCATGTTTTCATGATAACTTACCAATCATATTAACATTATTGATTTTATACTATATTTCTTCGTTCAAATAACACATTTAGCAAGTTAAATAACTAGCGCACACAACAAAATGAAAATATAGTAAGTTTCATGAGAACTTACCTTTCCCAAAAGTAACAAAAATGGATGAAGGCTTTTCTAAGTCCATCAATCCGTTGATCTTTTCTTTCCCTTTGCTAGAACCACATCTAGCAACTTCGTTCTTTGCAATTTCATACAAAACAATAATTTTCCTCAGTTGTCAAAATGTTATAATAACATTAAATAGCCATATTAATGGCTCAACAACTCATTTTAAAGCTTCTAAACATGCAATGAGATGATAAAGTGCTAAGAAACCATGAATCCTTACCAAAGCTCTTCCTTCTCTCTTAAGCTCAACCTTCACATGCTAAAACCCAAACCCTAAATGTGAGGGTAATGAGTTTGGTGGAGAATCTTGACTCTATTATGGTTTTTAAAGGATAAATTTGCAAGAAAAAATGTGAATAATGGTGGAAGATTGAAGTAAAAATGAGTGGAGAGTGAGAAATTTTAAAGAAGAAAGTCACTTCTTCTTCTTTGTTATGGCCGAATGTAGTGTGCTGGTTTGCGAGGTTTATTTTCCTCTTTTTCGTATTTTTACTCGATTGAGCTCGAAATGCAGAAAGGTCTCAATATGCATTCTAATGACCTCCCAAAACCTAAAAATAATTAAATCTATTAAAATAAATAAATTTCTTTCATTGGATATATGGATAAAATTATTGGAATAGTTCCATACAGAACACCGAAAAACAATTGGCGAGTTACAAAGAAATGTGAGTTTACCTTTTAACTAATTCAACCGGTTTAAACACTAAAAGAGAAACTAGTTTCTAGAGAAAAGAGACATTCGGTAACCAATTTAACATGTTCGAATTCACCAACACAATTTCCTAGTTTCTGATGTGGCTTGATCGAACAACTACAGTCTCCTCATTTCTATTTTTTAACCACACTCGTTGATTTTAAAAAAAATCTCATGATATCCCACTATAATAAGATCTCACCTTTGGCGTTATTGAAAAAAAAAACAATAGTTTGGTGGGGCTAATTTTGTAATTAAAAAAAAACCACTAAAAGATTTTGCTTAGTCAAGTTAGCCCCAATAGTGCATATGCAATGGCTTCAATTTGAAGTAGCAAAACGCTCTGATTTAAGTTAGAAAATTGGGGGTGTTGATATGTATATTTGTAAAAAGTTAGATTGTAGATATATTTCCTCTTAGTAAATTTGGCAATGTTTGTATTGCATAAGAGTCACCTTCTTATAGTGACAAATAATTTCATCTCATTATCATTTTTGAAATTTGCCTCCAAAAGGCAATAATGAAACCATTATAGTGGTGGTTGATGGCATTCTACATCCCATCAGCCTCACATGGACTGTTTATAGCTTTGGATGATATGACTTGGTTTCAATTTTCAACCGTATAACCTCATTTTGATTTCACTAATGAATCCTTTGAATTATTATTAGATATTTGATATGATTAATTTTTCTTTTGTTTTAAGGACCACGAGCTTATAAGAAGAGGAAAAAAGAAAGTAACAACAAAAATGATAAACTGTTAAAATTCGCTACATTGGAATTTCCATAATCTTGGGATCAAACCATGTTCTCTATTTAATATTTCAACCATCAATGCGTTGGTAGTGATATGACAAGGTTGCTCGGTGTAACCCCAAATTTTGAGCATTGATTGATTCTTATTTTGGCATAAAACAATTTAGGAAGTTTCATTCCACAAACAAAAGATGAAAAAAAACAAGTGCTAAATTGACACAAGAAATGAACGGGTAAAAGTACTATTGAAGCTTTTATATTACGAGTCGGATTGCATTTTACCCCTCTACTAAAAAAAGAGTAAATTAACCCTTATATGTTAGATCAAAGAGCAAATTAATCATTTTGTTAAAAATTTCATCAGTTTTTACTATTAAAAATTTGTGGTTATTCTGTTACCTATTCCAATTTTTAGCAGTAGAATTGAGTGAAAATTTTAACTGAAAAGATTGGTTTTTTCTTTAAATTAATGTATATGGATTAATTTACTCATTTTTTAAGATATAATTTTTAATACAAGAATCTCTACGATACTTTTATTGAAATGAATTGTGTGATTAAAACATGCATTCAAATAAACCAAAGTAACGAAAAAATTTGAAAGTTTAGGTTTCCAACACGAAAACTAATGCTAATCTTTTAGGAATCTTGAAGACATTGTGAAATCATGTTTTTGGTATTTAAGCAAATGGCATGTTCTTGATTTTGTCCTATATTTCATGAAGTAAGTACAACAACAATAATGTTCAATTCATGGAATTCAAAGAATGCTATATTATCAATCACTAAATTTAAAGAGTGATAAGCTAAGGAATCACTTAAAAAGCAAGTTATATATATATATATATATATATATATATATATATATATATATAAGAAACAATAATTTTATTTACGCTTTTGAGTGTAAGAAACAAGTCAACAACATTTCTTTCACTTAAAGTGCCTTCGAGACTTGGAAATTGATCCACAAGTTTAACCAATGATAATGTACTTATTTATGAGTGTAGGTGTGTTAAAGAATAGGTGAAGCTAAAAAATATTATAGGGTGAAAATTGAATTAAAAGTTTCTAAGTGAATAAAAGTAATTTTGTTATATTAATTTAAATATTATAATTTTTAAAAATTAAATTATAAATTTACCATTTTGAGTAACCAAAATACAGACTTCACTGAATGTCACTCTTAATTAGAAGTTTGATTTCTCAAACTCCAGACTCTAATGAAAGAAACATGAAATTCCAAGAGACTTCGACTGCACCACTTTCTCTAAACGGATAAACTATATTTGATAAACTGAAAGTGTATGATTTACCGACCAATAATAGATGAATTTATGGGACAAAGCTTATCAGTAGAGTAAATTGTATTAATAGTAATTTTGTTGATTAAGTCTTGATTCAATTCATATATAATATAAGAAGTAAATTTAAGCGCATTTAAACACATATTATTTTTGAACTAAAGATTCGAAGATATTCATGAATAGAAATAAGTATTATCTATAAAAAAATTAAGTAATTAGCTAAGAGCAAAATATATATATATATCAAATAAAAGAATTTATATATGAATTAATTTTCAAAAAATAAAAGGTAAAATATTATTATAGTCAAAGGTTATTTTAATTTTAAATTTTTTTACCTTTGAAAAAAAAAAAAGCCTTTCAAGAAAGCAAAACCTCAACGCTAGAATTTCTGGCGGTGAGGCAAAGCGGACAGGCTTGCGCCACTCTATCACACTCTGTACATAAGCAAAGATGCTGGCAAGGCAACAACACCACCACCGCGGCGCGTTTCCTACACGCTCTGCAAACCGGTCCCGAAGCGACTACTCTGTCCGGGTCCACGTAAGCCGATTCGGCGTCCTCCGGTTGCCGTTCCACTCCACCACCAGCGCAGTTTAGTCCCTCATCCCCTCTCCTATTATCGCGCGCCGTCGCTCCGCTCATTATAGCTTGTTGGAGCTGCGCTTGCAATGACACCGCCGTCGCTTCTTGCGCCCTCGCTTTCGCTTGCCAAACCTGCACCTCCACGCTAACTTGCGCCGCCCGTGCTTCCAACTCGGCGTTCCGACGCTTCGCTTTTTCCACCTCCGCTTCTTTCTCCCTTAACCTCCTCGCCACGGTCTCTTCCGCTGCCCCCAACAGAGCATGGTAGTGCCTTTGCCTTTTCTCGGCTAACGTACGCCGTAATTCCTCCCCCTATAAAAAAATCCGTCACATTTCCCCCACCGGAAAGAAAAAAAAAAAGAACAAAAACCCAATATGTGAAAGAATCAAACTTGGTACCTGAGCTTGAAGAAATTGATCTAATTCTTCTCTTTGACGTTTAATTTGAATACCCAAATTTTCAGATATTATAGACAAAAAGGCCGATGATGGTTGTTGTTGTTGTTGAAGATAACCATGATTTTGACTTTGCTGTTGGTCGCCGGACGATAACCGGAGACCGGTGGAGACAACTACATTTGGCTGGTTGTGGTGATGAAGTTGAGAAAGGTCTATCATCTGCGGCGGTGGTGTTTGCAAAGTGAATGAATTCATCGGCGTCGTTATCGCCGCCGTTCCTGTAACTAATTCCCTCCCTCTCTTCCTCTGATTAATATTGTTACTGATATTGATATTAGTATTATTGTTGGTTCCATTGCTTCCATTGTTGAAGAACATATGAGGTTGATCAACAAAAGCCCCTCCTCCTTGTTGTCCATCTTGTCCATTTCTATATATAAAAAAACAAACAAACTCAAAATCAAAAACAAAAAGAAATCCAAGAATAAGAAAAAAATTGGCAAAAAGAACTGAACAAACCTGTTTAAGAGGAAGACATTGGAAGGGTATTGAGCTGCTTGAACAGCCATTAACAAACAAAAAGAAAAAGAAAAAAAGCTTTAACAAAATTTCACAACTTTGAAGAAGATAAATGAAAAATCAAAGTGAAGAACAAGGTGGTATGGCATAAACATAAACATAAACCCAAATCATTTTTATTATCTTGTTCTTGATATATATATATATAAGAGTAGAACAAAATGTGGGAAAGGATAAAGAGAAAGGATATATATAGAGAGATGTAGAAAGAAAGAGATGCTATTGGAAAGAATCAGTCCAAGAGAGAGAGGCCTTATAATGCTCATTCAATTCATATTTACTTAATATTTGGATTTTTATTTTTTGGTGCCATTGTTTTTCTCTTCTTCTACTTAGCGTGGGGGTTGGCTTTTCTTAAGGAAGGAGTTAATTCTTAATCCTATAATTTACATTAATCCTTAATTAATGAGAAATTAGTTTTCTTTTTTAATTGAAGAATCTAATTTCCTTCAATAAAATATATAAATTTGTTGTTGGTAAAAGGGAAATATAATATAATAGTAAGTTGAAAGTTGGTGATGTAGGGCGTGCAGTGCAGGTCTCTCTCTGCCCGCTACCGCTGCCGCTGGGATTGTTTTACATGGCCCATGCATCTTTGCTCACCTTCTTCTTTTTATAAATGAATATAAAATAATTTCTTGTTTTCTATTATGGAAAATTCCACATTCTCTCTAATTTCCCATAATTATGTTCCCACAAAATTTTTCACATTTTAATTGGTGAAAATATTCGTCAAATCCCTCTGTTAAATGGTTGTATCAAATTAATCCTTTTACTATCAATTTTATCATTATACTATTTAAGAGAATGGGTAAACTACATTAGTAGTCATTCAACTATTAGTAAATCTCTTTTCTGTCACTCAGTTATTTAATTATATCTTTTTTGGTCACTGACTGGCAAACGATGTCAACTTTTAAAATTAACATAATAGTAATTTTAACCCTTAACATTAATATATTATGCAATTTGGTCTCTTTTGCAGTTTTACTTTTCTTTATGACCCTTTCACCTAAAAGCTAAAA
The DNA here is from genome assembly GCF_025698485.1 of Gossypium arboreum. NCBI lineage: Eukaryota > Viridiplantae > Streptophyta > Magnoliopsida > Malvales > Malvaceae > Gossypium > Gossypium arboreum. The sequence continues at coordinate 788,676 of NC_069070.1, read as the reverse complement.
AAAAATTGATAGCTAAATTCTGATTGAATATATAAAAAAAATGCAAACACCAAAAAGATCCAAGAAAATAATTTTAATCTTTTCTCATTCTTTTAACCCTCAATGTCGCAAAGAAAAGTAAAAATACAAAAAGGACCAAATTACACTATTAAAAAGCTGACATTAGAATTGTCATTTTCTATTTATTATCAATTTCAAATGCTAACTTTTTTAACCGTAAATGACATTTTTTTTAAACTATTAAACATTAAATCTATTGAAATTTGGGTTTGTTTTTATTATTTTTAATAGTATATAGGCTAAATTGATCCATTTAATAATCGATGGATTAATTTGATCCAATCCTTATCACAATGAGAGTTATCGATGAGTTCACCCATTTTAATTCCATAACTAGAAAATATAATTTTAAATTAAATTATGGTTTTTATTTTTTATTATGTTTAAATTTAAAATTTAATCTTATTTTTACCATATCATTAATTATTGGGATTAAAATGATAAGGTGGACTTGAAGCTCAACCTTAGTGTTTTTTTTAATAATCAAAGAGGGTTTCTACTTTCTTCTAAATTATCTAAATTCAGATAATATTTTTAATACAATTTTGCTCCTTTCTTTGAATAAACTTCTCCTAATACGATTATGTCAAATTACTAAATCCTTAGTTTAGGATATTAATCATTTTAATAAATAATTCCATTATTAGTCCTTGTACTTTACAATAATTGTGGATTCAATTCAGTATATTTTAATTTAATCATTTTTAATTTTTGTACTTTTCAAATTTCAAAATTTCAATCATCAATAAATAAAGATAACTATTAAATTAATTAAGCTAAGCTCCGGTATTTTCAAAACCCGATACGCCAAACTTATTATCATATATGTAATGCCATGTTACCTTGTTATTTTCACATATTACTCACTAAAAATTTAGTTAATGGATTAATGACTACCATTTGAATCAAGACCGAAACTTCAAAATTCGAAAATTATATAAAGTTAAAATAATTCAATTGGAAAATATAAATAAAATCTATAACTATCGCATAGTACAAAACCGATAATTAAAATCATATAACTCCTTTATTGATTTTCTTTCGTAGATTAATCCCATATAATTTCACTAAATTAATTATTATAGCCTGTAAAAAGTTAAGCCTAACTAGACCATCTATTGTATGTTTTATATATAATTGGTTTCATATGACCAATGGCCTCGACATAGGTTTTGGTAAAGTTTTTATATATAAATAGATGCCAATAAGCATTTATTATAAATCATATTGGAGAAACACAATTATTTTTAATTAAATTTCTTGATAACAAAAGTTATAAAGTTATTGGTGATCTTCCCCCATAACAAAAACTTTAATTAGGGTTTTGGTCCCACTGTCTAGGAAGAAGGGCTGGTTATCTTTTTCTGCGTTGTCATTGATTAATTTGGGCTAATTATGCTTCCAGTCCCTATACTCTTTTAACTTTTGAAATTTGATCTCATTTAACTCTAGAAATTTAGTCACTCTACTTGTTAAATTTAAAATTTACAAGTTTAATTTTTAATACTATTAACCGACTTTTATTTAAAATTTGACGCGTGTTATAGGTTAGATTTTAATTTTTTAAATCGACTTTGAATATTAAAATGCCACATGTTCAAATTTAACAAAATCCATTAACAATGTTATCATTTGGACTTTAACTTTGAATCCGACATGCAAGGGTAAGCCAAAATATTTTTTTAGGGGGCAAAATTGAATTATAAAATTTTTGAAAGGTTAAAATGTAATTTTAACATGTATTGATTTCTAATTTCAATATTTTTGAAGGGACTAAATATAATTTTTTTTTCATATTTGAAGGATCAAATACAATTTTACCATAGATGAATTTATAATTTTATTATCTCTTTAGGGACTAGAATCTGATTTTTTATTTTAAAAAAAACCAAGGCCCTGCTAAACTCCTATGCGTCGCCATTTTAGACATCAGTGGAAGAGCTAAGTGGGGCCTGGCAGGGGCACTGGCCCCTAAAATGAAAAAAATTTATTTATATATTTTATAATTTATAAAACTTTAAATTAGTAATAATAAAATTACACTTTGTCTCCCAAATTAATAAAAATTTGATTTAATTTTTAAAAATTATAAAGATATAAACTATTAAAATTATAAAATTATATTTTTACTATCGTAAAAATATACAATTTAATTCTGCTTCCAACAAATTTTCTTACTCCATCATTAGTAAACATGTGTAGAAATTAAAATTCTAGAAATAAGCAAACAACCCCTTGATGCAATGGCCGAGGGTCCTCTGCTGGCACCCAAAAGGCGTGGTTCAAATCTTGATATTGTCATCCCTTCTCTCGTTTTTGTACTTGTACCTAAAACATAAACAACGAGAAATAAAAGCCTGACTAAATTTTAAAAGTTTGAAGAGTACTTAGATTAATAGCATAATTAAACCATTAAAATCATACTAATAACCCAAGCCCTCCCTCTCAAATCTCTCTCATTAGGATTAAGCCATTAGCCATGGTCATAGTCATAGTAATACAAAGCTGCACGGCAGCATATTTGCATATTATAATAATAATAATAATTTTTTTTCTCTTTATTTTCTTCTTTGTTTGTTTATAAATATATTAGATGAAATGGGTATTTGGAGATTATTGAAATTTTAATGAAGTTGACCAGTTTGATTTTGATTGGATTGCAATGTTTCCATATTAACTACAACAGCAGGCCAAATCTGTTGACATTAAACCTAGTTGTATTGTTTTTAGTAGTAGGTTGAATTTTAATAAAAAAATAAAACTTAAATTACGGGAGTTAAGTAAGATGATAAAAATTTCTATTATCTTAACAAGTGGTCGAGGGTTTAATCTTCGCATTGGATATGGGACACCTTTAAAATTCGTGACTAACATTTCCCTCTTAATAAACCTACAAAATTAGAGGATTAATTACTGAATTCGCTCTAATAAATATGTTGAGGAAAAGAAAAAAAGCCCCCAAGTTTTCTCTTCTTTTCTTTGAAAAAAGAGAGCAAATAATCAACAACTTTGATAACTACTTTGTAATAATCTAGATATTTTGAAACAAATCCAGAAAAAAAAAATTATGTAGAATCATCCAGCAAAATGATGTTATAATTATGTGGAAAAACATATACCAATTGATTATTCTCTTTCTATCTGGAAATTTAAAATTTAGTTAATTTGCTATTATTTTTAAAAATTAATTTTTTATTTATATAATTTAAAGATTCGATTCCGTTTAATGAATTTTAGTTAAATTTAAATAAGTGGCATTTTAATATTTAAGGTATAAATTTAAAATAACCAAATGATTAGAAGGAGCGACAACAGATTTTTTCCCTATGGTTTGGACTTTGGACGAAGTCCTAGAGTTGTTATTATTAGAAAGGTTTTACCTGAATATCACTTTCAGTTCAAACATGATTAGTCTTAGATCATAAAAAGGACGAAAACAACCTGTAATTATAGAAAAAAAAATACACATATAAATTTAACAAAAGTTTTTTTTTTTGAAGAAACAAAAGTGAGCTAACATTGTTATCAATTAAACTTTAATTTTTAAGTCAGACAAGTAAAGAGGCTAAATTCTTGAAATTCAAAGTAGAGGGACTATATTTTAAAAGTTCGAAGAGTATAGAGATTGGGGGCAAATTAGACTTTAATTTTTAAAAATTTAATCTTTCTACTTTTCTGATTTAAAAATTAAAATCCAATCGATAACAAATATTCATATTTTATAAAATCCAATTAACAATATTATCGTTAGGCTTTAATTTTTAAATTAAACAAGTAGAGGATAAAATTTTAAAATTTTGAAGAGTACAGAGGATCGGAGACAAATTAGACTTTTAATTTTAAGAATTTAACCATTCTACTTGTCTAATTTAAAACTAAAACCAATATATAATATTGTTAATGGATTTTAGTTAAATTTAAATATGTGGTATTTTAATATTCAATATTTAGATTTAAAAATTAAAATCTAGATGATAACAAATATGAAAATTTAACAGAAGATAGTTAACAATGTTATTAATTGAATTTTAATTTTTAAAGCAAATAAGTCGAAGGACTAAAATCTTGAAATTAAAAGTAAAGGAACTAAAATTTTAAAGTCCGAAGAATACAGGGACTGGGGGCAAATTAGACTTGTTTTTCTAATTTCTAGTCTTTTCTTAACGTAGAATAATCAAAAAGTAACGTTTGAAACCAAAATGATATTTCTAGATTAACATAAACATTGAATATTAAAATTCCATACACATTATGCTTTCTCATTAATAATTAGTTTTATAGTTAAAATTAAGGTTTAATTTTAATTTTATCCTTATGCTTTATGAAAATTAAGGAGTTAATCCTCTACTTTAATTGTCAAAATTTGATCTTCGTACTTTATAAAAATTGAGAAATTAATCCATTTATCGGTAAATAAAAGAACTTGAACCACTTATTTTTGATAATTTGTTAGATTTTTATTAATTCCACACATAAATGACTGAATTGCTAATTTCCAAGCCCACAATTTAATGATAATATTTAACAATGTTACCCAATTGGAAATTCTTAATTAAATCTAAAATCCACCATAAAATACGTTTAGAGTTCATTAATACAAAAACAATCAAGGGGGAACCCAAAATAGCATGCAATGCCTTGGTCCTCCTTAAATACAATGTTGCAAACTTATTTTTAACTCTCTAAAAAAATATTAATTCAATTTAGACCCTTTTAATATAAAATTTTTAACTTTTAACCCAAATAATTTACATATTTTCCTTTAAACCCCTTAACAAAAAAATTATGTCTTGGCCTTAGGAACAAGTAGGCTAGCCAACACGGTTGGGGGATATATATCTATATGCATCAAATTGGTCTAAGAAAAAGAAAAAACACTAATCTATTTTTCTAACATGATTTTTTTCTTTAATTATCTTTTGGTATTTGTCTCCTAGTCTTAGGTGGCTAATAATAAACTTTATTTATTTATTTATTGCATGGGGTTAGGGCTTGAGGGCCATCAAGACCATGAAACAAGGTCACGAAATTCGGCATATTTTTTAAAAAGAAAGAAAGAAAAAAAAACAGTGATCAAAGAGGAAGCTTCATTAATCACCATCTCTTTATTGTTCTTACCCCAAAATCTTTTTTTGATTCCTTTTGTTTGATTTTCAATGATGGTTCAAAATTTATGCTTTTTTTTTCTTAAAAAAATTCGTATAATAAGGGTCCTAGTTTGAAATAGACAAATGGATGGTATGCTTAAGACTTGAATTCTAAGAATTTTAATTGAATGTGATTTCTTAAAATATTATCTGAATTAATTGTTGATTTTATTTTATATCGGGTTTTGAATTTCATCATTTTATTTTATGAAAAGATTTAATATATCATTTGATATATGAGTTTTACTTTCTTTTTTCTAATGTGATACTTGCGGTTTTTGTTCAATGCGATGTGTGATTTTGCTAATAGAAGATAATGTTAATTGTGAATTTATTATATACAAATTTATAGTTATGATTTTTTTTCAAATTTTAAGTTAATTGGACAAAAGTTAATTACTAATATTACTAGTTAATTTTGAATTTTATCAAAGTTAACCCTAAAACTGAATGAAACACAAAAATTAACATTGTTATTTTTAAATACTGAAATGTATAATTTTTGCTAAATGCAAGTATCATATTAGAAAAAAAGTGTCAAACTTATGTACAGTAAGAAAATTGAGAAATTAGTTCATCAATTTTAATTTGCTAGAATTTGATCATTGTATATTACAAAAACTAGAAATTAGTATTAGAAATCGGAAAAATTTATGAAAAAACATCAAGAAAAAAAATCTAAAATGTACTATAAAAACAGACAAAAACGTGCCATAGAAACATACCTAAGTTGATCACCATCAAAATAAAAGATTTAAATTAGATTCAAGTAACCATACAGCTGGGGAACAAATCTAATCTAGGCATACAAAGAACATAGATGATCTGTCAATCTCCTTTTTTTGCAAGGAAATCTGCCTAGCCATTAGCTTCTCTAAAGGTAAAAACGAAGGAAATGTCATGTACCATGCTCACAAAATGATCAATTGACTTGAAAGTTTCTGCTAGTCTCCATGGTCATGTCACCGAGTTCGTACACCATGCGTAAACAACCAATGAATCAGTTTCAATAATCAGTTTTCGACAGCTCTCTCACCTTGAATTTGTAAAAATGCTTAAAGCATGCTTAATTGCAAGACGCTTTGCTGCAGCTGAGTCCCATCAATGTTCAACTTCATACAACTAGGTTGGGGTGGCGACTGAGTCACATTGCCTCTATCATGTCTCATCCTCATTATACATTTGTTGAGTGTTTGTTTTCCTGGGTCTCCTTCAGGTAGCTAACATTCATATATATATATATATATATATATATATATATATATATGACACGGTTTCTTGATATGATGTGTTAGGGTAATTAAGTACCATGCGTAGCTATACATTATCCTTCTTAAGAATTATACCTGTCTTAACAAAGAGCTTGTAAATCGTGATGCACTCAACGGCCTGTATTGAATATCAGATATGACGAACTCTATTGAACATCGAACAAATTAACACATGGTATATGCTTAATGAGTTGAGTTAACATGTGACCATTCTATATTATATATATAACAATTATCAACTTTTTATGCCAAACTTTATATATTCAACATTAAATTATTACTAATGATATATCACAAATTATCAAAGTCGAAAGTGTATAATGCAATTATGCAAATAATCTTTTTTTTGTTTTTACAATCATAAATTGATTTGAAACCTTTATTAAAGAGGTGGCAATTAATTAATTTTTTACTTTTTTTAAAGCAATATTTTAAAAAAATTATTACATTTAAAATTTATAATTCATTTCAACCTAAAAAGATTTTAGAACAATTGTTAATACAATTTATAATATTAATATTAATCTTTTGTTTGAGGGAGTTAATTTTTGTGTGTTGTAGGCTTGTAACTTACATTTTCATGAGAGAAAAACTTATGTGTGATGTGAATCATCATTAATTTCCAAGAAATATATATCATATCATATAAACTCATGAAATAAGGAGCATTGCCTTTGGGTTGAAGACATAAACTTTGCTTCATATATTTTTTTAATGCTAATCCAACTAATTTTCATTTTCTTGTACAATTCATAAAAAAAATCTTCTTTTTTGTAGACAGAAACTTTCAATTTTAATATTGAGTAAATTAATCCCACTCAAAAAATTGAAATAATTTAATCCCTATCGATTTCAAAAATGAGCAACTAAGTACAATTAATCATGGTGTTAATGTTTTTCATCAATTGTAAATATTACAGGCTGAATTTATTAAATCATGATCAAATTGACAAAATACATAAATGTTGCAGGCTAAATTTATTAAATCAAGCCCAAATTGACATATTGTGTAAACTTTGAGAGCTAAATTTATTATTATACTATTAAAATTTTTGCAACATTGTGATTAATTATCCTTAATTACTCAATTTTGAAATTAACAAAAATCAAATTAATTTTATTTAAAAAAAAGTCAATTTACTCAATATCATACCTTGATTTTTCAATTATCTCAATCTCTCGTTTATTTTCCCACCTTCCAAACACCAATATCTCAACCTTTCTCTTTCCAATATTATTTTTCTTTTTTCCTTGGACTTTGCTTTCTTTACATTGGCATTTGGCATTTGGCATCATCCTTATTCCCAACACTTCCCAACAGTCTTCCCACTGCTTTTGCCTTTTCTTCAAACTAATTAATATAAAATCACTGCCAACCTTACCCATTTTCCAATCCACAATATACTATATATCATTTTCCATGTCCCAATATATATATATAAATACATTTGCATTGCAGCTACTACTATTTTTAATTTTCAATTTATTTTATCTATCATTTTCCATGTCCTAACCCCCTTCCCGTTAATTGGTATAACTTGAGTGCTAAACCTATGAAATTCATCATGATAATAAAGAAATTATATTGCTTGATTGTAAAATTCTTAGTTTTAGAGGATAAAATTAGATGCTTATATGTTTGTTTAAATAGATTTTACATATATTTCATTAAAAGAATTTTTGAAACACTTGAGTAAACAAATAAAGATAATACATCTGAATGGTTTGATTATTTCATACAATGCATGCTTATATGTATAATATTAATATGAATTAGTGGGTTGATAGTTGATAAAGTCATGATTAAGAGTGATAAACTGGTTGTTAGTTGATATTATTGGGAAGAATTCGAGTCTTGTGTCACTTATTTAGTTTGATAAAAAAAATGAAACATAAAAATCATTTTCATATGCTTAATTTTAAATTAGTGGTCTCCAACTATACATTTGTTGTCAATTTAGTAAAGAATTGATACCTAATTCAAGCCAATAGGAACCTCTCAACTATTTCCTAATAGGTTTGCCACTCCTTAATTGGTTAATGAGCTTATTGCTAAAAGTAATGGGAGAGTGAGATAGTGATTGATTATTAACATTATTATAATATAATTAAGTTATTCAATAATTTTGATTTCTAAGCAAGACCCAATTGTAATTCACAAAAAGAAAAAAATAAGTGGGATTTACCTATTTCTATTCTTTTTACAAGAGCTCCATGTATGCTTTATTGATCTTAGAGTTCTTGTAATATATACATTTGGAATTGGTAAATTTGAAAAACTTATAGATGGTGAAAAACCATTGATGTTTTGATGGCAAAGTATGAAGTAATAATATTTTTATTGAAAATAACTTGGAAAATGGCAAGAAAAAGAGAGGTAGAAATAAATATTGATGATAATTTCAATAGGGAGGGAGGTGGTTGATATAGTTGATATAATTAATTATATGAGAGAGCCTTGAAAGTACTTTGGCATCTCTTCTTTTTCCTAGTGATAATGCTAGTCACAAGAAAATGGGCAACAACAAAAGGGAAAAACTTAAAGGAAAATGAAATAAAACAAAGAATTAATTTGAAATTGAAAGTGGTAATGTATATATATGTATATGTATATGGGTGGAACATTGCATTTGCTGCAAAGAATCAAAGCTTTCACTGCAAAAAAAAAAAAAAAAATCCTCTTTCTATATTGATTGTGGGCACATTATCTGTCATTTGTTGGCTCCCTTCGTATCTAATTAATTTTATTTTAAGATTTTCATTAGCCAAATCTTGATGAATTAGTACTGTAGTCCGAAATTAGGGTATCCATCATTGACAATAGCGACTAATCTCTTGGTTTTAGTATTCTTTAAAGACGTAAACGGTTAGCCACAAAATGTGTTTTATTTCAATGAACGAGGATCGAACCCCCGACAATCTTTTTGCTTTGATGTTCTTTGAAGAGGTAAACAGCTAACCACAAAATGTGTTCCATTCTTATGAGCGAGAATCAAACCCTCGACCATATGATTAAGGGATAAAATAAGTAACCACCACGACGCACCTTGTGATTTGATTTTGATACATTAATTAATTATATACTGTTGTAAATTAAATGGATGTCATAACCCCCTTTAAGCATATTAAAGTAATGAGACAAAACTCTTTATTTAATTTATAATCAAGAGATTATTAAATAGAGTAACTAAGAAACTTTAATTCATTAAATGTAATACCTTTATTAATTGAATGTAAATGAACTTATAAATAGCACATTGTAAGTGAAAATAAAATAATGAAATTCTCTCGTATTTAATTTCATCCTCTTTTATTATTGTTTTATTAATTTTTCTATAACACATTATCAGACGAGCTTCTACGAGTTCATAGTGAAGTTCACGTCATTTCGACTTTATATAATTTGCCCGTATAACTCCCGTTAAACTATATACGGTATAATATTTTCATAATTCTTTTATTTTATTTTCTAGATGAAATATTTGCTTTGGGTAACATTTGCACATTTATTTTTACAACTAAAATCTAATAATGATAATTATATATACATGTTTTTTTTATTAAAAGAAATTTCAATAATTTAATTTGTGTTAAGTTATTATCATGACTATTCCTCTTTATGCCAATATTTGACATACATATTATTATTTAGCAAATTTGGTATATATAATTGAATTATTTTACGATTGAGAATACTTATTAATTTACTAATATTTTTTTATTTTGATTCAAGTGATTATAATGTCAAATCTTGCCAAACTTGAATTTATGCCTTAGACATCTCGGGCAAGAACTATTTGTCATGGGTGTTAGATGCTGAAATTCACCTAGATGCTAAAGGTCTAGGAAATACTATATTAGCAGATAAAGAAGCATCTAATCAAGACAAGGCAAAAGCAATGATTTTCATCCGTCATCATCGCATGAAGGATTAAAAGTGGAATATCTCACCGTGAAAGACCCTCTTGAGTTGTGGAAAATTTTGAAAGAACGATTTGACCATCGAAACGTGATACTCCCTAAAGCTCGTTATGATTGGATGCACTTACGGTTGCAAGATTTTAAGACGTAAGTGAATACAATTCAGAACTTTTCAAAATTAGTTCTCAACTAAAATTATGTGGAGAAAACATAAGCGATGAGGACTTGTTAGAGAAAACATTTTCAACCTTTCACGCTACTAATGTTCTCTGCAGCACAATACCACGAAAAAGGTTTTAAAAGGTATTCTGAATTGATTTCATGCCTTTTGGTGGCTGAACAAAATAATGAGCTATTAATGAAAAATCATGGAATTCGCCCCACTGGTTCTGCACCATTCCCTGAAGTGAATGTAGCAGTACATAATAATTATGAAAATAGAAAATATAGAAGTCGCGGCCGTGGTAGTGGACGTAGTGGGGGACGTGGTCGAAGACGTATTAGTAATTGTTATCATGGTGGTCATAACAATGATACTTCTAACCACCAGAAAAAGAATAACAATGAAAGACAAGAAAGAAGTGGTCAAAATAATCCTTCAAAGATTGTTGAGAATATATGCTACCAATGTGGTATGAAGGGGCATTGGTCACGTACCTGTCGTACGTCTGAGCATTTAGTGAAACTTTATCAAGCATCCATTAAAAGGAAGGGAAAGCATATGGAGACAAATTTTATATCCCAAAATGATGAAATAGAGGCAAAAGATGAAGATATTCACTATAATAATAAAACTGACCATGCCTACGAGGATGATAAATTTAATGACCTTAATAATATAACTCACCTAGATGTGGTAGATTTCTTTGAGAATCATTAGAAAAATTGATGTTATTTTGACATTTTTTTAAAGTATATTTTATTTTCTTGCATAAAAAAATAATTTATATATTTAATAAATATTTGTAATGTTTCTCATATTATATTTTGTTTGTTTTTATGAAGAATATGAATATTCAACAAAATTTCGATAGACCCAAAATCAATGAAGACATGTGTCTTGCAGATAGTGCTACAACACATACGATACTCAAAAATAAAAATATTTTTCTCATTTGACAATGAGTAATGCCCATGTTAATACAATATCGGGTAGTTCAAAACTTATTGAAGGCTCTCGAAGAGCTATTATATTATTACCTAAAGGTACAGAATTTATTATTGATGATGCTTTATATTCCACCAAGTCTCAAAGAAATTTATTGAGTTTTAAAGATATTCGTCTTAATGGATATAATATTGAGACTATGAATGAGAAAAATGTTGAATATCTATATATTACAAATGTTGAATGTGGAAAGAAATATATTTTGGAAAGGCTACCTACTTTTTCATCAGGTTTATATTATGCACATATTAGTGCAATTGAATCATATGTTACTACAAACCAGAAGTTTGGAGAACCACATACTTTTACTATTTGGCATGACCGATTAGGCCATCCCGGATCTATTATGATGCGAAAAATCATCGAGAATTCAATTGGACACCCATTAAAGAACCAAAAGATTCTTGAATTCAAGGATTTATCTTGTGTCGCTTGTTCTCAAGGAAAATTGATTATTAGACCATCACCAGCTAAAGTTGGGATTGAATCTCCAACATTTCTAGAACGTATTCAAGGTGATATATGTGGGCCCATTCATCCACCATGTGGACCATTCAGATATTTTATGGTATTAATAGATGCATCTAGTAGGTGGTCACATGTATGCTTATTATGGATTCGCAACCTGGCGTTTGCGAGACTACTTGCTCAAATAATTCGATTAAGAGCACAATTTCCAGATTATGCAATCAAAACCATTCGTCTTGATAATGCTGGTGAGTTTACATCCCAAGCTTTTAATGATTATTGTATGTCAATTGGGATAAAAGTTGAACATTCTGTAGCTCATGTTCATACACAAAATGGTTTAGCTGAATCATTTATCAAACGCCTCCAACTAATAGCTCGGCCATTGCTTATAAGAACAAAACTCCCTGTTACAGCTTGGGGATATGCTATTTTGCATGCAGCAGCACTTGTGCACTTAAGGCCAACAAGTTATAATAAGTACTCCCCATTACAATTGGCTTTTGGTCAGGAGCCAAATATTTCCCATCTTAGAATTTTTGGATGTGCAGTATATGTTCCAATTGCTCCACCACAACGCACAAAGATGGGTCCTCAAAGGAGGTTGGGAATATATGTTGGTTATGAATCTCCTTCTATAATTAAATATGTTGAACCATTAACTGGAGATTTATTTATTGCATGATTTATTGATTGTTATTTTGATGAGACAATATTCCCAACATTAGGGGGAGAGAAAATACAACTGGTCAAAGAAATTACATGGAATGGATCATCATTATCTCAATTAGATCCTCGTACAAGTCAATGTAAACAAGAAGTTCAAAGGATTATACATTTGCAAAACATTGCCAATCAACTGCCAGATTCATTTACTGACCTAAAGAGAATTACAAAATCTCACATACCAGCTGAAAATGCTCCAATACGAACTGATATCCCAATAAGGCAAATTGTTAGTGCAAAAGAAAGTAATCCACGCTTGAAGCGTGGAAGGCCAATCGGTTCCAAAGATAAAAATCCTCGTAAAAGGAAAGGATCAATTATTCAAGATGGTAATATTGTGGAGGCAAATGCCCCAGAAGAGTCCAAAGATATAACTAATCAAAAAACCCCAGAAGAGGTTCAGGTACCTGAAAAAGATCTTAAATAAATTTTATATGGATAAAGCACATCCATTGGGTACCCCGATGGTTGTACGATCGTTAGATTTTAATAAAGATCAATTTCGTCCTTGTGAGAATGATGAAGAGTTTCTTGGTCCTGAAGTACCATATCTAAGTGCCATAGGAGCATTGATGTATCTTGTAAATAACACAAGACCTGATATAGCTTTTGCTATAAACTTGTTAGCAAGATTTAGTTCTTCTTCAACACGTAGACATTGGAATGGAATTAAACATGTATTTAGATATCTTAGAGGGACCATTGATATGGGGTTATTTTATTCAAATGATTCAAAATCCCTATTAGTTGGTTATGCTGATGCTGGATATTTATCGGATCCACATAAAGGTCGATATCAAATGGAATATTTATTTACATGTGGAGGTATTGCCATATCATGGCGTTCGACAAAGCAAACATTAGTTGCTGCCTCTTCAAATCATGCTGAAATAATTGCAATGCATGAGGCAAGCCGAGAGTGTGTTTGGCTAAGGTTACTAACCCAACATATCCAGAAGATATGTAATTTGCCTTTACAGGAAAATATGCCAACTATCTTATACGAAGATAATGCAGCATGTATAGCTCAATTAAAAGGTGGTTATTTCAAAGGTGACAGAACGAAATATATTTCACCAAAATTATTCTTCACTCATGATCTTGAGAAGAAAAGGTGATATAGAAGTTCAACAAATTCGTTCTAGTGATAATTTAGCAGATCTTTTTACCAAGGCATTGCCAACTTCAACATTTAAAAGACTACGAAACAAGATTGGAATGCGTCGACTCAAAGATATAATGTGATGTCGCCATTAGGGGGAGTCTAAAACATGTTGTACTCTTTTCCTTTAACTAAGGTTTTGTGCCACTGGGTTTTCCTGTTAAAGGTTTTTAACGAGGCAACTTATAATAGGAGATTGTGTACTTTTTTCCTTCATTAGGTTTTTATCCCACATGGTTTTTCCTAACAAAGGTTTTAATGAGGCACATTCTTATTTAAAAGACATCCAAGGGGGAGTGTTGTAAATTAAATGGATGTCATAACCGCCTTTAAGCATATTAAAGTAATGAGATAAAACTCTTTACTTAATTTATAATCAAGAGATTATTAAATAGAGTAATTAAGAAACTTTAATTCATTAAATGTAATACCTTTATTAATTGAATGTGAATGAACTTATAAATAGCACATTGTAAGTGAAAATAAAATAATGAAATTCTCTCGTATTTTCATCCTCTTTTATTTATTGTTTTATTAATTTTTCTATAACATATACTAGTTTTTAAGAATATGTGATTTGCACTTGTATTTATGTGTTTAATTATTTTAATATAATTAAGTGATAATCAATTTAAAGTATTAAATATAATTTAATATAAATTTAAATTTTAATTAAGTGATAATAATTGTAACACTTGTAATAAAAAATCATTTAAAATTCTTGATAAAAAATATAATCTAAAAAGCTTTAAACATAATTTAAATATAGTCTAATGTAATAAAAAAAACCCAAAAATTTGATTAATAAAATTGCTTATATTTCAATTAGAGATGTTATAGAATTATAATAAACCGATTGAGTTGGCATTGACATTATTGACAAGACAGGAGGATGTAGATTTAAACATGCTAAAATATATTATTCTCCTATTTAAGGGTTGAAAAAAGCTATGGGTAATTATAGACATTGTATAAATAAAAATAAATATAATAAGAACTTATAATAATATTAATGTTACCATAATAATATAATTTCTTAGAACCCAATTTAAGAATTTTGAAAATTTCCTATTAATGCTAAGAGCCCCTCCCCGCAAAGAAATTCAAATTCGTATCATTAATAAATATCACATTTTTTTATGCAATGGAAAAAGAAATTTTTATATATAAAGAAAATCCCTGAAAATATTACACCATTCATAATGAATGTTGAGAAAGTTTGGTTAAAGAGCAGAAGTCATAAATACAAGGGAAAGAAAACAGTGGTCATTTAATCCAAATTATAAGTGATCGTACAAGGCTTAACTATGAACTTAATTGGTAATTTACATTTTTAATATTGTTGATTCATTGGATCAATGGATTTAGTGGTGGAGGAGATTCTGATCTAACAGTAGAGAAGAAGAAGTCGGTCCTCTCTTTTAAAATGTCTGTAGAATTTTTATTATATAATAAGGGTCAGACCCCGAGTTGGAGTCCGGATCAGATTATTTTTATTATAATCATATAACAAATATAAAATATTTATTGATATTAATTAAGTTAATATTAGTATAAATTCTTTTTAAAAGTGATAATTAAGTAATAATTTGGTTAATGGGTGACTATCTATCTATATATTTCTATAATATTCGGCTTGAATTGATATCATGAGTTAATCTATCATCAATTCGATTAAGAAAAGATTTAAAATTATTTTTAGAAACTATTTATACTATTATTATAATAATAGGGTAAAAAGATTTCTCGGTCTATTTTAATTTCTAAATTGAGTAAATTGGTCCTCTCAAAAGAATTAGAGTAATTTAATCCTTGTTAATTTCAAAAGTGAGTAATCAAGGACAATTAATCACAACATTAATGTCTTCAGTCAATTATACATAATTTTGATTGTATAATTACAAATTTAGCCTTTTTGTTTACATTTTTGTCATTTTAGCCTTAATTCTAAAAATTCCAACAAAATCAACCTCAACATTTACACATTTGCACAAATGTTGTGGAATAAATTTGTTAAATTAGGATTAAATTGACAAAATGTGTAAACTTTAAGGGCTAAACTTATTATCATACCAATCAAAATCATATACAATTGATGGAAAATATTAACGTCATGATTAATTGTCTTTAGTTGCTCACTTTTGAAATTGACAAGGATTAAATTGTTTTGATTTTATTAGAGGGACCAATTTGCTCAATTTCAAAATTGAGAGGGACTGAAAAGATTTTTTTATCTAATAATGACTTTTTTTTTCTTTTCACATATTTTTTAATGAAATTTTTAAATAAAACAATTAAAAATACCAGATAAAATAACTAAGAATCCAAAGATGGAATGGGCAAAAATAACAAATTAATATGTATGTGGCAAAATCTAGTATTAATTAATTGTACCAAACATTTTTCTTACAAAATTTGAGATATTTTTTCACTGAGACCCTCCATACTCATTGCTGACACTAAATCTCAATTAAATTTAGAATGAAACAATTGGTTTAAATCTAAGGCAAAATTCTTTCAATTTCAATTTTTGAAATTTTATTTATATAAAACTTTTTACGTACTCAATAAAAATTGACTTTCACTCTGACATTTTATCTCTTCTGGCTACTGACACTGTAGCACCAATTAGGGTTTGTATGTTGGGGCCAACTTTCAAGGACACAATTACCCTTGCAGTTCTTGCCAGTCACAATTAAGAATGTGCTTCAATTTGAGAGCTTTTTTTATCCCTTTTTTTGGGAATATATAACATCAGCATTTCCATCTTTTTTTAACAAAATATTTTATAGTTTTTAGAGTAAGTTTATAATTGTGGTTTATGATTGGTTAATTAATTAATGAAATATTAAAATTTAAGTAAAAATATATTTAATAATTAAATTTTATATAATAAATAAGGAAATTATTATAATAGACGTTGATAATAAAAATATAGAGTCACTTAATTTTCTTTTCAAAAGTTAATTATGCCTCATTTACTATTCTTTTCGAATTTTTAAAATTCAATTTATTTTTATTTGTGCTTTGAATTTAGTTTTATTTATTCAATTTAAAATTAAATTTTAATTAATAACATTATTAATAATTTTTTTAAATTTAAATGTGGTATTTAAAAATTTTAAGGTTTAATTTATAAATTAAAATTTAATTGATAAAAATATTCACATTTAATAAAAATAATTAATAGCATCATTAATTGAATTTTAATTTTTAAATTTATACGGAAAAATTAAATTTCGAAAATTAAGGCTTTGTTTAATATAAAGGATGATTTCATGTGCTTCCTAATTGTTCCTAAATGTGTTTCCTTACAAAATGTCTGATTCAAAACAACAAATGGATTAAACTATATATTTTTTTACAATCTCAATTGGTTTTTTCCAATTTGGTCCCTGAATTTTTTTTTCACTTTAGTTTTGAATTTGAAAAATTTTCTTAATTTGGTTCTTTTCATTTAAAAGTAATGACGTGACATTATGAGATTATGACATAATCACCTGAAATTAAAAAAATTATATAAAATCTAAAAATACAAAAAAAATATTTTTTATTGAATTTAATCTTTGATAAAACTGGTGCTTTGATTTTGATTGTTAGATTATTAGATCATATCAAAATTCAACTAGTAAAAAAAATTCATTAAGGCTAGATCGAGTGATGAAGAGTTAGATGTCTTTAAGTAAAGTTTTGAGTACGTATGAGTCTTATGAATAAAGAAAATAATATTAGAAAGCTTTACTCCACCTATCTTGACTTAAAATTGAATCATAATCAATTTTAACTATCGATTATGGGATTCATCTTACATTTTAAACCAATAAAAACTAAAAAAAAAACAAGTAATCTAATCCATGAATAAATACAACTTCAACCATTACCTGTCTTTAATTTTACAATGTTTAATAATAATCAAACACCTAATTGATAATATCAGCAATTGATCATCATTTTGGTCAATTTTGGGGGCAAATAATTAAAATTGTCACTAAACCATGAAACTGAATCCCAAAAAGATTTCAGCCAATAAAAAGGAATCCCAAAAAGAAAAGAAAATCATTTTTTAAAAGGAAAATATGAAAACGCCATGCAAATTGTCAAAATTGACATTATGAAAGGTGTTGGTTAAATTGATGTAAAGATTTGATTTGGAACAATAATTTAATTTGAAGATTCAATTAAAATATTTTGAAGTTTAAGAATTAATTTAAATTTTTTATAGAATTAAGCCTAACAAACCTAAAATTTTGGAAATAACAAAAAAAATTATATATTATAATTTTAGATATAATATCAAATACAATAAAAAAGTAGATTAATATATAATTGAAGTATTTATTAATAAATTAAAATAAAGTAAATAGATATAAAAAATTAATTTTATTTGTGGTTGTGGTGTTAAAAAATCATTAATAATATACCCAAGATGAACCTATATAAATAAGATTAATTATTCTTTATATTGGTAGTGAAAAAAAAACTCCACAAGTGATATAGGATTACGAAGTTAAAATATATTAAAAATTAAATAGAAAAGGATAATTATTTGATACACAATTAATAGAGTTTTTAGATTCTACAAGCAGATTAAGGATGTGACAAGTATCACGTTTATTTATATAAATATTTTTTTATGTTTTTTACTATACCTTATAATATACTTGTTAAAATCTCAACCCACTATAAAGTCTAAAAAACTCCATTAGTGGTGTATCAAATAAAACGAGTTGAAGGTGTGACAAGTGTCACATTTATTTATATAAATATTTTTTTATTACACTCTATAATACATTTGTCAAACCCTCAATTCGCTCGTGGAGTCGAAAATATTCCACTGATGCTCACATGACATGTACCTAAACTATTTGTCAAAATTTTAATTTCACTACAAATGTACCTAATAATAATCCTATAAATAACAATTATATTATAGCACACCCGTGATGTAGGTGAAAAATAGAATTATGTAAAAAATAATATAAAAATAAATGAGGTTTTGGTTGTGTATTTTTTATATATATAAAAGATACAAAAAGATAAAATACCCTCAAAATAATATAATTTACTTTGTAAAGCAATAATATTTTAATCATTATCCAATTGAATTGGTATTCGATTGACTTGCTACACCAACTCAATCTAGGGCGAATTTAAGGGTGGCAGGCAGCAACCTCAGCTCTCCTAAAAATGATAAATTATAATTCAGCCCTTTTATAAATAATAAAATTATAAATTAATATACGGTAAAATTGTACTTTGTCCTCCCAAAAATAAAAAAGATTATGTTCAGTCTTTTAAAAAAAATGATGAAATAAAAATTAATACTTGATAAAATTATATTTTCACCTTTCAAAAATTTATAATTCAATTTCGATCCTTTAAAAAATTTATGGGTTCACCACGGAATAACTTAATATATATTATAGATTATATAACTTTGTTTTTTCTATTTATATCTTATTTTTTTTGATGAGTAGATGAAGTGGTGAGAAAGGAAAGCTAAGTATGGGGTCACCCATGGCATTCATTGTGCTAAAACTAATAATATGAAGAAGGGGCAGGTACACCAATATAAATAGCCCTTTTTGTAATTAGGGCTAAATTGTCTTCTTCAACAAGAAAAGGGTCCCAATACTTTCCAAAATCTGAATCAATGTGTGTATCAGAATATATTTTTTTTCAGCAACTATTATAAAATCCATGATAGTTGAAATCAACCACATCATATGCTCCACATGTGACTAATTGGGACACATAAATAAAAGAAAAATTCCAAGTATTTTACTATAAAATTTTATCACATTTGGATCCATCCATCCATCCACCCATTTTAAATCTTCAATTTATGTATTCCAATCACTTTTGATATTTTTATATTGTATCTATACTATTATTTAACAATTTGATTAAGTTCGTGTTATATATCAATCAAGTCTCGATCTAATTATGAAATTATCAAAATTTTATTATTTTTACAAAGTAAGAATATTATTTTAAAGATATTTATCTTTTATGTAAAACTTAAAAAAATACGTACACATGATGAGATTCGAACCCAGAACAACATAACTTTCACTATCTGTTCTTTTTTATACAATGCTTAAAATTACTCATACTCGCTCCCCAACCTTTAAATAGGAGGATAATGCGCTTCAGCGCATTCAAACCCACATCCTCCTATGCTGGCAACAATACCCATACTAATTAAGTTAAGACTCAATCGACTACTATAATCTAATTTTAATTATTTTTTTATGTTGTATAATCATTCAAAATTATCTTCTTTCCCTTCCTCCACTTCATGTTTGATATTATATTATACATTATATACACATTATATTAAAATTAATATTTTAATCCCATGTCTTAATCTCTTCCTTAATTCTCTATTTTTATAGTGGATTAGGCTATTGCTTACAACTTGATTTTAGCAACAACCCCAAATTAGAAGGTGGGTTTTCCTTAGTTGTAGAGATTGATTACGAGACAATTTGAAAATAGAAAAAAATAATAATAAAGATGAGAAGATGAACATTTGACATTTCATCCATTTGTCCTCTTCTTTCGGTGGTGGTTTAGGGTTAAAAGAAAATTTGAAAGTTTAGTTTAAACATTTTTCTTCTTCTTAATTGGATTAGGTTAGGTATTCACCCTCTACCATAGGTGTTTTCGTTTATTTTATGATATAAAACTAATTATATCTGAAATAAGGTGCTATTTAAATAAAACCCTATTATTAGTGATAACTCTTAAAGCTAATACATTTTAATGGTAATGTTGAGGTCTTGAGATTTTAAGTTCGACTCCCACCATAATTTACTCCAAACATATTTATTTTAGTTTAGATCTAAATATAATTCCCTTACCAATTTAATTACCAATTTAATTGGTGCATGATATTATTGGTTCGGGTTATAATTATTTAAACATGTTATTTGTAATTATAATTAGACATATAATTTTTGTAATTTCTTAAAAATAATACATTATATAATTCTTTTAAATGATAATTAAAATAATAGTTAACCGAAACCTTAAACACAACTTAATTAAATCTTTAAAACAATTAAGAAGAAAATTAACAAATAATAATAATAGTTTATCTCATATGCTTGGGCTTACTCTAAGCAACTATGATTGGACAACAAACGATAAATATCATTTTCTTTAATGTGTATAAAATGATGATTCAAATTTTTATCAAACATTCATTTTACACGAATTCAAACCCTTTAATCCTTACCTCTTACCTCTTTTATAAGAAAAAAACATCACTACACCATCACATTTACATGATAGTTTTAATTACCAAATTGAAAAACATCAAATATATGGGACAACATAGGCACCGGCAATTAAACATGAATCCTCCAATGTCTTAATCAAATATAATAAATTATTATATTAAAAAGAGGGTTATAATTTGGGCAACTAATTTGTGGAATAAAATCCCTCCCTCTTGCTTCTTGTGATACCTACTTTGGCCATATATATATATATATCAAATTTGTCATTAGAGTCCAAAATTTCAAACTTATTTATGTGTTATTCGAAGGTAGTTTATTTTTTTGTGTAGTGATAAGATATATTATATTTTTAAAGGGAGATACAAATTTAAGGTTTGAAGATGACATTGCCGGAAATAATAGTTACAAATCCCGAACATGTACTGTAAAATGATCATGAAGAATACTAATAAAAATTAATCTCATCATTTTCATTTACTAGTTAATCTCTTTAATTGAACTTTTAAATAACATAATAGTCCTAATATCACACGCTAATGATAAGATAAAATTGTTCTCATAAGGATCATTTGCATTAATTTTAAAAATTTTAAGCAGGTGTTTCGTTCGTGATTCATTGTCAATGTATAAATTTATACATTAATAATTTATTAAATACAAATTTTATATATTGATTTATATTTAATCAACTGTTAATGTAAATATACATCTATACACTGACAATGAATTATGTGATGTACCTACTAAAAAGTGCAATTAAACTAGTTATTTTTATTTGTTTTAAAGATTTTAACAATTTATGGAAGTATAGTTTTGTTTCAATATGTAGATTTATATACCATATAAGCCTTATATATCGGAGGCGACACTGAGGGTTAAAGAACCATGACTCCCAAAAAATGAAAACTTTCAGTTTTGTCTCTCTAAATATAATAAAATTATAATTTAATCTATAGTAAAATTGTACTTTGACCTCTCTAAATTCGAAAATAACTCTATTTAGTCTCTTGAAAAATTAAAGGAATTATAAATTAACACATGATAAAATTACATTTTAATCTCTCAAAAATTTTACAATTTAATTTCAATTTTACCTTGGAAATAATAATTGTGAATGCCGACAACATATATTTATTGCATGTTGGTCCAAAGAAGATCCTTTTCACTTTAATGTACTATCCAACCTCATTTGAATTGTTTCTTTGCCCCAAAAAAATGTTTGTTTTCTTTGACTTGTCAAGTTCATTCCTTCACACAAAACTTAATGATCTGATACCTTTGCTCAGCTACTCATCCCTTCAACATTTATTTTTATTTTATTTTTATTTTACATATATATATTAGCTAATTAGTAGGTTTTCAAATAGCTTGAAAGTTTTACCAAAAAGTTGAAAATTCCAATCTATTTCCTATTCCTCTAATAAAATAATGTAAGAGATTGATGATCAATTTTTGTGCTAATGGCTAATGAGATTAGGCCATGGATCAAATTGACTAAATTCAATAATTTTGAATATAATATGGACAAAGTTGATAATTTTAGATTAGGAGATTTGGAATAAAAAGAATCAAATTCTAAGTTTTAAGTATCAAAGAAATAATTCGATTTTGTTTTACCTCGATTGGCATAGGCATTATTGTTAATGTAGGAGGATGTGGGTTCGAGTGCGTTGAAACGCATTATCCTCCTATTTATGAGTTGAGGATGGACTGTAGATAGTTCTTGGCATTGTATTAAAAAGAGCAGATATGATAGAACCTATAATGAGATTGTTGAAAAAAAAATCAAAGAAATAACAATATAAATATAATAAACTATCAAAGTCTAAAACATAAAGTTTTAATTTATTCAAATTCGTTTAAATACATAATTTTATAAACTATTATTATATTTAGGAGATATAATTATGGGTTAATCATTCTATTATGCTGAAATTTAAGATTTAATCCCTTAACTTTAATTTGGCATGATTCGATCCCTTTACTTTTATAATGTTATTAAGAGGTCCAAATTGATAACACTGTTAGTAGTTGTTGTTAAGTGATGATGTGGATTAATTTTTACAATTACTCAATCACACAATCAAGGCCATGTAGAAATGCAATCAAACATATTCAACATATAATAAATTTACATGTAAGTTGAATGTTTAAGATTATTTAAAATAAATTTCATTTAATCACTTTAACGGTTATAGTGTTATCAATTGAACTTACTAATAACATTATAAAAATATAGGGACTAAATTATGCGAAATTTAATCGTAATTTTCAACATAGTAGATGGACTAATGTCAGAAATAGACCTTTTTTTGGTGTGTCTAGTGCCTCAATATTATCCCTTACAAAATGTTTGATTCAAAACCACAAACGGATTAAACTATATATTATCCATAATCCCAATTTTAGAGATAAAACAACATTTAGTCCTTCAAATTGGTATTCATTTCAATTTGGTCCTTAAATGTTTTTTGTCCACTTAGTTTTGGAATATGGAAACTTTTCTTAATCTAGTCCTCTAAATTAGGATTCTGTTTAGGAGTAATGACGTGACATTCTGAGATTATGACATCATCACCTGGAAATTTAAAAAAAAAAAACCTTATATAAAATCTAAAAATACCAAAAAAAATACAAATTATAATTTTTTTATTGTTATAAATAAATTCAAGTGATGGCATGATACAATCTCAAAGTATCATGTTATTATTTCTTAACAAAATAAAAGTTCAAAAACTAAATTAAGAAAAGCTTCCAATTTTCAAAATTAATGTCCAGGGACCAAAATGAGAAAAAAATCAAATTCAGAAACTAAATCTTACTTTATCCCTAAATTTTATGTGTTCAACAAAGAGAGAAGCCACAAATTAATTAGAATATATGCTTTGGGCTAATGGTAAATGGGGACAAACAATTTTGTAGATGTTTTTAGGGTTTTTAAGGCATAGTAGGGACCATGAAGGGGAGAGGCAGGCACCGATGTTGAATATTTATTAATGCTTTTTCATTGGATTATCTCCTCGGCTTTGCTTTTTCTTAACTACCCTTTTATTTTCTTCATTTTTGGTCCCTTTCAATAATAATAACCTGACAAATGTTTAGAGATTTGGTTAGAATTAAAATTTTACCAAATTCTTTTAGTGAAGTTATTATGTTAGACTAAGAAATTGGATCAAATTAGTTGGCTCAGTCTTTGCATAGGATTCACTTTTTTTGACTGAAATGTGAAAATTATTTTAGGAGGACCATAAATGAATTATAAATTTAAGGGTCAAAATATAATTTTATCATTATACTAGTATGTAATTTCATAAAAAAAAATTAAAGAGTTAAATAGTAAAACTACTATTTGAGGGGCCAAGGCCACTGTCTGCCTCCTTTGCTTTCGTCTCTACCTGCAATTTATTTTAATTTAAGTTGGGTTAATTTAGATTTTAAATATTTTTAGTCAACTTTAACTCAGATTAATTTTGTGTTCGAAACATTTTGAGTTTGGATCGTGTTGGACCGTTTGGGTTCGGATTTTCTAGGTCGCATTATATTTGGTTCCGATGATTTAAAGTTTTATTATTTGAGTTTAACACTCAAGTTTGAATTATTTTGGGTTGAGGTGGTTGAAATTATTTCTATTTGTGTTTAACTCAGAATTGACGTGTCCACCCTGCATTAAACACATTTTTAGTTTTGTAGATGATTTCTTTGAAATAAAAGGTTTAATTGTGGTTTTAATCCTTTTACTATATGAAAATTTGATATTTTATCTCTCTCTTCTTTAATTTGGCATATTTTGACTCTTTACTTTTATAATATTAATAGGTCTAAATTGATACTTTTATTTAGGTTTAAATTTAAAAAATCTTATAAAATAATTTTTAAAAAATTAATTGAACCCCTAATAAAATACTACACTGAATAAGGGTCTTAATTGAAGACTAGCAATCATTTAAATTCTTGAAATGAACTTTTCCATTGAAGGCCCTAATCCGTTAAGTGATAACGTGACAATTAATTTCTATTATGACTCTAAGTAAGTTTAACTTCTTAATTAGTTTTTTTAATTATTTTACTAGAGTTTTTCTGACATTTAAACCTTAACATAATATGGTCCTTATAACTCTATAATGTTAATATTAGATCCCCATTCCCCACTCCCCACCCCACACCCTCCTCTCAATAAAAAAAATTCACGTCATCACCATTAATGATAGTGATTGACATTATTATCAATTTAGATTTATTACCAACATTATAAAACTCGATCAGTTATAATTAAACATTATATCAAATTATAAAGATTAAATCTTGAATTTTTAACGTAATAAAAAGTCTAAAACTATAATTAAACAAATAACTTGATTTTTCAATTAAAAAGTTTCAATGACATTTTAGGAGAATAATAAAGAGTATGGCATAATGGAACTAGAAGTGGGTCTCAAGGTAATTAAGTGATTCTTATCAACCAGATAAATATATTTGAAAATCGCGGATTTTGTATTGAGAATTTAATTGTATTTTATTTTTTTATAGAAAAATAGATAAATTGGTCATTTCTGTAAAAATTGCATTCATTAGTACTGTTAAAACTTGGTGTGGCTGACAGAATAACCGGACAGTGGCATGTGATTTGCCACATGTACCTCATACTTATGTACATAGACTGGTTTTGATAGTAAAAATAATGAAACTTTTAATGGAAAAATCAACTTACTCTTTGATCAAACGTACATGAACTAATTAGAGAAGACAAAATGTAATCTGACTCTTAATATAGAGATGTATATGTTACTTTTACCTATATTTGAAATATTGCACGAATAATGTTGAAACCCTCAAAGTGGTCCAGCGGGGGATATTGACAACAAGGCTCATTATCACTATGGAAAAAGCTTTGGCAATCAAACAGACACACACAGTTGGAACCATGAAAACCAGTGGCATTCAAATTTGGCCATCCCATCACAGCTCTAAAAATAAACATCAATGAATAAACAATTATAGAGAGAAGCCATGTCTCTTGGCTGCAAATACACATGGGAAGACTTTTCTATAAATATATGCTAACTCAACCAAACCAAAAACAATGACAGGAAATGATGATGCTTCCTTCTCAATCTCACCTTTCTTGATAATCACTAGGAACAATATATATATATATTATTTTCATATTTATAAATATGATTAGCCTTTGGAAAGCATGCGAGAGGGTAGAAGAATTATGGAAGTCATTGTATTAGAAGTTAGATTCTATTTAGAAAATGGACAAATTAGTCTCTATATGTTAGATCAAAGAGAAATTTAATTCTTTTTGTTAAAAATTTTATTCATTTATATTGTTAAAAACTAGTGTGGCTGACGGAATAACCAGACAGTGACATGTGATATGCCATGTATACCTCATATTGATGTACAAGGATTAGTTTTCATTTCTCGTATCAAACCGATGTACATAACTTATGTTTTAGTCTAAGAATAATTTTATTTAAGAGATATATTTTCAAAGTTTGATTTTGATGATTTTTTTTTATTTGTTTGAATTCATGTGTCACAATTGATCACTAAGAAAAATTGGGTTTTAAACTTTGATTATCCAATAAAAATTCCCCACTTAGGAGTAGCATTATCAAGATACTCCATAGCATTTTCTTGGCTATACCATTTATTTTGTTTTTTAAGGTAGGCTAATAATTTAGTCTTTAAACGAATCAAAAATCAATTAGGACAAGGAATCATGATTAAGATCAATTTGGTTGAGTGCACATTGGCCATGATAATGGAGTGAGGGTTGGATTGAAAGAAATATATATACCAAAGGTCCCTTGAAAAAAAGTTGATGTTGAGATGAGTATAGCCTTTGAAATTGAAAGCATTTGATAGCCTTGTTTCAGGGGGAGGAGGGAATTGGCCATTGATCTCCACCAACAAAATATGAAAAGGAATAAAGAAAAGAAAATAATTTTTTAAATAAAGGCAAATGCCCATTATGAAACCTACAACAAAGCTTAATGGCTCAACTGAATCTTGCAGGTAGTAGCAAAAATTAGGGAAGAAAAAGAGATGGAATTTCTTTGTCATAATGGGATTTGCTTTTAAACCCCAATTTAGCAATCTTTCTTTGAAGACTCAACTGGATTGTTTAACCAATATAACTTTGATTCAAAGATAAATAATGAATAAGGACATTTGATTGTCTCATTATTATTTTTTTTTCTCATTTTTTCTTTTTCTTTTTCAATTTCATTTTTTTAATTTTTTCCTAGTGGTAAAGGGTCGAAGCTTAGGATTTTTAAAAGATCGAATTAGAGATTGATATCAACTGAAAACTTAATATTAGTACTTTGTTATTTCACTCGTGATTCAATCAATATCCCATTGTTCAACTTGAACATGCCATTTTGTGTTTTTACGGCTAATATCTTATTTGGTACCTACATTTAGTTTTAATATTCAATTTGGTACTTGAAAATTTTTTTTGTCCTAATTTAGTACTTGAGTTTGTCTTCAATGTTCACTTTTGGTACTGATTATTTTCAATTAGATACTTGAGTTTAGCTTCAATGTTCAATTTGGTATTGAGCTTCTTTTTTTTTTTTTAATCCTAGTTAAGCTCTTATATTTTTTACTAAAGCACACATGCCAAACATCCATTATGTCGTGTGGTCTAGGTACCAACCCGAACATTGAAACCAAATGCATGTACTAAATTGGGATAAAAAAAAACTCAAATACTAAATTGAACATTAAAATTAAACACAAGTACCAAATAGTATATTAAAATTTTTTTAACAAGATGTTAAAGGTATTATCTAATCAAGGCACTTAGAAAACCAAAGTTTAACGGTATTATCTAATCAAGACACTTAGAAAACCAAAGAAAACAAAAGAAAAGCTTTGTCCCCATGGAATTAAGTGTCGATATTAATTAAGGACATGATACTATTGGGAAATCACAAATTTCAAACCTTCTTTATTGAAAGGTTTAAGCATAATATTTAGGCTTAAATATAAGATAATATTAGGGTTAACAATAAACAAATGGGGTTGACAAGTATAAAGATGAGATATGAAGAAAGTGAATGATATATATACTTTAAGGTGGTCGGCTAACTTTTACTTGGCCTAAAGAAAGAAAATGTTGAGTGCTGCTGCCATAAGCATGGGTTTTTTTTTTCTTTATTTTATTTTTTGGTTGGAAAGTCAAACATCAAACATCTAATGTATATTGATACTAATTTTATACCAGTAAATATTTGATATAATGGTAAGATATATTACATCCTAAATGGAAGAATTCAGATTCAATTTTGAATATGATATTATAGGAAAAGAAATCATGAACCACAAAATAATTAATCTTTATAAACAATAAAACAGACATGGAATACATTAATTCCAAAACATGGTTAATATACTACTTGGTACCTATATTTGGCTTTAATGTTTAATTTTATATTTAACTTTTTTTGCCATAATTTGGTACTCAAGTCTGGGTTTAATGTTCAATTCAGTACTTAAATTTTTCTTTTATCCTAATTAAGTACCTATATTTTTTACTAGAGCACACATGTCGAATACTTTATTGGGCAACATGATGTTTAGTCCGTCTATCAAATTGAACATTAAAGCCAAACTTAAGTACTAAATTGGGACAAAAAACTAAAACGCCAAATTGAACATTAAAATTAAATATAAATATCAAATAGTAAATCAACCCAACTAAATTATCTTATGACATGGATCTTTCAACTTTCATGTTTGTGATTACCTTCGGGCCGTCATGTTTACTGAAAATGAAGCATGGCTTGATTTTTAGGGCTTTAAAATCCAAAGATGGGAAAACAATTTCATGGGTTGATAACCCTCTCATTGTTAAACCATGGTGCTTAAGGTGGCAAACGGGCAGGTTCGAGTAAGTGAATATTAATGTTTAGACATTCATTGGACTCTAATGGCTTGAACCAAAGTAGCCGAAAATGTTCTCTACATCGAGCATTGATGCCCTCAACATTTCGTAAACTTACTTTTGACAATGTCTTTTTTTTTTTTTTTTTGCACCTTCATGGCTTATAATTAAAGAACATTCATGGATGTGAATCTTATGGCAAAGGGTTAAAGATATTTGAGAGAAATTTATGCAGAGAAGTGATTACCCATGAAAGTAGGGTTATCACATAACGTTCTGTATTAATCTTTTGATTTTTTCAGCTTTTTGTTCAGCATAAAGTTGAACTTATTGTTAAGAGATCACAAATCATTTTAGGAAAGAAATCTACCATAAAAACTCTTGTATTAAAAGTCAATTATATTTTGCTTTCTCCACTCAAGAAATGGATAAATTAGTTCATAAACATTAAATCAAAAAAATTTTAACCCATTCTGTTAAAAATTTCATCTATTTGTATTATTAAAAACTGGTGTAGATACAAAATAACCAAACAATGAGACATAAATGTCATTTGAATATTCCAATAACTTAGCTGAATTTTTACTGCAGATTCCCATACATTGCCATTTAACTTGCTTGATAGGATATCATGAAAAAATAAAATTCATCATTTGGATTTCTTGAGTACTAATAAATAAGGGGAAAGAAACATTGGTGTTTGCAGAGAGTCAGCAATCTCAAGTACACCTGTGTCTGAGTTTTAAAAGAAAGATTGAACACCAGGCTCATTATGAGCCATTATGACATCTCTACAGTCAAAACAAACCCAATTTCTGAACCGCAGCTCTTAACCTAACGGCACCAACTGTTCACCCCAACACCCATTTCGTGGGTTCGAATCACAAAAAAAACCCTGTTTGTGGTTTGTATAGTGTGAACTCATTGTATATATACGGAAAAAAAAAACAATTTCTCATAACAAAGCCATCAACAACATTTTATATGCAAAGTAGAGTGTCAACAAACACCAAGAACACTTTCCAACATATTGGCCTTGTCTACTAGCGGTAGTTAAAGAGTATAATTACATTTCAGGTTGAGCTGAAAGGGTCAGCCGATATTCCCCAGCAGCACGCTATACAAAATGTTTCTTCACCTGTAACTGCCTCTCTGTATCTATAATGGGTTTTTTATCCCATAAGTTAAACCAACGGGCTGCCATCTTTAATATCGAACCCTTTTGACAAAACCTACCATGTAATGCTCTTTTGATCAATAACATTTCTTCAAAATAGGTATTTGGGGGTTATCCTTTTCTTTTCACAGCCCTGGATGCACTCCCCAGTGTTTGCACATAGTCCCCATAACCATCTTACTCTTACTTCTATTTATACTTATTCCCACCATAAGGAATTGTATCTTACAGGTTATGGACAGAAATTTAACTGACCTCAAAACAGGCAAACGGTTAAGCATCTTCGGAGTTGTATGTTTTGGGCAAACAAGGACAGCACAAACCAAGTTGCTGATTGCAAAAGACTATAACCCATCAAAGCAATATGCATCTTTATTCTTAACCGTTATAGTGAAATTTCTGGTTTTGGGAGCCCTGGTCCTGCTGAGGCTGCTGTTGAGGAGCAGGCAAGTTCAGTGGCTGTGTGTTGTAGTGGGAAAAGGGCTGGGAGTAGAGAGAATTCATCAAGCCCTGGACACAGATAGCCATATACTCTCCGTTTAATACAAGAACGAAGATAAAAAACTCACATATGTAACATAATGATCTCACAATATTACTGTTCTCTAACTGGACAAGCATTAAAAAGCAACTTCCTAATTAGGAAACAGATTTTAAATATTGCCTACTTTAACATTTAGTTGACAATTATTCTCTATCAATAAACGAAGATATGAACCAACCTGGGACTGAAGCTGGTTTGGATTAGACACGCCGAAGTGGCTTTGAGATGCATCATCATGAGAAGGGTCATTAAAGCCAGCCTGAGTAAACAGGCCTTGTGATCCATGATTCATGTAGTCCTGTAAAATTATGAATTTTGTCAGGAAGGAAAAATGGGAAAAAATATAAACTAATCACACCACAGCACGTTGGGCAAACCTGAGACATGAAATCATTTCCAGAACCAAAACGAGAATATCCAGCTTGAGAATTCTGGTTTAGGAAGTTCCCTGGAAACCCGCTCTGTGCTCCTTGTGTAACGTAATCAACAGCATATCCACTCTGAGAAGCCTACAAACAAACACATAAGCAACCAAAATTTTAGAACAAGTTCTATTTATAGAACAAAGAGAAGAAAGAAATTTATGCAAAACAGATTATTCTGAACATATTCAATAGCCCTACAACGCCCTCAGGAAACATCCAGTTTAATTGCCATGATACTGCTTTTTTAAAATGTTTCTATCCCCTTGTTTATTTTAAGACCATAACACTGAGGATCGGCAAGTTAGCAATGACCCACTGATGCAATCTCTTATAAAGTTCAAAGTTGATACCAAGCAAACCCCGCTAACTGATTTATGTCATACTGAACTATTAATAAAAATACTAGTTAAGAGCCTATACCTGTGTAGAAAAATCAGCAATGTTATAAGGGACATGTGAGCCTTGGCTTTTGAAGTCTTCACCCAAGAAGTCCTGTGTGATTCTAAGTTGTTATCAAGAACATAAATTGCAATTATTGAAGAAAAAACAGAAGATTCCAGAAAAGAATAAGTACCTGGGACATTCCTCCCATTGAAAATCCATCACGGAAAGCTTGACTCGGCCCTTGGACCTATTATAGATGATAAACACACTTAGTTCCACAATGTCAAAGAGAAGGGACAAGAACTAAAACAAAAATAGAAGGGAACAATCAAGTACAAACATTGTTAACAAATCCAGGTTGAGATAATGGACCACCCACGGATGGCTGGCTATTTGGATTCTCCAGAGGGAAGTTGAAAGAAGATCCAATAGTTCCAATGTTTTGCTGTGTGCCTTGCTGCTGTGGAAGATGACTACCGATAGGAGCACCACCATTACCACGCCCAGCCCCAAAGCCTCGAGTTCCAGGTTGAGGTACCTGAGGAACAGCTCCCACTGGTCCATGTACAGCTCCACGAGCAGGAATAGCGTAAGGCTGAGGACCAGGAAAAGGTGGAAGTGGAACCCGAGGCATTGGGAACCCAGAAGGGTGCACTCCAGGCTTGTGAGTACCATTAGGTGGACCAGGAGGCATATAAGCACCTGTAATTGATAACATAAGAAGGTCCACAGATATTTATATCCGTTAACAATAATACAAGTTCCCAAGGCATATTCTACAGCTATTGTGCAAGTCAGTAAAAGACGCATCACTTGCAGGTGTCCAAACTCCACAGTGGTAAAATGAAATACATGTAGCATGCACACTCAATATACTCAAAAGCTTACCCCGAGCACGACTGCCTCTTCTATCAGCATTTGGACTCGGTGAGGCAGGAGACCCAAAATTATCACTAGGCACAATCCCAGGTCCACCTCCAAAGAAAAGTCTCCGGTCATTGTAAATCTACAAGAAACACAAACATCATTTAAATTCACATTATCCTTGACAACCTCTGATAACTAAAGGTAAATGAGAACGGCAATTAACAAAAGCAAAAGCTAGAAACTTGAACAGATAATAGGCACCATCCTTTCATTCCATGCACAAACCTTTTTGGGCTTTTGGAATTGAACCATACTCTGCTTCAAGTTATTGAGGGGTCCTTCAACCAGGCACTCATGTTCCTGCAAATTTTAACAGAAAGGGATCAGAGACAAAGATAGTAAAATTCTCAGGGCACAATTAACAACAGGCAACCTTAACATTCACATACATACTGTGCTAGCGTTGTTACAAAGACAAATAGAAAGATACCTTGTAATGTGTCAATAAACCGTTCCACAAAGCTTGTTTGCTAAGAACTTTAGGATTTCCAAGAATTACTATACCATATCGAGCACGTGTTAGGGCAACATTAAGCCTGCGAGGATCATTTAGAAATCCGATACCCTAAAAGATTGGACAAAACAGTTAAGCAACAATAGTTTTTCTCATATTAAAGCATAAATAGACAATCAGATAAGGTTATAGTATTAGTATTAAACATTGAATGAACACCATAACCAGAGGCTGATCTGAAATTATAAAGCAGGTGAAACAGTTTTAGGCTTTTAGCAAAACTTATGGATGCTCAAAATTGAGAATTACTTTGACATAAAAGACTGATAAATTCAGTCAGAAAGCAAAGCTATATCTCATATATGTTGACTAACCTGATGCTCATTACTTCTCACACAAGACAAGATGATGTAATCTTTTTCCCGTCCTTGGAAAGAATCGACACTTGCAACCTTATATAAACCCCCAAAGTTTCAAAAAAAAAAAAAGTTAATTACAGTACGAAAAACATCATAACAGCATTTATTCTTTAAATTCAAAGCTACAAATAACCTCGATTTCCTTGTAAAGCTGCTGTCTCAAAGCACCATTTCTTGACATATAATTCACAATATACGCCCTTTGTCCCTCATAAGGTGTTATGACCCCAATCTATAATATTTTAAAATAGTTGTTAACGAAAGTTATAATGCTGACTGATATAGATGTGTAAAAAAACTTTATTAAAAAGGAAAGAAGTCCACAAAATCACCTGACTAGGAACAACCCCACTCCTCAAGAATGTGGTAACAATCTTTTCAACATTTGCAGCCTCAGTTCTATTAAGATATGATGTTCCACTAGCACTAATCTCCTCTTGCCCCATCTAAAACAAAATTATGTAATTACAAAACAAACCATGGGATATATAAAGAACTCAACTGTAGGCAAATTAAATCAAATGTGATGCCCTTTCCATCCTCATCCCTCCAAACCAACACACAGCTATGGATAAAAAAGAATATGAATACCTAAACACAGTTCCAATACCTGTACATAAAAAAACATGGGACGATTGGGCACAGGCCAAGGGAAATCAATGCCCGAAGATTGCCTTTCATTGATTGTCACTCCATTTTGTAAGGTGCCCTCATAGAAGCTGTTAGAAGGAAACTCTGACAAACATGGGTGCATACGATATTGAACCTAAAAATAGAACAGAAACATTTACTATAAGACAGACATGTTTTCTATCAGCAATTACATACAAATGAAGGGCAAAACCAACAAAAAAATAGGGCATCACCTGCAATCTAATTGGCTTAACACCAAGTAAAATTAGACGTTCAAACAAAGACTGTGCTAATCCAGCACGGGCAGCTTTCTTGCACATAATAACAGGACCAAGTTGGCAATGATCACCAACAAGAACAACCTAAAATAAAAATACAAATGTTAGAAAACCAAGCAAGAAAATTTCAAGGGAAACAAGAGAAATCATATCTTGATAAGTTAGACAATCTGTTACCTGCTTCGCACCAAGAACTAAAGGAATGAGACACTCAGGTTCCGTCGCCTGAGTAGATTCATCAATAAGTACCTAATAAAGAGAAAAAAGGATATAAGAGCTTTTATTTTTTTAGAGATCGTCAAAAATTACATGTCTGATTTATTCAACCTGGCGGAACCTAAAATTAGCCAATCTAGGATCTCCAGCCCCAACACAAGTGCAACAAATGACATCAGCACTTTGGGATATTTCCCTCTCAGTTGCTCGCTTCAGTGCTTTATATTTTTTCTCATCACTGCTTGACAACTCACCTGTAAATAGTGCAATTAAACAAAATCCAGCATAAGTAAAATTTAATTTTCAAGCAAGACATGAACATTCATTGTCACTCTACAAGTTAATTGAAAACCTCCTTTTCATCACAGTCTAACCACGGCCATGTCCCAGTAACTCTAACTGGAACATTTTCATCAAAAAAATATCCATCTAAATAGATCATTTCTCATCATTAAGAACAGGAAAATTATCCCAACCTTGTTCATCTTTCAATTGTTGTAACTTGTGAAGTTCACTCTTCTCAGATGTGTCAAGATGTTGAACCTGCATGCAGTAATTGCCAACTTGAATAATGCTATGCACAACAAATGAGGAACAGCAGAGATAACGAAATTTAGACAACACAAACCTGATAATGCAGGGTCAAATGTTCAACAGGAGAACTTACAGCTTCTCTTGATTTTGCACAAAGTCTTACAACCTTTAGACAAAAGACATAATTAGGAACAAGTATCAATTTACATACAAATAAAGTAAGACAAAACATTGTCAATGCAATTAACTTGACCACCAGCAGAATTTCTCTACCTTTAACCCAGTGGCACTTATCTTTTCAGCTAGCTGATCAACAGCAACATTACTTGGAGCGCAGACCAGAACCTGATAAGAGACTGAAATATCAGAAACAGAGACAAAATAAAAGATGAACTATAAGAAGAATTGCATTGAAGCTCCTACCTGCCCCTGACCCTGTTTAGCCATGTGATATACAATGGCAGCAGAAGTAACAGTTTTTCCAGTTCCAGGGGGACCTTGAATCAAGCTTATAGGCTTCTGAAGAACACTCTTCACAGCAAAAACCTGTCCATCAAAGAAAGGTCAACACAACTTGACACAAATTCAAAGAAAAATGTTATATAGCACAAATCAACATATGAAGCCAAGAAAATGACAAAAGTGCCATACTTGGGATGCATTCAATTCAGGCAGACCAGGGGCACCAAAACGACGAGGCAGTGCATTGCGAACCATCTGCACCTCAACCTCGTGACCAAGCAGGTGATGGTAAATATATCTGCAAGAATAAACCAATTAATTTACATAGAAGGGACTAACAATTCAAGTACAGAAGATGCATGACCTTTGGGATAAATAACAAGACAGAAGCTAAGACTAAAGTGGACAACTTTTCCTTGAATAACAAGAGAATAAAATCAATGAGACCTCGTCGGCATCTGACTGAACAGAACAAATGTTTTATGACAAAACTTTATGTGATACAAAAAAGTATCTCAACCATGCCTAACCTATATCTAACAACCGTATCTGTCAAAAAAAAAAACCTATATCTAACCAAACTTAAAACATGCTTAAGAAACTATACCCAGAAAATATACTAAATATGAACCCTCAAAGTCGTAAATATAACAAGTCAACAAGTTAAACAGAACCATCTTTTTTTCTAAAGTAAAAATCTTTTATTTCCTCTATTGATTTATTAAAAATGCTACTGCGGTACATGAAGCAAAAGAAATACAAACAGAAAACTGGAAAATTTATACATAAGCCGCTAGTTACCGTAACAATATATACAAGCAAATACAAAGAAAACAAAATCAGCAAGCCTACCCACTAACACTAGTTTCATCAACTGCAAATGTTTTCATTGCCCCTTGCATTCGGTCAAAACTTGTACTCTTCCACACAAAATCAACACTGAACCCATGGTTCACATCAACAGGAACTCCCTGCACCAAAATAATTACCGATGTTTAAATACCTCCCAAAAGACAAAATCAACCAACAAAATAGAGAGATCAAAACTACCTGACTAGCACGGAGCTCAAGCGCAACCTCTTCTTGTGCCGTTAGCTTGATCTGAAACAACAGAAAGATCATCTATACGTACATTTCTCATAAGTACACCAGATGCACAAATCTTATTCAGGAATACCACAAAATCATGTTTTATACAAATAACACATAGAATCAATGGCACATATATACAGGCATATATTAACACAAGAATTAAATGGGCAAGCTCAAGGGGACACATACCACATGCCCAACAGACTGCCATGCAGGATGAGCAGCATCTCCTGAATAACGCAGACGCAACTCATCACCAGGTACTAGACGCAGCTCATTGTCTTCCTACAAAACCAGAAAATCAGATTTAACATTTATCAAACTCTAAAACTAAAAGAGACCTCATAATTCAAAGGGAAAGGTGGTGATGATCAGCCAAGAACACCTTTGGGTAATAGAATTAATTCAGAGAAAACAATTAAAGCACCTTTGGAAAGACAAAATATGCAATACGCTTCTTGTTTAACCCAATATCCCATCGAACTGTAACATTATCCTTGCTTTGAGATTCTTTCATCATCTGCAGAAAACAAAATTTTCAATTAGACATGAGTATATTTTTAGAAGATAAAAAGGATATTGCACAGACAATTGAACTAAGGGCACTTCGATGGAGATAAGAAGTGTGAACACAATATACATACTTTGTCATAATCAGCTTCAAGCTTGATAAGTGGAGCAAAAACATTTTGATACTGCAAAGGCACCAACTTAATTAGTAAACTACATTATAACAAGAAACTTCTTGTCTTTCCACAATAGTAAAGCACAGAAAAAATGATGCAATCTTTGCAAATTGGGAACCTGATAAGCATCTTCATACTTCAAGGCCACAGGCTGTGGTTCATCATCTACACCAGGCTTCTCAAGATCTTCAAGGGAGGCATCAGGATTTGTCTTCCAAAGCTCTTCTACCTTGTTTATTTGTTGAGCACTTATTTGCCGCGCCCGTAGCTGTTCTTTTTCAGATGGGATCTGTATAACTGAAATGTATTAGAAAGCCCTTAAATGAATTGGTTATTTTCATGTGATTGGGGAAATACTAACCTTAACCAGCCACTGGAGAAAGCACCTATCATCAATAAGGGGGCACCACTGACTCAAGTCCCAATTCATGTCTTTCAAAGCATTTACATTCAAACAAGGTTCTCTACAAAGAAGAACAACAACACTCTCTGTCTTAGCAGATATAAAACCAAGAAGGAAGACATTTCTGCATCCACAGTTGTAGCATTCAAGAATTGTTTCTCCCAAAGGACTATCCTTATGGAGGCAAACTTCCTTGTGTTTAGCTCGTACCTATACAGCAACAAAAAACAAACTCATTAATCAACAGCACCTGGTGACTAGCCCCAACTGGAGAATCTACAACACTAGTTCATACTCAATTTATCAGTTAATAACACATATATTTACTAAAAGCAATTCGTATGCAAATATATGTACAACAAGCTATAGAATGTACACAACTAAAGGGAATTTTTACAAATTGAATAACACCATGGCTATATGAAAATTGCTTGCCTTGGCAAGCTTGAGTAGCAAAGTACATTTTCGAAACTTAGTCAAGCAAGCAACAAAAAGTTGCCAGGTTTTGTGGGTTCACAAATGAAAGGTATACTAGAAGAGGAAAAAGAACAAACAAGGACGGCATACAGAAAAAACAGTCCAAGCTAAAGAAAGAAATGATTACAGTATGGGCATGCTTAACATTAGCAACAATGAATGGTGGTCCTCAGCATGTGTGAATGTATTTAAAAACTATTCCTAAAGCAAAGCATAATCGTAATCATGTTGCAATTCCAACAAGAAAAAGGTCTTGTCTCATGGTATAGAATAAAGGCCTGACTTCTGATTACCGTCTATTATCCTTTTCTGTCAACAACTATCAATCAGGACCTAATCACAAACAAGCCATAATCAAACATAAAGACACGTCTGAATATTTTTAGAGAATGTCTAACTGCTTTTGGTCTTATAAGCAAACTCTTTATTCAAGCGGGAAAAAGAAAAATTCTAAATACTAGCATCTCATCTCAAGTGTGTAACCGCTTCCCAACAATCTCAAAGGGAAAGATGGAAATAAATTGTCTTCAATAAATCAAATGTAAGTTTCATTAATCTTAGAATAGTTATAAGAGGCACGCATGATGCCATAATTTCATGTATCCAAGTAACTGAAACATAACTTCTGACCAAGAATCTTGCATTTTGTGATTGAATCAAAATTTGTTGCAGAATTACCTAGTTTAAACTTTAAAGTGCATCTATTAACTTGATGCCAGTAACAAGTACCAACAATCATCTCCTTTATCAATCTACGAACACATTTATAATAAACTCAACAAAATCCAAAGCAAACACCCTAAAAGAAAGGCACCATTCCCACTTAAGGGGAAAAAATATATGTTCATTAAAACTTAATCAGCACACTAGTTCTCAAACAATATATGTCAACGAATAAAAGGGGAAAAAAAGAACTCACAAGATGATTAACAATATGCGATCCCGACGTATTCCCTCTTGAATTACAAAACCATTTCCTACATGAAGGAACATTACAACGAACCACACAAGCCGGATTAGAAACCCCACAATATCGACAAGCGTGTTCCGCGAAATCCCCTTTACCATACTCATAACCGCCATCCTCATCCCCAACCGTCTCCTCAAAATTCAATCCACTAATCCCCGTCGCTAACGAATCAACCACGGCCACACTATTGCTAACACTATTGCTATTGCTGTTATTATTATTGCTCGTCGCGCCACGGCCAGCGCCTTTCGGAACGCTAGAAGGAGAAGAGGACGCGGGAGTGTCGGAATGGTGGTCTGAGGCTGAACGATCAGCGACAGTAGCGTCAGAAGGCGTCGGCCAAGAACGAATCGGATCACGGAAGTCGCCGTACTCGAAATCGGACTCTCCTTGGGTGTTGAATTCGAGGAAGGTATAAGCATCGGTGGCAGGGTCAGGTTGCGACG
Organism: Gossypium arboreum; assembly: GCF_025698485.1. NCBI lineage: Eukaryota > Viridiplantae > Streptophyta > Magnoliopsida > Malvales > Malvaceae > Gossypium > Gossypium arboreum. The sequence goes on along the minus strand of NC_069070.1, from coordinate 749,079 downwards.
CCGTATCGAATTGAGAATCCATTGAATGGAAAGGTTTCAGTGCTCCGAATTCGTTAAGTTTGATAATTACTAATGGGATTTTTGGCTTTATTTCTTGAATTAGGGTTAGGGTTTGGTGGGGGAAAGAATGAAGTGAAAAAAAAAATCGAACTGGGGGAGAAAGGGAAAGAAAAAGAAAAAGGTGAAATTTGCGTTAAATATGGAATGTGCTTTAGAGAGAGTTGTGTATGAGCGCGAATAAATAGCGCGTGGAGGAAAAACGCTGGTGTAAGGGAAACGTTATCCACGTACACATAACGCGCGGTTTTATTGTGTGGTGGAGGGAAAATTCAGCTGAAATCATTAAATTAATTAACCTTTATTATTTAATTTAATTTAATTTAATTTAATTTAATTTATAATGGAGGAGCTCTAATATGTAAAACAGTTTCGTTAGTTTGCGTAACTGTGTTGTTGGTTCATCTAGTTGGGTTCATACAAAGTATTTATATTAATTTTTAAATTTAAATCTAATATAACTTGAAGTATAGATTTATTTTTACTTATATCCGACTCAATTTAAGAAAAATAAATTCAGTCTATTCATATTTGATTTTTTATGTTAATTTTTATTTAAAGATAATTTTTTAAAATATAATACATTAACATTAAAAATATTAAAATAAAAATTTTGTAACACATTAAAAATATTTATATTAAAAATACTACCTTCAATATAATAAATGTTTTATTATATTAAAATACAAATAAATACAATAAATATTTTATTGTATTATATATAAGTTTTAAAATTTTATATTTTGAGGTGGATTATTTAGTTAGATAAAAAATTATGTTTTGGGTTATGGGTTTAATTATTATTGGGTTAGGGACTTAATATAAATATAAATATATATAATTATTATTTAACATATATATAATTAATATAATGTTTTTTATAACATAATATATTCGGGTCAAGCTAAACTCGGGCAAAAAAAAAATCTTGCCCAAGGCCCGATCCATATAGAAAACATGTTTTAAATTTTACTCAAGCCCATTTTTCAGGCCTCATGTTTTGTCCAAAACCTCCCATTTCTTTGGTGGGCCTTCGGGTCTGGGTAGGTGACTTGACTTATGAGCAGGTTTAGGCTCCATCTATGGATTAGAGGCAATGTATATAGAATCGAACCAATGGTTAAATCAGTCAGGTCATGGATTCATCAGCTTAATTGGTTTGATTGATTCATTCGGTTCGATTAAATAAATTATTAAAAATAATTATAAAATATATATGTTAAAATTTTGGTTCAACCAACCAGTTCAATACCCTTTTTCGGACCAATTCCTTGTCCAAAACAGTCTGGTTCAAACAACCTTGATTAAAGGTGTTCATAGATTAGGTAGGGTAACATACTTTATGTTTACTCAAACCTAACCCGAAATATTTATATTATTTTCAATTTAATATTTAATTTTTATTTTTCATGTTTTAAAAATTTTATATAGATATCTTAAGATTTTTTAAATATTTACATTATAATGTTACGTATTACTATAGATTCAGTTTTTTATGTGTTATAAAGTAATAATATATAAAAATAACATAATATATCATATTATAAATATAGAAAATAGGTGGAGCTCGAACTTTGAATGTTCAAGCTTAAGCTCGACTTGTATTTTAAACATGCCTAATTTTTTTCCCCAAACTCATTTTTCTAGCGTAATATTTTTGCCTAAACTTGCTCAATTTTCGAGCGACCCTTCAGGCTTAGGTGGGTAACTCAATCCAATAATAAGTTTACTCTAGATTAAAAATAGTGTTGGTTGATGCGATGTCATTTTTAAGTTTGGTTGTTTTAATGTGATCACTCGACTTAATTTATATGATTGGCTCAAATGTTGGAGTACCTCAATGATCGAACATGATATCGTTCTTCTTTTCACTATTTATTGCATACCTCATTCTTTTTTGTTCATCAAAAAGTAAATTAAGTTTAGGAATAAGTTGCTAGAAACGTTAGACTTAATGCTTATATAAATGATCGGATGGTTCGTCCCAAGGACAAAGCCAAAACCTTTTGCTAGGAGGGCCTTAAATTAAATAATAAAATTTTAAAGGAATTAAGGTACAATTCTACTAATGTATTTACTAAAACTTGGTATGTGTATATGTATATGTCATGGGTTGCAGTTCAAACGCTGTAACCATTGCACCAAATGCGTCCAATGGAGGTCTATTGCTTATATGAGAATTATTTGGCCCACAAGAATTGGCCCGATTTAGTAAGCTATTGGAGAAGCCTGTCAGCTTAAAGCCTGGGTGACCCAATGATGAAGATATTGCAATATAAAGCTATATTGGTAAATATGAGAACTAATATTTGAAGATTGATAGGAATCATATCTTGTAAAGATTAGATTAGATTTGATATTTTGTAATATTGTAAATCCCTAAAATCAAGAGACAGGTTAATTTCGTCCGTCAATGTAACTTGATCTTGACCGTTGGTTTTGGGGGAGCTCAACTATAAACAGAGAGTCTCCCCTCACTTGTAATTCACTCTATTGATCCATTGTAACTTAAATTCTTAAGAGCAATATAATTCTTGGAGAGTATTTACTCAAACACCTCTCGTGCATTTTTTTCTATGGCTTTCTATTGTTCTTTTGTAGCTTATTTTGGCATAATTGCTTCCGCTATACAAATTAGTGCCTTGGAGGAATTCTAAAGAAATCCTCACTTGTGGTGGTTAGGCTGACTTAAGCGAGTTTGAAACAAACGGATTGTCTAAGGCCGTACGGATTGTGAGACAAAAGATCTAGTCCCGTGACATATACACATAAATATCATGCAAGTGAAATCTAATCGCTAGGAGCCATTGAAGATGAACTTGAGCAGTTGCAACCATTAAGTTTGTGCTGAAAAATGGCCTTGCAATCCTAGTATTGATACTTACCAATAGGGTATCGATACCTCTCGTAAAAGTAGTCATCATAAGGGCAGATATCGATTCATATAGAGTAGGTATTAGTACCTACTAGGTATGTATTATTACCTAGCCTCTCAATTTGACTCTAAGGTTACCGACTTTCAATGTATCGATACCTAGACCTCTAGTATCGAAATTTAGCTACCAAGATGCATTAAAAACATTTTAAACACATTGAAACAAATTGGTATTAACTCAAAAACATTTGGTACAAGTTGAAATACATGTTATTGAGTATTTTGCAAGTATTGAAAATGTTTAATTACTAAATGACTTGGTAATAAAATTGATCTTAAATGTTGCTATATCAAAAGCTTGAGATGTCAAAGCTAACAATTTCTCCTTCTTCTTCTTTTTTTATATAACAAAAGTTTAAGAGAATTTTGCATTTTGAAAATCCCAAAATCATTTAGATCCTTTCAAAATTAAAGTAAACGTATAACATTACAAATTGTATCAAAATTCATGTATAAATTTTTTTAAACATTGATCTTATTACAAGTTCATATCATATCTGCTCTTTTTTATACAATGACTAGAATTACCCATAGCCCCTCTCCAACCCTTAAGTAGGAAGATAATGAGCTTCAACGCAATCAAACCCATATCCTCTTACACTGACAACAATACCAATCAAGTTAAGACTCAATCAACAAATTCATATGTGATTTTAATATTTATCCCTAGTGATGGCGTAAGCTAATTGTGAAATACATAAATATTAGGTTTTATATTTAAGAAGAATAAGTTAAAGATGTCTACCAAAACAATAATCATTTTGTTTGCTACTTGTGAAGAACAATGGAAAAGGATGCAATGTTGGGTAGCTAACCAAATTGCACAATCTTGTATGGGAATTAGGACAATTTGCACATGAAAGAGGATTATAAGTTCCTTAAGAAATCAAAGCAATGTCTCCATCTTCTTTGCTGGGATTGTTTAGCCTTTAATTACTTCTCTTCAACCATCACTTTCTCATAACCTCCATTTAATTTAACATCTTCCTAGACCTAATCGATTTGAGCAGACCTCAATTAATGAGAGAAGTTTAAGTTTGATTCAAAACTCAATTCGAACTTTGATCAAAGGTTATTGTAAAAGTTCGTATTGAGAGTTAACTGAGTATCAACTCTATTAATAAAAGACTTAAAAGCTTTAAATATAAGTACTGGGTACAAAAAGTTTTTTATTCCACAAGCGGAATTGAGATTTTATCATGTGTTTTATTTATTTATTTTTTAAATACAACTTAAGGATACATGTAATCTATAATTATCTTTTTTAAATGTAACAAATATTTTATAAATATATTTTTATCAGAGATGAATATAAGGGCAGGTGGTATTGGCTCAACCCATAAAATGAAAAATTACTTTTAATCCCTTAAAATGATGAAATCATGAGTTAATACATGATAAAATTATACTTTTATTTTTAAAAATTATAATTTTTTATATAAAATTTTAAATAAAACAATTCACACCACAACTAAAATAAATCAGGTTTATAGAAAAACCTATTTCCTCTTCTTCTTTTTTAAACACTACTATTTTGTTTTAAAATTTTACCATTGATTTATATATATTTAGTCAAATTTTGCTGTTGGTCCTTATACTCAGTGTAAGTTATGAATTTAATTCTTATACTTTAATTTAATTAATCTTAATTTATGTACTTTTCAAATTTTAAAATTCCAGTCCTAATCCAAACTGTAGTAGCTAAATTTGTTTAGTTAAATTCTTATGATAGTCTTGTACTATGCATAAGATTGTAAATTTAGTTTATGTTCTCCAATTAGATTATTCTTACTCTCTATGCTTTTTGAATCTTGAAAATTCAATATTAATGCAAACAACAATGTTAAATCTACCAATTGATTTTTTGAAAGTAATATATGAAAATAACAAACTGACATAACATTACACATATGATAATATATTTGTTGCATTAAATTTTAGAAATAACAAAATTTAATAAATTTAAATAGCTACTATTAGACCAAAATTAAAATTTAAAAAGTACATAAATTAAATCCGTACAATTAAAAAACATTTAAAAGCAAATTCTCATAAATTATTAATTAATATATAAAAGAATAGTTGTGCCTTTTAATTTATCTCAAAATATGCTGAAAAAAACCTCTTTAAAAACTATTTTTAAAATACTACTATATTTCAATAACCCATTATTTATTTAAATTATGTTATAACTCACACATTATGAATGTTGATAACTCCTATAATATTTAAAGTATTTATTATATCAATGCAAAGATGCATAACCTTAAAAAAGAGTAACCTCTAATTTATTGTTGGTTAATTTTCCCATAATTATTTTTAATTTTTCGAGTTAATGATAAAAATCATTACGAGTTGTTACGTATACATTCGCTGCGTCTAAAGTATACACAACTATTTTTTTGTTTTCAAATATATATATTTTACAACGGTTTAATTTGTTTGTCTAAATATATTTTAGTTATCATAAAATCGATTGAAAAATAAATTAGCAACAATGTAAATTTATATTCTAAACCTTTTACACAACAATATTTAATTATTATCGAATATTATTTTGTGACGACATTTATTACATTACACAAAGATTAAATGTCATTGATAAAAATATTATTTTATTTTATGGTTGTCAAATAATTTACGGAACAACAATAATATAAAAGTTAAATTTTACGTAAATTTTATTATAATATTTTTATTTACTTTTTTTTTATATGAGTGTAGTATCATGATTATTAATTTTTGTTTTTTTGATACAATGCCTAAGAAGATAAGAGAATAATGCACTTCAACGCACTTAAACTCACGTCCTCTAATACTGATGATAAAACCGGTATTAACTGAGCTAAAACTCAATTTAATTATATATTTTGTTGATTAATTTGATAAATGAATGCCATCATTTATTTTGTGTGCTTTCGAGATGCCACAAATAATGACACAAACGAAGCTTGTAATTCACCTAAGAAATGAACGTAGAAGTTTTCTCTTTTACCTTTCTATTTTTTTTCTTGAATATATATATATATGTTAGTTAGTTTGTTTTATTTAATTATTTTATAATTTATATTTTTTAAAAAAACATTATTCATTTAAATTATATATCTATATTTATTTAAGTCTTTTTATATGCTTATATCTAAACTTTACAATTAGGTCTATATTGACACCTGAACTTTTTTTTGGTCCACTTTAGTCATTGAACTTGAATTTTGTCAATATTTGATGAAGCAATTAGTGTTACTAGAATACGATCGGATTGAATGGATCGGGAATTGATTGATATAACCGTTCGAACAAAAGCGTTGAATCGATTAACTTGGAAATTACTTTAAATTGGTAAAAATAAAAAAAAAAGTGGGACAAAAATTGATAATTGAAAAGGGTGAGCCAGTTTATTTTATTTTATTTTTATATTTTTATAAAGTTTAATTATTTATTTAGTTGTTGTTGATTCGAAAGTTGAACCAATTGAACTAATTGAATTAAGAATTGATGGCTTAACCTGTTCAATCGCCATCTAATTATTAAAATACTGAATATGAAACTCTAAAATTGTACCACATCCTCAATTGAAAATTTATACAAATGGCAAAATAGACAAAAAGTTGTCAAGCTTAGGGACCAAAAATCATATTATCCCTTTTATATAAAATCAAGAAAAAAAATACATGCTTATGATAGAATTTTAAGACACCAAATATTCACGATTCCAACTTTATTATTTCAACCGAAGTAGTATTTTATTTTTATATCAATTCTTAATAAATATATTGCACAATTATTTTCACCCACTTTCCGAGTATGCCTATATACATGTATATGTAAACGAGAGATCCAATATCTCCATCATATCAATCGTATAAAAATTACAAAAGGTGTAAAATAATACAATTGAATTGGTAAAATATTAATGTATAAAATTACAAAAATGTGTAAAATTATTTTAGTTTTATACTAATGTAAATGAATCAAGACCAGTAAATATAACCGGATATCACATGATATGATATTAATTAAAGTATTTAATGATAAAATTAAAAGAAAATTTTGCATTTAAAGTATTTACTTATACGAAATCCCAAAAATAATAATGCATTAATTATAATTCTTTTACTATATATATATTTTAACAATTATATTATTCATATTACTGAAAATGGAGACCAACCTTAAATACAGATAGATTGCTTGCCAAATTAGCCTTAAAATATGAAATTGCTCATAGCCATTCTTTTAACTGACCAATCTTTAAAAAAACAATGCAAGAATCCCAACAGAAAGCTACAATATGATACGTTACTTGTATCCCTTACTATATGAAAATTTCCATTCATATAAATTCTCAACATCACCACATCCATTTTCATTTCAACACACACATACACACATACATATATATAAACACCAAATATGAAGAAATCCCACCTTTTTTCTCTTGTTTTCTTCTACCTTCTGCTTGTTTCAGTGAGCTGTGATGTTATCCATGATTCTTGTGACAAAGCTGCAAAGGGTGATCCCAATATCAAGTTTGACTTTTGTGTATCAAGTTTTGAAGGGAACCCCAAAGCTAAAACGGCTACCGGGGTTGCAGATTTGGTTAAAGTAGCCATAGAAACAAGCATGGCTAATGCGACGAGCACTGGTTTGATAATATCTAAGCTTTTGGATAACAAAACCCTTGATACATATGCAAGGAATTGCTTAGAAGATTGCTCTGAGCTTTATTCAGGTGCAGGGTCTAGTATACAAAGTGGTGGGAAAGCTTTTGAAGGTAAAGATTATGGAACAGCTAATGCAGAAATAAGTTCAGCCATGGATGCACCGGATACTTGTGAAGAGCAGTTTAAAGAGAAGAAAGGGTATGTGTCACCATTGACAAAGGAAAACAACAATTTCTTTCAGCTACTTGCAATCGTAGTTTCATTCATGAATCTGGTACCAAAATGATGAACAATATACTAACATGATCCTCATATACTGAATGTCATATCAATAATTAAGCACAACTTGCCATCTTTGTTCTTGTATTTCCCTTTTGGGTATTTTCTTTTAATGAAAGAAAAAGGGTTTATATATTGTTTTTCTTCTTCTTTCTTGAGTTTCTTAACTCTTAAGTTGAAGATGCTTTTTAGGTGAATCTACTTAAGAGGTCCCTCTGTTATTGGGACTTGATCAAATTAGAAAAAGGCCAAGGGCAAGGGCAAAGCCAGAAAATTGCCGGGGGGGGGGGGGTTGCAATTTTACCATTATACTAACTTGAAATTCATAAACTTCAAATGGACTAAAAGGCATATTTACCATTTTTTGGGAGGGCTACGCCCTTGAATAAGGCCAAATCGGAACAGAGTTAACATTTTTAAAGTTTTTATGGTTTTGTTGAACAGCAATTGAAAAAAATAAATAAATTTCAAGATATTTTTTATATAGTAAATGTTAACTCTGCTACAATTTGAACTTATTTTATTCTTTTTAATAGTACAAGGACTAAATTGATCCATTTAATAATAGACTAATTTGATCTAGTTCTTATAATATAGGGACTTTCTAAGTACTTTAACCATGCTTTTTATAACTAGATTGATAACTCTATGTTGCTATGATACTCACACTTGAATTCGAGTAATGGATATGTTCAAAAGACACCAATAGTTGGATGCATGCAACTTGCATGTATTGTGATACCAACAAAGAAAAGTGATCATATTCAAATCATATGCATCTTTGGAGAAGATAAACTTGTCAAAAGATCCACCATTTCAATATATTTGATAAGCATGTGTATATATGAATAAAACCAATACATATTCCACTAACAAAGGAACTCAAAAAAGTATTTTTAATCACTGGTTATAAAATCTTACATTTGTGAAGCATGAAGCCTTTCTTCGGATTCCTCTTGTTCCTTGTTCTTCGGATCATCGTTCTCACGATTTGAGCTCGACAACAAACCAGCACTTTTTACTAGGGAAAGTTGATCCATCACAATTGCATTTCTTTTGTAATTCCATACTAGCATCGATATGTAGTCCTGCGGTGAAACAAGTCCCTGCTCTTGAATGCAACCTTTTTGCTCTTCCAGAGTTTTTGGATCGTCGAGCCTTATATATTCAATTAATGCCTTCTCATGATCAGGCCTCCAATTGCTAGGGAAAGGCGTATAATCAGTCTCGGGAATCAGAGACATCCTTGTATACTGAAGGCCATCAATTGACTCAGCAAGACCCATTCTTAGTAGATTCTGGTACTCAGGTGACTGTCCTTTCCTCTCCTTCAAAGGACGACTCAGATTTCTTGCACCAATTTTATAAACCTTTGCTCGTGAACGAAGCTTGTACTTTGCAGCATAGAGCTTTGCTAGGGAACCCCTAATGATATAGGAACAAAAATTAACAACTTTTTTCCGGTTGTCGGCATATCTATACCACTCCACCATTGTTGACAAGAACTTGTTCATTTGAGCATTGGTGTGAGCTTGAGTTGCATGGAACATTCTAAAACATGGTTGTGGGTCTGGTTCCCTATCACCCTTAAGAAAGTTTAACTTCCTAAATTGCTTGATGCATTGTTTCAAGCTCGCCGTGACAGATAAAAGGGTCCCAACACCTTTCTCACTAATAATCTTACCACCGGTTGCCGTGTACCGAAGAGTTGGATATACCACTCTCCGACAAAGTACATGGTCGAGAAACATAATACCTTTGGTTATGTGTTCAACCGGGAGGCTCTCATTATCAAGCTTGATCATATATTTCTGATCACAAAACTCGATTAACTGTTTTCTCAGCGTCGCTGCATCTGCTCTTGGTCCACGGATACCAATCAAAATATGACCTCCATACCGTATATAATCCATCTTCCGTGTCTTATCCGGTCCACTTGTTGGTACAAATTCTGGCCAAGATGTATTCCCTTGTTCTGCTTCTCCTTCAGGACTATTCCATATAACATCACTCTTTGATGGACGATAAAAATCCTTAATCTTACCTTCCATCCACCGGTCCAATTCATCAAGACATATATTAGCCAATAGTGGGCTAAGAATTCCACAATGCCCCCATGAAGGAAGTTTCTCTGCCTCCTCGGGTGCAAAACCAAAAAATGTCTCCAACCAATAAGGATCAGGTTTCGGTTCATCCTCAGCCAACACTTTCTTCTTCTGATACTTCCTCTTTGTCTTTTTCTTCTTTTCCATCCCATCAATGGGACTCGTTATTACCGGTGTAACTAATGCAAGCTTGATTAAATCAATAACCTTCTTATCCCTCACATCCCTCATCAAAGCACTTATCACCAACCCCACTTTCAATCCATCTAAAATTGGACTTAAATCGCCTTTTATATACCATAAATAACCGGCAAAATTTCTCCTAATCACCCTCAATACTGTATGAGCATTCCTCCCAGGCCTAAACGCAAATGACTTCTGTGAGAAGCGGGCCTCATATATTGGCTCTAAAATCATAAGCAAAACCTCCTGCACTAACTTATCTTGAAACGGAGCAGGTTGCGTAGTCGTTAAAATCGCCTTAATCTTCCTCTTCGATAAAGATTCGTAATCCGTCTTATCTTTAGGTGATTTTATAAAGAACTCTAACCTAGCACCCCACTTAAACCTATTATCAAGAACAGCATTTCTCAAAGCTAACAAATCTTCCAACGCGGACCTAGTGATTGAACTACGAGGCACATACGATCCTATTTCATCAGCACAAACTTTCTGATAAGCCAACACCCATAATTCGAATCTACGAAGGTACGAGATCAAATTGGAAACCAACCTATCAGGTTCTCTAAAATTCTCAACCCACATTTGAGAACAAACCGATACACCATCTTCTTTCATTAGGTTCATAGGGTCATCGGGATCCGGCACACGCCGGTGCACCGGAGTAAACGAAAACAATCGAAACAAAGCAAACCCATTTGTTCCACGGGCAAAGGGATTCAATTGGGAGTAAAGTTGGGTGGCTTGGGTAGGGATAATACTGGGACTTTTTAGAACTTGAAAGGTGAAAACTGTGATTCTTCGATGCATTTGGGGATTATGAACTAAACTACTACAAATTCATGCCATTTCTTGGATTTAATAACTAAATAACTATTAACCCTAAATTTGAAGGTACAAATCGAAATGAAAAATGAAACTGATACTACAAAAAGAAAAATCCTTACTTGAAATAATTGAAGAACCCTAAAACAAAACCCATCCTTTTTTTCCTCTCCTGGCAGCTAAAGGCGCTTTGAAATTGAGTAAACCCTTGCTAAACCCTGGCTGGCTTTTCTTTGGATATTTCCTTACCGATAGTGCCCCTTGCTTTTTTCTGTAATTACATTTGTCTACCCCTTGGGCCTTGCTTGGAAAAATGGTTAAATTCTATAAAAGGTCCTTGTATTTGTGTATCTTTCAGATTCAATCTTTTTACTATTCCAAACGTATATTTTCAATTTTACAACCCAACTTTTTGGGTTAATTTGATATGATTTGTTTTCAACGTGTAATGATATGACACATGCATCTTGATTTATTTATAATTAAATAAATTTATTTAATTTGATATAATTTAATCTATTTATTTTATAATATTATCAATATGTATAAATCAATATTACTATTAAATATAACATAAAATTTTATTATTATTTAGTCACAATTCCGTAAAATTTAATCAATTATATTTAACTAATAATAAATATACAGATTAATATTTTAAAAGTAACAATTAAAGATATTATCAATTTAGATATATTAATTAATAATATTATAAAAATAAAACACTCAAATAACCAAAGCATATTAAAATCAATCTTATTTATGAAGCATCTTCAATGGATCACCTTGGCACGACTGCTATATTAATTAATATTAATATTTTTCTCTAATTTAAGATATTTTTCTTAAGGGTTATATTACATTTTACTTTATTTATTAAAAATGACTAAATTAATCTCTGCATGTTAGATTAAAGAGCAAACTGGTTGTCTATATTAAAAATTTCATCAAATTCTAATGTTAAAAAATTAACGTAACTGACAAAATATCTAAACAATTACACGCAATGTACCATATATACATTATACTAATGCACAGAGACTAGTTTTTGATAATAAAAATTAGCACAATTTTTTAACAAAATGATCAGTTTATTTATTAATTTGATGTACAAAGATCAATTTACTCATGTTTATACTAGGAAAGGTAAAGTATAATCTAACTTAGAGAAAGTATCAGTGAGCTGGTAGAGAGATCTAACCTTAAAATATAAAATTTCACGACCCTTTACAATTTGAAACGTATTTTAATTTTCAAAAAATATATAATTTAATTTTGATCTCTAAATTTTTTTTGGTTTCGACTCTGATGTTACTTTTAGTAATATTTTTAACTGATTTTAAATAATTTGCTCAAAAATCAATTAATTTTTTTTCGGTTCGGGTAAAATTGTTAAAAAAAAGAAAAGAAAAGGATATAAATAGAGAAAGTCGTTACCTTTCTTCCATTTAACCATCGTCATCCCTTTATTTTCTCTGTGAAAAAATCATGGAGTTTTTGGACGAAGACGCTAGACCCAGATTCCTCTTCCAATCAAAGCCTCAATCTTCTTCTTCCTCCGAGCGACCCTCCCCACAAAAACCCTCAAAACCATTCCTTTTCATTTCCCTTTCAATCTCTTCCATTATCCTCTCCCTTGCCCTCTTCTCCATTGAATCCGAACCCTTCAAATCTCTCCTCTTTTGGCTCTCTTTCTCCCTTTTCCTCGGCCCATTCGCCCCTCCTTCCCTCACCGGCGGTGACATCCGTGTCGGCGTTGGCCCCACCATCCCTGATCCCATCGAACAAGACCCACAACCCGAGACTGAATCTAAGAAAAAATCATCTCAAAAACGTTCAAAGCCTGATAAAATCGATGAACCAATTGGAAATCCTGGGGAGTTAGCTGGAAACGGAAATGGGTTTTCAGATTCAAAGGTGAAAAGCAAAGAGTCGAAGAAAAAAGAAGATCTGGGGAGCAATTTCGATGGGGAAGGTAAGGAATGGAGTGAAACTGAAATTGAGATTTTGAAGAAACAAATGGTGAAAAACCCAGTGGGGAAACCAGGTAGATGGGAAGCTATAGCTTCAGCATTTAAAGGGAAATATAAAACAGATAGTGTGATTAAAAAAGCAAAGGAGCTAGGTGAGAAAAAAATAGATGATAGTGATTCATATGCTCAGTTTTTGAAGAATAGGAAACCAGTTGATACGAGGATCAATGATGAAAATGAAGCAGTGATAAAGGCTAATTGGAATTCAGGGGAAGATATTGCTTTACTCAATGCTTTGAAAACTTTTCCTAAAGATGTAACAATGAGATGGGAAAAGATTTCTGCTGCTGTACCTGGGAAATCAAAAGCTGCTTGTATGAAAAGAGTTGCTGAACTGAAAAAGGATTTTAGGAGCTCTAAAGCTAGTAATGGTGGGAATTAAAATAGGGTTTTGGAGCTTTTTTTTTTGAAGAATTTTTGGAGGTAAATTGAATGTTTCTGCTAATTATATTCATGTTATTGAGAGAATTTATATTTCACTTGCATGTATTTTATATGGGATTTTAATTTCATTGGTGAATGTGTTATAAGGCTTTAAGCTTTTCACTATTATATGAAAATTAATTTATGGCATTAGCTTTTGGTATTTGGAAATGTGTCAATTTGATTTCTGTCTTCAGTTCTATTGGCATTGTGTTATGATTATAGAGATAAAAGCTCTCGTCCTTACATGAAAGAATAAATTGATCTTTCAATTTCTGATTATTTTTTTTACTATGAATTTTTAACAAAAATAATAATTTACTGATTAAAGATGTAATGATTAATTTGCTATTTTTAGAAAAGATAAAATATAATCTAATTTCTAATATAAGTACTTTCATGGTATTTTTACCAAATATAGATTATCATTTATATGCCATACAAGATCATTAATGAATTGCTGAGCTTTAGCTCAGTTTGCATTGTTTTCAATTCAACAATTAAAAAGATGTGTGTTCAAGTGTTTAAGCATGAACTATACTTTGATTTAAGGGTTTGAAGTATAACCCTCAAAAAGCTCGCAAATCCAACCATAGGTTTTCTCTCGGTTCATTGGCTACTTGAAATCCCCAACCCTAAAACTATCAAAGCCCAACGACACCCCAAAACAGTTATGGGAATATCACGGTGTTCAAGTTCGAGCAGATAAGATAACCGTAGTCAGATTCTGCCTTTTGTCCGATGAGCTCGGTGACTTGAAACCTCAAACCTGAACACTACCAAAACCCAACGACACCCCAGAACAAGCTCTGGGAATGTCACAGGCTTCAAGTTCGGGCAGATAAGATAACCGTAGCCAGATTCTGCCCCACGTCCTGCGAGCTAGAGCTTTGTCCATATAAAGATTACTTTATAGAGATGATTGTAATTCTAGGAACTCAAACTAGGTTTTCTTAAAGACAACAAGCATATATATATAGAGGATCAAGAATAAAGTGGGTTTCTCATTTTTTTTGGTGTAATAAATGTTCAAAGACAATAATGGCACACATTATACAAAGAACAAACATGAATGAAGCTTGTCAAAACAGGAAAAGGTATAGCATCCTATGAACAAATTTTTACAGTGCTTTCAACATGATTTTTCAGAAGAAACTGTAATCATCATCATTGTTCATTCGAATATAAAACATTATGGCCAGTACAAAAACGAAAAATGATGAAAGTTCCATTGCCAATGCGCCCCAACTGATAACTCCGGCATGTTTTAAGATAGCTGGTATAGCAATGCTTCCTATTGCAGAAGCTCCGGCCAAGAACTTTGTTGCATTCACCCAACTGTTACATGTGTTTGTTGCAAATAACAATAGCGACAACAAGCTAACCGGAAAAGAGGATAAAAATCTTAGGGTAAAAGAAGTTACCTGTTGCCAGATTCAGATAAAAGGGAATAACCGTCAGAGCCAGCAAAGAACATCAATGGCATTGGAAGAAGAACATACATTATTACTGCAAAGCATTGCAGCATGTCAGCATATGCTTAAATGAAGTAATATGATCAACCACTTGAAGATTGACATGAAAATCCCTGCTTATACACACACCCTTGCACATAACTGGTCAAATTCAAGTTTTGGTCCCTTTATTATGCTCAAATTTCAGATTTAATCCATAGACTTTTTTCCTATGGAGTACAACTGCAATCATATCAATTGACAATGACAAAGATATTACATCCGAACCACTCACAAGCAAAATCAAACATGACAAAGCACAAACCGGACATAACCTACTCGAACCAGAATAAATCTGGGCAGGACCACACGTGGTGTAATTTAAGCCAGAATAAATCTAGACAACGCCTACACATAATTTACACAAGGTGGTACTTGAACCCGGGCAAGGTTTGGGCCTCAGCTTTTGTCATCTATGCCAACTGCCAAGGCCTCATTGCCATGGACTTTAATTTGGCATAATTTGGTCCATTTAATTTTATAATGTCGTCAGTTAATCCGAAGAGCTAACAACGTTAACATTGCTGGTTAAAATACTTATTTGGATCTTTTCTTAAAAGCATCCCTTCTAACTCATCATTCATATGAATTTTTTGACTGGAAGGAGTGCTTTTAAGAAAAATCCATGTCAACATTTTAACCAAAATAGTTAACAATATCAACTATTTGGACTAAATTAATAATAATATGAAAGTAGAGTCAAATTATTCTAAATTAAAGTATAGGGACTGAGTCCAGATTTCAGTAGAGGGACAAAAACCATAATTTGACCACATAAACATCGTCTCTATCATGCATTTAAGCAATAAACCAATGAGCACTGTGAAATTTTAACAAATTACAGGGTAAAGTCACACAACAAGAAAGAAATTAACCTGAAAGAACTGTGTGGATGATAGATTTCTACATGCATAATGCATGTTATACATTACTTCATAGATTGAAAAACAAGCATCAATCATGGGCAACCATGGAAAAAAGTTACAAAGTCGAAATTTTAAAATCTTAAACTCGGAAAAAGAACAAAATTCATTTGAGCAAAACTAAATTTTCAATGACTAGTAACATAAAAGCATGATCATAAGCTTCACAAATTCACTTACCAGTCAACATCGGCCACCAATTATTGTACAAAGCACATGCCTAACACATTCATACACAAGGAATCAAATCAGAAGAAACATATATAAAACAATGCAAAAGGTAGTTAATAATTATTGAAGGGAGGTCGGACTCTCTCTTGAAAGAAGTCCTTGAACTGTCGTCCGCTTGGGAGCCTACGGACCCCTCAACAGAAGGTATTGTCCTCGTGTCGGGGTTTTTTCCCCAGCCTCCGCGGAGAGCTGCTGTACGGTTGGCGGAAGGGGGCGTCTTGGTTGACAGAGATACTACCTGCAAGCTCACGAAAAAGGTGTTTGTAATGGGAGTATGAATCCCCACAGGCACATTCTCCATAATAATTCACATGCTCAATACTAACACCTCTCCAGTGAGCTTGTAGGTCATATCTCCACTAACCGAGTCGCCTACTATGTGAACCATACAGCGGCTCTCCATGGAGACTGGGGACAATACCTTTCCTTGAGGGGTCCGTAGGCTCCCAAGCGGACAACACTTCGAGGACTTCTCCCAAAAGAAAGTCCGACACCTCCCCTCAACAATAATCAACAGATAAAACTGCTAACCAAGATTTGCAATATGATTCCGCCCGAAACTAAAATCGCCAAAACCACAAGTTTTCCGGTCTGTAAGCAGTTGTGTAAATAACCCGGTAAATCGGCCATAATTGAACTCGTCTCACCTCCTATAGAATTACCTGAAAATGTATGTATTATCAGCAGAAAATTCAAAAGCTACCAGCAAATTTAGAACCTAAAAAGAATGCTGATTATGGCATTTCTCCGTATACCCATCAAAGTTTTTTACCCATGAAGTTCATTTCATATATCAGTGTAAGTCCTTTTTTCATTTCTTAATACTTAAGAGCTTAAAGAAGTGGATTTTCTCATCTTACGTTAATTTCTTTTGAAGCCACACCCTTTACAAGATTTAAAAAAAAAAAAACTCCATTTGTTAAATTCCATTAAAACCCAAGAAAGGAAATATATATAAACATGAAACTTAAAATACCCAAAACCAGGAATCTACTATAAACCCCCAAAAAATTCACAATTTTCCAAAATTAGTTGATTAATGTAAAGGAGCAATGAAGTATGCAAATATAATGAATTCAGGGGAAAAAGGAATTAGATTGAATACTTTACCGGGAGTATATGATGAAAATTTGAGGGAAATTAGGGTTTTGATTGAATTCGATTCTGCAGTGTACCCATTAGGAATATCTTAGCAGAGAAATTGGATGGTTTTTCTTTAAAGCACCTACAGAACAGAGTAAACTAGTTTTGTGTTAACTTGATCACAGTTGTATAAAAAAGGCTAAATATACAGATTAGTCCCTAACACAAATTTTGGTCCAATGTGTAATGTAATACATGAAATTTTTTGTACATAAAATTTTTATAAATCACTAACACCATTATCAAATTAGCATTATTTTATATCGATATATTGCATATATAAATAACTATATTGATCCAATATACAAAAATAAATATATGTATTCATTTCTTTAAATGTATATAATTGAATCAAAATCAAAATTTTATATATATATATGAACTAAATTCAAGTTACATACATATAATTGCACTAAATTAAAATTCATGTTTCAAATTTGATATTTATTCCATTTTTCTTTCATTATTTTACACAATTAAAAATATAAAATATTTAAAAATGATATTCAATATCAAATTATAATAAAATAATAAATAATGAAATAATAAAATCATATATATAAGATAATAATATTAAATTATTAGGTTAAACTACATTCAATGTCACTAAACTATTAGTAAATATACGTTTTGGCTACTCAACTTCAAAAAGTTATAAAATAATCATCGAATTATTCAAAAAATTTCATTTAAGCCCCTTGACTGTTAAAATCGTTGTTATATGGTTTTCTTTGTTCGCACCGTCTACACCAATTAAAGGCTCTCATTGTCCTTCTCTTCTATAGTTCAGGTTTTTCATGAAACAACTTTAAATGGCATAAATTTGTGAACTAAAATCTAAATAAGTTTTTATTCGATCTCTAGTATTTATTGTCAGATCAACTTGGATCTAATGTATATTCTTATACTAGTCGATAAGTATTGATTCACTATACTGATCATCGAACCGTCGCTTGAACCTCGATAGCCGGAATTCTTTAAATAAAAAACTTAACAGCCTACTGGCTTAAACAAAATCTTTCAAATAATTCAATGACTTAAACGAAAACTTTTAAACAGTTTAGTGATCATTTTGTAACTTTTTAACTTTAAATAACAAAAATATAAAGTTAGTAATAGTTTAGTGATATTGGGTGTAATTTAACCAAAGTCAAATAAAGGAATTAGAGAGGCTTTGTTTTTCTTAGTTTCATTCATTCATTCCCTCCCTCTCTGTTTTTAGCAGTGAAAAATTTCAAAGGAAAAAATTAACATCATTTGATATCGATCTAACCTTCAGAAAAAGAAAAAAGAAAATGTCTTCAACACGCAAAAAGCGTCCAAAATCCAAGCATAATTCATATTCAAAAAATTCTTCATTGAACTCCATACTCGAACCACCCCAAAGCTTATTCCCTTCAAAAGGCGAGTTCTTGCGTCTCATTACCGTACTTGCAATCGCATCCGCTGTAGCTCTCTCCTGTAATTACTTCCTTACCTTCTTTACCTCCACCTCTAAACCCTTTTGTGATAGTAACTTAGACCCCATCGATTCATTCTCAGGTATAATTCTTTTATCCCCCCTTCTTTTCTGGGTGTTTCTTTGTTTTTGTTTAACTTTGCTTTCTGGGCATCTTTTATTATGATTTTGTACTCATCCTGTTTGTTTAGTTTGAGTTTTGTTTGTAGTTTTAGCTATGGGAACTTTTTATTGGGTTTATTGGTTGATATGAATTTGTGTGTAACTTGAGATTTTCAATTTTTTTTTGCTCATAATGTGTGAATCAATGTTCCTCTTGTATATTTCTTATATGATGGCAAAAGTCTTCGAAGTGTTGTTGCAGCTGGCCGGATCTTCAACAATGGCAGGTATTGTCTCTGGGTCGTCTTTGCTGAGACCTGTGTATGGTTCATGGATGGAGAGTGCCTCTAGGAAACGGGTTATACGCGGCACACGACTACTTACCATGGGTACGTGAACCATACACGCCCCTCGGTAGAGGCGGGAGACAAAATCTTGGCACAACCCGAGAACAATACCTACCATAATCTTTGAACTATTGTTACAGCTGGTCGGATCCTCATCAATGGCAGGTATAGTCTTTGGGTTGTCTTTGCCGAGAGCTGTGTATTGTTCATAGAGGGGGAGTGCCTCAAGGCAACGTTTCATGCGTGGGCACACAGCCACCCACCAAAGGGATGTAAACTGTACACGGCTCTCAGTAGGGGCGGGAGACAAAATCATGGCACAACTCAGGAACAATACCTATCATTGTTGGTGTCCGACTGGCTGCTCAGCGGACAACACTCTGAAGACTTCTCTCAAAGAAGTCAGCCCTCCTCAAACACTATGTAGTTTTAGTTTTAAATTTGCTGCTCCAAAGTGATAGATTCCAACTCACAAATGTGTATTGCTACAGATTCTTGTGAGCCTTGTCCAAGTAATGGGAAATGTTATGAAGGCAAATTGGAATGTATTTATGGTTATAGAAGACATGGAAAGCTGTGTATAGAAGACCGAGATATCGATGAAACAGCTAAGAAACTTGTGTGTTATTAATATCTTACTCATTTTAGAATATTATATGCAATTTTTTGTCTTCTGATTATCATTTATGTGTTACAGTCTGAATCTGTAGAAGCTGGCCTTTGTGAAGCTTATGCTCAAGTTTTGTGCTATGGGACTGGGACAGTTTGGGTATCTCATGATATTCGATTTCATATAATATCAGATGTATAATACAGGAAATTATGTATCCTAGAAACTGTAAATTACTGATGTCTATTGTTCTAAATATGTATATGTTTCAGGTTCGAGAAAATGATATTTGGAATGATTTAGACAGACACAAGTTGATGCAAAATGTTGGTTCAGACCATACCACATATGTGTATATGAAAAGAAGGGCAATGCAGACAATAGCTAAACTATTGGAGACAAGAGCAAATCTACATGGGTATGCTTATCAACGTTTCTTTTTTATGCTTCGGCATTTTGAGATATTTAATTTACATTTCTCTTGTTTTCTTTTTACAGGTTACATGAATTCAAGTGTCCAGATGCTCTGGCAGAGCATTACAAACCTTTGACCTGTCGTTTTCGTGAATTGGTCTCCAAGCATTCTCTTATTATCATGCTTATTTGTGCTGGGGTAGTCCCTTCTAAAAGCTATTCTTTGAATGCTTTAGTTATAGTATCAAAATTTTGAAAGTTGTTAACGATATTTAGCTTTATAGCTTATAGGGTGTGCAGTATTGTTCTTGAAAGTCCGTCAAAGAATGTATATTTCGGCTAGAGCTGAGGAGCTTTACAATCAGGTGCACAAATTTTTCTATGTACAGTTATAGTCAATTAACGGTTTATTTTCTGTACATGCTGCATGTCAGACTGTTTTGGATATGGTCTTTTGTATTTTGGTTTAATATGTTAATCAAAATTCTCGGCATTATTTTACCTAGTGCTCATGGACATTTTGCTGAGATAGATTCCAAATGGATGTAGTTAGATAACCGTCCTCATTGTTATATGTAGGAAATGATTGGTTAAAAACATTTCCCGCTTTCATCCCTAAATCTCGAGTTAAACCATTTTAATGTGATTCTGAAAAGTCAGGTGAAAAATGGTCTTGGATGCTTTTCATATAAACAAAGAGAAAAAAATTGGTAATGAAGTTTTCTACTTGTTAGGTCTGCAACATGCTCGAGGAGAATGCATTGGGGTCAAAGAATGTCGATGGTGAAGGTGAATCATGGGTTGTTGCCTCATGGTTACGAGATCATCTTCTTTTGCCTAGGGAAAGAAAGGATCCTCAGTTATGGAAAAAGGTGTTTTTTCTTACTTGATTTGATTTTATTTTTCCATATTGAAGTTTGAACTGCCGGTAGATTGTAGACTTGTAGTCAAGTAATCTGTAAGGTTTTAAGAAACAATTACTTCTTTAATGTTGATATCAGCTTTCAACTTTTCTTTTCAGGTTGAGGAATTAGTACAGGATGATTCTCGAGTAGATCGTTACCCCAAGCTCGTTAAGGGTGAATCAAAAGTGGTGTGGGAATGGCAAGGTTCGAAAATTTTTATTTGAGAAGCTTCAAAATTGCCAAAACTCATGTCTGTTGTCATTTTATGTTTAACTGTTAGTCGGAGGAGCTTCTTGAGAACAATAAACCTACCATCTGATATTTTACTTGATGCTAGCTCAGTGTTGGTACTAGCATCTTTGGAGTGACTTTTTCTGATCCTAACACATTCTTTTTAATTTCTTTGTAGTTGAAGGTTCTTTGAGCTCTTCGGGGAGGAGAAAAAAGGGGGAGGGAATCGAACTAAAATCAAATGAAGGCATCAACACAAACATAAACCAATCCAGCCGCACATTGAAGACTGGTGCGCTTTTAGCACATATTGTCCATTATGCTTCATGTTCTCTTTTCAATTTGGTTTCATATTTGTCTAATGTGGTAAAAGTACCATAGAGACTCTTTTACTAAGAGTCGGATTGTATTTTGCCTCTACTAAAAAAATGAGCAAATTAGTCCTGTATGTTAAATTAAAGAGTAAACTGGTCCTATTAAAAGATTGATTCATTTCTACCGTTAAAAACTGGCTTTTGTACGTCAACATGATGTACACGTGGCACACCACGTGTTACTATCTGGTTATTGTGTCAGCTATGCCAGTTTTTAACAGTAGAAATAGATGGAATTTTTAACAAAAATGATTAGTTTACTCTTTGATCTAACATATAAAGACAAATTTGCCTATTTTTTGAGTAAATGGAGGCAAAATGCAATCTAATTCGTACTGGGGCTTTCACGGTACTTTTAACATCTAATGTATATATATACACAACCAAAATGTTCATTGCAGAACCTAAAACATTGATCTTTTGACATGGGAATGTCCTGGAAAAATGATTAGAACAGCCTCTTTTGAACCCCTATGGTCTGAAAAAACAAGTCTAGAGCCTGGCAAAGCAGAAGCCTTTGATGACATTCATTATAGCTTTTAAGAACAGGGTTTTTGGCAGAGTAATCAAAGGTCT
This sequence comes from Gossypium arboreum, assembly GCF_025698485.1. Taxonomy (NCBI): domain Eukaryota; kingdom Viridiplantae; phylum Streptophyta; class Magnoliopsida; order Malvales; family Malvaceae; genus Gossypium; species Gossypium arboreum. The sequence continues at coordinate 726,749 of NC_069070.1, read as the reverse complement.
AAAAGACAATGATAAACCATTTGACAGTGGATCTACAAGCATTGGGAGATTGTGTCCCTTAGCAGCAGCTGCAGACCCACCAGGCTTTTGTAATTGTAAACCATTGAACAGTATGCAGCATACATAGCATAGCTTTTTTTGGCTCATCTGATGCATCATAACAACAAATAGGCATATCCAAATCAAGGGATTTTGGTGTGTTCTTGTCTATGTTGTAATCTATTTCTCTTCCCTTTCATTCTTGTTTTAGACACTCAAAATCAGAGATATTGAGTCTATAGTTAAAGATTGGAATTTTTTTTTCTCATTTCAGTCAATAAATTTCTTTTTTGTTTTTTCTGTCTCAAACCTAAGCACGCATCCACCTAAACTATACCATACAGGCACAATCTGTGGAGATTGGGATTGTGGTGAATATCCGCGACCAATAGGCCAAAATTGGTCAAATGCTAAGGTTAAAATAAATTTCTGATTTAAATGGATTTCATGGTGGCGGGATTAGTAATAATCAAATCTAAAAATTTCGTGGGCTTGGCAAAAGCAAGTCCATCTCTAAAACCCCAAAATTTGACCACCAGATTAATAGTGTGATCAATGAAACAATATGAGCCAACGACCCAATTTCGTCTAGAGTTAAATTCCTTTTTATAATATATTAGTGTCTGTATTTGTGCAATGCACAGATCTATAAAATATTGTAAAAAATAAGTGAATTTTTTTAATTAATTATAATTGATGCCTCAGTCATCCTGATTGTAGATGGTCCTGTCCGAACAGCATTGGACACCGGCTGCGGGGTATGTTTTTACGCATTTGCTTTCTTTTGGGGTCGGAGTTGAGGGCTAGATAGTTGTTTAGTCATTTTCAATGCAGCTCGCTTGTTAGTATCATTTTCTCTGTTTATCTTGTGCCGATCCTGAGCTTATGATAGAATACATGTTGTCTTGGTTTTATATATAGTGTTTGTGTGTCATGAACCTTCATTCTCTTATATTCTATCGTCTGTCTCCATCGTATTACCCTTAATAATAGAACCGATGATAATGTAGGTAGCAAGTTGGGGTGCTTATATGCTGAAGAGAAACATTCTGGCTATGTCATTTGCGCCTTGGGATAATCACGAAGCACAAGTGCAGTTTGCACTGGAACGACGTGTGCCTGCCGTTATTGGTGTTCTTGGATCATCTAGAGCATTGGATATGCCTCGACGTTCTCGGTGCCTAGTACCGTGGACTTCAAATGGTAAGTGGTAATTATCTAGAAGGATGTTGAGCTTCAAAACAATCCGGAAATTGATGAGCTTTCTACATGTGTACTTGTTTAAATGGAAGTCGACAGAACTGGGTTCGATTAATTGGAAGACCTACTATAAAACTTGGAAACGATCTAAGGAAGATCTCAACGCGGAACAGAGAAAGATGGAAGAGTTAGCTGAACTTGTTTGTTGGGAGAAAAAATACGAGAAGGGATATATTGCTATTTGGCGAAAAAGAGTTTAACTATAAATCTTGTCGTAGGAAGTCTATCAATATGTGTAAACCGAGGACGCAGAAGATGATGCATGGTGAGTTTAGTATTGTCATTGTAATTCTTTCATATTTGGCATTTAGGTACACGAAAATGGAAACGTGCATAACCCCGTTCCCTAAGGTTAGTAGCGCGAGCAAAGTGGCGTGCGGGAAGTTGGAGAAGTTCCCTGCTAGGCCTTTTGCTGTTCCTTCTTGGATAACCGAAGGACTTGTTGAATCTTACCAAGAAGACAATAAACTTTCGAAGAAACACGTGAACGCTTACAGATGGATAGATAAATTGATCGGTACTACGAGATATAGAAATGTGATGGACATGAATGCAGGCCTCGGAGGATTTGCAGCAACACCCGAATCACCGAAACAGTGGGTGATGGATGTCGTGCCCACAATTGCTAAGATGTTTACGAGAGAGGTCTAATCGGAATATATCATGACTGGTATGGCTCTTAGTAAATTTTCTCTAAAACTCAACAAACATGCATGTTGATACTGTAGAGGGTAAAAGTACCATAGATGTTCCTATATTAGGAGTCGGATTGTATTTTACCGTCTCTATTAGAAAAATAGACAGATTTGTTCTTATAGATTAGATTAAAAAATAAATTAGACATTCTGTTAAAAATTTCATCCATCTATTTGTACTGTTAAAAACTAGTCCTTCACATGTATCTCATATTGATGTACAGGAGCATAGTAGAAATGAATAAAATTTTTAATAGAAAGAACCGATTTGTTCTTTGATTTAACGTATAATGATTAATTTACTTATTTTTTAAGTAAAGGAAACAAAATACAATTTAATTCATAATATAATGACCTCCATATACTTTTACCTACGGTAGAGCTAGTGACCTTTTAAGGGCATTGGAATATTACTAGTAAAAACTTCGATAATGAACCCTCACAAATTCTTTTAATGACATTTTTGGTTTCTCGTTTGTTAAAGGTGTGAAGGTTTCTCAACATACTCGGGAATATATGACCTTATTCATGCTAATGGTGTTTTTAGCTTGTACGAAAACAAGTAAGTCGGCTTTAATCATCTTCCATGAAAGTGTTCCATTATCTATCTCTGAACAAGTTTATACATAAATAATTATACATATAGGTGTAAATTTGAAGACATGCTTTTGGAAATGGACCAGACTTTGCGGTCTTAAGGTGCTGTAATCTTCCGGGACGATGTCGATGTTATAAACAAGGTTAGCTCAATTGCTAAAGGCATGAGATGGGATATAAAGATGGTGGATGATGCAGATGAAGGTGGTCCCCTTGTAACAGAGAAAATACTAGTTGCGGTTAAACAATACTGGGTCGGTAGCAACGGAGGAAACAGTACTGTCAATGACGAATAAACCGTTTCAACAAGTTATATTATTTATTTCGAAGGAAATTACAAAATCCAGACCAAGATATCAACCGGTGATTAAGGTGGGAAAGTGACTCAGAGCTTTGGTTAAAGGGATGTGGTTTTAGATTGAATTAGTATAATATAACACTCAAATTTTGAAGATGATATTATTGAGAAGGTAATTATAAACCTTAAACAGAAGCTGAAAAATGAGTATGAAAAATGAATATGAAAAATATTATGATGCTATCCAAAAGCAAAATATAATGGTTGGCCCGCTTGGTGGCTAACAACTGATTGATTCATAAGCAAAAATGGATTATCTCAGGTGCCATTTGGTGAATGGTAGGTCACTTTCATTTTCTATGGTTGCACCATGGCTATGGTAGGGGTAGGCCATTTCATGTCTAGGTAAAAAAGTTTTCAGAAGTTTCTCAATTTCCATTTTAAGTAAATTGATTTTTTTAAAGAATAAAAGTATTAATTTAAAAAATGAGTAATTAAATATAATAAATTACATTATTTATATTTTTCGTCAATTGAATATAATTTTAATTGATATAATTATAAATTTAGCATTTTAAATTTACACATTCGATAATTTTGCCTTGATTTAACAATTTTAATCGCCAACATTTATGCAAATGTATAAATATTGAGGATAAATTTGTTGATTTTTTAAAATTAAAACCAAATTGACAAAATATATGAACATCGAAAACTAAATTTGTTATTATACCAATAAAATTTATGTATAATTGATGAAGACATTAACATTGTTATTAATTGTTTTAGTTACTCTCTTTAAAATTGACAGAAATTAAATTATTTGAAATTTTTGAGATCGATCAAATTACTCAATTTCAAAATAAATTCAATTTTCTAATGCATTCCATATTTATAACCCTTCTAATAATATCTACATTCGTAACTTTGATATCTTTTAATTAAAATTTTAAATTTAAATTTTGTAAATAAAAAAAAACGAAAATGACAAAGTTTCTCTCTTATTTAATGGTTTAACTTAATTTGACCCCAAATTTTTGTTGAAATCCAAAAATAATCATCGAAAAAAAAAACCCTCTTTAATCTTAGACAAGACATTGAAATTTTGGATAGTTTTGTTTAAACATGTTTGTCCCTTGTGGCCAGCTAATCTAGCTAGGTTCACCGGTATCCAATGACCCACGGCAACAGACCAAATGGCCTACATATTGTGGTGAATTTAGGTCGTCAAAGGCTTTTGATGATTACCACTATGGGTAAATGCTAAAATTAGAGCCAAACTTTTTAGGAATTGTTTAAATCGTTTTTGTTTGAGTATTTTTATATATGTTTAATTTTATATAATTATCTTGAAATATTTGACTTTTTATATAAATAACTCGTAAAAAGTTCGATATTAGTTTAAGTATTTAGCCATAAATTTTCTATTTTTACTTTCATTGTGTATCTTAATTTTTTTTCACTCACCCCGTCAAATTTAATGAACCTTAAAGCTCTTACTAATTTGATACAATGAATTAGGTCAATATTTCTCGATGATCAATTCGGTAATTAGTAGCAGATATGGCCTTAACCCCTTCAATTAAATAGAACAATGTCAATTTTAATCTCTCTCAATTATGAAGTATTCATTTTAAACATTTTTAAAATGTCTCAAATCTCAATATCGAATTTTTAACTTTTCCCAATAAGCAATGATCCTCTCTTAACTCTAATAAACTTGTCAAAGCAATATAGCCACAAATTCGAACATAACTAATAAAACGGATATAAAAATAAAAAAATTAAAAATAACATATAAAATATCATCTTTTATATATAACAAAATCAACTTGATAAATAAGGTTGGATAATTACAACATTTATATAACTTATTCTATTTAGAATTTACCTGTAATTATTTTAAATCTAATTAGTTTGATTCAATGCCGAAAAATATAAACATCTAATTTCTTTATGTTTATTTTACGATTCATATTGGAGATTTGTGGTTGTTCTTTTTAATAATGTTGTTTATAAAATTTAAAGTTCTCTAATCCGAAGTGCAATGTATCTTACTCGTTGAGCGTTTGGAAATATAAATAGTTCTCTTATAATAGAAAATACTTTAATTTGATATAATTTTACCTATACTCGTTTTACAGTGTTGATGTATACTTTTTTTTAAAATTACATATTAACCGAATGCTTCAAACAATTTAATCCAATAAACTTACACTTTAAGATTTTTTTTAAATCTAATAAAATTTAAATTATACCAAATTAAAATAAAAGATTAAATCGTAAATTTTTGTATATATAAGGACCAAAACTATAAATTTTCAACCGCGACATTCTGTCTATATCAAACTATCAATAATTTTTAAATGTCTCTATTTTTCTAGAAAAACAAATTCAAATTTTACGAAACATTCGAAAATTTAAAACATATCAATGTCAGAAAAACATATATTCTAATTACGTTTTTATAAAAATCACAACAAAATTTTTTTAAATTTAAAAGTCTATGTCTAATATCATTAATAATATTTTTTTAAAATTCGTTGATGTAAAATTTTAAATATTTTTTTATACAAGTTAAGCCTCGTGTAGAATTTTTTACTCGATCTCAGCTTGATCCAAATCGGTATGAACTTTATTTTTACTATTGTTTTAGCAACATTTGTTTGTTAAATTGTAACATTTTGTATTACTTTTTTATATTTGTTTTAATATTTTTAGTATATGGTTTTACAATTCTTTTATATGAAAGAATAATCTAATTTTTTTAATACGGACAAGTCGGGTCGAACTCGAGTTTAACATTTTTAATTTAAGTCAAGCTTAGAAAGAATTTTAGGCTTATTTTTCAAGCAGAGTCAAACCTAAACCTAAAAAGCATACTTAAAAAATTACATCAAATCGACCTGAATCCATAATCAGGTCTAATCAAATAAAGCTCAGATTAAATTAAGACCCGAAATGAATGAGACTCTTAAAAAGAAGAGCAAAATTACTCCAAAATTGTTTTTTTAATATTTTTTAATCTGTTCAATCGATTCCAAATTTAAAAATTGTTCCCAACGACCCACTTAAAAAGTCGTTGTCGAAACCATTTTTTTGAAAACGGGAAATCGACTTTTGGAAACGAAAAGTTGAGAGTCTCCGCCAATCGTTTTTAATAGGGTGTGATTGGATCACCTCAAAACACGGTCGTTTTTAATAAATAAATAAATTTTTCAAAACGACGATTTTGGTCTGCGAAAATAGAAAATCGGTTCGGGAGTCAGTTACGTACAAGGAAGGATTAGCACCCTCGACACACCCAAAATTGGTACTTGATTGATTTTTTAGTATCTTAATGTCGAAAATTAAAGATTTGGACAGAGTTCAAAACGCGATCCTCCTTTTATTGGCTTTTAAAACATTTAGGTAAGTTAAATGTGCATTAAAGACCATCTCACCTCAAGGTAAAACATTACATCCAGTACGTTAGGACACAACATTTTTTACCCTCAATTGTGAGCTTGCCTTTAAAACGTGCCTTTTAGCCTTAAGAGGATATTCGAATATTCAAAACAAACAAAGAAAGCGAAACCCAGTACGTTAGGGCACGATTCTTCGAATTCTTTAAATACCAAACATTGCCTTTATTTTGAAAATTTTTTAGAGTGAACTGGTAAGAGGATATTCGAATATTCAAGACAAACAAAGAAAGCGAAACCCAGTACGTTAGGGCACGATTCTTCGAATTTTTTAAATACCGAACATTGCCTTTATTTTGAAAAATTTTGAGAGAAGATCAATGGATAAATGAATTAAGGACATAGATTTTTTTTAAAAATGATGATAATAGACAACATGAAAATAATAATATGAGAATAATGCTAACCATATATAAATAATAAAAATAATAATAATAGTAATTAATAGAAATAATTAATAAAACAACAGTAATAATAAATACAATAATGTAATAAACATTGTGCTAATAGTATTAATAATAATATTAAAAACATGATGATAATAACAAAAAGTATGTTGACGATAACATTAAATATGGGGAATAATAGTAAAAAAAAAATTAGAATAACAATGTTAAATTAGTAATAGTGAGAAATAGTAAATAATAATTTGATATAAAAATGATAACCGATAATAAACAATAGTATAAAAAATAATATAATAAGTCTATGTATAATAGAAATTTATATTTAAAATAATTAACTTCGCTTAAAAATATATATATATTTACATAATAAATATATAATAATAAATAAATAATATAATAATATGAAACATAACTCAAATTAATTAAATTAATAAAAATAAAAGATATATATAAAATAATGAGAATAAAGCTCAAATTAATTAATTTAACAGTAAAATAACAAAAATAAAAAAAGGGTTAAATTGAATTAAAAATGAAAACTTTGGGGCTAAATCAGAAAGGAAATAAAATTAGAGGTAAACTCCCTCTCTTTTCCCTTCTTTCGTTTGTGTAAAGAAAAAAATGTGAACGCCAAAGTAAACAAAATTGAATAATATAAAAAGTTACCTTAAAAATCTGATTTGTATTCTCTTTGATTTCGTTTGTGTATTCTCTAAAAAAATTCCTCTCCCATTACAATAGTTTTTCCATGGCTTTTATAGCCAAATTTTACAACTTATAACAAGTAGGGTGATGGAGTTAGCGGGGGTGATGGAGGTAGTGGATGGTTTAGTAGGGTGTGGGGGTGATGGAGGTAGTGGATGGTTTAGTAGGGTAATGGAGTTAGTGGTCGGTTTAGTGGGGTGTTTAATTTGGGCTGGTTTGATTGGGCCCGGGTAGAAATTTGGTCCTACAGTTGCCCCTCTTTGCTCATTGTCGTGTAACGAGAATAGAGCAAAGATTTTAGAAGGGCCAAATTTGTCTGGGCTGGCTGAGTCTTGTCTTCATTGCCGCAACCCACCGCACCTTATTGCTTCAAAACGCTCCGTTGCTGCTTCACAAAGATGTGATCTGCTGTAATTTGATCTGTTTTACTCCCGCCAAGAAAGATAAGATCTGGTATGTTTAGCCTGCCCACTCTCGCCGGTGAAGATAAGGCTAGTGGTGAAATCGCTCCATTGCCGATACATGGAGATAAGATTCATCAAAATTTGATCTGCTTTGCTCCTTTCGTGAAGATAAGATCTAGTATATAGCCTGCTCCACTCCCTTTCGGTGAAGATAAGGCTAGTGGTGAAATCGCTCCATTGCCGATACATGGAGATAAGATTCACCAAAACTTGATCTGCTTCGCTCGCCTTTCGTGAAGATAAGAACTAGTATTTAGCCTGCTCCACCTCGCTTTCGGTGAAGATAAGGTTGGTGGTGAAATCGCTCCATTGCCGATACATGGAGATAAGACTTGCCAAAATTTGATCTGCTTCACTCATGCTCAGCGAAGATAAGATCTAGTATTTAGCCCGCTCACTCCTCGCCATCGAAGATAAGGTGGTGGTCAAGTCCGTCCATTGCCGATATATGGAGATAAGACTTGCCAAAATTTGATCTGCTTCACTCCTGCTCAGTGAAGATAAGATCTAGTATGTTTAGCCTGCTCCACTCTTACTCAGTAAAGATAAGGCTGGTGGCAGGGATCTGCTCCATTGCCGATACATGGAGATAAGACTTGCCAAATTTTGATCTGCTTCACTTCTGCTCAGTGAAGATAAGATCTAGTATGTTTAGTCTGCTCCACTCCTGCTCAGTGAAGATAAGGCTGGTGATTGGAATTTGCTCCATCGTCGGTATGTGGAGATAAGATTCGCCAAAATTTGATCTGCTTCGCTCCTGCTCAGCGAAGATAAGATCTGTCAAAATTTGATCTATTCCACTCTTGCTAGTGGGATAAGATCTACTATATTTAACCTGTTCCACTCCTGGCCAGTGGGATAAGGCTTGCCAAAATCTATAATTTTAATCAATCTTGCTACACTGTCCACTGGGGAATCCATCTGTAGAAGTGATTTCCTGTGGTTTATGCTTATGCTAAATGATTAGGATGCTATGATCAACATGAATCAAATGCCCCTAACTAAATGTATTATGAATGACATTTGTACGAATGCAGAATGTCATGAAAATAATCCCATTTTAATGCTTGGGCTACCATTACTCACTGTCTGTTAAGGCTATCGCTTCACTGACATGAGTCTTTCTTGTTCAACTGCTACTTTCCGATAGAAAACTCATAGAAATAATCCATTTTGTTCAACTGGTTTGCCCCACTATAATTTCCAGGTCCAGTCCACTGTACTTCATGGGATATAAGGCTTGCACCATCTTCAAACTCTCCTACTGCAACTCGAGGGAATATAATCTGATTTCTCTTCAATTCATTCCCTCCGCAATTTTAAGGGTACATGATTTGACTCTTCTTCCATTAATTTGGTCTGCTACACCATTCCTTGGGTGTCATGACCAAATGTATATGCTTGATATTTGCATGGATGCAAAATACCATCTTTCTCTCGAGAATGATCCCCTTTTAAAGCTTGGGTTTACATAGCTTGCTATTCGTCAAGATTGTACCTTCGATGCAATATTTTTCTCTGATATATTTGAAAGAAAATCTTAAGGGGTAGTCCCTCAGACAATTCCAACCCTTAGGCTCAGTAAATTCTAAACAACAGTCTTGTTTCAAGTTCCCGTATTGTTTAGAAACTTCTAGAGTCATAAGCAGAATCTCCTTTGTAGAAATATTTTAATTTATATTTCAATGCGAAATGCTTGAAAGAGATCATGGTAAGGGATAAGAATGAAATTAATTAAGAGTATAACTCGCAACAATTAAAGTAATCGGAGATATCCAAGGTAATAAAATAAAAATGATTGGGGCGTATCTCAAAAAGAATAAGGCAACCAATGATAGTAAACATGGGTAAGATAGAAAATAAAGTGCCCCAAATATCGCAGCCTGAGCTTCTTTGTACAAACTTCTTGATGACCATTTGAGCTCAACATGTGTTTAGGTGATCCGAAGTACTTTGTCAATACCCCAAGATGTAGTATACTTTCTCATTGTTAACTCAGGCATAGTAAGACTACTGTATGCCCCACTTTAGATCCAAATTTGAGCCGTCCTTTTCGGGTTTTCAACTTAAATCCCCTTTGGTCTCAAAGCACTCTTTGCGGGTTTTCGCCTTGGCCCCTCCTTTGCTTTTCTTTTCTTTCTCTTTTTTGTTTTTCTCTTCGTTTTCCTTTTCCTTTTTTCTCTTTCCTTTTTCTCTTTTTTTTTTGAAAGTGAAGTATTCTTCAATTAAATCCAAGTTTACAGGGTCAGGCAAGTTCTTGCCATTTATCTTAATCAACATCAATGCCCCCACCAGGGATAAGGTCATTCCCAATTTGACATCTATTTTCACTGAGATCCTTTTGTATGGGAAGGATCCTTCTCAAAACTAAGTTTCCTTGATGAAATTTCTGGAATGATCTTTTCGTCATCACTTCGTATCATTTGACCGTAACGGATAATTTTCGACCTCCTTTTTCAATCAGGTTCACTTGATCATCGGAATTGGATTTACTCAACTCTGACGAAACTCATGGTGAAGAGACCTTGCCAAAATTGCATTTATTCCATAAATCAGCAAAAAACGTTACCCCGGTGGAGGTTCTGATAGAGGCTCCTATGATCCTTTTTTTTTGCACCGTTCATTTTCGGGCGATATGGCATTTAACATTGAACAGCCCGGATGCTTCAAATATCGTACTGCTATTTAAATTTAGTACATCGTCAGATATGGTCCCTTTCGGTACTCCATACTAACATAGAAAATATTGGCTATTGACCTCGCATCATTGACATATGAGGCAGCTTCTGTCCACTTGGCAACATAATCAACGACCACAAAAAGAATCGATACTCGTCAGAGGTTTTTGGCGAAATCAGCCTGATGGCACACATGCCCTATATAGAAGAAGATTATGGGTTTCACTGATTCTTTGCAACATGAGGTTTGCTTCTCATCTTGTTCACCGTCATCAACAGATTAGGAGATAAGCTACAATCTTAGTCATCTTCAAAGTCTTGAGGTCCCACTAAACACATATTTCGCTCAAAAGGAGATTCTAAGTTAGCAACAGTGTCACTCATATCATTGATATCTAGAGACATGTTATAAGGATGAAAGAAAATTTGAAGAACAAGAGAAACCAAGAATATTTACTCGTGTGGTATGATCATGAATGAAATGGTAAAGAACAGATGTTTGAAATAAGGAACAAAAGAATGTATTTCATTGAAATAAAGACGCTAGACATAAGCCTATTTCACAAAAGGATTCTTATTGCCTCTAGGCTTAAAGCAACAAGTGTGTTTTGAATATGACTCTAGATTAGCCCTAAAAAATACACAGATCTCTTCCACCGTCCAATTGTTTAAAACACTCCCAAGTATGCAAAGGTGAATGCCTGTCAAATTCTTTTCTCCGCATAATTGATTATTGCGTTTACCCTCTCATCAGCATGGTTGGGTAACAGATTTTCTATGCCAGACCTGTTGTCGAACTTCACAATACCCATTTCAACAAGTTTTTCGACTAACTTTTTAAAAGGGATGCAATTTTCTATCGACTTCAACGGGTTTTGAGTAGAACGGTGCTACAACATGTGCATCAAATTGTAATGAACCGAAAGTTACGGTATCGAAAATTGAGTCTTGAGTACTGTTTCCGTGAAATTTATTCATGAATATTTATTAGAAATATTTATGAATTATAGTTGAATGGTTATTTAGTGTTTAATTAAGTGAAGTAGCTTGAATTTAGTTTAAAGGATTAAATTGCATAAGGAATAAAAGTTTAATTATAGATTAAAGAAGTAAAAGGGACTAATCTAGCAATTAGACCTTAAGTGCCATGTGTGTGAATGTATGATATAACATGTGTAATAGTTGGTATATATGTGTAATAGCTATAAGATATTTTATGTTATAGCTATTACACATGTTAATTTATATTTTTATAGGTTAATAATAATATAATATTGTATAATGAATAAATAATAATGAGTAAAGAAACATAGAAAGAGTTACAGAGAGCAAACGTGAGAAAGAAAGAAGGAAAGAAAGAAAGAAAAAGAAAAGGGAAATTTGAGGATTAAGGCCCTAAAGTTTAATTGGTAAGTTGTTTTAGCTCATTTTCTTATGATCTTTATGTTTATGGATGCCTAATTCAAAGTTCTACATGTATGAGGTTAAAATGAAGAAAAATAGAAAATTTTTAGATATTGATTTAGTTGAATAAATTGAGGTTTTATGGGTTAAATTGATAGGAATTGAAGTTAGAAGTGAAAATTGAGTGATTTATTAAAAGAATTCTAAGTTAGGTTTAAATAGGGATTAAGTTGAATAGAGCTCAAAATTTATATTTTATAATGAATTTTATGAGTTAGAAATTGTTAATGAGTTGATTAAAAGAGAATATGAAGCTTAAGTTAAAGAAAAAGATTAGTAATGGAAAAAGGACGAAATTGGAATTTTTGTAAAAGTTTGATAGAAAGTGAAAATGTGTTTTATGAATTAGTATATTGATGAATTTTAATTGTATGATTGTTAGTAGCAAACGTAGCACGGATACGTCATCAAAGAAGGAAAAGAGAAAGTGAACGAAGATATCGATTAAATTCGATAAATAGTGGTTTGTATTTCTATAAACCGAGCTTAATCGTTATTGCTATATTTGATATTTATATTGTATGAAAATGTGAATGAGGTAAGTATTTTTACCATATTGAAATGAATGTGATTTTGAATACCCTATTAACGAGTGTCGGGCTAGTCGGATATAGTTGACATGTCATAGGAATTGGAAGTATTGGGATATTCGACATTGAGTCGATGAGACACTATGTGTCGACTCATCGTTAAAGTTCGGATTTGTTCCGATGAAGTACTTTGTGTACTATAATGTTAAAGTTCGGATTTATTCCGATGAAGCCCTATGTGCTTATCCCGAGTGTGGGTTGGATCCGTGTATCCGTCGATGTCCGAGTTATGTTAATAAGGGTAAATAAAGTAAAGGTTATTAAAGTCTTGATTGATATTGAATAATAGTAATAATGTGTTTGAATTACCATGTTTTAAAGTTGATTAAGCTATTGTTTATAGAAATACCACTGAGAGTATTCTCAGCAGACGGTTTGTTTCGTGCGCAGCAGCTAGGTCGAAAGTATAAGGACTCAAACATACAAGCCGATCCCCAAACTCAAATTGGTGAAGTTTCTATCTTTTTGGAAAATGGCATTGTACCTAGGATGTCTTTTGGTTATATTGAAAGTATCTAAGTTGTTAAATGATATTTTGGTATGTTTTGTAAATGTTACCAAAACCTTAAGAATGGTATGTTTTGATATGTTAGTGAAGAGTAATAAGAGGAATTGTTGGTAAATGTTGTAGAAAGAAGAAATGAAGATGTTATAAACTTAGTTATCAACATTTTATACTAAAATAGATTTGGACAGTAACAGTAGTCCAACTTTGAAAATATACCAAAATAGTATAAAGTGAATTAGATGATGAATAAAATATGTAATTGAAGCTTAATGAATCTATTTTATATGGAAGAAACAAAATTGGTAAAAGAGTTGTATTTTATGAGATATTTACGTTTTGGTGAAACAGGGTTAGAACAATTTCTGGATTCCCTGTTCTGACTTTATAAATTCACCATAAATTGTGTATTAAGAATTAGGACTCAAACTTTATTTGTATGGATTCGTTATTGAGTCTATTTTTAATTGAAACAAATGGAATAGTCATTGAATTTCTGTACAGGAAGAAATTTGATTCGTAGTGCACAAGGGTCAGAGTAGCTGAACCCTGAAACAGGGGAAACTTCTTATAATAAACTGTACTAATTGGCCTGACCAAAAATTCTAGAAAAAAATTAGTAAGTAGATATATGAGTCTAGTTTCAGGGAAAATTTACGGAATTGGATTTTGAGTTTCATAACTCGAGATATGATTTTTTTAGCGACTGTGACGCAGATGGATAGTTTACTACGAAAACTGTTTAAGTGCTAAGATAAGTTTTGTAATGTCTCCTGCTTGACTCCGGCAACGGTCTCGGGTAGGGGGGACGTTATAATATTGATTGGTATCAGAGCTATTTAGGTTTAGTCGGTTCTAGGACTAAATCGAATGTCAATGGGAATCTAGAGGTACATGCCATTATCGAGTCAAATTTGAGTTGGGATTGGATGTTGATATGTTTGTTGAATATTTTGTTTTATAGCATTAAGAATGTCGATAAAAGCATTGAGGATACTGATCAAGAGATGTATAGTGAAGATGATGAACCGTATAATGTGAATGAATCGAGTCTGCAACTCCAAGTGTGAATCCAGAGGAAATCAACCGAATGTTGGAAGTGACAATATGAAGTCTTTAGAATAATCGCCGATGCCCTTCAAAAGTGGTAGGAACTATGCTTTACGTCCTCTATCCCTACTACCCAAGAGCTCCAATTAAAGAATTGAGAAAATATGGAGCTACAGAATTTTTGGGTGCTAAGGAATTGATTCGACTATCGCTGAAAATTGGTTAAAGACTACAAAGAGAGTTCAAGCAACTTGAATGTACACCACAAGAAAGCTTAGTGTGTGTTGTCTCATTACTGCAAGAGGAAGCTTTAGTATGGTGGAAATCGGTGATTGAGAATGTACTTGAGGAACAGATAAGTTGGGACTTCTTTCAAAAGAGTTTCAAAATAAGTATTTGGGAGAAATGTACATAGAAGACAAAAGACAAGAGTTCTTAACACTGAAACAAGGTGAGATGCTTATAGTGGATTATGAACGAGAATTTCGAGATTGAGCAGATATGCCATCGAGTTTGTACCGATGAAGCCGACCGATGTAAAAGATTTTTAAGAGGATTACGTGATGAATTTAGACTACGCTTGATGCCTCTTAGAATCACCGAGTTTATGGATTTAATGGAAAGAGCTAAGATGATTGAACAAATTCTTGGAAGGGATAAAAGTCCGAAGTTGCTCATTCGATCGAAAACGTCCCGAATGGTTAGTTCAAGTCCGCAGACCTAAGCGGTCAAAGGAATCACGAGGTAATTGGAGATTTAGTTCTCGATCGAAAGGAGTGATCGAGGTCGGAAAAGATGATCATCGTGTCTCTGGCAAGATCCAAGTCCGATTCGAATCTGAAATTCCAATATGTGAGCATTGTGGAAACCGACACAAAGAGGAGTGTAGAAAATTGACTGGAGGTTGTTTCGTTGTGGAGCTACCGATCACTTTATTAAAGATTGCCCAAAGATATCTCGGAACAACACCGACAGAGTGCAAAGATCTGAATTTGCTTCCAGAGGTCGGGATCAGCCAAGTAGTTCGTTTGCTAGAGGTGGTACTAGAAGAACTAGTGAGAGTGCTACACAACAATCAAGCTAGAGCTCCACTCGAGCGTATGTTGTGAGGACTCGAGAAGAGAAAGATGCTCACGATGTGGTGACGGTATATTCTTATTGAATTCAAGACCCGCTTATGCTTTAATAGACCACAGGTCATCACATTCATATGTTAATCTGAAAGTAGTTGAGACAAAAAATTAGAGTTTGAATTGTCTAAAGTTATAATAGAAGTGTCTAGTCCATTGGGACAAACTACTTTAGTGAACCATATATGTCAAAGATGTTCGTTAATGATTCAAGATAGAATATTCCTGTTGATCTCGTTGATTATGCCATTTGGCGACTTTGATGTTATTTTGGGAATGGACCTGGTTATCGAACATGGAGTGATTTTAGATCGTTATAAGAAGAAGTTTATTGTTCGAATGAAAGTGAAGATAGAATTGAAGTAAATGGTATTCGGACTAGTGGATCAATTCGTATTGTTTGACCATTAAAGCTAGCAAGCTTCTTCATCGAGGTTGTAATGCTTTCTTAGCATATGTGATTAATTCGGATTCGGTTGAAAGTCGATGTAGTAAAATTCGGACTGTATGTGAATTTTCTGATGTATTCCCTGAGGAATTACCTGGATTACCCCCTGATCGAGAGGTAGAATTTGTGATTGAAGTCTACCAGTCTAGATCCGATCGATACCTCCGCACAGTATGGCACCTCTCGAGCTAAAGGAATTAAAAGTACAGTTGCAAGACTTATTGGACAGAGGTTTTATACGACCTAGTACATCACCATGGGGAGCTCCAATGTTATTTGTTAAGAAGAAAGATGGGTCGATGCGATTGTGCATTGATTATCGACAACTCAACAAATTGACTGTCAAGAACAAGTATCCACTTCCCCGAATAGATGATTTGTTTGATCAACTGAAAGGAGCTTCCGTATTTTCAAAGATTGATCTAAGGTTGGGATACTATCGGTTGAAAGTAAAAGAGTGCGACATATTGAAGACGGCATTCGCATGCGAGGTATGGGCATTATGAATTTTAGTGATGCCATTTGGATGACAAATGCCCTGCCGCTTTTATGGATCTTATGAATCGGATTTTCAACCATACTTGGATCGGTTCAGTAGTAGTTTTTATCGACGATATTTTGGTGTATTCCAAGTCGAAAAAGATCATGAGCAACATCTCCGATTGTTTTGCAAATACTACGAGAAAAGCAATTGTACGGAAAATTGAGCAAGTGTGAATTCGTTATCGAAGTTGTGTTTCTTGGTCATGTCGTATCGCGGATGGAATTAGAGTGGATCCAAAGAAGATTGAAGCAGTTATTCGGTGGAAAGTTCCTAAGAATGTATCGAGGTACGAAGTTTTCTCGGATTGGCTGGTTACTATCGAAGATTCGTCAACGGATTTTCAAAGATAGCCTTACCGATGACCAAGCTACTACAGAAAAATATTTCATTTGTTTGGAATGAGCAATGTCAGAAAAGTTTTGAAGCATTAAAACGAATGTTAACAAAGGCACCGGTGTTGACTTTACCAGAATCAGAAAGAGATTTTGTAGTGTATGGTGATGCTTCATTGAGTGGATCGGGATGTGTCTTGATGCGAACGGAAAGTCATTGCTTATGCTTCACGGCAATCGAAACCGCATGAACGCAACTATCCAACTCATGATTTAGAATTAGCAATTGTAATTTTGCCTTGAAGATTTGGAGGCACTATCTTTATGGTGAAAAGTGCTATGTTTATACGGATCATAAAAGTTTGAAGTATCTACTTTCACAAAAGATTTGAATCGAGACAAAGGCGTTGGATAGAGCTTCTAAAAGACTATGATTGTGTCATAGACTATCATCCGTGGAAGGCTAATGTAGTAGCCGACGACCGAGTAGAAAAGTGCGATTGAATTACGAGCAATGTTTGCACAACTTAGTATCATGAAGATGGAAGCCTTTTGGTGAATTAAGAATAAAGCCGGTAATGTTTGATCGAATCAGATCAGCACAGTTAGAAGATGATAAGTTGTTAAAGAAAAGAGATGATTCGGAATGGTACAATGAAAATTTTAGCATTGATGGAAATGGTCGCTTAAGATTTCGAATCGAATTTGCATTCGAATAATTCGAGTTGAAAGAGTTAATTCTTGAGAAGCTCATAATAGTCCATTTGCATTTCATCCCTGGAGGTATGAAAATGTATCGTGATTTGCGTGAATTGTATTGGTGGTCGGAATGAAAAGGATATAATCGAATATGTGGCAAAGTGTTTGACTTGTCAACGAGTGAAGGTAGAACATCAAGTTCCATCGGATTACTTCAACCCATCAATATTCCCGAATGGAAATGGGACCGAATAACGATGGACTTTGTGACGGGATTACCGATGTCTACAAGTAAAAAGAATGCTATTTGGGTAATAGTTGATCGACTTACGAAGTTAGCTCATTTCTTAGTTGTGAGAACCGATTGGTCGTTAAAGAAACTTCTTTGAGGTTTATGTTCGGAAATCATTAGATTACATGGTATTCCAAAATCAATAATTTCGACAGAGATCCAAGGTTTACGTCAAGGTTTTGGAAGCAATTACATGAATCTTTCGGTTTTCGACTTCCTTTTAGTACGACTTTTCATCCACGCATCGATGGTCAATCCGAACGGGTAATACAAATTTTAGAAGATATGCTTGAGCTCTGTATGATTGATTTTGAGTCTAACTGGAATATTATTTGTCATTAGCCAATTTGTGTATAATAATAGTTTCGATCAAGTATCTGATGGCACCGTATGAGGCTTTGTATGGACGAAGATGCCGATCACCCGTATGTTGGATGAATCGAATGAGAAGAAGATGATTGGACTGAATTGGTTCAAGAAACGGAAAGTACGATTAAGAAAATTCGGAAAGATTGAAAACTGCTTTTGATAGACAGAAATTGTATGCAGATTTGAAACGACGGGATATTGAATACTCAGTCGGGGATAAAGTATTTTAAAGGTTTCACCTTGGAAGAAAATTCTAAGATTTGGTCAAAAAGGAAAATTAAGTCCTCGTTTTATTGGGCCTTACGGGTTATTGAGAGAATTGGACCGATGAGCGTATCGATTGGCCTTACCTCCGAACTACGAGAAAATGCACGATGTTTTCCATGTTTCTATGCTAAGAAGATATCGATCGGATCCTTCACATGTTATTACGACCGAGAATGTAGAGATTCGACCTGACTTATCGTATGAAGAAGAACCAGTTGAGATTCTAGCACGAGAGGTAAAAGAATTACGTAATAAACGTATTCCTTTAGTAAAAGTGCTATGGCGAAGTCACAGTGTTGAAGAAGCTACATGGGAACCAGAAGAAACGATGAGATCTCAATACCCCCATCTCTTTTCAGGTAAATTTCGAGGACGAAATTTATTAAGGGGGAGAGAATTGTAATGAACCGAAAGTTACGGTATCGGAAATTGAGTCTTGAGTATTGTTTCCGTGAAATTTATTCATGAATATTTATTAGAAATATTTATGAATTATAGTTGAATGGTTATTTAGTGTTTAATTAAGTGAAGTAGCTTGATTTAGTTTAAAGGATTAAATTGCATAAGGAATAAAAGTTTAATTATAGATTAAAGAAGTAAAAGGGACTAATCTAGCAATTAGACCCTAAGTGCCATGTGTGTGAATGTATGATATAACATGTGTAATAGTTGGTATATATGTGTAATAGCTATAAGATATTTTATGTTATAGCTATTACACATGTTAATTTATATTTTTATAGGTTAATAATAATATAATATTGTATAATGAATAAATAATAATGAGTAAAGAAACATAGAAAGAGTTACAGAGAGCAAACGTGAGAAAGAAAGAAGGAAAGAAAGAAAGAAAAGAAAAGGAAATTTGAGGATTAAGGCCCTAAAGTTTAATTGGTAAGTTGTTTTAGCTCATTTTCGTATGATTTTTATGTTTATGGATGCCTAATTCAAAGTTCTACATGTATGAGGTTAAAATGAAGAAAAATAGAAAATTTTTAGATATTGATTTAGTTGAATAAATTGAGGTTTTATGGGTTAAATTGATAGGAATTGAAGTTAGAAGTGAAAATTGAGTGATTTATTAAAAGAATTCTAAGTTAGGTTTAAATAGGGATTAAGTTGAATAGAGCTCAAAATTTATATTTTATAATGAATTTTATGAGTTAGAAATTGTTAATGAGTTGATTAAAAGAGAATATGAAGCTTAAGTTAAAGAAAAAAGATTAGTAATGGAAAAAGGACGAAATTGGAATTTTTGTAAAAGTTTGATAGAAAGTGAAAATGTGTTTTATGAATTAGTATATTGATGAATTTTAATTGTATGATTGTTAGTAGCAAACGTAGCACCGGATACGTCATCAAAGAAGGAAAAGAGAAAGTGAACGAAGATATCGATTAAATTCGATAAATAGTGGTTTGTATTTCTATAAACCGAGCTTAATCGTTATTGCTATATTTGATATTTATATTGTATGAAAATGTGAATGAGGTAAGTATTTTTACCATATTGAAATGAATGTGATTTTGAATACCCTATTAACAGTGTCGGGCTAGTCGGATATAGTTGACATGTCATAGGAATTGGAAGTATTGGGATATTCCGACATTGAGTCGATGAGACACTATGTGTCGACTCATCGTTAAAGTTCGGATTTGTTCCGATGAAGTACTTTGTGTACTATAATGTTAAAGTTCGGATTTATTCGATGAAGCCCTATGTGCTTATCCCGGAGTGTGGGTTGGATCCGTGTATCCGTCGATGTCCGAGTTATGTTAATAAGGGTAAATAAAGTAAAGGTTATTAAAGTCTTGATTGATATTGAATAATAGTAATAATGTGTTTGAATTACCATGTTTTAAAGTTGATTAAGCTATTGTTTATAGAAATACCACTGAGAGTATTCTCAGCGCACGGTTTGTTTCGTCGCATGCAGCTAGGTACTGAAAGTATAAGGACTCAAGATACAAGCCGATCCCCAAACTTAAATTGGTGAAGTTTCTATCTTTTGGAAAATGGCATTGTACCTAGGATGTCTTTTGGTTATATTGAAAGTATCTAAGTTGTTAAATGATATTTTGGTATGTTTTGTAAATGTTACCAAAACCTTAAGAATGGTATGTTTTGATATGTTAGTGAAGAGTAATAAGAGGAATTGTTGGTAAATGTTGTAGAAAGAAGAAATGAAGATGTTATAAACCTAGTTATCAACATTTTATACTAAAATAGATTTGGACAGTAACAGTAGTCCAACTTTGAAAATATACCAAAAATAGTATAAAGTGAATTAGATGATGAATAAAATATGTAATTGAAGCTTAATGAATCTATTTTTATATGGAAGAAACAAAATTGGTAAAAGAGTTGTATTTTATGAGATATTTACGTTTTGGTGAAACAGGGTTAGAACAATTTCTGGATTCCCTGTTCTGACTTTAGAAATTCACCATAAATTGTGTATTAAGAATTAGGACTCAAACTTTATTTGTATGGATTCCTTATTGAGTCTATTTTAATTGAAACAAATGGAATAGTCATTGGATTTCTGTACAGGAAGAAATTTGATTCATAGTGCACAAGGGTCAGAGTAGCTGAACCCTGAAACAGGGGAGACTTCTTATAATAAACTGTACTAATTGGCCTGACCAAAAATTCTAGAAAAAAATTAGTAAGTAGATATATGAGTCTAGTTTCAGGGAAAATTTACGGAATTGGATTTCGAGTTTCGTAACTCGATATATGATTTTTTTAGCGACTGTGACGCAGATGGATAGTTTACTACGAAAACTGTTTAAGTGCTAAGATAAGTTTTGTAATGTCTCCTGCTTGACTCCGGCAACGGTCTCGGGTAGGGGGGACGTTACACAAATAATCTTTTGTATAGCTCTTTATATGTCACTGGGATAGGGGTAAACTGTATCATCTCCGTATTTCTCTTTATGCTGGGCTCTTGCCTTGGTGCAACTTGTTGGCCTGTGACTACAGTTCTCGACTGATTAATGGTGACAGGTTTTGAATAGCCTGAGCTCACATTGCTTACCTCGCTTTCCTTTTCCTTTAGGGCTGACCCTCTCGTGCTTTCCCCCGTTTCTATCTTCCCGCACCTTATTGCATTTTCTATCATTTCACCAGATATCACTATGTCTGTGAAACTCTTAGTCGCACTCCCTAACATATGATTAATGAAAGGTGCCTTCAAGGCATTAATAAACAACATAATCGTTTCTTTTTCCAGTAGTGGTGGTTGGACTTGCGTAGCGACCTCCCTCCACCTCTGAGCGTACTGCCGAAAACTTTCGCTTGACTTCTTCTCCATATTCTGGAGTGTAATCCAGTCGAGCGCTATATCCGTTAGATGACCATACTGCTTCATGAAGGCCTATGCTAAGTCCTTCCATGATTTGACTTGAGCCCGACTTAACTGATTGTACCATTTAGCCGCGGGCCCAGTCAAACTATCTTGAAAATAGTGAATCAACAATTGGTCGTTGTTGACATATCCTGTCATTCTCCGGTAGAACATTGTAATGTGAGCCTCGGGGTAGCTGGTTCCATTATATCTTTCAAATTCTGACATCTTGAACTTCGGAGGAAGTACTAAGTCCGAGACCAAACTGAGTTCCTTTGCGTCAACTCCGCAATAATGATCAGCACTTTCTAGCTCCTTGAACTTCTCCTCTATCCATTTGCACCGATCCTCGAGCTGCTTTGGGAGCTTCACCTTTACTTTTTCCCTTTCAACTTCATCGAAATCAGGGATCGTGGGATTTGCCATATTGTCTCCAGGGTTAGAGCACGAGCCCGTTGGAAAGTTTACCGGTGCCGAAGTGCCGGCTTGATACAGAGGTTTAACATTAACAGACACCCTTGGTTGCTGTGTTTGAATGTTTACTAGGGAAAAGCTTGTAGGACATGCAGAGTCATCGTTGTCATTTCCAGTATCACCCATAGGGCCCTTTCCTTTGTCAGACCCTCCCTTCAGCAGCTGTGTCAGCTGGCTCATCATGTTGTTCTGTGACTCCAGCATTTTTTTCTGGGACTCCAGCATTTGATCCCTCATCTCCTGCTGGATCCTAGCCAGCTGTTCTTGCATTTGAGCTTGTAGTTGCTCCTGTATCTCCTTTTGCATTTGTTCTAATTTCTCTAACCTCTGATCCATATCCCTTGTTTTCCTCCGTGTATAGTAACGATATTCCAGTGTAACTTAAAAATCTCTAATTAATAGGGTTCTTTTGTGCAACTTAATGTTTATGATGCTATGCTATGCAATGCAAATGCATGACATGGATGCAAAAAGAAGACATTGATTCGAATTCAATTCCATTTAGAAAACTTCACTAAAAAACAAAATCTTTTACATAAAAGGAATTACATATACGGTCTTGCCCTAACACCCAAAGCTTTTATTTTCCTAAGAAGGCAGACTAACTCTCGTCTTCGATCTGACTCTAACTTATATTTAACTCCTAGCACATCTGCTTGGACCGCCAAAGTCTGCAAATGATCAACCACCTTTCGCATCTGAGCTATAGCTTCGCTCATGAGGTAATCTCTATCTCGGACCTGATCCTGAGATCGGTGAAGTTGCTCTCTTAGTTGCTCATTATTTGCTTCCAATAATTCAATTTGATTCTCACAGTTCTAAAGTGTAGTCTCAAGTTCTTCTACTTTCCCTTTCAAATTCTCGATCTTACTTAGGCTAGCCCTTAATTCATTCACTGAGTTACGACTCCAATGTTACTATAGTACCGTTTCTAACTCTGCCACTCGAGCTCTTAACATCTGTTTTTCATTCTGGCAATCATTCAAACTCTTTTTACAAGTGACTTCTCGAGCTTGAGCATCATGGAACTTTTTCTCCCACCAATCAACCCTAACCTTTTCCTCTTGAATTTCTTACCTCCACTGTTCAGACGTTTTACCCAAGCCAGCATTTCTCATTGACTTATACAGATGCTTGTAATCAGTCTTCAGACTGTCCAGGTCTTCCTCAACCTCTCTCTTTCTCTTTCTCAAATTCTCAACCTCGGATTTTTGAACATCAACATCCAGCTTCAAGTACACTTTTTCCTCCTCCAATTGCTCTCTTTTCTTTTCTAACTTTGAGGTCCTCTTTTCGAAGTCTTGTTTTATGATTTCCAATTTGGAGGGGACCACTCGCAGATATTCCTCTATCAGTCGAGCTTCGTCTAAATTCGGCCTCGGGATATTGTCCTTAACCCTTCTACTCCACCAGTCATTATACACAGGAGTTACCATTAGATTCATAGCAACTCCTTTTATCCAGCAGGTTTGGTTCCAGGCATTATAAATCTCGCAGCTCTTTTTCTTGAAGTCTTTCTCCCCATACGAGAACCCACTCTGAGCTAGCCCATGCGTCATTGGTATAAATTATCTCGATCTATATTGTCTCAATACAAACAGAGGGGCGTATCCAATGGCTCCCCAAATCCCCAACAAATGGACCCAATCATAACTCCCACATCGGTAGAGAATCTCATCGGAAACCATCCAAGGGGCTTTCCATTCGATATCCTCCTCTTGGAGATTTTGAAGTATCGCCATCCATTTTTTCTCTTTTATGTCATCTCTTCTCGATATGGTCACTATCTCCTTCAAAGGTGAGTAATCTCCGAGAAAAGGTCGGTAAGAGGTCTTTTCTACTCTCCAAAAGTGGCTATGAAACCATACTAACAAGAGTTGTGCACACCCAATAAATCTGCTTTCACCTGCCCTCCGACATGCACTCAAAGATCTGAAAGTCTTGGCCAAGATTGCAGGAATAGGAGTGACTCATTTACCAAATCGGTCAAATAGATCAGCGACTGCTTCATTTACATACCTTAAAGCCTTAGGGAAAATAACCAAACCATAAACGCTCAAGGCGAAAACATCAACTCTTTTCTTCATATCAGGGTGTACCAGGATCAGATCTCTCAAATTTTTCCAAGGGATGCACTTTCCATTGCCTTTCTGCTGGACTCGAGCTGCAACCCACTGCTCACTCATCCCAGTGATGTTCATCAACCTCTTTACAAAGGTTGGGTATTAACAGCTCTAGAATAAATCTTATCAATTTGAAACCTCGGACAACGAAGCAAGGCTGTATATTCCTCGGCAGTAGGTGCTAGATCCACCTTTTCGAAAGTAAAACAACTGTAGGCGGAATTCCAAAATTGAGCCATGGCGCGGAACAAATACCTATCTACCTTAACATCGAGGAGATAAGGAATATCACCATAATTACAGTAGAGTAGCTGCTTCATCTCCTTATCCCAACGACTCCATAATTCTTTCAATTCTTGAAGATCATTCTGAACTATACTAATACAGGTAAAGTCCCATAACTCTGACGTGTACTCCTTTGTCAAACTGTCAACTTTCTCTAATTGTGTATTCCCCAACCATCTTTGGACAAACGCGTTGTCTTTCACTTTATCAAGGAATTCGTTTTTCATGGCAAAACTTTCTATTAGTAACCGAACCGTATATCGACACTCCCCTTTTATGATGAAAATGTTATGCAATCACTATTAAAGAAAGAAGGAAGAACACAAGTCAGAATCATGTATAAGAATAGAAATCAAAACAATCAAGAAATTATCAAACGCCTATTCGGGAAACCACTAGGGCTAGGTGTAATTCTACCTAAAGCGGGTTCCTACAGCTCACTATATGTGGTTTAGTTCTAGAGTAAAGGTACCTGAACCAGCAGATTCCTTAACCCTTGTCCATTATAGGTTCATATGGATCAAGTTCGGTTCAGGGGAATACATTTCCTTATGCCCGTGCGGAGGTGAAAACCTCACAAAGACATAAGTACGGATGTATTCTGGAAGCGATCCCCTAGCCCATGCGGAGGTGAAAACCTCACGAAAGCATAGTTTCTCACTCCCACTTAAAAGGTGTGACCACAACGGTCATGCAATATGATGCGAAAGTATATAAAGAAATTCAACGAAAAAACAAACTCAACAAGGACACAGAAAATGCAAAGCGAGGATCGTGTATTTTTAGAAAAACCGAATTTCTAAATTTCGACAAGAGGATAGAAAATAATCAATTTATAGCTCGACTCTCTTATTGGTCCCCAGTAGAGCCGCCAAGCTGTCAAAACCATTTTTTTGAAAACGAGAAATCGACTTTTGAAAATGAAAAGTTGGGAGTCGTCACCAATCGTTTTTAATAGGGTGTGATTGGATCACCTCAAAAAACGGTCGTTTTTAATAAATAAATAAATTTTTCAAAACGACGGTTTTGGTCTGCGAAAATAGAAAACCAGTTCCGGAGTCAGTTACGTACGAGGAAGGATTAGCACCCTCGACATGCCCAAAATTGGTACTTGATTGATTATTTAGTGTCTTAATGTCGAAAATTAAAGATTTGGACAGAGTTCAAAACGCGATCCTCCTTTTATTGGCTTTTAAAACATTTAGGTAAGTCAAATGTGCATTAAAGACCATCTCACCTCAAGGTAAAACATTACATCCAGTACGTTAGGACACAACATTTTTTACCCTCAATTGTGAGCTTGCCTTTAAAACGTGTGTTTTAGCCTTAAGAGGATATTCGAATATTCAAAACAAACAAAGAAAGCGAAACCCAGTATGTTAGGGCATGATTCTTCGAATTCTTTAAATACCGAACATTGCCTTTATTTTGAAAATTTTTTAGAGTGAACTGGTAAGAGGATATTCGAATATTCAAGACAAACAAAGAAAGCGAAACCCAGTACGTTAGGGCACGATTCTTCGAATTCTTTAAATACCGAATATTGCCTTTATTTTGAAAATTTTAAAAGAAGATCAATGGATAAATGAATTAAGGACATAGATTTTTTTAAAAATGATGATAATAGACAACATGAAAATAATAATATGAGAATAATGCTAACCATATATAAATAATAAAAATAATAATAATAGTAATTAATAGAAATAATTAATAAAACAACAGTAATAATAAATACAATAATGTAATAAACATTGTGCTAATAGTATTAATAATAATATTAAAAACATGATGATAATAACAAAAATATGTTGAAGATAACATTAAATATGGGGATAATAGTAAAAAAAATTGAAATAACAATGTTAAATTAGTAATAGTGAGAAATAGTAAATAATAATTTGATACAAAATGGTAATAGATAATAAACAATGGTATAAAAAATAATATAATAAGTCTATGTATAATAGAAATTTATATTTAAAATAATTAACTTCGCTTAAATATATATATATATATATATATTTACATAATAAATATATAATAATAAATAATATAATAATATGAAACATAACTCAAATTAATTAAAATAATAGAAAATAAAAATATATAAAATAATGAGAATAAAGCTCAAATTAATTAATTTAACAGTAAAATAACAAAAATAAAAAAGGGTTAAATTGAATTAAAAATGAAAACTTTGGGGCTAAATCAGAAAGGAAATAAAATCAGAGGTAAACTCCCTCTCTTTTCCCTTCTTTCGTTTGTGTAAAGAAAAAAATGTGAACACCAAAGTAAACAAAATTGAATAATATAAAAAGTTACCTTAAAAATCTGATTTGTATTCTCTTTAATTTCGTATGTGTATTCTCTAAAAAAATTCCTCCTCCATTACAATAGTTTTTCCATGGCTTTTATAGCTAAATTTTACAACTTATAACAAGTAGGGTGATGGAGTTAGCGGGGGTGATGGAATTAGTGGATGGTTTAGTAGGGTATGGGGGTGATGGAGTTAGTGGTCGGCTTAGTGGGGTGTTTAATTTGAACTGATTTGATTAGACCCGGGCAGAAATTTAATCCTACAGTAGTTCAATACCCAATTCGAATCAATAGACCAACCAGATGGTTGACAAAAACATTAACCACAAATTATATACTATGCTGATAAACACATAAAGGTTTATATCAATTTATTAGGTGAATTTGATGTGGACAATTTTATAAATATATAAAATAAAGTATGCAAAACATTAAAAGTTGTTCCTAGCATCTTAGATTCTGTTTTTATCTTTTTATTCAATAATAGTTCCAATACTTACAACTTGACAAAGAAATTGGTGAAAGTATCCTACAGGTCCCTACATTAAAAATTAGATTTAATTTATCTTTTACTTAAAAAAATAACGAATGAGTCCTTACACATTAGATTAAAGAGAAAATTAATTATTTTATTAAAATTATGTTTATTTCTACAGTTGAATAATAGAATAACCAAAATATGTACCTTATTCTGATGCACGTGACTTAATTTTTAAGAATAAAAATAAATAAATTCTTTAATAAAATGATTAATTTATTTTTTATTAATTTATTTTTTATCTTACATACATTAATTAATTTATTTTTAAATTTTTTTTGAACAAGATAAAATCATGGACCCTTGTAGATTAGGAGGAACACTATTCTCCTAAAAAGCCGAGGGGGGGGGGTGAAAATGAAAAAGTTTAATGATTTTTCTTCTTTATTTGCATATTCTGTGGCCTATAGGGAATTGATAACAACAGTACACAAAAATTGACATCGTCTCTCTCACACAAGCACCGCACTTAAAAAATACTTTTTTTTTACCTTTCTTAAAGCTTTCATTGCATGCTGATGCTGTAGCCATAACCAAAAGCAAGAGCTTTATGAGGTGAAATATATTTTTTTTTAAAAAACCCATTTGTCTTCCATTGAAGTCAGTTCCAAGTTCTTTCTGGGTTTTTTTTTTTGGTAATTTATATTTTGTTGCATGCAATTGAGTTTTTTCTGGAAACTAGAAAAAAAGGGTCCTTTTTTTTCTAAAATTTTTGGTCACTTTGATATTTGTTCTTTGCATGCATGAAATGGGGTTTTAGTATGATTTTGATTTTTTTAAATGGTTAGTTCCTTTGAATATACATGTGTTCTTATGCATTTTAAGGAGATCTTAAATGGGTTCTTTCTCTAATTCTATTATTCTTTGCTACTATGTAACTAATTATCATCATCATTCCTTTAATTAGTAATCAACAAAAAGGTCTTTTCTTTTTTTAATTCTTTATTTGGCAAATCATCAAGTACTTGATGCTGCATGCATATAACAAAATCTATCATGCATTAGCCTTTAAAATAATGTATTTTTGTTCAATAAAGTCCTTTTATGAGTCAAAATTTAGTCTTTCATTTGCAACCTTTGCATTTGTAATGGGGTCATCAACACTAAAAGTTGTTTAATTTGGTTGAATTTGTGTAAAAATTGGATCTTGCTTCATGATTTTTGTTCTCTTTGATTTGATCATTAGATCAAAGATTCAACCTTTCTGTTTTTTTTTTGAAATAATCAGATTTTTTTTATGAACAGTGATTTGCAGTACTTGTTGGTGGTTGCTTAAGAAAGGATGCCACAAACCAGCTATGGTTTGCACTGCTAACGATTTATCAACATGGAAGGATTTCCCAAAAGGTCTTAAAATCCTTCTTCTTGATGGAGACACCAATTCTGCAAATGAGCTAAAATCAAAGCTTGAAGCTATGGACTATATTGGTCAGAATCTCCCCTTTTGTTAGTTGAATTCATTTTATATTGTCCTCAATGCATCTACTATTGTTCCATTGCTTTAGATTGGGAGTTTTTTTTGGGTTCTTTGGAAGTTTGGTTTAGGATGTAACCGTGGATAAGGGGCCAAAGATGAATTATAAATTATTGTCAAATGCAATTTTACCATTATATTAACATGTAATTTTATAAAAACTTTAAGGGTTTAAATGAAAAATCTACTATTTTTTGGGGGGCTAAGATGTAATCATACATGAAACTTGGAAATTTTGCAATCACAAGCTATATAAAAAGGAATAAAATTTGCCAATGAGGCCTTGGCTCAGTTGGCAAAGGTGGATCCTGAGTACCCAAGTTTGAGATCTACCATGCACAATTATATACATAGGTTCCAAGACTTATCATGTGAGATTGGACTTTATTTTTTACACTTGAAAAAAAACAAAAGGAATCAAATTTATTGCATTTACTTAGAATATGCTATAAATAGATCTCCACATGTTGAACCAAACCAACAAAAGTAATTGCTTTTTTCTCTTTTTGGTAGTATTAATGTTTTAAAACTTAATTTGATGAAAAATGTATAAGCTTTCTCTTTTAAGTGGTGGGGGTGCTTTTAAAAAAGTTCAAACTTTTCTTATACTATTAATATATATATTATGTTCTTGGTATAGTTCCATACATAGCAAATGGCAATTAAGTCTTTAATGTGACATTTGTTTATATTACCTGCTTTTGTATCTCTTTTAATGTATGATAAAAGTTATTGATTTACTGTGCCTTTAGCAGTTTATGCTTTCCATGACGAAAATGAAGCTATTTTGGCAGTTTCGAGTAGACCTGAAAGCTTCCATGTAGCCATTGTAGAGGTAATAAATGAACTTTAGTTTCTACAACAATTTCTGGTTAACACGAAGCATGGTTCAAATGTTGATGATTTGTCGTAACTCGTAAGCACATGTGTTTTGGAAATATTTTTGCCATTCTTGTTTTGTTATGCTCGAGATAAATTCAACAAGGCTGAGCCATCACTTGCTTCATTAGAATACCATTTAGTTTGAATATGTATCTGATCTCTTCACAGGTTAGTACGGACATTAACAATGGGAGTTTCAAGTTTCTTGAAACGGCAAAGGACTTGCCTACCATTAGTAAGTTCAGAAACTATACACCAATCCCAGTTGTTGAACATATTGTCAAGTTCATTGAGTTACTAATGCATTTGTAACTCCTTTTTTTTTTTTTTTTTGTTTCAGTGACTTCGAACATTCATTGTATTGGCACCATGATGAAGTGCATAGCGGTAAGTTTTATTCTCACCTACCATTTACTGAACAGTTTTACGTGTATTTTCAGGTGCACCGTGCGCATATGTGTGCATCAACGTTGTCAACCGTAGACCCTAAATTTGTTTCTACATATCATTATTGCTAAATACGAGTGGAATGTTTTGAAAACATTTTTTACAGCTTGGTGCGGTTGAATTCCTTAAGAAACCACTTTCTGAGGATAAACTAAGGAATATATGGCAGCATGTGGTTCATAAGGTTGGTGTGGAATCCCGATGCCGCTTGAATTTCTCTCAAATTTATATGTAAGGTGCAATCAAGGTACTACAATACGGGAATTCTCATTTTTTATTAGTCCATTTACAGGCATTCAATACAGGAGGGAATGACCTTACTGAATCACTAAAACCCGTTAAAGAATCCGTGGTTTCGATGTTACAACAACAACCGGAAAATCTAAAACCTAAAAACGAAGACTCGGAAAAAACAGAAGATGCATCTATGATTCATGAAAATGACAGTGAACCACCTGCAGGTAATGATAAGTACCCGGCTCCTTCAACACCACAATTAGAACAGGGAGGAAGATTGTTAGACGATAGAGATTGCCAAGATCATACTCATTGCTCGATAGAAAAAGAGAGCGGGGAGCAAGATGGAGAAACCGAATCAGTCGAAACTACCAGTGGCAATACAACTGCAACAGGTGGCCAACCTCAGGGACCGAGTGAGACCAATGTAAAAGAGGAGGATGACTCAGTTGATGGTACCATGGGCGAGAGTCCGCAAAACCGAGTAGATAGCAAAGGTTCTGATGTTGTTGCTGAAAAGCCAAGTTCATGTCCTGATAAAGCTAATCGGAAAAAATTGAAGGTAATGCTGATTTACATACAATTGCATGTGATTGTAGATGTTGATTTGTACTTTTTTTTGTTCTCGTTGTTTGTATTATCAGGTAGATTGGACACCCGAACTGCATAAGAAATTTGTTCAAGCAGTGGACCAACTTGGTATCGATCAAGCTATCCCGTCTCGAATACTAGAGCTAATGAAAGTAGAAGGCTTGACGAGGCATAATGTGGCAAGTCATCTCCAGGTTGGTAATATATATTATTTGTTTGTGGAACAGAAATATATATATATACTCGGACTGGTAATATATATATTCTATATTACTTGGATTACGGTTCTAGTGTTAGATACGGGTAATGAGCCTCCCGTTTGTTTGCGGAACAGAAATATCGAATGCAGAGGAGACACATGTTACCTAAGGAGGATGATCGAAGATGGCTACAAAGACCTCAAATGCAAAGAATTTGTAATTATCCGCATAAACCGATCATGGCCTTCCCTCCATATCACCATGTCCCGGTTGGTCCAGTCTATCCCATGTGGGGAGCACCTTCTCATCCACCCACCATCCAGATGTGGGGCACCCAAGGTTACCCCCCATGGCAACCAACGGAAAGTTGGCATTGGAAGCCTTATCCTGGGGTGAGTTTATTATCGTCTACAATTCCATCTTTTCAATAGTCCAAGCTATGAAATCGTGAAATGCAGCTATATATATATATATATATATATATATTATATGCATGATCGATTTTTTTGGTTTCAGGTGCATGCTGATGCATGGGGTTGCCCGGTTATGCCGCCACCTCAAGGATATTTCTCTACATTCCCTCAAGTGAGTATTTAGCTACCTAGTTTAATGATACTTGTTTAGATTATCTGGAAAAACAAAAATCTGGTGTTTTTATATGATTGAAGTGCATGAATGAATATGTAGAATGCGTCCGGGTTTCAACCGTGCAATGTGGACAAAAGAAATGGCATGCCACAAACCTTAGTTGAACATCATCCGGTATGTATTCCGCCATTTTTTGTTTCAGTACCATAAGGTTGTACTATTCACAAATTTGGAATTTAGTCATACTTTTCAAATTCTAAAATTCAAGTCCAATTATTAATAATGTTTAAATTATTTTGTGAAATTTAGGTTCATTAAAACGTCATTTTTGTAGTTACATAGCGACTTATGAGAACGTTATTTTACTCGGTTATCGTGATTGCAAGTGTGATTAGAAATGAGGTGATTGAGTAGGTAAAAATCATTATCTCTTGAGTTTGACCCTAAACCAAACTTTGAGTCACTTCGAAATTGAACTTGAAATAACTCGGATCTTTGAATTCGAATTTAGACTTCAAACCTTAAACTCGAATGACCCTACCCAAAAAAACTAAACTATCAAACTATTTGAATCCTCA
The DNA here is from genome assembly GCF_025698485.1 of Gossypium arboreum. NCBI lineage: Eukaryota > Viridiplantae > Streptophyta > Magnoliopsida > Malvales > Malvaceae > Gossypium > Gossypium arboreum. The sequence goes on along the minus strand of NC_069070.1, from coordinate 694,369 downwards.
TCGAATAATTTGAACCTGAATGACTCGCCCTGGTTTATCCCCTAATTTGTGTTTTGTTTGAATGCCAGGAAGAGGAGGTGATTGACAAGATGGTGAAAGAAGCAATAAACAAACCATGGCTACCATTGCCATTAGGTCTAAAGCCTCCTTCCACTGATAGTGTTCTTGCTGAACTTTATAGACAAGGCATCTCCACCGTCCCT